>NC_059215.1:30590992-31204742 GCF_020615455.1 Coregonus clupeaformis | reverse complement strand
CAACTGTAAGTGCTGTTATTGTGAAGTGGAAATGCGTAGGAGTAACAATGTCTCAGCCGCGAAGTCGTGGGCCACACAAGTTCACAGAACGGGGCACCAAGTGCTAAAGCACGTAGCGCGTAAACATTGTCTGTCCTCGGTTGCAACACTCATTACCGAGTTCCAAACTGCCTCTGGAAGCTTCACCATCTGGCAGTCCGACGGACGAATCTGGATTTTTGCGGATGCCAGGAGAATGCTGTAAAGTTTGGTGGAGGAGGAATAATGGTCTAGGGCTGTTTTTCATGGTTCGGGCTAGGCCCCTCAGTTCCAGTGATGGGAAATGTTAATGCTACAGCTTACAATGACAATCTAGACGATTCTGTGCTTCCAACTTTGTGGCAACAGTTTAGGGAAGGCCCTTTCCTGTTTCAGCATGACAATGCCCCCATGCACAAAGCGAGGTCCATTCAGAAATGGTTTGTCGAGATCGGTGTGGAAGAACTTGACTGGCCTGCACAGAGCCCTGACCTCAACCCCATCGAACACCTTTGGGATGAATTGGAACGCCAACTGCGAGCCAGGCCTAATCGCCCAACATCAGTGCCCGACCTCACCAATGATCTTGTGGCTGAATGAAATCAAGTCCCCGCAGCAATGTTCCAACATCCAACATCTAGTGGAAAGCCTTCTTAGAACAGTGCAGGCTGTTATAGCGGCAAAGGGGGGACCAACTCCATATTAATGCCCATGATTTTGGAATGAGATGTTTGACAAGCAGGTGTCCACATACTTTTGGTCATGTTGTGTATGTCTGGTGTAACGGCCAGCCGTGAAGATGCCTTCTAAAACGACACCGTCATTTTTTAACAGACATATAAAAAGTATATCTGAGGCAGACCAACAGGCGTGAAACGTAAAACGAATACATTTTCTGATCTAAATGGAGGGCTCATATTAAACCGCTCAATGCACTGCTACCCTTTCCGCACCAGACCCTTAACACAGCCCATGCACTCACCAAACGCCTTTTAAATTGTCATTTAATCCACCATTTAGGGGGTAGATGAGCTTTAATATTTCAGATAGATTGTAACTTCCATCAATGTAATTGTCTGCATCACTTCCAATCCCCCATATGGTTTTTTTCTTGCAAATATATATATATATATATATATATATATATATATATATATATATATATATATATATACATACATATATACATATACATACACACACACATATATATGTATATATATATATATATATATATATATACACACACATACACATACACATATACACATACAGTGGGGAAAAAAAGTATTTAGTCAGCCACCAATTGTGCAAGTTCTCCCACTTAAAAAGATGAGAGAGGCCTGTAAACGTCAACTATGACAGACAAAATGAGGAAAAAAAATCCAGAAAATCACATTGTAGGATTTTTAATGAATTTATTTGCAAATTATGGTGGAAAATAAGTATTTGGTCAATAACAAAAGTTTCTCAATACTTTGTTATATACCCTTTGTTGGCAATGACACAGGTCAAACGTTTTCTGTAAGTCTTCACAAGGTTTTCACACACTGTTGCTGGTATTTTGGCCCATTCCTCCATGCAGATCTCCTCTAGAGCAGTGATGTTTTGGGGCTGTCGCTGGGCAACACAGACTTTCAACTCCCCTCCAAAGATTTTCTATGGGGTTGAGATCTGGAGACTCCAGGACCTTGAAATGCTTATTACGAAGCCACTCCTTCGTTGCCCGGGCGGTGTGTTTGGGATCATTGTCATGCTGAAAGACCCAGCCACGTTTCATCTTCAATGCCCTTGCTGATGGAAGGAGGTTTTCACTCAAAATCTCACGATACATGGCCCCATTCATTCTTTCCTTTACACGGATCAGTCGTCCTGGTCCCTTTGCAGAAAAAACAGCCCCAAAGTATGATGTTTTCACTCCCATGCTTCACAGTAGGTATGGTGTTCTTTGGATGCAACTCAGCATTCTTTGTCCTCCAAACACGACGAGTTGAGTTTTTACCAAAAAGTTATATTTTGGTTTCATCTGACCATATGACATTCTCCCAATCCTCTTCTGGATGCACTCTAGCAAACTTCAGACGGGCCTGGACATGTACTGGCTTAAGCAGGGGGACACGTCTAGCACTGCAGGATTTGAGTCCCTGGCGGCGTAGTGTGTTACTGATGGTAGGCTTTGTTACTTTGGTCCCAGCTCTCTGCAGGTCATTCACTAGGTCCCCCCGTGTGGTTCTGGGATTTTTGCTCACCATTCTTGTGATCATTTTGACCCCACGGGGTGAGATCTTGCGTGGAGCCCCAGATCGAGGGAGATTATCAGTGGTCTTGTATGTCTTCCATTTCCTAATAATTGCTCCCACAGTTGATTTCTTCAAACCAAGCTGCTTACCTATTGCAGATTCAGTCTTCCCAGCCTGGTGCAGGTCTACAATTTTGTTTCTGGTGTCCTTTGACAGCTCTTTGGTCTTGGCCATAGTGGAGTTTGGAGTGTGACTGTTTGAGGTTGTGGACAGGTGTCTTTTATACTGATAACAAGTTCAAACAGGTGCCATTAATACAGGTAACGAGTGGAGGACAGAGGAGCCTCTTAAAGAAGAAGTTACAGGTCTGTGAGAGCCAGAAATCTTGCTTGTTTGTAGGTGACCAAATACTTATTTTCCACCATAATTTGCAAATAAATTCATTAAAAATCCTACAATGTGATTTTCTGGATTTTCTTTTCTCAATTTGTCTGTCATAGTTGACGTGTACCTATGATGAAAATTACAGGCCTCTCTCATCTTTTTAAGTGGGAGAACTTGCACAATTGGTGGCTGACTAAATACTTTTTTCCCCCACTGTACATACACACACATACACACACATATATATACATACATCCATACACACATATCCTTTTTTTAAATTATATTTCCCTTCATTCCTTTCCAACCCCACCACCCCTTCCCCAATTGGAGTAAACTAGTGAACAACAACGCTTAGGCCTCTACTTCCAGCCCATACATACTATATACATTTTATGGACACAGTCAAATTCTGCAATAATTATATTTTGTTTGTTTGCATCATTTTCATGATGTCCATCTGGTTTGCTTCTATATGGCATATTTTTTCTAACTGTGCTCTTTCACAAAAGCTCTCAACCTATAACCTATATACTTATTATAGACACAGTATGCTTTACATTAGTTATCTTGTTGTTATTAGTTTTGTTATTAGTCCCATCCTTCAGCTCCACTCAACACGTCCATCTATCTCTTAACATCATCCATATTGGATTTTGTATTTGCCATATATTTTTCAATTGTACTGTAATGTTTTACAAAAGTTCTGAACCTTTCTATTCTCATTGTTTCTACAGATCGTAAATTGATTTTTTTTTGCTAAAAGTATTATTATATTATTGATCGATTGACTATGACTTTTCAGATCACCCAGTAGTGCTATCTGCAGGGTTAGCTCCAGGTAAATATTGCAATCCTTTAGCCATTCCTGGACCTGTGTCCAAAAACAAGCTACAAATGGACAGTACCAAAACAAATGATCTAATGATTCTGTCTCTTCGCAGCTAAATCTGCAGAGCTGGGAAGATTGTATCCCCCATATAAATAACATTCTATTGGTAGCAATAATTTTATATAATAATTTAAATTGAACAATTCTAAGTTTTGAATCCGGCGTCGTTTTGCGTATCAATTCATAAACACTATGCCATGGAATCGGTACGTCAAAAATCTCTTCCCAACTATTTTGCAATCTATATGGGACGGCTGTCAATCCTTTGGTCCTTAAATTATATACTTTTTTATTTATCACAATTTTCTTTAACCAATTATATTCTTTAATGCAAGGCCTTTTTTTCTCTTAGCAAGTAGGGCTTAGCCGTAATTGAATATATAATAGTACCTTGCATAATTATTCTTAAATTAAGAAATAAAAAAATCCATAGAACTGAATATGAGCAGTTCTTGCAGAGAAAAGTTGCCATGAGTCAACAAAGAGCTTTTTAGAAACTCAAATAATTCCAACAGTACCACCCCTGTTCTGACCTTTCTGAATTGGACTTTAATGCATAAAATGAAATAAAGCAGAATTAATCATTGGACTGGATCCTGGGTCAGGATCATGGACAGGAATACAATCCAGTCGTATGAGTGGCACTGTCTGGAGGCTCCAGTGACAATGACTACCCCACCCCTCTAGTCCCTAGTTACCCCCACCACCACCATCCCACCAACCCTGCCATGAATGATAGTTCTCTTCTGTAATTACCCTGCTGTACTTGATGAGCTTCAAAGGTTACAACTGCGGCTACATACACTACACTACAGTATACTACAGTACAGTACGCTACACTACAGTACACTACAGTACACTACACTACACAACAGTACAGTACACTACATTACACTACAGTACACTACACTACAGTACACTACACTACAATACAGTACACTACAGTACAGTACAGTACAGTATAGTACACTACATTACACTACACTACACTACAGTACACTACACTACACTACACTACACTACAATACAGTACAGTACAGTACAGTACAGTACACTATACTACACTACACTACAGTACACTACACTACACTACACTACACTACAGTACACTACAGTACACTACAGTACACTATACTATACTACACTACAGTACAGTGCACTACACTACAGTACAGTACACTACACTACACTATAGTACACTACAACAGGCCTGGCTCTCTCTCTGTGGAACTATATCAGAGTTAATAAACACACCACTGCTCCTCTCTGTGATGATGGGTAAGCATAAGCAACTCTTGTTTAAATGACAGAGCAAGACAAATAAAATTATTGTTATGTCACCCTCTCAGGGAGAGAGAGGGGACAAAACAGGCAAGAGTCATAGAGAGTGAATTACTGAATTGATGAACGAGGAAATAAATTAATGAATGGATGGAAACAGAGCATTAAGGACAGCTTAAAAGAGAAAAAGAGAGAGGGACAAAGAAAGGGAGAGAGAGAAGGAAATACAAGGAGAGAGACAATTAGAGTGAAAGGGAGAGAGATAGGGAAGGAAAAAAAGAGGGATAGAGGGAGAGAAGTGTGTGTTCAGCGTTGTCAGTAATCACTGCGCAGCGACCTTGGCGCAGTGCTCGGTGTGCAGAGCTGGGAATGAACAAACGGGTAGCCGGTCCTTGCGCCCGTCTGCCACCACAGATCAGCACCACGCTCCACATGAAGTGTGACAGGCACAACCGTTAGAGGCCAAGCTAAAATAGTCACCATACGGCCACAACAAGCTTGGGTGACAGAGCTTCGGTTAGATGTCTGACAGGATCACATTTCAGCTAGCGAAACAAAGAGAGAGACAGAGAGAGAGAGAGAGAGAGAGAGAGGCAGGGAGGGAGAGAGCGAGAGAGAGCGAGAGAGACAGAGAGTGGGTGGGTGGGAGACAGAGAGAGAGAGAGAGAGAGCAACAGAGAGAGAGAGCAGAGAGAGAGAGAGAGAGAGAGAGAGAGAGAGAATGAGAGCGGGTTCTGGAGATTATATATCCAATCATGATTAGGTCAGTGGCCTGATTAAAGACGTCCAATGAATGCAACTGTTAAACTAAATGAGTTTAATAAGCCTACATTGTTTTGTGGGACTGCTATAAAATTGCATTGATGTGTATAAAACAGAAACGACTAAACGTGAGTCTGTGTGTTATTATTGTCATATGTTATTGATAACTATAAAGTTGTCCTAATGGCTCCAGGCCAGAACCCAACCCTCTGTCTGACTCTAACCTCTTGCCAGGTCCCTTTAGGGCCTCTCATACAAGTCTTCTGTTGCCTCCCCAAACTCTTTAAGGCTCCATATACTGAAATGTGGCCCTTCAAGTTAAAAATGCAGCTGATTATAACTTTACGGTGTATAATGTTCCAGATCCTTCCTTTATTATACACAGCAACGAGTCTCCTGTCTCTAGACGTATGGATCCACATGTCCATTATTACACTAAGGTCTAATGCTGTTTACCATGTAATGTCTGGTCTATCAGCTTTTACCTGCTGTCACTCACTACTGTCAAACCAAAAGTAAAAGAACTTCCACCAATTTAATTGATCATGTACAATTTCTTTCTGACGGATCATCATTGCTATTGGTCTCATTCTGCAGGTTTCATTTCATTTGACTGAGCATTCCTGCAGTGAGACCCAGGGTCCTGATGTTATGATTTAACTGGATAGAACCCAAATGCAGACAAGTACACCAAGCCAGAGAAGTTTTAACAGGTTTATTATAATGTTCAATAGTCCAGGTTTCCAATAAATGGGGAAGAGCAAGTCCAGGTTACAGGGAGGGTACAGATCCAGGTCAGGGCAGGTGTGGTACCGTAATGTCCTAGTGTCCGTGGTGAGTCCAAAGGAGAGGCCCGATAGTGGAGAGCAGGATGGTGGTGGCAGGAGTGAAGCGGAGGCAGGAGTCAGGTTCCAAATATCTGTGGCACAGGAGAAAAAGTAAATAAACAGTCCAAAAAAACACAAGAGCGAAAACAGACAGGTTGAGTCGGCAGCGAGACTAACATGGTTGTCTTGACTATGATCTGACGATGAGTGGAAAGTTTGACCGGGTCTTAAAGGCTGAGGTGATTATGGTGAATGAGCTGCAGCTGGAACCCTGACTCCCGCACACCAGACTTCACTCCTGCAATCAAGGACAGACAGAGGGGGGGGAGAGCAGAGAGAGAGCTACCTAGCAGCAGTAGGCCTAACAGTACCCCCCCTCTACGGACGCCACCTGGCG
The DNA here is from genome assembly GCF_020615455.1 of Coregonus clupeaformis. Classification (NCBI taxonomy): domain Eukaryota; kingdom Metazoa; phylum Chordata; class Actinopteri; order Salmoniformes; family Salmonidae; genus Coregonus; species Coregonus clupeaformis. The sequence continues at coordinate 31,197,941 of NC_059215.1, read as the reverse complement.
GCCGACAGGGTTTATCAGGATGTAACCTATGAAACTCACGAACCAGAGCAGGATCCACAATGAAGCTCCTGGGCACCCAGGAACGTTCCTCAGGACCATAACCTCCCAATCCACCAGGTACTGGAAACCACGACCCCGGGCGGCGAACATCCAGAAGTCGCCGGACAGAGTAGACCGGACCCCCACCCACGATCTTGGGCGGAGGAGGGGGACGAGAGGGCGGGCACAAAGGGCTAACCGACACAGGCTTAATCTGGGAAACATGAAAGGTGGAATGAACCCGTAGGGAGGCAGGAAGCTGTAGCTTAACCGCGCAGAGGGGTTAACAATAGACAGTATCTTGAACGGTCCTATAAAACGAGGCGCCATCTTCTTCGACTCCACCTTCAATGGAAGGTCCCGTGACTTCAGCCATACCTCTTGACCAGGAGAGTAACCGGGAGCCTGGGACCGGTGACGGTTGGCTTGCCTCTGCATGTACGCCGAAGCTCGGGACAGAGCTACCCTGGCCTTCCTCCAGACCTTGCAGCAGCGGCGCATGTGGGACTGCACCGAGGGTACCGCAAGTTCCCTCTCTTGGGAAGGGAACAGGGGAGGTTGATAACCCAGAGCACACAGAAAAGGAGACAAACCAGAGGAAGCGTTAGTCAAGGTGTTATGAGCATATTCCACCCAGGGGAGCATGGAGCTCCATGACCCAGGGTTAGACCCAGTGACACAGCGAAGTGCGGTCTCCATCTCCTGGTTCGCTCTCTCGGCTTGCCCGTTGGTCTGGGGGTGATATCCAGAGGACAGGCTGGATGTAATGCCCAAAGCTTTACAGAAAGCTTTCCACACCTGGGAGACAAACTGGGGACCCCTGTCAGAGACAATATCCGTGGGTAGACCATGAGAGCGGAACACATGTTCAACCAAAATATCAGCCGTCTCTCTGGCAGTGGGCAGTTTAGGTAGGGCCAAAAAATGAGCGAACTTAGAAAAAGCGATCAATCACCGTAAGAATGACAGTCTTACCAGATGAGGGGGAAGTCCAGTGACAAAATCCATAGCGATATGCGACCAGGGCCGGCTGGGTATAGGTAGAGGTCGTAGATGACCAGCGCTGGCCTGGGTGGAGTTTTTACTTCGTGCACATACCGTACAAGCAGCAATGAAGGCTCGAGTGTCCGCCTCCATCGTGGCCCACCAGAACTTCCGTCGCACAAAGTCAAGGGTCCGCGAAACTCCAGGGTGACAGGTAAGGGGGAGACGAGTGAGCCCACTGAAGTACCTGGGAGCGAGCAGACTCAGGGACAAACATCCGGTTAGGAGGACCCCTCCCAGGGTCAGCTTGATGATGTTGAGCCTGTCTAACAATCCCCCTCGATGTCACATGTGATGACTGCAATACTGCAGGTAGGAGGCAAAATGGGTTCAGGGTTACTACCAGTATCAACAGCCGAATGAACACGAGACAGAGGCGTCAGGCTTGACGTTGCGTGACCCAGGACGGTAAGACAGAGAAAAATTGAATCTCCCAAAAAATAGTGCCCACCTGGCTTGACGGGGGTTGAGCTGCTTCGCTGACTGGAGGTAAGCCAGATTCTTATGATCCGTCCAAACGATGAAGGGTTGTTCCGCCCCTCCAACCAATGTCGCCACTCCTCGAGAGCCAGCTTAACGGCGAGCAGTTCACGATTTCCAACATCATAATTCCTCTCTGCCTGAGAAAGTTTCCTTGAGAGAAAAGCACAGGGATGCAGTTTGTTATCTTCAGGAGAACGTTGTGACAACACTGCACCTACCCCAGTGTCGGATGCATCCACCTCCACGACAAACTGGCGGTCGGGGGTCCGGCTGCATCAGAATGGGAGCCGAGGCGAAGCGATGTTTCCAGTTCTTCGAACGCTGATTCGGCCCCTTCATTCCAAGCGAACGGTCGTGAGATGGAGGTGAGAGCGGTGAGTGGCGCCGCAATGCGGCTGTAGTCCTTGATGAACCTCCTATAGAAGTTCGCAAACCCCAGGAATCGTTGAAGTTGTTTGCGGGTAGAGGGAGCTGGCCAGTCCGTGACAGCAGAGATCTTAGCTGGGTCCATCCGCAGCTCCCCCTGAGCTATGATGTAACCCAAAAAAGAGGTCTCAGACACATGAAATTCACATTTCTCCATCTTCACAAACAGTTTGTTCTCCAACAACCTTTGCAACACCTGGCGCACATGCAGTTCATGTTCCTGGGAGGACTCAGAGAAAATCAAGATATCATCCAGATAGACAAAAACAAACCGATTCAACATGTCCCGAAGGACATCATTGACTAGTGCCTGAAAAACAGCAGGGGCATTAGACAACCCAAAAGGCATAACCCGATACTCAAAATGTCCCAAGGGTGTGTTGAAGGCAGTCTTCCATTCATCACCCTTACGAATGCGCACCAGGTGATACGCATTTCGTAGATCCAGTTTCGTAAAGATGGTAGCACCATGAAGGAGGGGAAAAGCAGAATTAATCAAAGGCAGAGAATACTTGTTCTTAATGGTGATGTTGTTAAGTCCACGGTAATCAATACAGGGTCTGAGGGTCTTATCCTTCTTAGCAACAAAAAAGAATCCCGCTCCTACAGGTGACGAGGAAGGACGCATAATACCTGCCGCCAAGGAGTCCCGAATGTAGTTCTCCATAGCCTCCGTCTCCGGCCGGGAGAGATTGTACAGGCGACTGCTGGGGAGCGGGGCTCCTGGCTGGAGGTCAATGGCGCAGTCGTAAGGCCGGTGAGGAGGAAGAGAAGTAGCTCTGTGTTTGCAGAAAACGGATGCCAGGTCATGATACACGTCAGGAACAGCAGAAAGATCCATGGACTCCAGTGGAGGTTGAGGCACAGTACTGGCAGGAGTCTGAGCAGAACACAAACAATTCACATGACAAAATGTGCTCCATGAAACAATGCTACCTGTCACCCAATCAATGTGTGGATTGTGTTTTATGAGCCAGGGGATACCAAGGACCAGGGGAGTCTGTGGGCAGTCGATAATATGGAATTGAATGTTCTCCTGATGATTTCCCGACACTCTAAGACAAACAGGAACAGTCTGATGGGTAATGCGGGTCAACAATTGTCCATTTAGACCCTTAGCCTGCAGCGGACAGTCCATAGGAACAGTCTCCAAATCCATTTGTTGAGCCCACTCTCTATCCAAAAGCTTTCGTCGGCACCAGAGTCAATCAGCGCACTAACAGAGAAATTCTGGGACAGCCACTGGAGGGATGCCTGAAGCAGAATGCGGGGAGAAGAGGAAGAATCCGCTGCTCGGCTCACCAAAACTTCTCCCATAAATGATGAGCCGGCCCTTTTCCCGGGACGAACTGGGCAGGAAGGAACGAAATGACCAGCTTCTCCACAATACAGGCAGACCCGAGCCTGAATACGACGTGCACGCTCCTCTGAGGACAACCGTGCACGACCCACCTCCATGGCTTCGGGTTCAGTGCTCCTCGTATCGACTCCCGGGAAGACACGGCTCTCTCCGTAGGGACGATGCAGGGAGGAGTTTGTTGATGACAGACAGGTTGCTTGGAACTAACACTCCTCTCCCGGCGGCGCTCCCGAATCCGATTATCCAACCTGATAGTGAGTGAAATAAGATTATCCAGCGTAGGCGATTCATCATATGACACCAATTCATCTTTTAAAGTCTCAGACAAAGCATTGATGAACACCCCTTGTAATGCCTCGTCATTCCAACCACTCACTGCTGCTAAAGTCCGAAACTCCACTGCCATCTCCGCCACACTGCGAGCCCCCTGCCGAAGAGAAAACAACCGTTTCGCAGCCTCCTTGCCTCGTACGGGGTGGTCAAAAACCTTCCTCATCTCAGTGGTGAAGGCAACGTAAGCGTTGCAAATGTCCGACTGACTCTCCCAGACCGCGGATCCCCAGGCACGAGCGGAACCGCTAGTAGAGTTGATAAGGTAGGCAATACGGGCTCTTTCTGAGGCGTAGGTGAGGGGCTGTTGTTCAAACACTAACGAGCATTGAGTCAAAAAATCGCCACAGGTTCCCATGTTCCCGTCATAGCGCTCTGGAGCAGGAACAAAAGGCTCTCTGATCTGGGCTGAAGGGGTAGTAAGGGCAGACACTTGATTGGTGAGTAATTGAACCTGATTAAGCAGCACCTGACTGTCCTCAGCAATCGTCTTAAACAGGGTATCATGTTGGCCAAGTAGAATGCCCTGATTGGCTATGGCAGTCCAAATTTGAGTGCACTCTGGGGTGGTATCCGAGCTACTGTCTGCTGGGTTCATGTTGGTCAGATCATACTGTTATGATTTAACTGGATAGAACCCAAATGCAGACAAGTACACCAAGCCAGAGAAGTTTTAACAGGTTTATTATAATGTTCAATAGTCCAGGTTTCCAATAAATGGGGAAGAGCAAGTCCAGGTTACAGGGAGGGTACAGATCCAGGTCAGGGCAGGTGTGGTACCGTAATGTCCTAGTGTCCGTGGTGAGTCCAAAGGAGAGGCCCGATAGTGGAGAGCAGGATGGTGGTGGCAGGAGTGAAGCGGAGGCAGGAGTCAGGTTCCAAATATCTGTGGCACAGGAGAAAAAGTAAATAAACAGTCCAAAAAACACAAGAGCGAAAACAGACAGGTTGAGTCGGCAGCGAGACTAACATGGTTGTCTTGACTATGATCTGACGATGAGTGGAAAGTTTGACCGGGTCTTAAAGGCTGAGGTGATTATGGTGAATGAGCTGCAGCTGGAACCCTGACTCCCGCACACCAGACTTCACTCCTGCAATCAAGGACAGACAGAGGGGAGGGGGAGAGCAGAGAGAGAGCTACCTAGCAGCAGTAGGCCTAACACCTGATGGTAGGGTCAGTGCGTTCCCTAGCACTAGCTGTTCTCCTCCACTGTTTCCTCATTTCCTCTCACCCTGCTGATTAGGGTTCTCAATAATGTATGATGAATACTAGAGCCACACGCGCTCTCTCTCTGTGGTTGCTTATTTACTGTGAGCTTAGAGGGCAGCGGTGTTAGGATAACTCCACACTGCAATATGTTCTCTTTTAATGTGGTTGCATATGTATGTGCAATTTATATAAATGTTTGGTGCAGTGGACTCGTGCAAGGGAAAACAAGATATCAACTAGCCAACAACAGAGCCAGAGACAATACAGAGACAATAAAGTTGCAAATGTCATGGCCAAACAGAATTATTTGACCTTTTAACCCTTTGATCTTCTTATTCTTATTGATGTAACTCTGTTCACCTACTGTAATGTCAATTTGGTTGTGGCAGGTAGCCTAGCATTTAAGAGTGTTGGGCCAGTAACCGAAATGTTGCTGGTTTGAATCCCCGAGCCGGCAAGGTGGAAAACTCTGCTTTTCTGCCCTTGAGTAAGGCAGTTAACCCTCTAGTCTAAGCCCTGTCTAAGTCGTGGGAGGGGGGTTCTAAGCTAACATATGGAATAGTTTTAAGATGGTCAAACCAAGGATCATTTAGCTATTTGATTTAGAATTTTAAGACCCCTTAAGGTATCAACATTATTTTGTATTATTGGATGAAACATTGAATTTGGCATTACTGCTATTAGCCAATAGAAATGCTACATGTAACAACAGATAGTTCCCCCAAAAAATCTAAAGAAAGCTTGTTCTGAAGTGTCAGTCCTATATCTGAGCGATATAAGAAAGATCAGGAAACATAATTTTTTTACATGTATTTATCCCCTTATTTTAGGCACTAAACTATCTCCATATATACTTCCATTCATTTTTTAAACTGGTACCGGAGCCCTTCAGATGAGTCTTGTTCGTGAGAGTCTCGGCTTTCCACAGAGGCGTCATATTAGTTTGTAGGCCAAACCGTTCGGAAGCTGCAGATGTTTTTGTGAGAAGACCGATTTTCGGGATGTCTCATTGTCTTACAAACACAGCTCTAGCTCTGCCACCTTTCACCGCAGATGCGGAAGGGCGATATCGGCAGATGCAATGGATTGAGACGCAGCCCATGCAAAAAAACACATATCTAGTTTAAACAGACAGATTTTGATGGGGATTTGTTGATTATGTTAATTCGATTTCCGTGGGGGCACGACCATTGTAGGCCAAGGGTTATCCTCCGACAACAACTGCTCCCCTGGCACCGATGGCATCGATTAAGGCAGCGCCCTGCACCTCTCTGATTCAGAGGAAGACACATTTCGGATGAGTGCATTCAGTTGTGCAACTGACTTGGAATCCCCCTTCCCCAAAGAAATGATCTGCCCCCACCCAAAAAGAGCGTTCTACCCAATTTATTTACACATCACCCCTTGTTACTGTTGCCAAGGCCATTTGTATTTTTATTTATTAGGGATCCCTCTTCCTGGGGTCCAAACATATTAAAGCACTTACATTACATGTAAAACCAAAGATAAAACAGTACATCATATAACATTATTACACCACTACATGTCTATAATACAAAATGTTTAATACCACCATACAACAATATCACAATGTATGCGTATGCATGTGTCTGTACCTTTGTGTGTGTCTCTTCACAGTCCCCGTTGTTCCATAAGGTGTATTTTTACCAGTTTTTTTAATCTGATTCTACTGCTTGCATCAGTTACTTGATGTGGAATAGAGTTCCATGTAGTCATGGCTCTATGTAGTACTGTGCGCCTCCCATCGTCTGTTCTGGACTTGGGGACTGTGAACAGACAGGCATGTCTTGTGGGGTATGCATGGGTGTCCGAGCTGTGTGCTAGTATTTTAAACAGACAGCTCGGTACATTCAGCTTGTCAAGTAGTGATGAAGTCAATCTCTCTTCCACTTTGAGCCATGAGAGATTGACATGCATGTCATTAATGTTAGCTCTCCGTGTACTTTTAAGGGCCAGCTGTGCTGCCCTGTTCTGAGCCAACTGCAATTTTCCTAAGTCCCTCTTTGTGTTACCTGACCACACTACTGAACAGCAGTCTAGGTGCGACAAAACTAGGGCCTGTAGGACCTGCCTTGTTGATAGTGTTGTTAAGAAGGCAGAGCAGCACTTTATTATGGACAGACTTCTCCCCATCTTAGCTACTGTTGTATCAGCATGTTATTTTGGCATTAATACGTGTGACATCAGTTTGCAAACAATGTAAAAAATCAATAAAAAATCTTTGAGTTAATAAAGCTGCATACAAACATGGTCTCTTTCTTGCTTTCTTGAGTAAAGCAGCTCCAAAATTCAGGTGTTTCAGCCTAGCTCAGTGCTTTCTGTGGTGGTGGGGCAGCCAGCGGAAAATACGGAGCGTAGGGGTTAGTAATGTTCTCTAGTTGCGCCGTGATTGGCTCAGTGTTCTGTCACTCATGCGGACACTACGTCACCGCAAAATCTATGGGTAGAGCTTGAAAGTTCAAGGCCCTTGGGTGCTGCCATAGACTTACATTAGAAGTGCCCATCCAAGAAGGCTCAAGGTCATTGGACATAGATAAAATGACGTCAAATCACATTATATCTACCATAGCTTTGATTGGACTGATCACGTCAACATCATACTTTCAAAATCTTAGCTAGTGTCACGCTCGTCAAACACAGTGGACCAAGGCGCAGCGTGATATGCGAACATACTTTTATTGAACGTACTCACACGAACAAAACAACAAAACGATACGTGAAGTCCTTGGTTTACAACACAAAACCAACACGGAACAAGATCCCACAAAACACTGTGGAAAACAGGCTGCCTAAGTATGGTTCCCAATCAGAGACAACAAGCAACAGCTGACACTCGTTGCCTCTGATTGAGAACCACCCCGGCCAACACAGAAACACATGAGCTAGATAAAGAACCTAGAACACAAACACATAGAAACTACACACCCTGGCTCAACATAACAGAGTCCCAGAGCCAGGGCGTGACAGTACCCCCAAAGGCGCGGACTGCGACCGCGCCAAACATAAACCGAACAGGGGAGGGCCGGGTGGGCATTCCTCCTCGGAGGCGGTTCCGGCTCCGGGCTAACCCACCACCCTCCAACAATCCTCCCGTAGCGCCCCTGGTCCGGTCCCGCTGGCTGGAGCTGGACTGGACATCGGTGGAGCGGATTGCTTAGGCTCCGATGTGGAGCAGCTGACCGGTACCTGACCAGGCACCGGTGACCCAGGCACAGGCTGTGCCGGGCTGACGACGCGCACCACAGGCTTGGTGCGGGGTGCAGGGACGGGCCGAACCGGGCTGACGAAGTGCACCACAGGCTTGGTACGAGGAGCAGGAACGGGCCGAACCAGGCTGACGACGCGCACCCCTGGCTTGGTGCGGGGAGCAGGAACGGGCCGGACCGGGCTGACGATGCGCACCACAGGCTTGGTGCGGGGAGCAGGAACAGGCCGGGCCGGGCTGGCGACGCGCACCATTGGCTTGGTGTGGGGAGCAGGAAAAGGCCGGGCCGGGCTGGCGACGCGCACCATTGGCTTGGCGCGGGGAGCAGGAACAGGCCGGGCCGGGCTGGCGACGCGCACCATTGGCTTGGTGCGGGGAGCAGGAACAGGCCGGGCCGGGCTGGCGACGCGCACCGTAGGCTTGGTGCGAGAGGCAGGAACAGGCCGGACCGGGCTGGCGACGCGCATCACAGGCTTGGTGCGAGGGACAGGAACAGGCCGGACCGCACTGGGAACACACACCACTGGCCTTACCCGGGGATCAGGAACGGGCCGGACCGGACTGGCAACACACCTCAGTACCTCTCGCCGTGCCTCTACATTTTCCTTCCCTCTACTCGCCAATGTCTCCCGTAACCCGGTGGCCTTCTCTCCTCGTCCACTAACTCGCCCCTTATCTGCCTCCAGCAGCCCCGTCGTCCACGGTGTGAGCCCCCCCCTAAAAATGTATTGGGCTTGTCTCTCCCCCGTGGATATGGCCTCCATGGCTCTCGCCAGACTCTCCATCCTCTGCTCCCAAGTCCAACCTATCTCCTCCTCACGCTGCTTGACCCAGTCGAGGTGGACATCCGCTAAAGTTACCTCCGGTGTGTACTCCTGGACACGCTGCTTGGTCCAGTATTGGTGGGATCTTCTGTCACGCTCGTCAACCACAGTGGACCAAGGCGCAGCGTGATATGCGAACATACTTTTATTGAACGTACTCACACGAACAAAACAACAAAACGATACGTGAAGTCCTTGGTTTACAACACAAAACCAACACGGAACAAGATCCCACAAAACACTGTGGAAAACAGGCTGCCTAAGTATGGTTCCCAATCAGAGACAACAAGCAACAGCTGACACTCGTTGCCTCTGATTGAGAACCACCCAGGCCAACACAGAAACACATGAGCTAGATAAAGAACCTAGAACACAAACACATAGAAACTACACACCCTGGCTCAACATAACAGAGTCCCAGAGCCAGGGCGTGACAGCTAGCAAGCTAGACAAGCAGTCATCATCATGAATCAAGTCGACAATCTACTGGCAAATCCTTTTCAATCCTTGTCATATGAAGATAAATTATAGATAAAACGTATCGGTGCTCATTGGCCATTGGACATAAACAAGTTGGAAATCGCAAATTCAACAATGAGTGCTGAGGCGTGACTGCAGCCTGGGGTCGATGTCACAGCCGGCCGTGACCGGGAGACACATGGGACGGCGCACAATTGGCCCAGCGTCATCTGGGTTAGGGGAGGGTTTGGCCGGCCGGGATTTCCTTGTCTCATCGTGGTCTAGCGACTCCTTGTGTCGGGCCGGGCGCCTGCAAGCTGACTTCGGTCGTCAATTCGACTGTGTTTCCTTCGACACATTGGTGCGGCTGGCTTCCGGGTTAAGCAAGCAGTGTGTCAAGAAGCAGTGCAGCTTGGCTCTCGACCCTCGCCGAGTCCGTAGGGGAGTTGCAGCAATGAGACAAGATTGTAACTTCTGGCCCATGTCGTTGCATCTGAATGTTTATCCTTTTTATTTATTTTTACCCCATTTTTCTCTCCAAATTCGTGATATCCAATTGGTAAAGTTTGAATACATTGGCCATGCTGTCAATCTGCCACGTTCAAAGCAACTGGAAACTCGGAACTGGGAAATCTCAGACTTCAGTGAGTTCAAGACAACTGGGAACTCCGAAAGAAACTAGCTCCGACTGGGAAAATACGGAAAATTATTTTGAACAGTCATCCAACACGGAATTCCAAGTTTTCAATTTCAATTTCAATGGGGTAACATCAGAGTTGGGACGTCCCAAGGATCCCGGATAGCATGGACCGCTGGTGATGTGTGCTATGTTCGTCACTGTTTTCAGACCGGGAAGGACAAATTTTGCAGAGAGTTGTTCCATATGCTAGTTTGTAACATTGCAGAAAATGGAAGAAAACCTGGAGGAAAAACTGAATTCTGTTTTGCCAGAAGTGTGCTATATTTTGATGGGACATTAATCAACAATTTCCCGGCCAATCTCACGCACTGTTGCACCTACGACACTAATCTAGTGAGCACTATTGGAGCTCTGCCAAAGCAAGACATTTGATTGGTTTGACTTGTTGCGAGGAGTTCCCACCCCTATTTTTCTGCCATAAACTTCCCCAGGCTTTTGTTTTAGGGAAGCCTGGTTCGCAACGAGGCTAGGGGCATACACACACACACACGTACACACACACACACACACTTTTTTCAATGTACATATGATTACATTGTGTATGTTTATTTATATAGTAATTATTATTTCACATGTCCTCACCTGGGATTGGAATTCAGAACCTCTTGGTTTATGACATTCCGATCTTCCTGCTACGCTACCATCTCTGACAATGACATATTTCACCTATATTACAACACTTTCCACTTCAAAGTAACTCTCAGCTCTGTTAAAAATACACAAAGAAAAGCTATTATATTTATCATAATGATTGAGAAGTAACATTAAAACGGAATACTATACAACTATACAGAAAACCCTCAAATTGCTAAAACAAGTAAATGAAATCAATGATGAGAGAATAGTTAGATTAACTTATAACTAAAATAGCAGTGCAGATGGCACTCTTTTACTAAGTGCAGATAATTATTATAGGTAATGAACGTGTAGGGGTCTTCTGAGAATGCTACAGCCTTTGTGTCTCAGCGGAAAGATCAGTGTACCCCAAATCCAGTTCAAATCTTAGGTGGGATCATATTGAGAAGTCAGTACTAAGGAATCATGTCAAATTGTATAATATTGTAGGTCCAATGCAGCCATTTTTATCTCAATATCACATTTCTGAGTAACAATTAAGTACCTTACTGTGAATGTTTTCAATTAAAATGGTCAAAAAGAAACAAAAACAGCTTCTTAGCAAAGAACAATTTTTCAAGCAATAATTTTGCTAGGACTGTCTGGGATTGGAGTGGGGAGGTGAAACTGAAAACTAGCTGTTATTGGCAGAGAGGTTTGGAACTCTCTTTCTTATTAGTCTATTAACTAATTTACCACCTGGTGATGTCACCAGGCAGGCCAAAACTCCATCCCACCAAATCAGGCTGAAATTTCAGGCAGTCTTTTCAAACAGCTCTTACACTAAAAGGGTATTATCATAATTTTCACAATTTCACAGTATTATTCCAACCTCATAGTGTGGAAATACTGTATATATAAACCCCTCATGCACAGATTTGTACACACTGAACAGTCTACCACTACTTTTTTTATTTTTTATTTTTTTTATTGGGGGGGGATGGACAGTCTACCACTTACCTTAAAAAACCCATACCATTTTAATTCTTTACTTATAATGGTTTGGGACACCTGGGACCATCACGGGATGACTAGTAAAATAAAAGTCCTGAGAACATCCTAAAAAGGTCCTGACATTGTCATCAGTGACATCCTGGTAACATACAGGGAACTACACAAATGTCCCCCAGAGAACATTCCCTTGGGACCATCATGTGAAGTCTCCTTGACCATCATGAAACGTCCGTTTGTGGTCATTGAATGTCCAGTGGATAATGTCCTATCAGAACCACTTAGAAGTACAAATTAAAAAAACTAAATAAAAAATAGGAAACTTTTCATAACATTCCCAATCGACATCAAAATACCTTATTATAACATCATACTACGACCAAAGCGGGACCGGTACTGAATGTCATCTTATGGTCCTGTGGTTAACGTCATGTTTTAATGTTACTAGAAAGTTCTCAGAACGTCAGTAGGATAACGTCTTGCCAAAACCCTTTAAGGGATATAATGGGAACATCGCAGAATGTCCTTAAGACGTCCCGTTTGCTGGGAAGGTTATAAATGGATATTGGTCTCGTCTCACAATGCTCCTGTCCTTTGCTGTCCCCTTAGAGACCCTCTACATGCTGGCTGACCACTCTGTGACAGACCAGCCATTATGACCAGTGATAGACACACCACTCACACCGTAATCCCCCATGGCACTGAGGTGTGTGTGTGCATGCGTGTGTGTCTGTGAAAGTGTGTGTGTGTGTGAGTGCATATGTGAGTATGTATGAAACTGCTGCAGAACTTACAGCTGAGTAGGATCCCATCAGTGTCATTTTGAGGACAACTGGAAGAAATTGGGTTAAGTGAAGACAATGCACGGTACACACACAGACACACACACACTAACACACACATACTTGCACTACATGCAGAAAAAAGTCAGATTGTGTATATAAATACCTGCATCATCAACAGTGCAGTGGGAGACCGTGTCTGGGAGTGGTTTGGAGGGTTTGTGGCAATACATCATACTGAAAGAGGGTTCCATGGAGGATACTGAAACTCACTTCGCTAGGGAGTTTTAACCATTTTTCTCCCTTTCGCCCCTTTCACTGCTAACTGAACCATCCTCTATCTTCCAGCCCGTCTTCTCCCTCTCCTCCCTCCCTCTCTTGTATCCAGTGTCTGCCATTCGTTCCCTCACCGATCAGGACAGATAGCAGACATACCTGGGCCGGCCAGCGCCATCCATCTCCTGCTTGGACTGCAATCTTGGAGCTCTGCTTGGGAACAACTAGATGCTGCTTGCCGAAACCTTGTTGGAGGAAAGAGGTCCTTTTTATTATCTTTCTGCCTCAGCCAACTCCAGGCCACAACACACAACATCCTCCAGGATCTCACCCAACTTTTACTTTCCAGATGCTCTACTGCAGTCTTTTCAACCTTACCATCTTATAACTTCCTCTGGGTTTTCCTCATCCCTTTTTCATCCCTCTTTCATCCCTCTTTCTTCTTTCTTTTTATTGGTTGCAGTCTGTCTCCCTCTGTAATTGGCCTAACATTTTGCAAATGTTTCTACAATGTAGGCCTACTCCTCAATGGAACTTTGATCCAGACAGTTTTTAAAATGTCTGATCCTTCTTTAAAATCTGTCTGCCTAGTGTTCTAATTCTAAACGAAGACAAAGGCATCACACCTGAGGTGGACAGATAAAGTTTAGACAAAACAGAATTAAATTAGTTAAAAAGTCAGCAAAGACAATGCATGTATACACACACACACACACACACTTTGTGTCCATCTCTAAATCTGTGTTTCCATCCTGCGGAGTGTCTTACCAATTTCAGGACCTTGAAAAAATAAACAGTTGGTGATAAATCAAAGCTGCCACGACTAAAATACACACAGATTCATCAACATATTAGCGCTCTACTTTTATTAATCTCTCTCTAGCTCATTCTCACTCTCTCCCTACCACTTCCTCTATCTTTGTCTACTTCATCTACCTCTAAATAAAAACACACTCCCTTCTCCCACCTGGCCTAGGAACACTCAGACTGGCAGACATCACTTGGAGCGATGCAGCTGGTATACAAGAGTGGGAGCAGGAGATATTCCTGATCAAGGGACTTGACCAAGAAAAACTCCTGGCCCCATAGCTGAGGTTCAAGGTGTATGATTTAAGATATATAATTCTACATCATAGTGAGATAGTCATCTTGAACCACTAATCACTGAAGTCTATGGGATCTTCTCCAGAGTGTACTTAGCCTAGCTGTGTTGCAGACAGAGCTCTAGCAGGCTTGTTCAAGCATTCCCATTTGTTGTTGGCGAAACTGATACAGTGGTTCAGCATAATGGAGCACAATCTGTAGGGAGTTTTAATTCAAAGGGGAAATGATCACCTCACTAAGCTAAAGTCAGTGCAATGGAGTGAATGAACAGCTGTAAAAGGGGAGCGAAGGTAGCGTGTTAACACTGTGCACTATCACGAGCTACAGCTGCGGCTCTGATCTCACAAGCCCCTCTGGTCCCCCGTTCCTCCTGTTTCTACCCCCCTTTCTGTCCTCGAGTGGCCAGGAGAATGATTATGCGAGGCGGGAGTGAGATCCATCAATTTGTCATGTGCTTGTTCCCCAGTCCCCTCTAAGGACCAGCCCCCTCCCTGACTGCAGCTATACATTAGCATGAGAAGAAAAGGAGGAAGACGCCAAATACACTATATGACAATAATAATAGAAACTCGCCTTGATTTAACATTATTGTTATTTGCCAACCTAAGGGGAATTTCAACTGCAGTGACGCAATGCCTATGGTAGAAAGGTGGAGAGAGAGAGAGAGGGCGTTACTCATGGAGCGAGAGCGACGCTACAGGATTGTCATGTGACCTTGTCGCTAGGACCATCAAATAGCGACATAAAACAGAGGGCGGCTCGATTCTGTACTCTGCCTAAAGAAACCGTAATTTAGAAAAACCTTAGGCCAGCAGCCAACCATCCTCGCACCTGCTTGCCCTCTCTCTCCCTCTAGAGTCTCCTTCTCACCTCATCATGTCCCTGTGTTATGCTACCTAAGTAATATTTCTAAAGGAGGTGTGTGGACATGGTGAGGGAGTTTTCCTTTATCTGTGTCTGTGAATGATGTCATTGTCAAAACACAACTACACACTTACATGACCGCTGTTTGTCTTCTCTCAAACACACACATACACTACACACACATTTTCTGCAGGTGCGTGACACATACTGCTCTGTCGAAAACCACCTTTCTATTTACACACCCAGGCCAGAGAAAACCCCACCAGTGGCTGTTAAACACACTGGATGTTTATTGAAAAATAGAAGGTGATTTTGTCACTGTTACATGAGGCAAGTTTATATTTAGATGTGTTTATTGATTCTGATCTGACACACTACACTAGCCTTGTCTGGGCCCCATAATTCAGATTCAGTCATGGAGATTGGCTAAATCCCCCTGTCACTAAATCATTGGACGAGGACCAGCAGAGGGGCTGGCAATGGCATGGTGATACAGACAGACTTTATGATGAGGACACAGATGGATCTCTATGGTGCTCTAACACTGTGTGTGTGTGTGTGTGTGTGTGTGTGTGTTTCTCTAACATGGTACATGGCATACTCCCTGTTAGTGTTATACAGTATTTCCAGTAGCTTAATCAAATCAAATCAAAACAATGCTGTTAAAGGTAAACAATAAAATAGAAATAGTGACACAAGGAATAAATACACAGTGAATAACGAATAACAATAACGAGTAAAATGTATCTGGATATATAAAGGGAGTACCAGTACCGAGTCGATGTGCAGGGGTATGAGGTAATTGAGGTAGTTATGTACATACGATACAGGTAGGAGTTAAAGTGACTAGGCAACAGGATAGATAATAGACAGTAGCAGCAGTGTATGTGGTGAGTGTGTGTGTGTGTGTGTGTGTGTGTGTGTGTGTGTGTGTGTGTGTGTGTGTGTGTGTATGAGAGTGTGTGTGTGTGTAGCATCAGTATGCATGTGTGCGCATGTTATGGTTGTGAGTGTGTGGGTAGAGTCCAGTGTGTGCATAGAGTCAGTGCAAAAAAGGGTAAATGCAGGTTGTCCGGGTAGCCATTTGATTAGCTATTTAGCAGTCTTGTTAAGCAGTCTTAGAAGCTGTTCAGGGTCCTGTTGGTTCCAGACTTGGTGCACTGGTACCGCTTGCCGTGCGGTAGCAGAAAGAACAGTCTATGGTTTGGGTGGATAGAGTCTTTGACAATTTTTGGGGCCTTCCTCTGGCATCGCCTGATCTGTTTTCACCACCCTCTGTAGTGCCTTGCAGTCGGGTGCCTTGCAGGTGCCATACCAAGCAGTGATGCATCCAGTCAAGATGCTCTCAATTGTGCAGCTGTATAACTTTTTGAGGATCTGAGGGCACATGCCAAATCTTTTCAGCCTCCTGAGGGGGAAGAGGCACTGTCGTTTCCTCTTCACAACTGTGTGGGTATGTGTGGACCATGTTAATTCCATAGTGATGTGGACACCGAGAAACTTGAAGCTCTCAATCCGCTTCACTACAGCCCCATTGATGTGGACGGGGGTGTGCTCGCCACTCCGTTTCCTGTAGTCCACGATCAGCTCCTTTGTCTTGCTGACATTGAGGGAGAGGTTGTTTGTCCTGGCACCACACTGCCAGGTCACTGACTTCCTCCCTCTAGGCTGTCATTGTCGCCGGTGATCAGGCCTACCACTGTCGTGTCATCGGCAAACTTAATGATGGCATTGTAGTTGTGCGCGGCCACGCAGTTGTGGCCGAACAGGGAATACAGGAAGGGACTAAGCACACACCCCTGAGGGGTCCCCGTGTTGATGGTCAGCATGGCGGATGTGTTGTTGCCTACGGCCCGTCAGGAAGTCCAAGATCCAGTTACAGAAGGAGGTGTTCCCAGGGTCCTGAACTTGGTGATGAGCTTGGAGTGAACTATGGTGTTGAATGCTGAGCTGTAGTCAATGAACATCATTCTTACATAGGTATTCCTTTTGTCCAGGTGGGTGAGGGCAGTGTGGAGTGCAATAGAGATTGCGTCATCTGTGGATCTGCTGGGGCGGTATGTGAATTGGAGTGGGTCCAGGGTGTCTGGAATGATGGTGTTGATGTGAGCCATGAAAAGCCTTTCAAAGCATTTCATGGCTATAGATGTGAGTACTATGCGGCGATAGCCATTTAGGCAGGCCCTGAACCTAATGGCACCATCACCCACTTTGAGTGGTTCCACCAAACTAAGTGCCCCATAAACATTAAAACTGATCTGAGACCAAATGGTTTGTCCTTACAGTATTACAGAAGGGGTCAAATCTGGTCCAGAATCAGTATATGGGCCTCCCTGTCTGGCAACACTAACAACTCTGAAAAAAGAGGGACAGCCAGGCAGGGAGGTAGAGACACAGTGCATTCGGAAAGCTTTCAGACCCGTTGACTTTTTCCAAATTTTGTTACAATTCTAAAATTGATTAAATCGTCTTTTTCCCCTCATCAATCTACACACAATACCCCATTTTTTTGCTAATATTTTTTGGGGTATAAACTGAAATATCACATTTACATAAGTATTCAGACCCTTTACTCAGTACTTTATTGAAGCATCTTTGGCAGCGATTACAGCCTCGAGTCTTCTTAGATATGATGCTACAAGCTTGGCATTCCTGTATTTGGGGAGTTTCTCCCATTCTTCTCTGCAGATCCTCTCAAGCTCTGTCAGGTTGGATTGGGAGCGTTGCTGCACAGCTATTTCCAGGTGTCTCCAGAGATGTTCGATTGGGTTCAAGTCCGGCCTCTGGCTGGGCCACTCAAGGACATTCAGAGACTTGTCCCGAAGCCACTCCTGCATTGTCTTGGCTGTGTGCTTAGGGTCGTTGTCCTGTTGGAAGGTGAACCTTCACCCCAGTCTGAGGTCCTGAGCAGGTTTTCATCAAGGATCTCTCTGTACTTTGCTCTGTTAATCTTTTCCTTAATCCTGACTAGTCTCTCAGTCCCTGCCGCTGAAAAACATCCCCACAGCATGATGCTGCCACCACCATGCTTCACCGTAAGGATGGTGCCAGGTTTCCTCCAGACGTGACACTTGACATTCAGGCCAAAGAGTTCAACCTTGCTTTCATCAGACCAGAGAATGTTGTTTCTCATGGTCTGAGAGTCCTTTAGATGCCTTTTGGCAAACTCCAAGCGGGCTGTCATGTGCTTTTTACTGAGGCGTGGCTTCCGTCTGGCCACTCTACCATAAAGGCCTGATTGGTGGAGTGCTGCAGAGATGGTTGTCCTTCTGGAAGGTTCTCCGATCTCCATAGAGGAATTGGAGTTCTGTCAGAGTGACCATCGGGTTCTTGGTCACCTCCCTGACCAAGGCCCTTCTCCCCCGATTTTTCAGTTTGGCCGGGCGGCCAGCTATAGAAAGAGTCTTGGTGGTTCCAAATGTCTTCCCTTTAAGAATGATGGAGGCCACTGTGTTCTTGCGGACCTTCTATGCTGCAGAAATGTGTTTGTACCCTTCCCCAGATCTGTGCCTCGACACAATCCCATCTCGGAGCTCTACGGACAATTCCTTCAACCTCATGGCTTGGGTTTTGCTCTGACATTGTGCATTGTCAACTATGGCACCTTATATAGACAGGTGTGTGTCTTTCTAAATCATGTCCAAATAATTGAACTTACCACAGGTGGACTCCAATGAAGTTGTAGAAACATCTTAAGGATAATCAATGGAAACAGGATGCACCTGAGCTCAATTTGGAGTCTCATAGCAAAGGGTCTGAATACGTATGTACAGTGGCTTGCGAAAGTATTCACCCCCCTTGGCATTTTTCCTATTTTGTTGCCTTACAACCTGGAATTAAAATTGATTTTGGGGGGGTTTGTATCATTTGATTTACACAACATGCCTACCACTTTGAAGATATAATTTTTTTGTGCGTGTGAAACAAACAAGAAATAAGACAAAAAAACAGAGAACATGTGCGTGTATAACTATTAATCCCCCCAAAGTCAACACTTTGTAGAGCCACCTTTTGCAGCAATTACAGTTGCAAGTATTTTGGGGTATGTCTCTATAAGCTTGGCACATCTAGCCACTGGGATTTTTGCCCATTCTTCAAGGCAAAACTGCTCTAGCTCATTCAAGTTGGATGGGTTCCGCTGGTGTACAGCAATCTTTAAATCATACCACCGATTCTCAATTGGCTTGAGGCCTGGGCTTTGACTAGGCCATTCCAAGACATTTAAATGTTTCCCCTTAAACCACTCGAGTGTTGCTTTAGCAGTATGCTTAGGGTCATTGTCCTTCTGGAAGGTGAACCTCCATCCCAGTCTCAAATCTCTGGAAGACTGAAACAGGTTTCCCTCAAGAATTTCCCTGTATTTTGCACCATACATCATTCCTTCAATTCTGACCAGTTTCCCAGTCCCTGCCGAAGAAAAACATCCCAACAGCATGATGCTGCCACCACCATGCTTCACTGTGGGGATGGTGTTCTCGGGGTGAGGAGAGGTGTTTTTTTAATTATTTTATTTCACCTTTATTTAACCAGGTAAGCCAGTTGAGAACAAGTTCTCATTTACAACTGCGACCTGGCCAAGATAAAGCAAAGCAGTGCGATAAAAACAACAACACAGAGTTACATATGGGGTAAAACAAAACATAAAGTCAAAAATACAACAGAAAATATATATACAGTGTGTGCAAATGTAGCAAGTTATGGAGGTAAGGCAATAAATAGGCCATAGTGCAAAATAATTACAATTAGTATTAACACTGGAATGATAGATGTGCAAGAGATGATGTGCAAATAGAGATACTGGGGTGCAAATGAGCAAAATAAATAACAATATGGGGATGAGGTAGTTGGGTGGGCTAATATCAGATAGGCTGTGTACAGGTGTAGTGATCGGTAAGGTGCTCTGACAACTGATGCTTAAAGTTAGTGAGGGAGATAAGAGTCTCCAGCTTCAGAGATTTTTGCAGTTCGTTCCAGTCATTGGCAGCAGAGAACTGGAAGGAATGGCGGCCAACGGAGGTGTTGGCTTTGGGGATGACCAGTGAGATATACCTGCTGGAGCGCATACTACAGGTGGGTGTTGCTATGGTGACCAATGAGCTAAGATAAGGCGGGGATTTGCCTAGCAGTGATTTATAGATGGCCTGGAGCCAGTGGGTTTGGCGACGAATATGTAGTGAGGACCAGCCAACAAGAGCGTACAGGTCACAGTGGTGGGTAGTATATGGGGCTTTGGTGACAAAACAGATGGCACTGTGATAGACTACATCCAATTTGCTGAGTAGAGTGTTGGAGGCTATTTTGTAAATGACATCGCCGAAGTCAAGGATCGGTAGGATAGTCAGTTTTACAAAGGCATGTTTGGCAGCATGAGTGAAGGAAGCTTTGTTGCGAAATAGGAAGCCGATTCTGGATTTAACTTTGGATTCGAGATGCTTAATGTGAGTCTGGAAGGAGAGTTTACAGTCTAACCAGACACCTAGGTATTTGTAGTTGTCCACATACTCTAGGTCAGACCCGTCGAGAGTAGTGATTCTAGTCGGGTGGGCGGGTGCCAGCAGCGTTCGATTGAAGAGCATGCATTTAGTTTTACTTGTGTTTAAGAGCAGTTGGAGGCTACGGAAGGAGTGTTGTATGGCATTGAAGCTCGTTTGGAGGTTTGTTAACACAGTGTCCAATGAAGGGCCAGATGTATACAAAATGGTGTCGTCTGCATAGAGGTGGATCTGAGAATCACTAGCAGCAAGAGCGACATCATTGATATACACAGAGAAAAGAGTCGGCCCAAGAATTGAACCCTGTGGCACCCCCATAGAGACTGCCAGAGGTCCAGACAACAGGCCCTCCGATTTGACACATTGAACTGAGAAGTAGTTGGTGAACCAGGCGAGGCAGTCATTTGAGAAAACAAGGCTATTTAGTTTGCCAATAATAATGCGGTGGTTGACAGAGTCGAAAGCCTTGGCCAGGTCGATGAAGACGTCTGCACAGTACTGTCTATTATCGATCGCGGTTATAATATCGTTTATGACCTTGAGCGTGGCTGAGGTGCACCCATGACCAGCTCGGAAACCAGATTGCATAGCGGAGAAGGTATAGTGTGATTCGAAATGGTCGGTAATCTGTTTGTTAACTTGGCTTTCAAAAACTTTCGAAAGGCAGGGCAGGATGGATATAGGTCTGTAACAGTTTGGATCTAGAGTGTCACCTCCTTTGAAGAGGGGGATGACCGCGGCAGCTTTCCAATCTCTGGGGATCTCAGACGTTATGAAAGAGAGGTTGAACAGGCTCGTAATAGGGGTTGCGACAATTTTGGCGGCTAATTTTAGAAAGAAAGGGTCCAGATTGTCTAGCCCAGATGATTTGTAGGGGTCCAGATTTTGCAGCTCTTTCAGAACATCAGCTGTCTGAATTTGTGTGAAGGAGAAGCGAGGTGGGGCATGGGCAAGTTGCAGCGGAGGGTGCAGAGCTGGTGACTGGGGTAGTGGTAGCCAGGTGGAAAGCATGGCCAGCCGTAGCAAAATGCTTGTTGAAATTCTTGATTATTGTAGATTTATCAGTGGTGATAGTGTCCTAGCATCAGTGCAGTGGGCAGCTGGGAGGAGGTGCTCTTATTCTCCATGGGCTTTACAGTGTCCCAAAACGTTTTGGAGTTAGTGCTACAGGATGCACTATGGCAGACATAGCGTTTTCCTTGATGGCCAAAAAGCTCAAATGTAGTCTCATCTGACCAGTGTACCTTCTTCCATATGTTTGGGGAGTCTTCCACATGTTTTTGGTGAACACCAAACGTGTTTGCTTATTTATTTCTTTAAGCAATGGCTTTTTTTCTGTCCACTCTTCCGTAAAGCCCAGCTCTGTGGAGTGTATGGCTTAAAGTGGTCCTATGAACAGATACTCCAATCTCTGCTGTGGAGCTTTGCAGCTCCTTCAGGGTTATCTTTGGTCTCTTTGTTGCCTCTCTGATTAATGCCCTCCTTGCCTGGTCCATGAGTTTTGGTGGGCGGCCCTCTCTTGGCAGGTTTGTTGTGGTGCCATATTCTTTCCATTTTTAATAATGGATTTAATGGTGCTCCATAGGATGTTCAAAGTTTCTGATATTTTTTTATAACCCAACCATGATCTGTACTTCTCCACAACTTTGTCCCTGACCTGTTTGGAGAGCTCCTTGGTCTTCATGGTGCCGCTTGCTTGCTGGTGCCCCTTGCTTAGTGGTGTTGCAGACTCTGGGGCCTTTCAGAACAGGTGTATATATACTGAGATCATGTGACAGATCATGTGACACTTAGATTGCACACAGGTGGACTTTATTTAACTAATTATGTGACTTCTGAAGGTAATTGGTTGCACCAGATCTTATTTAGGGGCTTCATAGCAAAGGGGGTGAATACACATGCACGCACCACTTTTCCGTTATTTATTTTTTAGAATTATTTGAAACATGTTATTCTTTTCATTTCACTTCACCAATTTGGACTATTTTGTGTATGTCCATTACATGAAATCCAAATAAAAATCCATTTAAATTACAGGTTGTAATGCATAAAAATAGGAAAAACACCAACACCAAGGGGGATGAATACTTTTGCAAGGCACTATATTTTTTATTTTCTTCAAATTACATTCTAAAACAAACATTCTAAAAACCTGTTTTCACTTTGTCATTATGGGGTATTGTGTGTAGATTGATGAGGAACATTTTTTATTAAATTCATTTTAGAATAAGGCTGTAACGTAACAAAATGTATACTTTCCGAATACACTGTATCTGACAGACAGGCCACGGAGCTCTTCATCAGGAGCCTCCTTGTCTTCGATAGTCACATCTCCTCCTCCGTAGATCAGGTTGGATCGTCCACTACTGAAATGTAGGACGCACCTGCGTGATGCTTTGGTGACTGTAAAAGTGCCAGTAAGACCACCACACCGCAGCAGCGGTCCAGAAAAGCCCCCTACAAAGCGAGCCTCTACATCTCCTCACACCGCAGTCCACTTGCCTCTAGGGACTGGGGCCAGGGGCCAAAAAGCTGATGCTGTTGATCTGGTGTTGCTGCATCCTTCAAGTCATATTAGCAAGCTAGCTATCTAGCTAGCCAAGCCAAATCTAAACTCACTTGCCATAATCAGTCCTGCAATTCCATGGGTCACCACCAGATATTACAGTTATCAAAAACAAGTTATCAAAAACAAAAAAAGTTGATTAAAAAATGCAATAAAAAACACTTTGTACAATATAAATATAGCATAGGGAATATTTAAACAAATATTTTTGGAGGGGGAACCCAACGGCCTGCCAACACCCCCAGTTTAGAAGGGTAACCGAACGGCCTGCCAACAGCACATAACTGAGGGTCCATTTTGTGTTCAGGCTACTTTACCTCTGTGGTCCAGGCTACTTTACCTCTGTGGGACAGGCACCAGCTGCTTCCCAAGGCTTCTCCACCTTGACACATATACATACAGTATTGTTTAAATACATTTTAGGAATAAAGACCCTGGCTGCATCTGCAACGGCACCCTATTCCCTATATAGTGCAGTTATTTTTACCAGAGTCCTATGGGCCCTGGTCAAAAGAAGTGCACTATATAGGGGGATAGGGTGCCATTCCATACACAGCCCCTGCCATGTTTTTGACTTCGTCCCCCGGGGCATTCAAGGCTGTGCAATATGCAGTCCATTACCATTTCCAAAACTGATAGTCATACTCCTCCATTTAAGCTTCTACCTCTATTGAGACATCTCTTTTCACTCACTTTTTTTCATCACCAGACTTTGGCTGTGATGAGAGAGCTTTCTCTCCCAGATTAAAAAGTGTCTGGAGTGGAATGAGTGTTGAGTGTGTGGGGATCTGTAGACTGTATCCATTGCTTTTCTCCTGCCACCTGGTAATGCAGAAAAAGCATTAATCTCTTAGGCCATTTCACACGCCAGCTAAAGAAATGTTCCCCCGGAACAGCTTTACAGCATCTAAGGGAGGAGAGAAAAAGACAGGAATAACAGAGAGGAAACAGTTTTGTGTTTGCTCTCCACTCTGCAGTTTGTCTCCATAGAGGCTGACTCTGACTGTGACTGTCCTCCCCGGAAAAGGAAGGTTTGAGATGGTTTATTGGCTTTTCGTTCTACGGTATAACCTTATTATTTTTCTGCTCTCCCAGCTTGTTGTCGTGAGTACAGGGTCTAGAAATGCAGCCAGCAATCAACAAAGACATCCAAAACCTTCACCAAATACACAGCCACACACCCATCCACCCACCCATGCACACATGCACACTCTCTTATAGAGAGTTTGTGTGTTCAGACATTATAGATGGAATCAAACTCAATTCAGTCTTTCATACCTAGTCACAAAGGTAAACATTTCACATTTGAAGTACAAGAGGTCTCGGATTGCAAAGATTAAAAGTTCAGTTCTGTCACGTTGCTGTGGATTGGTGTGGTGTAGAATCAGGCGCAGGAAGCAGAGGATCAGTCCAACAAGACTTTACTAGAGCACACAAAAATAATCCAAACAGCCCGGAGGCAAAAGGACGCACACAGGCGTAAATAAGCGAGCGCACACACAGGTGCGAAAATACTCTCCTAAACACAAGGAGGAAGCTATGAAAATAGCGTACCGACACGGGTAGCGCAACAACACGACACGAACAATTACACACAACACTAAACTAACAACAAGGAAACTAAATAGGGTGCTAAATGAGACATAACACAAAACAGGTGTGACTAACAGACAAAACCAATCAAACAAGAAACATAGAGCGGTGGCAGCTAGTACTCCGGAGACGACGACCGGCGAAACCTGCCCGAACAAGGAGGAGGAGCCGCCTCGGCCGAAACCGTGACAGTACCCCCTTGACGCGCGGCTCCAGCCGCGCGCCGCCTCCGGCCTCGGGGCGACCAGGAGGACGCGGAGCAGGGCGCGTAGGATGACCACGATGGAATTCGGTCATCAGGGACGGATCCAGAATGTCCCTCCTCGGCACCCAGCACCGTTCCTCCTGACCGTACCCCTCCCACTCCACGAGATATTGGAGACCCCCATCCGGCGTCTTGAATCCAGGATGGTCCGAACAGTGTACGCCGGAGCCCCCTCGATGTCCAATGGGGGCGGAGGAGTCTCCTCAATCTCAAAGTCCTGGAGTGGACCAGCTACCACCGGCCTGAGGAGAGACACATGGAACGAGGGGTTAATATTCTTGTAATCAATAGGTAGTTCTAACCTGTAACACACCTCGTTCAATCTCCTCAGGACTTTAAAAGGCCCCACAAACCGCCGACACAGCTTCCGGCAGGGCAGGCGGAGGGGCAGGTTTCTGGTTGAGAGCCAGACTCGATCTCCAGGTGCGTACACTGGCCCCTCACTGCGGTGTAGGTCGGCGCTCGTCTTCTGTCGACGTATGGCACGCTGCAGATGGACGTGTGCAGCGTTCCACGTCTCCTCCGAGCGCCGCACCCACTCATCCACAGCGGGGGCCTTGATCTGGCTCTCATGCCACGGTGCCAGAACCGGCTGGTACCCTAACACACACTGGAATGGGGTTAGTCTCGTGGAGGAGTGGCGGAGAGAGTTCTGTGCCATCTCGGCCCAGGGCACATATCTCGCCCACTCCTCCGGCCGGCCCTGACAATATGACCTCAGAAACCTACCCACATCCTGGTTGACTCGTTCGACCTGCCCATTACTCTCCGGGTGGTAACCCGAGGTAAGGCTCACCGAGACCCCCAAACGTTCCATAAATGCTCTCCAGACTCTGGAGGTAAACTGGGGGCCTCGATCGGACACTATATCCTCGGGCACCCCGTAATGCCGGAAGACGTGAGTAAATAGAGCCTCAGCGGTCTGTAGGGCAGTAGGAAGACCCGGCATGGGAAGGAGACGACAGGCCTTCGAGAACCGATCCACAACGACCAGGATGGTGGTATTCCCCTGTGAGGAGGGAAGATCGGTAACAAAATCCACCGAGAGGTGAGACCAGGGTCGTTGTGGAACGGGCAGGGGCTGTAATTTACCCCTGGGCAAGTGTCTGGGCGCCTTACACTGGGCACACACTGAGCAGGAGGAGACATAAACCCTCACATCCCTGGCTAACGTTGGCCACCAGTACTTCGTACTAAGGCAGTGCACTGTCCGGCCAATACCTGGATGTCCAGAGGAGGGGACGTGTGAGCCCAATAAATCAGCCGATCCCGGACCTCGAGCGGACGTACGCCCGACCCACCGGACACTGTGGAGGACTAGGGTCGGTGCGTAACGCCCGCTCGATCTCCGCATCGACCTCCCACACCACCGGTGCCACCAGACAAGACTCCGGTAGTATGGGAATGGACTCCACGCACCTCTCCTCCGTGTCATATCGACGGGACAGAGCATCTGCCTTCCCGTTCTGGGACCCAGGGATGTAAGTGATCTTGAACACAAACCGGGCGAGAAACATAGTCCATCGAGCCTGGCGAGGATTCAGTCTCCTAGCTGCCCGAATGTATTCCAGGTTACGATGGTCGGTCAGAATGAGGAAAGGGTGCTGAGCCCCCTCAAGCCAATGCCTCCACACCTTTAGGGCCTGTACTACGGCTAACAGCTCCCTGTCCCCTACGTCATAATTCCGCTCCGCCGGACTGAGCTTCTTAGAATAAAAAGCACAGGGGCGGAGCTTAGGTGGTGTACCGGATCGTTGAGAAAGAACTGCCCCGATACCGGCCTCAGACGCGTCCACCTCAACTTGGAAGGGTAAAGTGGGATCCGGGTGCGCCAACACCGGAGCCGAGGTAAACAGGTCCTTCAGTCTCCCAAAGGCCCTGTCCGCCTCTGCCGACCACTGCAAGCGCACCGGACCCCCCTTCAGAAGAGACGTTATGGGAGCTGTCACCTGTCCAAAACCCCGGATAAACCTCCCGTAGTAATTCGCAAAACCCAAGAACCGCTGCACCTCTTTAACCGTAGTTGGGGTTTGCCAATTACGCACGGCTGCCACTCGGTCCACCTCCATTCTCACCCCTGACGCAGACAACTGGTAACCCAAAAAGGAAACTGACTCCTGAAAGAACAGACATTTCTCAGCTTTGACATACAGGTCATGCTCCAACAGTCTCCTCAATACCCTGCGCACCAGGGCTACATGCTCGGCCCGAGTAGAACTGTACACAAGAATATCATCTATGTACACCACTACTCCCCTGCGCCTGCATGTCCCGGAAAATTTCATCTACAAACGATTGGAAGACTGATGGAGCATTCATTAACCCATATGGCATGACGAGATACTCGTAATGGCCGGAGGTAGTACTAAATGCTGTCTTCCACTCATCGCCCTCCCTAATGCGCACCAAGTTATATGCGCTCCTGAGGTCCAATTTTGTGAAGAACCGTGCCCCGTGTAATGACTCCGTCATGGTCCCAATCAGCGGGAGTGGATAACTATATTTCACAGTTACCTGATTGAGACCGCGGTAATCAATACACGGACGCAAACCTCCATCCTTTTTCTTCACAAAAAAGAAGCTCGAGGACGCGGGAGAAGTGGAGGACCGTATGTATCCCTGTCTCAGAGACTTCGGCAATGTAAGTTTCCATTGCCCTTTTCTCCTCCTGTGACAAAGGATACACATGGCTCCGCGGAAGCGCGGCTCCTGTCTGGAGGTCTATCGCACAATCCCCCTGTCTATGAGGTGGCAACCGTTCCGCTCTGGTCTTACTAAACACGAGCGCCAAATCCTCATACTCAGGAGGAATGTGCAGTGCTGGCATCTGGTTCGGACTCTCCACCGAGGTCGCCCCTACGGAAACACCCAGACATAACCCCTCACACTGAGCAGACCACCCTTTAAGAGCCTTCTCTCGCCACGAAATAGTAGGATCATGGGTAATCAACCAGGGAAGCCCCAGTACCACCGGATACGCAGGAGAGTCGATCAGATAGAGTTGAATCGTCTCCTCATGACCCCCCCTGCGTCATCATCCTAAGAGGCGCTGTGACCTCCCCAATCAACCCAGATCCTAACGGACGACTATCTAAGGCATGTACAGGAAAGGGCTTTTCGACTGGAAGGAGGGGAATCCCTAACTTAACACAGAATTTCCGATCTACAAAATTCCCAGCTGCGCCTGAATCGACTAGCGCCTTATGCTGGGAACGAGGTGCAACCTGTGGGAAACAAACAGGTAATGTAATGTATACGACAGAAAGCTCTGGGTAAGTAGGGCGCCTACTCACCTGGGAGGACTCCCCACTGTATGACCTGCCATCTCCCTCACCAGGGGACCCTCCCCAGCACCTAGCCGCGGTGTGCCCTCCGCGGCCACACTTGGTGCAGGAGACTACCCCCCTCGGGCTCCTACCTCTTCTCCCTCTAGCGCCAGCACCTCCAAGCTCCATCGGACTCTGCTCGGAGGCGCTGGAGGGTGGAATGGGAGGCCCCCACCTGGGACGTCCGCGGGTCGCAAGCAGGGTGTCCAGTCGAATGGCCATGTCCACCAGCTGGTCAAATGTTAGTGTAGTGTCCCTGCATGCTAACTCCCTGCGGACGTCCTCCCGAAGGCTACATCTAAAGTGGTCTATGAGGGCCCTCTCATTCCACCCAGCATCAGCCGCTAGAGTCCGGAACTCCAGCGCAAACTCTTGAGCGCTCCTCATCCCCTGTCGGAGGTGGAATAGACGCTCCCCCGCCGCCTTCCCCTCTGGTGGATGGTCGAAGACTGCACGGAAGCGGCGGGAGAACTCCGCATAGGTGACTGTGGCGGCGTCTATTCCCCTCCATTCGGCGTTGGCCCACTCCAACGCCTTGCCGGTGAGACAGGAGATGAGGGCGGAAACGCTCTCGTATCCCGAGGGCGCCGGGTGTATGGTGGCAAGGTAGAGCTCCACTTGTAAGAGGAACCCCTGACACCCGGCAGCGGTGCCGTCGTACGCCCTCGGGAGCGAGAGCCGAATCCCACTGGGTTCCGGTCGATGGACGGGCTGGCTGTCCGGTGGTGATGGTGCGATAGGTGGGGCTGTGGGAACCCCGCTGGTTTCCCATCGACGAAGGGTGTCCATGACGCCCTCCAAGGCGTGCCCGATCTGGTTGATTCGGTGCTCTTGACCAAGGAGACGCTCCTCCATGATGTCGACGGGTGCTCCTGCTGATTCCATGTGAGGTGTGTAATTCTGTCACGTTGCTGTGGATTGGTGTGGTGTAGAATCAGGCGCAGGAAGCAGAGGATCAGTCCAACAAGACTTTACTAGAGCACACAAAAATAATCCAAACAGCCCGGAGGCAAAAGGACGCACACAGGCGTAAATAAGCGAGCGCACACACAGGTGCGAAAATACTCTCCTAAACACAAGGAGGAAGCTATGAAAATAGCGTACCGACACGGGTAGCGCAACAACACGACACGAACAATTACACACAACACTAAACTAACAACAAGGAAACTAAATAGGGTGCTAAATGAGACATAACACAAAACAGGTGTGACTAACAGACAAAACCAATCAAACAAGAAACATAGAGCGGTGGCAGCTAGTACTCCGGAGACGACGACCGGCGAAACCTGCCCGAACAAGGAGGAGGAGCCGCCTCGGCCGAAACCGTGACAAGTTCAAAAAGCCCTTGTTGTCTTTGTGTTAATCTAACAATTATTTCTCAAAGGGAACAGCACACACAGTTTGGGCCAAAACTTCAAAAATGGGGGACGAGACAAGGTGGGACAACATGACACATTTTGACTAGAGAACAAATGTATACTGAACAAAAATATAAATGCTACATGCAGTAATTTCAATGATTTTACTGAGTTATAGTTCATATAAGGAACTCAGTCAATTGAAATAAATTCATTAGGCCCTAATCTTTGGATTTCACATGACTTGGCAGGGGCGCAGCCATGGGTGGGCCAGGGAGGGCATAGGCCCACCCACTGTGGAGCCAGGCCCAGCCAATCAAAATGAGTTTTTCCCCACAAAATGGCTTTATTACAGACAGAAATACTCCTCAGTTTCATCAGCTGTCCGGGTGACTTGTCTCAGACGATCCCGCAGGTGAAGAAGCCGGATGTGGAGGTCATGGGCTGGCATGGTTACACGTGGTCTGCGGTTGTGAGGCCGGTTGGACGTACTGCCAAATTCTCTAAAACAACATCGGAGGCAGCTTATGGTAGAGAAATTAACATTCAATTCTCTGGCAACAGCTCTGGGGAACATTCCTGCAGTCAGCAT
Source organism: Coregonus clupeaformis (assembly GCF_020615455.1). Classification (NCBI taxonomy): domain Eukaryota; kingdom Metazoa; phylum Chordata; class Actinopteri; order Salmoniformes; family Salmonidae; genus Coregonus; species Coregonus clupeaformis. The sequence continues at coordinate 31,168,053 of NC_059215.1, read as the reverse complement.
GCCAATTGCACACTCCCTTAAAACTTGAGACATTTGTGGCATTGTGTTGTGTGATAAAACTACACATTTTAGAGTGGCCTTTTATTGTCCCCAGCACAAGGTGCACCTGTGTAATGATCATGCTGTTTAATCAGCTCCTTGATATGCCACACCTGTCAGGTGGATGGATTATCTTGGCAAATGAGAAATGCTCACTAACAGTGATGTTAACAAATTTGTGCGTATGGAACATATCTGGGATCTTTTATTTCAGCTCATGAAACATGGGACCAACACTTTACATGTTGCGTTTATATTTTAGTTCCGTATAGAAAATAACATAAATGAGAAGTGTTTTGTGCCAGGACCTCTGAATGCTGTGTAATCAGATTCAGCTCAGCTCACACAGCGTAGAGATAGCAGAGTGTGTTGAAATGGATTCTTAATGATGGACACATCACAGAGCTAGTGCCCAACCATACTGTGCTCCTGTGACAGCCCACCATGACACACACACACACACACACACACACACACACACACACACACACACACACACACACACACACACACACACACACACACACACACACACACACACACACTTCTCCCAGGAGCTCTGGAGAAACGGAGATTGCCTCTTTAAGGTGGAAATCAATATCCTTTCTTTTCCCATCTCTCCCCTCCCTCTCCTCCTCCTTCTCCTCCTCATCCTCCTCCTGTCCTCTCAACTCCCTGACCCTCTACCTCCATCTCTCTGTATCTTTCTTCCTCTTTCTCCAAAGACACATCTACCCCACAAGAGACTCTTCATCAGTACTGGGACTGGCACACACACAAAGAAACACACACATAAACTGAACAACACACACCAAGCCAAGGTCTGAAAGAGAACACACTGCATCCACTCAGAAACACCCTTGTGATCATAGAAACTATGAACAGATTGCAATGCCATATACACACTAACATAAACAGGTTTGATAAAAAAAAACATTCACCTATACACACAGACACACGCACACTGCTCACATAATGTTAGGGTCTATCCCCGAGCTCCTCCTCTCTCTCTCTCCCTAAGTGTAGCCACTCCTGTCTATACATAGCAGAGGCCCATAGTGTCACCCAATCTGCAGTGGGCCAGGGCTACAGGGCTGGGACTGGGACTGGGGGGACAGGGCAGTGGGTGGACAACCACACACCTCTTTATTTGGGCCCGCTAAAAATACCCAGGGAGATTAGGCAGGATACAGGGGGCTGGGTGCAGGGGCTTGGGAAAGGTGGAGGGGCTGGTCTGGGAAGGCCTGGTGTGATCTACAGTGGGATGGGCTGGGTTGGGGTAGGATGGCTCTGGGAAGCCAGAGTGAGGAGACAAGTGTGATGACAGGAAGAGAACGGAAAAGGAAAAGAGGAGGGGGAGTGGAGGAGAACAGGGTAGAGTAGTCAATCGACAGAGAGAAGGATTGGAACAGCCTCCCCCAACCACTCCACCCTGTACATCCCACTCACCCACCCCCGCTCAGCACTTGACAGGCTATTTTTTGCCACGCTTCACTAAATAAGGCCAGGCAGCGTCGGGGTGCAGGCGGGCCGGTCAGGGGGGCGCATGTCTGCCGTTCCTACCTGGGTATATAAGCCCCTGGACGGTGGGGGGGTTACTCCGATCACACTGCCCTTCCATTCTCTCCCAGAGTTTGTCCGTCTCGTTCTTTGTGATGTCCGCCTTTCCACTTTTCATTTCAAAATCAATACTTATGTATTCATCCACTCCTCCAGAGCATCATCAGGTGACAGGGTTTTGTTTTAGAAATATTTTGCTTACTTTATTTTTTCTTAACACTTTCTTCTGAAGTCTCCCTGTGATGGGATCGACACATTCATTTTTTGTATCCGTACTTTGGAGGTTGATACAGGCCTGCGTTGCAGTGACCTCTGGATGTGTGCACAGTGGCGCTGTGGAATATGGGAGGTCAGTGTCGAGAAGGAGAAGAGAAAGGATGGACAGCTGAGAGGTTAGAAAGAAAAATGTAATCTCTTCAACGTGCCGTTGAGGCAAAACATAGCCTCTTTTTTTATTTATCTTTATTTCTTTCTCTTTCTTTCTTTCTTTCTTTCTTTCTTTCTTTCTTTCTTTCTTTCTTTCTTTCTTTCTTTCTTTCTTTCTTTCTTTCTTTCTTTCTTTCTTTCTTTCTTTCTTTCTTTCTTTCTTTCTTTCTTTCTTTCTTGTACTTATCCCGTCATCTATTGTGTCTTCTCTGCTCTCCTCACTCACTCTCTGTCACTCTCTCACTCAGTCAGTCATTTCTCCCTCTCCCTCTCCCTCCCTTCCTCCGTCACTCTTCTCGATTTGTCCTTCAGCTCTGTCAGCGCACAGTCCACATTCTCTCATTCCTCTATTGCAGTTTGATTAAGCTTCCTCAGTCTAACTTTGCATGGCCAGGTAGGGAGGGATGGGCAGCCGTGAGTTGACGCATTTGAATGACACATCAGTTTATAAAAAATCCTCTTTTAAGAAAGGTTAAAGTCTTTTGATTTTATATGGGCTTTTTCTTTGTACCTGCCCTTGGTTCTTTTTGGTATTTTTTTCCTCCTCTCATCCTCTTCCTCCCATCCGGTGTGAGAAAAGCTGCATCTCCCATGACCCTCCTCTCCTCTCTGCATCCCTAAACTCTCCATCACTGATTCAGCTCCCAGGGAACAGACAGACACTCTGCCTGCAGCAGCCACACCGCCCCGCAGATCACCCTCATACCGGTACGTGCTCTATGTGTGTGTGTGCATTCAAAAAACTGTATGCGTATGTCTATACTATCTCTGTCTGTACATGCGTAGTGTGTGTGCGTAGTGTGTGCATGCTGTGTCAGTCTGACAGCTTGGCTGTCTTCTCAGTGCAGTTGTTTCTGACAGTTCCTCCGACAGGGCACCGAGCGCTGAGTTGCTGTCTGTTCCAGAGTCCTCCTCTTGTCAAAGTTGCTTTAGTGTTATAGCAGAGAGGCTATTGCTGCAATGTGTGAACCCCAGTGGATGACTGCCATGCATTCTTAAGAGCGTGGGGAAGGGGGAGTATTTCATGTCTCTACAAGGTCGATGGTTATCAGAAACATTATATATAAACCAGCATGCTTAATTATTTTCCTTTAATTCAATTATAGTGCATTCATTTACTTCACTGTGGGTGAATTTGTAATTTGCAGTTTTGGTATTTTTGTCTTTTTCTGAAGGACACCCGTGCAGTTTATAATTTATTTAATAAATTAAGTTACACTTATTCACGTAATTATTTTTAATGGCTTTACTTTTTCTTGTTTTATCTAACATCTTAGCATTCACACTTCCTCTGCAATAACTTCACTTTTTCTGCATCATGACATATCAGGAGTCATTTCTTTACACTGTCATGGATACGACTGCTTGATGGACTACTTCTGACTATGTCTGTGGTTTGAAGGAGACAGGTGTGAGGTTTTAGTGGTTGAAAGCGGACTGATACTGGCACTGCGGAGTTAAATTACACCAGTGAATGTGAGTGAGGGCAGTCATGGGACCAGCATATCACAGCAGGCCCTAATGGACTATCTATAGACAGGACAGACGCATGTGTCACTCTCAGGAGAAGAGCGAGAGAGGGAGAGATAGAGAGAGAGGAGAAGGAGGTGAAGGTGGGAGCAAGGTTCCAAACTAGGCAGACGTGTGTTTGACTTGGCTAATTTTACTCTAATACCATGGTATCAGATACCAGATACCAGCAGGGCGATCAGTGGTGGTCAGCTGTCTGTCAAGCGCCTGAGTGTGACAGGTTCACAGTGACTCCTGGTCTGGTACTGGGGGAGATCGGGTGACAGAGGTGCTGCTGGAGAGACAGGCTGCTGCTGGTTGTGATACATATACAAGCAGCTGTTTGAAAAGAATCTGACTCGCAGACACTCTAAAGGGTTGGATTTGAATCTCTACCTTGCCTTGTAGAACAAGATGCAGCTGTCCAACAAATATTCAATGAGGTTGATTTCAGGATTAATTTGAATACTTGGACAGATGGACCTGCTACCGGGTATCCTTGTCCAGATGTTTAGGGGCTTGAATACACAACACTCTTCCATTAATCTGTGTTTTGACTTGTGAGCCCTCTTCAACCCTGGCAGGAGGTGTAGTGGGCAGGGTTGAGACTGGGCTTAATGCCTGGTAATGGGTCTCTGTCTGTGGAAGGGAGTGCATACAGGACAGGGTGTGTTGATGGTGTAGGGATGTAGAGGCTGCCTTCCCTCTGTTACTATCACAGTCCCAGGCAATGGTGATTTACACAAACCTGCCTTCCATGGTGGATGGTGTGGGGAACAGGGGAGGAAGAGAGGGATGGTGGTGGGAACAGGGGAGGAAGAGAGAGAGGGGAAAGAAGCATTGTGATTTATGGGGGAGACTTTTAGTTTAATTGCTGGGAGGGCTTGGCTCATGCACGCAGCAGTCCTGTAGAAGCACAGGTCCTACCATTGAGAGACAGGAGCATGGAGACTCTGACAACACTGCGCATCCAGCACTTTCATACATACAGCAGATAACTGTATACAACTGCACATGCACACAGGGGAATTCTATGCTTATGAGGTGAAGTACAGTGGATACAAAATGTGTGTGTGCGCAAAACACAATGTAGGCTGCCCCTGTCTGTTTCTCTTTATCCTACCCACCTCCTCACACCCATTGTCGCATATCCAATTACATTTTAGTCATTTAGCAGACGCTCTTATCCAGAGCAACTTACAGTTAGTGAGTGCATACATTTTTTTTCTTCATACTGGTCCCCCGTGGGAATCGAACCCACAACCCTGGCGTTGCAAGCGCCATGCTCTACCAACTGAGCTACATGGGACTTCTAAGAACATTGTAGATGGTGAGTTAACCCACTCACTATCGCTTCCTATTTATTTCTGTCAGTACGTTTCGCTCTCCAAATAGTTCCTGTTTAGCCACTTAGTCTGCAAGAGTAGATAAAGTTGTACACATATTTAATTACAACATTTGCCTTAATTTAATTAAAGTAAAATATTCTACTAAATTAGACAGTGCATTCAAATTCCCTAAAACATTGCCTACAGCTTCCTGTCATCCCGGGCTTCAGTCCTCCATGTCATATTTAGTGAATCGATAATGTCTTGTTCTCAGAGCCCCATGATGCTCCTCCTCTGAGCGACCTCTAGGAGGGGGCTGTAATTATTTGTCATGGCTAATGGCCGCCGCTCACAGGTAAAGACGCTTCCTGGCAGTTTGACCCCCGCCGTGGTGAAGGAGAGCATTGCATGTTGGGTCGTAAGTCACCGTGGTGGCGGCTGCTGCTTCTTATGGCACCTCATTTACACCAGAAACAGCACAGGGACACTCCTTCCTTCCTTCTCTCTCGCCCTCATTCTCACACCCTTTGCCTCTGTCTGTCTGTCTCTCTCTACCTCCTTGTCTTCTCATGTGTGTCACTGAATCAGTGAGTTTTCAAACAGTCAGCACAGAGGCCAAACTGGTCTGTAGGGAAAATTCAGGCAGAGCAATGGCTGTTCACTGTATGTGTGTGTGTCTGACCAAACACACATACACACATGCTCACACACAGGTTCATAAACACACACACACGCAAACATGCACACATACTCCTTAACCTACAGGCTCTCCGCCAATAGGATTACACCCCTCTCAGAGCCTTCATTAGAAGACTGACGTTAGCAATGGTTCAATTTATTAAAAGCGCAAGTCAGCCTTTGTGCATTTGCCTATAAATGGGTATTGATCTAAAGGGACAGGGTGGCGGAGGGCTTTTGGATCAGGGATAGAAGCTAATGGGAGGGGGCAGGGGGACTAAGGTGAATGGGGTTCTCAGGTGAAGGGCACTCTCTCACACACACACACACACATGCGTGCGTGCATGCACACGCAAACGCACACACTCACGCTGTACTGAGACAGACACACAAAAAGCACACATTTACACAAATACGAAAAACCACATACCTATACAGTAATGTGCATATATTCTGTAGAGTTCCCTAGAAATCCCTGAGTCTGCTAACCCCAAACCTGACCATAATAGCCTGCCATTCAATCTCATCATCACTGTCTGCTCATCCTGCCGGGACCACATTGTTACAGGAGCTTTAGAGATCAGGAAGAGAGGCAGGCAGGGAGAGGCAGAGGGAAAGGGAGAGGAGGGGGAGCACAGATACACATATACAAAGGAAAGGAGTGGGCAGTGTTAAGTATAGTCTCTATATCATAGAGAGAGAGAGAAAGTAATGGACGTGTGGCCATGAGAGAGAGAGGGGGGAGGGGAGGGGGGAGGGGGGGGGGAGGTGGCGTGAGAGAGCAGTACCTGAAAAGGTGTAGACCAGTGGGACAAGGGGAGCACTGCATTGGACTAAAAGTTTGTTGTTGGAGAGCGAGAGAGAGAGAGAGAGAGAGAAGGGGAGGGAGAGAGAGAGGAGGGGAAGAGTGAGGGGAAATAGAGGGGATTGTCAGAGAGAGTGAGGGCGAGAGTGTGTGTGTGGCTGTGTGTGAGAGAGAGAGACTGCAGAGGCAGCACCTGGGACACTGACTGAGAGGGAAGAAAAGCAGGGGATGCACTTCCTCCTCATCTTCCTTCTGTCTCTCCTTTATTGTTTTACTCCTCTTTGGTGCATCTTAACCCGGGGAGACTACCTGACAGCTATCCGCTAGGTAAGCGCTAGATCTCCCTCTCTCTTCCTCCCCCTCTCTCGCCCTCTCTCTCCCTCTCTCTCTTTCTCCTCCGCTGCAGCTGCACCTCTAAGCGTGACACTCAAGGTGAATCGTGTGCCGTTCTGCGTAGCCTGTGTAAGAAACTGCTCCTTATGTCAAACTAGCACATGTTGTAGTCTACAGACCGTGCAGTATTTATTTATGGCAATGCAGGTTTTTGTGAGAGAAAATAAAATTGAAAATCATTGTAACATAAATATTAATGATTACACTACTTATATTAAAAAGACAATATAGCCGTATGGATGATAAGAGAGAATGTAATTGATTATTTTTCATTGCGATGGGACAATTTAAAGGTTTATCCGTGAGAAATGAGGTGTAAGATTTTACAAGGCGAAAGTATTAATGGTGTGACCAGATAAGTAATAGAACCTCATAACGGGACACAACTGTGGTGGCTGTGTTGTATGGCTTTCCAATATTTCTAGCACTGCTCATTTATTAATTGAACTGAAACAAGTAGATTTGTTCATGTACACCACAGACTGTCAGATTCACATGAATCAATGACTTTGGGATTTCAGTGTAGGGGTGGTGGGGGATAGGCTATTCTTCTCTCCTACTCGGACCCTTGTGGTGGGGAGGGGGGCCGTCATGCAGGAGGGGTCGGCCTGGGACCCTGATTCAACATTTTTGCTCCTCGGCGAGAGAGGAGAGAAGGTGGAGCGAAACCAATGCGCAAAAAAGGACCATTACCTGCTTGGGGAACATACTTCTTTATATGCCCATATGAACAAGAGCAACTATGGAATGTAAAGAAGTATGTATCCCAGGTAGGGGACAAACGCAGCGCATTTGGACACAGACAAACATGTCTAACAAGAAAAGGCAGAGATTTAAATAAGTAGAATTAACTAATTGACCAAGATTTGACATAATTGAGTCAACAGAATCATGATAATTTATTATAGAGACCCCTGACCTTAGAAAGAGCCGGAATACTCTCTATACGTCAGCCGTGTGTGTAAATCTGTTCATGTGAGTGCTCTTGTTTGATGTTTTTATGTGTGTGTGTGTGTGTGTGTGTGTTCTTGTGTGTTCCTGTGTGTGTATCTGTGGATGTGTGGATGTGTGTATCTGTGGGAGTAATTAAAGAGATGGAATACGCAGTTTTACGCTCCGTTCTGGTTCGGTTGAGTCCAATCCGGCACGTACTGCAGAGGAGGTACAGGAGGTGCAGCGAATCAGTCAGCACTTTTCACCTGCTCTGAATAGATTTTAGGATATCATTCATCCCATTTATTTCTACCTTTCTAAAAAGAAACAGATGTATGTCATACTTCAATGGTCACAGAATACTTTTGTTTTGCATTTTCACCTTTCTTGGCCCTTTGATTTAAAAAAAATGTTTAAAAAAATGGGAATCAGAACTGGTTTGTGTGTTGGGTGACGGCAACTCACACAGACAGCAGTTTACAGTAAATGGTGCAATGAACAAATGCTTACTAATGGATACCATGGGCTTCAGCAGCAGGACAGAGAGAGGAAAGAGCTGAGACTGGGGCTGAGACACTTTAGCTCTAACACCAGATAATTGACTGTCTGTCTGATGATTGCGCATGGTCACAGTGTCTGTCTGAGTTTGGCTGTAAGTAATTACACTGGTTTGGGCATAGTCATTTGGCCTGGTTTGGATGGACGGTAGATACCTTGCCTTTTTTTGAATACCGTTACCTGCGTTTTGAGGAGGGTCTGTTCTTTAAGCCTGTTTTGGGTACAGTTACCGTGCAGAAACTTATCTGGGTGTAGTTATAATCGTTTAGCTGATGATCACTCGTGGACAAAGCTACAGATCCGAGTTGGTCAGAGATCTTTCAACTTCTAAAAGGACAGTAGCCATTGCTATCCCAAAGTGTTAGGAACCAGAGAGGCCACTGACTGTTTACTGGTCTGTACAGAGAGATAAGTCTACCTAGCCTACAGAGACAATCTGGATCTGAAATGCATGAAACGACACATCAGAGGTGACCTGACTGCACGCTCTCTGAGAGCTCAGTGAGTGTTCAGTATGTGTGTGTGATGATGGGGTGTGCATAGTGTGTTTATTATGGCCTGGTGAAGGTGGATTTGTAAGGAACAGAGGGAAAGGTTGTCCTACAGACAGATAATTATTAGTAGAGAGAAGAGGCTGTATGTGCAGCGGTAGTATGGTCAGAGACAGACAGTAGTGAGACAGAGAGAGGGGAGAGACAGACTGAGAGAGAGAGAGAGAGAGAGAGAGAGAGAGAGAGAGAGAGAGAGAGAGAGAGAGAGAGAGAGAGAATGGCAGCAAGGGAGAGATAGAGAAAGAGAGCGCTGGAGAGGGAGAGGTGCGGCGGCGGGAATAGCGGCGAACATGCGAGACGAGGCGAGGGGAGGCAGGGCTGGATTGATGATGGTGTTCCGGGCAGGGGGGGTTAGGGGGGTATATTGTTCTGTCATTTGCCTGTGTCAGCAGGTGGAAGTGCTCATCAGGACATTAAATATGCAACAATGCTGACTGCGGCACCGTGCTGAGACAGCCAAAGCCAGCTGACTGGGGGGCCCACTAAACCAGCGCTGCCCGCCTGACCCACACACCACAGCCTCCCGTCAACCTGCCTGGCTGGCTGGCTGTCCGACTGGACAACCCTGTCTGGGGCTCCACAGAGGGGAGGGCAATAGGATACAGTTAAGTGTAACATTGAACATTATGACCAGAAATACAGTACTGACTGTAGAATGTGAGCTGGTATAATACAGGCCAAAGGTGTAATGTAATGTGGTATAATTGTGTTACATACCAATATGGCCCAATATGTCAGTGTGGTGCTATGGTGTAATTTAGCATGGTGCGTTATGATAAGTAAAGCGGTGTATCTGGGTGTCAGGCAGTGGGGCCTGGGGTGGGCCTGCTGTTTATTGTGTGGGAGCTTTAATCTGTTCGTAGCAGTGTGCTATGCTGTGCTGTGCGAGGGTGTACACTCTACTATAGTACACTACACTACAGTACACTACAGTACACTACACTACAATACACTACAGTACAGTACACTACAGTACAGTACACTACAATACACTACCCTACAATACACTACAGTACACTATACTACAGTACACTACAATACACTACAGTACAGTACACTACAGTACACTACACTACAATACAATACAGTACACTACATTGTGTGTGATATCATGTGAGTGAAAGAGTTTAGTGAAGCCTAGCAGTGTACTGGGTAATGTACAGTCAGGTCAAAAATGATTGGCACCTTTGATAAAGAAGAATTTATAGAATAAATTATACAAATACAGAGCTATATATATATATATATATATATATATATATATATATATATATATATATATATATATAACAGTGGGGGAAAAAAGTATTTAGTCAGCCACCAATTGTGCAAGTTCTCCCACTTAAAAAGATGAGAGAGGCCTGTAATTTTCATCATAGGTACACGTCAACTATGACAGACAAAATGAGGAAAAAAAATCCAGAAAATCACATTGTAGGATTTTTAATGAATTTACTTGCTAATTATGGTGGAAAATAAGTATTTGGTCACCTACAAACAAGCAAGATTTCTGGCTCTCACAGACCTGTAACTTCTTCTTTAAGAGGCTCCTCTGTCCTCCACTCGTTACCTGTATTAATGGCACCTGTTTGAACTTGTTATCAGTATAAAAGACACCTGTCCACAACCTCAAACAGTCACACTCCAAACTCCACTATGGCCAAGACCAAAGAGCTGTCAAAGGACACCAGAAACAAAATTGTAGACCTGCACCAGGCTGGGAAGACTGAATCTGCAATAGGTAAGCAGCTTGGTTTGAAGAAATCAACTGTGGGAGCAATTATTAGGAAATGGAAGACATACAAGACCACTGATAATCTCCCTCGATCTGGGGCTCCACGCAAGATCTCACCCTGTGGGGTCAAAATGATCACAAGAACGGTGAGCAAAAATCCCAGAACCACACGGGGGGACCTAGTGAATGACCTGCAGAGAGCTGGGACCAAAGTAACAAAGCCTACCATCAGTAACACACTACGCTGCCAGGGACTCAAATCCTGCAGTACAGACGTGTCCCCCTGCTTAAGCCAGTACATGTCCAGGCCCGTCTGAAGTTTGCTAGAGTGCATTTGGATGATCCAGAAGAGGATTGGGAGAATGTCAGATGAAACCAAAATATAACTTTTTGGTAAAAACTCAACTCGTCGTGTTTGGAGGACAAAGAATGCTGAGTTGCATCCAAAAGAACACCATACCTACTGTGAAGCATGGGGGTGGAAACATCATGCTTTGGGGCTGTTTTTCTGCAAAGGGACCAGGACGACTGATCCGTGTAAAGCGAAAGAATGAATGGGGCCATGTATCATGAGATTTTGAGTGAAAACCTCCTTCCATCAGCAAGGGCATTGAAGATGAAACGTGGCTGGGTCTTTCAGCATGACAATGATCCCAAACACACCGCCCGGGCAACGAAGGAGTGGCTTCGTAGAAGCATTTCAAGGTCCTGGAGTGGCCTAGCCAGTCTCCAGATCTCAACCCCATAGAAAATCTTTGGCGGGAGTTGAAAGTCCGTATTGCCCAGCGACAGCCCCAAAACATCACTGCTCTAGAGGAGATCTGCATGGAGGAATGGGCCAAAATACCAGCAACAGTGTGTGAAAACCTTGTGAAGACTTACAGAAAACGTTTGACCTGTGTCATTGCCAACAAAGGGTATATAACAAAGTATTAAGAAACTTTTGTTATTGACCAAATACTTATTTTCCACCATAATTTGCAAATAAATTCATTAAAAATCCTACAATGTGATTTTCTGGATTTTTTTTCCTCATTTTCTCTGTCATAGTTGACGTGTACCTATGATGAAAATTACAGGCCTCTCTCATATTTTTAAGTGGGAGAACTTGCACAATTGGTGGCTGACTAAATACTTTTTTTCCCCACTGTATAGTATGGTTGAAACAGTTGCTCAGAGAGCAAATATTTAACTTTTTTTAAATAATCAAAAGAAATGTGTCAACATTATTGGCACCCCTGTTTTCAATACTTAGTATTTGTACTATTTATTTTACACAGTCTCTTTTGCTCATCTTTTTCAAGGGTGCCAATAATATGTGTCTCCTCACCTCAACACAAAGACACAGACAGGACACCTCCTCATAACCTTGTATTGTTTCCTTTCATGTTTATGTGTCAGATGTGGACCTCTAAAGGATTCTACTCTATTGTACTATATATTACTCTATTGTACTATATATTACTCTATTGTACTGTATATTACTCTATTGTACTATATATTACTCTATTGTACTGTATATTACTCTATTGTTCTGGTGAACCTCCAGAACTATAGCTCAAATAGAACACCTCTCTATCTGTAGGCTGGAAAACAACTCCAAATCCTCAGGTTACAGGGGAATGCGTACTATTGAATCACAAACAACCACTCTATCGATTTGGTTGTTATTTGTTATATTGTTCTCAGTGTATATTTTTCCGTAATGTACACATTATCTGGGGCTGGACTTTCTATAGTGAGATCATGGACATTGATATTCTATTGCTCCTAGCACCAGTGCAGTCTTGTCTATGTGGCAGACTGAAGAGGGAGAGGCCATGACCTATCCCAAAATCCATTGCCACTAACGACCCTCAATCAGTCAATCAAATGGTAATTGGTAAGATATCCTGGGCGATAAAACTACATCTGAGTATTCCAGAATGCCTCAGAGAAAGACTGCACATTGTCTCTGAATATATGAACAATCAGAAATGTGGCTAAGGTGTGACAACAAAGTAGCAAAAGAGTAATGGCCAAAGACATACAGAACTTCAAACAGTCCTGAAAAAAAAGAATGCTTAATTAATTACCAAATTACCATAGTGCTGAACCTTGTGACCTCTCCATAATTTATTTACAACTTTGAAAAGTCAATTAGTCAATTGGCCATTACACAGCTGTTGATGAGAGACCGTGGGACGTCTGATCTGACCTAAGCACAATCAAAGGATTGATCAGCGAAAAGAAGACACAGGCTGCATCTAAGAAAATAAATATGAAGATTTTTCATGCCGGTGCAATTACAACTGACATTTTGAGTAGTGTTACTCAAATGAAGCTCTATTAAAACACCCAGCGTGAATCCCCCTATGTGGGCCATCCATACCATCCAGCTGTATACAGGCAGGGTCAGGGGCTCAGGCCTCTCTGTGCTCCGGACTAGCCCCTCGTTTCCCCTCACCATTCCCTGGGCCGTGCCCATCGGCCTGAACACTAGAACAGGGATCAATGCTGAGGTAATTTGTTTCAATCAATTAAACAGACATCTGCTTGCATTAATCTCCAATAACCCCATCCAAACCCTACACAGCTCTCTCTGTCTGCAGAAACACAGGAACTGTAAAACAGACCAGGGGCTCTCCATTTTACATGGATACATAATTAATAACTGCGTCGCTAAAATCACAGCTGGACTCTCCCTGTAAATTATTTTAGATCATACAAATATTTTTTCTCAAAGTACAATTTAGGCTGACATTTTTACTGTGTTTTTGTAATAATTAATCCAACATGGAACAAATAAATGTTAACAATGTGAATAGAAAACAGTTTCACTGATTATAATTGCCATAGGCTATTGTTTTGCATGTTTATGTGAAGAAGGCCTACATAGTATGCTTATGGTAGCGTATAGTCCAATCCCCAGAATTGCCAGCTGCTTGTAATGATGTTCAGCCCAGACCCTAGCCATTAGTTCACAATATGAACTGGCCATGCTTACTGGAAATTAACACGTGGGCTAATTAAAATTCAGTGGAGCTGTAAAGCAGGAGGAAGTAATTAAAGGAACAAGGGCACTCTGATGGAAGCATCCTCTTGTCAATGTCGGCCGGGAAAATGTCTACTGCACTACTGTTTCCTCGCCACACACACACAAGCACGCAAACACACACACACACAAATGCACACACACTCACTTGGGTATGCACACACATGTGTATGCACGCACACAAGGACACACACACACACATGCGTGTGCACACACACACACACATCTGTGCGCACAGACAATTACTACATTGCGGAGGTTTATAGTTGTCGTAATATTATCGTTACATAGAACCTCTGTTTATAAGGCCATAACATATATAGCTTATGCTGTAATAATATGGTAATTATTGATTGGAAAGAATTACTATAATTTATCATAATGATAACCCAAGGTAACTAGGATTATACAATTGCAAATTAAATGTTTCCCAAAAGTGATTATGTTCCAGAACTGACTTCACTTTATATTTTAACTTCAAGCAATGTTTTGTTATGAAGTATCAATTTGTTTTATGACACAGTCATATGCTAGGTATTTCTCTCATTCATAAACCTCCCCATCCTCTGCAACATAGGGCTATGTCAAATAACAATGCCAAAGGGGGAATCATATTTCTCAAAGGCAATATAAGATTCAACAATGTGCCTGGACACATTTATTTTACGATCTATGGTTATAACAAAATATAGCCAGAATATAGCCAGAATAAATGTAAGAAAAGATTAATGGAATTTAAAGAATAAATAAATGGTAAAAGCAGGACAAGGGCAACCTAACCTACGTGAGGTGGAGCCTAGTACTGTGGTGTCTGAGTGTGTGAACACTTTCACTTGGTGTTTGCTTGTTCTTGTGTTTGTCTGGTTCAGGATGCGTGTGTGCACAAGTGTGTGTACGCGTACATGCTTGTGTATGCATGATGTGTGTGTGTTTTCTCTCTGTGTGTGACCTAGCGTTTCCTCCTGCTGGTCCCCTATAAGCGGGGTGTAATTGGGAGCAGCAGCTGTGAGTGTAGCGCTGAAGAAAGGGTGTCAGGCCAGCTGTGGAGCATGGTGGGAGAAGAGAAGAGGAGGAGAGGAGAGGAGGAGTGGCAGGTGAGAGGAGGAGACACGGTGGGCACAGAGGAGGAGAGGAGTAGCCAGTATCCCTGATTAAACAATGCTGTAAGTGAACATACATCTCAGGATGAGAGGAGTGCAACGCCAGGGAGAGTTAACATTACACTGCCACAGCAAGCTGGAACAGCTAAGAACTGGGACTGCTGGAGAGAAAGAATGAAAGAGAGAAACGGGAGAAATAAGGTAGAAAGAGAGGAGAGAGAAGGAGGAAATGAGTGAACGAGAGAGGAGAGGGAGTTGTAAAGAAGCCAGGGGAATGTGTGTGTGAGAGAGAGCCCCTAAAACACATAAAGAGTTCTGTCTTCTGATCTGTTCCAGCAGCCGCTGGGTGGTTTAAAATAATTGCTCCTCTTTTCGCGCAAAAACTATTACAGTATCATAGTCAGATTATTATCTGTAATGGTAGGAATGTACAGTGGTAGAATCTGCAAGGGCTCAGTGTTATTAGCAGCAGCAGCAGTAGTAACAGTGGGAGTAGTATTAACATGAGTGGGAAGTGGAGCAGTTTGAGTTATTAGCATGATTACTGTTCGGACGCTACTGATCTGCCTGTGGCCTGCTGGCCAGCCGGACAGACAGACGGCCAGGCTGAGGGGCTCATTAGTGGGGAAATACACAGAGATTGTGTGGCTCTGTTATGGGAGCAATAGCGAATTCCGGTCTGGAGCAGAGCAGAGCAGCAAGCCAAGTGCTCAAGGTCCCTGAAGGACACTTGAAGGTAAGGGGAAGGACTGTAGGGTAGGAGAGGAGAGGAACCAGAGAGCAGAGCTAGGAGGAACAGAGGGGAAAACATGAACTCACACAGGATGGGTTAAATTAGAGACCCTCTAGAGTACACATGTGCTGCAGTGGTGCATGTGCCAATAGAATTATTAGGATAATGTGTATTTGTGTTTGCTTGAAATATGTATATTCTGGGAGAAGGTTTATAAAGTTAGGTCACCCACATACTTTTTTTGTGGAAAGTTTGAGAACCAAACCTGTCATTCTATCAAAGCTTTTTCAATTACACTCAAACAGATTGAAAGTTGTTGGTCTTGCTCTGTCAATAGTTAGCTAATGCAACATCAGACTTAACATTTATACGCATACCTTACCTTGATAAGAACTATTCTCAGGTGGCTGACTTCTTTCTTTGCCTTATCATAATCTGTCTCAAGGCAACTCAGAATTGCTGATTTGAATCACCTTGCCTCCGCTCTCTCTCATGTACATCTTTAGAAGACAAGGAGAGATTAAATGCAATAGATTCAAATCTATTCAATGGCCTTAACTGGGTTCATCCTCTATTGCTGCCTTTTGTTTCTGGGTGACACCAGTTAAACACAGCACATTTAATACAACCTCTTTCTCTTTAGAGAGACGAGCAGGGGACTGTTGGACTGACAAAGGGCTGTCCGACACTCACAACAGAGAGCGTGTCAGCCAGCATATTCTTCCGCCTGAGCTCCTTTCTGAGTTTAACTGCATTGGATTTTTGTTTGGCGGCAGAGTGTATATCAAGCCCTGCTTTGTGAGCCTGCCAGTGATGGTGATGAAAGCATGGCTAAAATATCTAAGTGGTCGTACTTTGTTAAGGGAGGGGTGGGAGCGATGGTGGGAGCGGTGAGGGGGGGCTGGAGAGGGCAGTAGGATCGTGCTTGTGGTGAGAATCAGTCTGCATAAGGTAAGCATAGAGAGGGAGAGAGAGAGAGAGAGAGAGAGAGAGAGAGAGAGAGAGAGAGAGAGAGAGAGAGAGAGAGAGAGAGAGAGAGAGAGAGAGAGAGAGAGAGAGAGAGAGAGAGAGAGAGAGAGAGAGAGAGAGAGAGAGAGAGAGAGAGAGAGAGAGAGAGAGAGAGAGAGAGAGAGAGAGAGAGAGAGAGAGAGAGAGAGAGAGAGAAAGAAAGAAAGAAAGAAAGAAAGAAAGAGAAAGAAAGAAAGAAAGAAAGAAAGAAAGAAAGAAAGAAAGAAAGAAAGAAAGAAAGAAAGAAAGAAAGAAAGATGGGTCTGCTCTGCTGCAGTTTGGCAGCCAGTTGTAATGCGTATGTATGACATCATTCTCTGACAAAGTGCGAGAACGTCATCAAATCAAAGGTGGTTTTCTCTTAAATGTAGAGTACAGGTCTGATGCTTTTATGGAATTCCAGTAGTCCTTCACCTCCACATTCATTTTTTTATATCACTGCCATGTCTGTCTCTCTCTGGCTTTCTCTCTTTGTGCTGGTGAGTTAAGAGCCTGACCTGGGTACTGTTATCATGGGCATTAGGAGTTGAGTGGATCCATTACTTCCTCTGCTCTGCTGTGTCTGAGTGGCAAGGCGAAAGGTAGCCTTCCGCTGGGGTTAACCAGGGCGCCGGCCGAACCCAGTACCAGACCCGTCTATCATCCTGGCCTCAGAACAGCGGTGACAACGCAGCCCGAGATTTGCCTTTAACGGCACCGTCTGTCCCTCTCCCCGAGCCGTAAATAATTTTACTGCAAGAAGGTCCCGGTTAAAATCAGCCGGGCTGCAAAAGAGAGGCTCAGCACTCTCATCCCAGACTGTCAAGGCCAACAAGACAAATGGCGTGTCCAAGAGTAAACTGCTTTTAAGCAAATATGTAGCCCAAGAACTACATGTACTTTATTTTTCTTGTTTTTAAGCATCTTTGAGATTATCTGTATAATGAAAAGCGCTTTTTTTAAGCAATATTATATTGACCCTAACCTAACGTAGCAGCCGTGAAATAAACGCCTGAAACTAGATCCCCTACATACTGGTCTTGATGAGAAGAAAAATAACTGCCGGGGGAGGTTCTCTTCTGCATTTCTCAACCAATCCAGTAAATGTGGAGGAGGAGTTAAGATGGAGTGTCGTCTTGTTAACGTCCAAAAGCGGTAGTCACATCACAGGCTTTCTTTCCATTTCAGTTGTTGGGGACTCGGCAGAGGCTACATTGACCCAGAATTGAGAGGCTTTTTTAGTCCCAACCCAGTCACACACATGATGCGCAGGAGAAGAGAAATAATCAAACCCAATTTACATCTGGTGGCTCTATGCAAAGACACACAGATAGAGATAGAGAGGGCGGGAGGGCAAGGAAATAATTAAATATATCATCTAAATTGCTATTGATTCTTTAAAGGGTGTTGCCGTTAGATTAAAAGGTTAAGAAATAAAACCGCTTTGAGGATTAAATCATTCCGAAGTAAAATCAAGACTGAGGAAATAAACAAGGCAATAATCACAGAGTATCCCTCTCGCAGAGTAGAGCTTTAATTATGCCATATAAAGTCGTTAGACACAGTCAGGATAGGATCCTGCGTCTCAACAATCTATAGAAGAATATAGAAAATGTATGTGGCGTAAACTAGGCCTATGGAGTGTAAACTACAGACCAAGGTCAGTCAGGTTTTCTGTCATTTTTTATCTTTGTGAGGGAGGAGAAGCCAGCTGGGCTGGGAGGATAAAGGGTCCTGTTACAATACTGTCGCCCTCCCTGATCAACCAATCAGGAGAGGGAATAGTGCTGAGTCAGGGCCTGGGTGCTGCTCTGCTCACGTCCGAATGCAGGGGAGAGGAGCCAGCACACCACCACACTGCACTGCAGCAGCACTCCCCCTTCTCTCTACCATGACACCAGGGGGCCTCAGCTGGGGATGCCACCAAACTACCAACCCCAGGCTTCAATGGCTCGGTAGGCCTTGGGCTCAACCCTCGCTCTAAGAACAGGGAACTGTGACCACATCTAGTCCTTCCAATTGTCCCTATCCTCCATTGTACACTCTTAGAAAAAAGGGTTCCAAAAGGGTTCTGCGGCTGTCCCCATAGGAGAACCGTTTTTGGTTCAATGTAGAACCGTTTTTGGTTCCAGGTAGCCAAAAGGGTTCTACCTGGATCCAAAAGAGGTTATTCAAAGGGTTTGCCTATGGGGACAGCCGAAGAACCCTTTTTGGTTCTCGATAGTACCTTTTTTTCTAAGAGTGTAGTGTTGCTCACACACAACACAACACATCCCCAATTCATATGGTTAAGTAGATAATTAGTAGAAATAAATAAAGGCTGTGTAGATAAAGTTTACGGTCTGAGCAGAGGTCAAGCTGTTTCATTACTGGGAGTGAATTAGCCTCATTAACCAGAGGACTGACTGACATCTTCCCCAGAACCTGCTGTCACAGGCCCTCCATTAACAATGACTGGGGCACAGCACAGTGTACCACAGTGTACAACACTGACATGGACTAGTGGAAAAAAACATACAGTCACTCTCAAGTCCCACGTTTCTGCTGAGCTGTCTCCCACAGTCTCTAGGGTAGTGAACTCACACCTTTTTTGCGTCATGAATGGATGATTTCCATGATTTTACATGAGTGATTTTTTTATTTCACAAGGTAGTGTGTGCATTTTGTACTGTTGTACATCTCTGTCAGTTTGTGTTACTTGTGTTTGGCTGGTCCAGACAGGCCGGCATCCCCAGGGCCCAGGGCCGCACTCTGTTCAATGGCAGTGGTGTAAAGTACTGAAGTAAAAATACTTTAAACTACTACTTAAGTAGTTTTTGGGGGTATCTGTACTTTACTTTACTATATATGTTTTTGACTACTTTTACTTTTACTCCACTACATTCCTAAAGAAAATATGTACTTTTTACTCCATACATTTTCCATGACACCCAAAAGTACTCGTTACATTTTGAATTCTTAGCAGGAAAGGAAAATGGTCCAATTCACACACTTATCAAGAGAACATCCCTGGTCATCCCTACTGCCTCTGATCTGGTGGACTCACTAAACACATAAACGTCATTTGTAAATGATGTCTGAGTGTTGGAGTGTGCCCCTGGCTATCCGTACATTTTAAAAGCAAGAGAATCGTGCCGTCTGGTTTGCTTAATATAAGGAATGTGAAATTATTTATACTTTCACTTTTACTTTAGATACTTAAGTATATTTTTGCAATTATATTTCCTTTGATACTTAAGTATACTTTTACTCAAGTAATATTTTACTGGGTGACTTTCACTTTTACTTTAGTCATTTTCTATTAAGGTATCTTTACTTTTACTCAAGTATGACAATTGGGTACTTTTTCACCACGGTTCAATGGACACTGAATCTGTGGTGGCACTAGAGGGCAGAGTGTAAGAGCAGCACGGGGCCTTGCACAATGTGGACGTGACAGGAAGTGATGCGTTTTGATGGTCCCCAGCCCTTGGGTCCACCAGCCCTCCAGAACCAGAGGGGAGGGAAGGGAGAGGTGTAGTGTCATTCAACAGGCCAGCTGCCTGAGAACCACTCAGAGCTCACTTGACCAGATAAGGAGAGAGAGAGCTGAGTGAAATGGTTGACAGGAACAGAGTGGCAGAGAGAGAGAGAGAGAGAGAGAGAGAGAGAGAGAGAGAGAGAGAGAGAGAGAGAGAGAGAGAGAGAGAGAGAGAGAGAGAGAGAATTGTGACACAGAGAGGGGAGTGACAGAGAGAGTGAGCAAGAGAGCAAGAGAGAGTGACGGACGGACCATACTGTGCATCTAAAATAAAAAAAGATCATATTGAAGCAAAGTGACAGGCTGCGCAGTGTGACAGGGTTCAGAGTGTCAGACCCTCTTTAAGTCTATACATAGTCTCATCAGCAGTTGCCCCCTACACCACCTGTACACACTTACCTCCTAGGGGACAGTGTGCACCCCTCCTACCTCCTCTTCTACCCCTCCATACCCCTCCCTCCAGGGTCCAGCTGTCCCAAACCCTGATCCCTCCTTCCCATCTCCAATATAAGGGCAGGAATGCAGGGCCGAGCAGGTTCCCAGAATAGAAACAAGCATCCAGTCCGTCTAAAACCAGCCAGACTGATAGAGGGCACACCACCCGCCCGCACACATGCACGCGCGCGCACACACACACACACCAGACACACACTATCCCCCTGATTCCTCACAAAAGTATGCATATAGGAGCTGCATACGTACACGTACAGTACAGTAGCCTACACACTTACACACACATCTCAAGACAAGCACACCTTCTAAGCCTGTCTATTTGCATGTACAAATTTGCATTTGAGTAGAGGAGGTGTTGAGAGGTGAGCATTTGGCTCGACTACTAATTACAATTTATGCCTGGAGAATATGACACCTCTAATATCATCACTTTACTGTTTACTTTCTAAAGAACATCCAAAGGACTTCACCTGTCTGACACACTATTAATCAATCTCATCACCTTTACCTGGAGGAGTATAGATGACTTTATAAATAACTGTCTATATGAGCTAAACGGGTGTGTGTGTTTAAGGGGAAAACATACGGAGGGAACATTTTTAATGAAAAGCAGGAAAGTGTAACAGCGGGATTCTCTCTCTAATCTATAGAAAACCCTTGTGTGAGAAGGATTTTATGCAAAGCACTTCTCCTCTTAAATTGATTTTCTCACTCAAGTACACAGGAAATATCTAACACACAGAATACACTCCCTTGTTCTAAATAACACACACACACATACCTCACAAATGATCAAAATGACGGGCTACTTTGACACTGACAAACTGAGAATCTGAGATCAATAAAAACGACTTCGTCTTCAATCCGTCAATAGCCTAGACCTAGGTGTGTGGAGACACACATATTGTACAATATGAGTAGGAGATTATAGTCCTAAAAAGCTTTCCTGTTTCACTGACTCACCACCCAATGATGCGCAGCTCACTCACCCGCGATGGCCGATGCGCTCGTGCAAAAATCGTATCTCTCTCTTGTTTTACTTGGTAAAACGATGCTGTTCGCTCATTAGGGCTATTTGGAAGTTGATAACTTGGTAGCCTACAGACAGACTAGTCTTCTCTTTTCAGCAGGATCCATTTGCTTGCCAACCTGTATTTTCAGGCGATTGTATTTGAAATATTGAGAAAGGCCTGTTTGGGCTGCATGCTGTTCACTGGCAGATTTGCCGCGCGTTCCTGACTGTAGGCATGCCTCATGATTGTGCTATACACAATCCATAGCTAGGCAATAAAAAATAAAAAATAAAATATGTTGATCATCTGTGGCTAAATTATAGGCCTACTCCTGGTGTAGTATTCTGAATTATTTCTGAAAAGACAGGAGTAATTCTATAACTTTGGCAAATGTATTTCAATTTATCAGGGATGCTGCAGCACCTCCAGAACCCTTCGCGCAGCTATGATTCTATAAGGAAATAACTTATGAAGTGCAACGCTGGAGAGATGAGAGTTGCAGGCTCATGTCTATCAGAGTAGAGAGAGAGAGAGATATCACAGAAAGCGAATATCATTATATTTCTGTGCGAGATACTGGCGCGCTTCTCTCTCTCTCACCACAGCAATGGCCACGCGTTAGTCTATATAGGCTACAATGTTGCGCAAATCATTAACCCGGGGCTGCCCAACAGGAATCCATTATCAGGCACGTTTTCACATTACGTTGTTTAGGGGGCAGCCAGGAGAATTACAGATGGGTCAACTTGAATTAGCATAACTCTGATTGCTTTTATTATAATGTTTACATCGCAAACAGTGACAATTATTTTTCATACCACGCGAGGTACCGGATCCTGACAAATGGGTTCCGGAACGAAACAGTCCAAAACAGAGGTGCAGGATCATGTTCATGCTCAAATTAAGCACTGGTAGTATCCCTCGATCATGTGTAGAACTTACTATAGAATGTTGTAGTATACTGTAGAATACTACAGTAAATACTACAGTATTATCAGAAGAAGAAAAAACACTGTAGTAAATACTACAGTAATATCCGCAAAAACACTCCAGTCCGCAAAAACACTACACTTTTTTAACTATAGTAAATACTACAGTATTTAATTTGCATATACCCTGCACATTCCCCCACCCCATATCGCAATCTGTGCCACACATAAATGAGAAACCAACATGCTAAGTATAGACCATATCGTGTCCCTAAAGAGCAGAAGCGCTACCTAACTACAGGTTATGGAAAATGTGCTCTTTTAGTATTTCTCCAGTAGGTTTCCTAAAGGAGAAGGCCTCCATTTCTATGTCAAAGATAACAAAACAAAAACACTATAGCAAATACTACAGTAATGTCTGCAAAAACACTATGTTAATTACTATAGTATATACTAGTTCTTTTACTACAGTATTTATACTATAGTGAACTGAAAATACGACTGTAAACTAGATTATACTACAGTATACTACAGTAAATAGTCATTTAGTCCTTAAAAACACTACAGTGAATACTACAGTAAAGTCAGCAAAAACACTACAGTTAATATTATAGTATTTATATCATAGTATACTATAGTCTTTTTTCATGTGGGCACATTCTGCAGTGCTGTATGGTGCGGTAGATGCAGCTCT
This sequence comes from Coregonus clupeaformis, assembly GCF_020615455.1. NCBI lineage: Eukaryota > Metazoa > Chordata > Actinopteri > Salmoniformes > Salmonidae > Coregonus > Coregonus clupeaformis. The sequence continues at coordinate 31,145,075 of NC_059215.1, read as the reverse complement.
GGGACAGGTAGAATTCAGGCCATGCCTCGGTGTCCTTCCCCGTGTTCTACGCTCCTCTCCTCGGTCGTCACTAGTTACAACAGCCACAAAGTCATAAACCCGTCTATATCATCGATGTATCTTCTTAAATGTGATTTTAAAACTAACCCTAACCTTAACCACACATCTAACCTTATGTCTAACCCTAACCTTAAATTAAGATTAGGGTTTTGTTTTCATGAATTTTTACGATATAGCCAATTTTGACCTTGTGGCTGTGTTATCTAGTGGAAACCCCTGCTCCTCTCCTTTTCTCCTCTCTTCTCTGCTCCACTCCTCTCCTCTTCTCCTCTCTTCTCCTTTCATCTCATCTCGTCTCGTCTCCTCTCCTCTCCTCTCCTCTCCTCTCCTCTCCTCTCCTCTCCTCTCCTCTCCTCTCCTCTCCTCTCCTCTCCTCTCCTCTCCCAGACAAGAAAGTGTCTCCCTCATCAATTCACCGGGCTCTCAGGTGACAAGTTTGTCTTGCTCTTTTGCTCACCCACCTGTTTTTAAATCATTCATTTTTTTATTTGATTTGTGTACGACGGTTCGTGTCGCTGTTGTTATATTCATGTTGGGACAGCTGGGGAACAGCGTTGACATCTTAATCGGCCTGCTAAAGTTCTGTTCTGTAGAAGCCTAACCAAGCCCTGGTAGCACTTGGTACAGTACATGTTGTAGTCACATTCACGTTCAGGTTAGCACTTTGAGGTGTCAGTGAGTTATAATGCCACAAGGCATAACACTTTGTTCAGCATTTATCCTGAAATGATTTAGACATTACATTCTGGTTTTGAACATGACCTGGTTTTGAACATGACCTGGTTTTAAACAGTAGAGGTCATATCTGAGGTTGTAGAGTAACTACTGATGTTGGTGATACTCGGGTAGGAACCCAGCTCTGTGGAACTGTGAGTATTCATGCATGTATGTTAATACTTATATATGAGTGTGCATCCCATACTATGTCTGCAATATACTGTATCTACATATCTCCCTCTGGACAAGCATCAAAGAGAAAGAGAGAGAAGGAGTGGGAAGATATAAAGGCTGCATTTAGACAGGCAGCCCAATTCTGATATTTTTTCCACTAATTGGTCTTTGACCAATCACATCAGACATTTTCAAATCAGACCTTTTTCAGAACTGAAAAAAATATTGGAATTGGGCTGCCTGTCTAAATGCAGCCTTAGAAACACACATGGGAGAGATTGAGCAGTATGCTGAGCAGTATGCTGCAGTTGTAGCTACATTGGCTTTCTGATGGGATGAGAGATAGACTAGGGATTGGTGAAGTGGTCGAGGTATATGGAGGAAAGATGTCAAGAGGAATGATAGTACAGGACTAAATATCATGAAAATGTTATCCTCCAAAACGTAGCCATTAAAAAACACTTTTACTAGTGAGAAGAAAAATAGACAGCAAATATCAATGGCTAATTTTGTGGAGCCAGGAGTCTGTTGCGGGTGTGAAGTGGTTTACTTCCTAATGGCTAAATGATCAGCTAAAGCTAATTGAACAAGGATATGAGTGAGTTGCACCCAATGCAAGCAGCACACAGTTAGGGGTTGGCTGAGTCCACTGGGGCTGGTTATACACTGAGGGCCAACATCGCCCTGAAGGAGAAATGATAGATCACACAATAAAGAAATGAAGGCACAAAATATGTGGTAGTTAGGGAGGGAGAGGTAGACATAGAGAACAAGAAAGTAGACACAAGGAAGGATGGAGATGGAGGGAGAAGGAGTGAATGTGAGAGAGCGAGAGAAAGAGGGGCGGGAGAGGGAGAGGGGAGATATGGAGAGGGAGAGGGAGGAGAGAGTGAGGAAGAGAAGGGGAGAAAGTTGTGGAGAGAGAGAGGGGAGAGGGAGACAGAGAGAAAGAGAGAGGGAGGGGGATAGAGAGAGAAGCTCTCTAGAGGTCAATGGGAGTTAATTCCTGAGGTGTCGAATCCTGGAGGTTCATTAGCAGTATTGACAAGCCTGTGATAAATTAATTGTTTTCTCAAGTAGGTCTGCAGCCATCGTTTTCTATGCACTCACCTCCTGTTTTCTCTTACACAATAAAAAATGAGGGTTCATCAAGCTTTCTTTGGGAAGGGTGATGGTTCTATGTGTAACCATACTGACCCAAATAACTATTTGAGCCCTTCAATTGTTCTTTGCAGTTTAAATAGGGGTTCTGTCCTCTTTTAGTGATAATTATTATAACATTTTGGTGCGTGGTTTGCTCACAGCTCTTTTTGTGCAACCGTGAGTGAGTGTCATTCCAGTTGATCTAATCCGTAGTTTTATAATAGTTATATGTACTATGTGACGGTGTCTTGTGAAAGACTCACGTATGGCCTTGTGTCAGTTGAGAAAGGTTGACTAAGTCAGTAGTTCTCAATTCTCTCCTCAGGGTCCCCAAGCTGTTCCAGAGCTAGCACACCTGATTCAACAACAATAAAACCTATAGAATTGTAACAATATAATATAGATATTAAACCAGAATAAAAAACCTGTATAGTTCTACAAATAACCTTTGAGATTGAGAATGGTTCTTTATAGAACCATTCTCCATAAAGGTTCTAGAAATAACCATAAAAAATGGGTTGTAACCATAGCGGAACCCTTTTTGGTGCTATATAACAGAGTTTCCCAAAGTCAGTCCTGGGGCCACCCCTGGGTGCACATTTTGTTTTTCCTAGCACTAGACAGCTGATTCAATTAACCAACTCATCATCAAGCTTTGATGATTTGAATCAGCTGTCTAATGCTAGGACAAAAACCAAAACGTGCACCCAGGGGGGCCCCAGGACCGACTTTGGGAAACCCTGCTATATAGAAACTTTTTTTAATGGTTCTTTATAGAACCTTAGGAAAGGATTATTTATAGCACCATACAGGTTCCATTTAGAACCTTATTAGCATGGTTCTTTATAGAACCTTCAAAAAAGGTTCCATATAGCACCAAAAAGGGTTCTGCTATGGTTACAAGCCAAATAACCCTTATTTGGCACTTTATAGAACCATTTGTTTTTAATGTGTAGGGCCCCACTCCCATCTCCTTTGTTCTCTTTCTCCTCCTCACCTCCTCCTCTTCTTTCTCTCCTTTTCTCTGCTCCATAACTGCCATAATTATTTTCTCTGTTCTCTCCTACCCTCTTGTTACCCCATGCAGGCCTAGGAATTCATTCAATGGCATCGTTTTCTCCAATATCAGTTCTTTGTCTGTGTGCTTTCTATGTGGATGTGCATTTGATCATAAAAATTCCACCACAATATGTGTCTGTCAATGAGCTCATCCTCTCCTTCTTTCTGTTCCCTCTCATCCAGGACGCTGAAGCTGTCCCACCTCCTCAGACCGTACTGTACTGTACTGGACTTCACACCAAAAATGCTTTGCTAAAGCTGGTAAAATGGAACCAAATCAACTGTTCAATGGATTTGGTCCCCTTCAACCAGCTGTAGCTGTGCATTGATCACTCCGGATCACTGAAGAGAGCAACAAAGAATGGCTGACAGACACACCAAGACTCCATCTGACTCACTGACCTGAGAACAGGGCTCACCAGAGGGAAGCTGGTGAGCCCTGTGTCAGGAATGGACACACTGATCCAGGAGCAGAAATGTGTGAGCCCAATTGAACCTTCAGACCACAACTGGGTAGGCTGCAAGTAGGTTTGAATCTTTTTGTACACCAGAAGGGATGTTGATTTTTTTGTAATATAAAATAGTCCAGGTAATGACTTATTTTGTGAGTCAGCCTTTTTGTCATAACTATGTATTATTATGTTTTACAGTCGATATTGTTACTATCCTTCGTAACTGACTACTGGTAGGGGAAATGAGAAGGGGGATGTGGGGTGCACGTGGGGTTGGTCAATAAGTGAAGCAATGGTTGTCTCTCTCGCTCTGACTCTTAATGTAGACTTTTGATCAATAAAAACCTTTCCCGAAGTCCATAAACTGCTGAAGTGGTCTTTACTTTTAAGTGTGATCATACTGAGGAGTGTGGGGGGAGGAGAAAGAGGGGGGAGATAGTAGGGGAAAGGATACACTGATGGTGGGGAAGGTAGGGTACGAAAGAAAAGAGGGGAGAAGATTAGAAGAATGAACTAGATGGTTGATTACACTAATAGGAATAGGACCAAACACACCATAGAGACATGCTGAGAGGTTAGACGTTGCTTCCCCAATTAAACACAGGAGCACGACCCCAAGACATGACCATGTAAAGGGAAACCACACGTCCACATCTACAGTACCTATCAGACTAGCTACTAACATGCCCCTATCATTATTAACATAATCTGCCTCCGTCGTGTCCATCAGTATGTCTCTCTGTGTCGCTGTCTCTGTTACCGTGGTACGTTAACCTGTTGTCCCTGGTTAAAACCACAACCACCCACTCCATCTCCTCTTCTCTCCTCTCCTCCAAGTGTCTATCTCTCTGGGCCTGTGGATGTGTCCTCTCCTCTGTGTCTCTATATCTCTGGGCCTGTGGAGGTGTCCTCTCCTCTGTGTCTCTATATCTCTGGGCCTGTGGAGGTGTCCTCTCCTCTGTGTCTCTATATCTCTGGGCCTGTGGAGGTGTCCTCTCCTCTGTGTCTCTATATCTCTGGGCCTGTGGAGGTGTCCTCTCCTCTGTGTCTCTATATCTCTGGGCCTGTGGAGGTGTCCTCTCCTCTGTGTCTCTATATCTCTGGGCCTGTGGAGGTGTAATCTCCTCAGTGTCTCTCTCTATATCTCTGGGTCTGTGGAGGTGTGACAGATGTTTTAATGTGCCTGCGATTCCTTATCACCGCCCAGCTGAAAGCTCAAATTGCCTTTGTCCCTGTGATAGATGGTGTTGAATGCCTTGAGCAGAGCAGTATGTTAACCAAAGAAGCATTTTCAGGGGAAGAGGAACAAAGCTGACACAGCCTGGGTAAATGGTAGATGTGTTAATTTTCTTTTTTCATGTTTTGGGTGTGGTAAGGTAGTTGAAGGAAGATGTAGGCAATTATAAGATATTTAACAGCTGTTATTGAAGCAACTACAAAGGCATTAAACAGAATACACACACACACAGCACAAACAAATCCATCTACATTTATGGGATAACTCAAAACCAATGTCACAGAGGGCATTTATATGGTTCTATCGGGTGATGTAAACAGTTGATAAAAACATAAATCGAATGAAGTAAGAATGCCAATAAATGTTACTGTACACCTACTTTACAATACACCTGCAGTAGACTAGCACTAAACAAATAGGCAACCACCAAACACAGACCAGAAGCGCCAACATGGAACCACTTCTGTCCTGTACGATCCTGCAACTCCTGAAGATCCTGTAATGCAACACACCATCAAATAATATGATGACGCTAGCTGCCCTTTACTGTTCATCGATTTAGTGGCCGGGTGACATTGGAGAGCAGGGTGTAATGTGCCAAGCCACATAAAACAATGGACCACATTTTAATATTGAAATGGGGGTGAGGAGGGTTGAATATTGCAGTGTTAGATGTGTGTGTATGTATATATGTGTGTGCGTGTGTTTAAATGGGTGCAAAAACAACAACATGGTGCACCAAGCCCCATTATTCACACTGTATTGATGTTTGACCACATTCATCACCCACCATGTGACACGGCTCTGTGAGCAATGAGGACACTCTCTCCCCACTCACTCCCTCCCTCTCTTTATTTATTTTCCCTTTTTTGTCCTCCTCCCTGACTTCACCTTCCTCAATCTCTGTCCAAGACACACCAGTATTTGAGTCAAGTGTAAATGGGTCGTATATTGAAAGGACAGGTGGAGGGAGGGATGGAACTCATGACTATAACTGAGCTGCTTCTTCATGGTCCCTGAGGGGATGCCCCCTAGTGGACATACTCAAACACTACAGTGACATTGTGTTGCCTGCTAGTCTGGGGCATTACAGGAAATCATTGCTTATTAACTCAACTCTGGACCTTGAAGCCAGTTCCACTGCATTTTTTCATTGTTGCCCTCTAATCAGGGACTGATTTAGACCTGGGACACCAGGTGGGTGCAATTAATTATCAGGTAGAACAGAAAACAAGCAAGCTTCGGACCTCGTAGGGTAAGAGTTGAATACCCCTGGTGTAGAGAATCATTGTACACTGTAAACTGCTGTGAAATATATTTTCAATAACCAAAAATATTGGATTTTCAGCTGTTTGAAGCTGATGTAAAAAAACAAAAGTAAAAGAAGCAAGAACGAAACTTATGCAAGGGAAGCATAGAAATAGTGAACAGATCTACCGCTTCTTAGACTTGCTTTCAATGAGAATTACAGATCTATAACTAACATTTCTATGTGAATTTGGTCGGGTAGCCCAGAAAGTTACATATTGCAGCTTTAAGTGTCTGAGCCACGAGTTGAGGACCAATGAAATCATATTCCCTCCCCTCGCAAAGATTGCATGATCATCCCTTCATTTGAAATGTAAAAATTGTTTTAATCAAAAATGTATTTTCTGTTAGAAAATAATCATGTTAAAATACCTATCACATTACACATTTAATAATTACAGAATGCATTTTAAACTTCATGCACAGTAACATTTTGTGTTACTTAAAGGCCCAGGGCAGTCAAAATGATTTAGTATTACATTTACATTTTTGTCATTTAGCAGACGCTCTTATCCAGAGCGACTTACAGTTAGTGAATACATATTTTTTTATACTGGCCCCCCGTGGGAATCGAACCCACAACCCTGGTGTTGCAAACGCCATGCTCTATCAACTGAGCTACATCCCTCCCGGCCATTCCCTCCCCTACCCTGGACGACGCTGGGCCAATTGTGCGCCGCCCATGAGTCTCCCGGTCGCGGCCGGCTGCGACAGAGCCTGGATTCGAACCAGGATCTCTAGTGGCACAGTTAGCACTGCGATGCAGTGCCTTAGACCACTGCGCCACTCAGGAGACGAGTGTCATATAGTATCATATTGTACAACAGCTGATGAAACTAACGCTGTAAAAGTGGTAAACATTTTTTTACCAGCGTTATTTCCTGATAGTTGCTGGTTGAAAATATAATCTACCAAGGACCTTCTAATCAGCAGGTTTGCATGGAAGAAGTTTGCATGGAGTTCAATATTGGTTTCATCAGACAAGATAATCTTGTTTCTCATGGTCTAAGAGTCTTTTAGTTGCCTTTTGGCAAACTCCAAGCAGGCTGTTATGTACCTTTTACTGAGGAGTGGCTTCCGGCTGGCCACTACCATAAAGGCCTGATTGGTGGGGTGCTGCAGAGATCGTTGTCCTTCTGGAAGGTTCTCCCATCTCCAAAGAGGAACTCTGGAGCTCTATCAGAGTGACCATTGGGTTCTTGGTCACCTCCCTGACCAAGGTCCTTCTCCCCCGATTGCTCAGTTTGGCCGGGCGGCCAGCTCTAGGAAGTGTCTTGGTGGTTCCAAACTTCTTCCATTTAAGAATGATGGAGGCCACTGTGTTCTTGGGGACCTTCAATGCTGCAGAAATGTTTTGGTACCCTTCCCCAGATCTGTGCCTTGACACAATCCTGTCTCGGAGCTCTACGGACAATTCCTTCGACCTCATGACTTGGTTTTTGCTCTGACATGCACTGTCAACTGTGCGACCTTATATAGACTGGTGTTTGCCTTTCCAAATCATGTCCAATCAATTGAATTTACCACAGGTGGACTCCAATCAAGTTGTAGAAACATCTCAAGGATTATCAATGGAAACAGGATGCACCTGTGCTCAGTTTCGAGTCTCATAGCAAAGGGTCTGAATACTTATGGAAATGTGATATTTCAGTTTCATTTATGTTTAGAAATTTTCAAAAAAAAATCTATAAACCTGTTTTGAACAGGTCAGGGTTACATAGCCACAGGCAGAACAGCAGAAACTGGATCAGCAGCACTACCAGCTGGACTGGTGACGGGGACAGCCAGAAGTCATCAGACCAGGTAGTCCTGAGGCATGGTCCTAGGGCTCAGGTCCTCCGGGAAGGGAGAGAGAGAAAGAGATGGGAGAATAAGAGGGAGCATACCTAAGATCACACAGGACACCAGATAAGACAGGAGAATTACACCAGATATGACAGACTGACCCTAGCCCCCTGGCACACAGATTATTGCAGGGGGGGGCGTCCAAAGGTACCCCCCGGAAAGGACCAACCAGGCAGGATATAACCCCACCCACTTTGCCAAAGCATGCCCCAACAACACTAAAGGGATATCAACAGACCAATAACTTACTACCGTGAGACAAGGCCAATATAGCCCAAGAAGATCTCCCCCACCGCACGAGCCAGAGAAAAGTACGAATGGGAGAGCGTGTGCAAGCCAGTGACTCAGCCCCCATAATAGGGTCAGAGGCAGAGAATCCCAGTGGAGAGAGGGGAGCCGGCCAGGCAGACACAGCAAGTGTGGCTCGTCACCCCAGTGCCTTGCCATTCACCTTCGCACCCCTGGGCCAGACTACACTCAATGATAGGACCTGCTGAAGCGATGAGTCTCCAGTAAAGACTTGAGACCGAGTCAGAGTCTCTCACATGGATCGGCAGACCATTCCATAAACATTGCGTTCTATAGGAGAAAGCCCTGCCTCCAGCTGTTTTCTTAGAAATTATAGGAGGCCTGCATCTTGTGATCATAGCATACGTGTACGGCAGGACCAAAATCGGTGCGATAGGTAGGAGCAAGTCCATGTAATGCTTGTAGATTAGCAGTAAAACCTTGAAATCAGCGCTAGCCTTAACAAGAAGCCAGAGGCTAGCACTGGAATAATATGACCTAATTTTTTGGTTCTAGTCAAGATTTTAGTAGCCGGAGAGTAGAGCATTGCAGTAGTCTAACCTTGAAGTGACAAAAGCATTGATTAGCTTTTCTGCATAATTCTTATAATGTTACAAAGATGGGAAAAGGCTGCTCTTGAAATATTTTTGATATGTTCGTCAAAAGAGAGATCAGGGTCCAGAGTAATGCCGAGGTCCTTCACAGTTTGATTTGAAACGACTGTACATTTGGAGCGCCAAGTCTAGGTCCAAAAGGCTTCTTAACAGCTTTTACCCCCAAGCCATAAGACTCCTGAACAGCTAATCATGGCTACCCAGACTATTTGCATTGCCCCCCCCCCACCCCACCCCCTCTTTTACGCTGCTGCTATTCTGTTTATTATCTATGCATAGTCACTTTAACTCTACCCACATGTACATATTACCTCAATTACCTTGACTAACAGGTACCCCCTGTATATAGCCTCCCTACTGTTATTTTATTTTACTGCTGCTCTTTAATTATTTGCTATTTTAAATTTTTACTTAACACTATTTTTAATTTTCTTAAAACTGCATTGTTGGTTAAGGGCTTGTAAGTAAGCATTTCACCTGTTGTATTCGGCGATTTGATTTGGATGCTTGCTTCAGGGCTCTGTTATTTTCTGTATACCAGGGAGCTAGTTTCTTGAGACAATTTATTTTCGTTTTTAGCAGTGTGACTGCATCTAAGGTATTATTCAAGGTTAAGTTTAGATCCTCGGTTAAGTGTTTAAACTGATTTTTGTACTCTGACGTCCTTGGCTAGGTGGAGAGAGTCTGGAAGGGCATCTAGGAAACTTTGGGTTGTCCGAGAATTTATAGCGCAGCTTTTGATAATCCTTGATTGGGGTCTAAGGATTTTTTTGTTGTTGCGATTGCAAACATAAGAAGATAGTCCAGGATTATGAGGAAAAACATTTAGATCCACAAAATCTATTCCACGGGACAAAACTGGATCCAGGGTATGATTGTGGCAATACGTAGGTCCCGAGACATGTTGGACAAAACCCACTGAGCTTTAGAAAACCCTGAGTATATCTAGCTTGCATCATGGTATACCCCTCTGATCTGATGAGTGGGGGGACAAAGTGTGCCACTACATGAACATTCTCAAGGGAACATTGAGCAGTGAATTTGATTAGAAAAATAGATGGGACACAAACCTGTGCTTTCACATTGTATCCACAAGTAAATGAAAAATGACAGTAATAAAGTATTATCCAATTCAACAGAAAGGAATTCAATATATTGCATTACTCTGGTTATAAAAGGAGCGATGACAGACAGAGATAGAGTGGAGCAGCAGCAGCAGGCCCACACCCAGCCAGCCGTCTTCATCCCTGAACCCTGCTGATGATATTAGAGGCATTACTGATGGTGGCGGGCAAATGGGGAATCACACACACACACACACACACACACACACACACACACACACACACACACACACACACACACACACACACACACACACACACACACACACACACACACACACACACACACACAGTGTTAGAGACATTGCTGATGGTGGCCAGACTAGATTTTGACCTTACGCTTGTTGTAAATAGGCCTACACCTTACCCTGTTAGGTCGGGGCTATTGTTTTTATTAGGATATGTCGGAGCCGGCACAAAATATGTCTCAGAAAACGTATCTCAATCCAGGAATAGTCCATGGCACTGTACTCCAAATGTTCTCATTATCCAAAAAGCTACATAGAGAAGATTGAAATACTGCATTTAAATTTTTTTTACTGCCTTATTCGTCTTCATGCTAGAAGCCACAGCAGCCATTTTGGAATGCACGTAGCATTGAACAACAAAGGATAGTCAGCCAATCAGGCCCCTTGTTGTTCAACGTGACGTGCATTCCAAAATGGATGCTGTGGCTTCTGCTACCTAGCTTGAGGATGAAAAAGGCAGTTTAATTAAAAAAAACTAGCAGTATTTCAATCTTCTCGATGTAGCTTTTTGGATAATGGGAACATTTGGAGTACAGTGCCATGGACTATTCCTGGATTCAGGTATGTTTTCTGAGACATATCTCGCGCCGGCTCCACCAAAACAGAAGTCCTGTCCGACCTTACAACGAGGGTAAGGTCAGAATCTAGTCTGGCTAGGGGAATGACAGAGTGGGAGGCCTGCGTGAGAAGACTGAGAGACAGGCTGGGCTGAGGGGAACCCTGCCTCCCTCCCCCGCCCCCTCCATCCCCCTTTTTCCATTCCACTACTTCCACACAAGGGCTTTCTGTAAAAATGTTATTGATTTATCTCTCTCTCCCTCCCTCCCTCTTTCTCTCTCAATACTTCTTCTTCAAAGGAGAAGAAAAAAGAGAGAGAAACACTTCATCCCGAGTGTCATAAATAAAGGCCTGGTAGATTTTCAATGGACTGCTAAACTGACATCCTGTATCAGGCAGAGTGAAAGTCAATGGGAGAGCAGCCGGGAGGTCTCTCTATCTGGCTCACACACATCACAAGTACATACACAGTCACAGCAATACACACACATGAAACACATCGAGACACACACACACACACTATTATGCTTCCAGCATGGTTCTATATTTGTGAGTGTGATACCCCCACCTGGGACTGAGAGCGAGGCAGAGTGGAAAGAGGCTGTTGCATTCCTGAGACTAAAGCAGCCCAGACCCAGTGGGACCAGCAGGACCTGGGGGACAGCAGATACAGCTGAGTGATTGACAGTTTTAAAACACCACAATGTCCCTTGGACAGTCTGTGTTTGCTGTCTCTGCCTCTCACTCTGTTCAGGGGAAACAATAGATCTGTTTTTGTCTTTTTCTGCAGAGGTAATGTAATACATATTGTTCAACTCATTTGGGAAAAGGGGAAAGTGGAAAGCAATGCTATAAACTAATCTAGGGGTTGGAAAACGTGGATGATAGGCTATATCGATAAGTTCTCTACTTCAACGTAATTTTGGGCAGTACATTATAGTAACTAGTGAAAACACCCGGGAAACCACATCATTACTGGGACACAAATGTCTCCGGTAGTTAGATGAATCAATAAGTGAACGTCTTTCCCTCCTGCAGCCGCAAACAGGAAACAAATCAAAACGATCTAATCGCTAAACACGCTCATAAGATTCAGCTCAGTAAGCTCAGCTCAGCCTAGCCAGGGAAAGGGAAAGACACTGGGGCCTAAAGCAGAGGAACATTGTGATCAATGATTCTGATCAGCTCCACTGGCCCAACATCTTGGGGCTTTCAGACCAGTTAGACACCATGACGATGGGCGATGCTTCTCTTTTCAAGTTCACATCATAAGACAACACATAGATTTGAAACTTATGACCAGAGACTGATTATTGACCATCACAGTATTTCCCAGACCAGATTGTTGAGCTAAAAGGTTGGCAACATTTACATTAAAGGAGCTTTCCCTTGGACTAGACTGAAATTAAAGCTTCATAATCTGTAATAAGAGCATTACAGGGTGGTCCCTCTTTCCTTGGTAGTGAAGGATCAGAATGAGGAAATGACTGTCCCTCTTTATTCTCTTCCCTCTATTTGTATCCTCCTCTCCTCTCCTCTCCTCTCCTCTCCTCTCCTCTCCTCTCCTCTCCTCTCCTCTCCTCTCCTCTCCTCTCCTCTCCTCTCCTCTCCTCTCCTCTCCTCTCCTCTCCTCTCCTCTCCTCTCCTCTCCTCTCCTCTCCTCTCCTCTCCTCTCCTCTCCTCTCCTCTCCTCTGCCCTGCTCTGCTCTGCTCTCCTGTCACTTGTCTATGTCCTGCTGATCTGAAAGGTCCTATCTCCACAGGCGTAGCCTTATCTGTGGCGTGTGATGTTAGGCCTTTATCTCTCTCTGTCTGCAGTCTGTCTCTTTGCTTGCCTGCTTGTCTTGCCTGCTCGACTCTCTGCCTGTCTGTCTGCCTGTCTGCCTGTCTGCCTGCCTGCCTGCCTGCCTGCCTGCCTGCCTGCCTGCCTGTCTGTCTGTCTGTCTGTCTGTCTGTCTGTCTGTCTGTCTGTCTGTCTGTCTGTCTGTCTGTCTGTCTGTCTGTCTGCCCATCTGCCTGTTTCTCCCTGTCAGCCTGTGTGTCTGCCTGTTACCTGTCTGTCTGCCTTGCCTATCTGTGTGAGTGCTGAGACCCATCTCTCATGGCCCAGGCACTTCAGTAGTGATTCAGATCCAGGAAGCCCTGCTTCATCTGTCATCATACAGCACTGTCTGTCATACGGCCACATCACATAGAACTACACACAGGATAGGTCAGAGGATAGGTCTGAGTTAGGGAGATATACGCTCACACTCAAAGACATAAAGTACACACATACAGGCAGAGACATGCTCATATGCACAATAGTACAATCATATCCTAAACAAAACAGTTGCCTTGCCTTAAAAGCAGCAATTCTCAATCATTACTCATGAAAGTCTGTGATTGTCGATTGTCTTCTGAAAGGGTGGCGTGATGGGGAGTTGACTCCAGTAACTACTGCGTTATTTACTTATACCCACTCCAATGATATCCTTAATTACGCTCATTAATGTGTTTTTACTTACCAGTTACTTAATTAACCTCAATTAGCCCAGTAATGTGGCATGGCATGATTGCAAAGCGTTATTTGGCCAAACATGGACATTTTTATGTGTTGGTGGTAATTGAATAGTAATTGGAGCTGGGAATAATTAATCACTCATTGGCGTAAACTCAAAATAAATGTGCAGATAACAGGAATATGAGTGAGACTGGTGCTGTGCTGGGGGAGCGATGGCTGTGATGTCTTATTCAGCAAAGAGAAAATTAGAGAAGAGAAGAGAAGAGAAGAGAAGAGAAGAGAAGAGAAGAGAAGAGAAGAGAAGAGAAGAGAAGAGAAGAGAGAGAGAACGAGAGAGAGAGTCTCTGTGTTATTATCCTCCAGTGGAACATTCTCTTCACTTTTTTATTGAGCTCTCTAATTAAGATAATTCATTACTTCACCACTCAGAGAAACAACACATTTCATATAATACTATATACTCCCTGGGAGAAAATCAATGGATTCTGTTCCTCTAAACTAGCAAATAATAGAAATGGAGCAGTGTCCTTGCGCTCTGATTTGTATTTGCGAAAGCAAATTTGTATTTGTGCAACGTGGCATATTCGGATGATAAAAAAACAATCGACAAAAGACACAATGACGGGTAAAAGACAAAAGGACACGGAGTCAATTAGAAATATAAAGTCTCCACAGACGAACCTGATGCCGGTCCAGGAATGAGGATCCACTCTTCTAGAGTCTAAAGCAATATACTGTAGCACACCTCTGCAATGCGACCGTGAACAATAAGGGCGCGACAAAGGAAATCCCTAAATTGTGCCATCACATTGTAAAGTAAATCGCCATGGTTACGGCCTGCCGCAACGCAGGTTAAACGTAAGCCCGGCCCCCTTTCAGAGGCAGCTCAACTGGCCGCATTTTAAAGAGGTGGGAACTCCCAGCGGACCAGGAGATAACGAATGCCCTCTATCCCAGAGAGAAGTGTGAGTCCGCTATTCATAGATCCTTTCTCTCTCTACCGCTCTCCTCTCCCTCAGATTCTCACACGGGCGGCCTCGCACGCACAGACACATAACCATACACACACGCCCAACTATTCACAGTTAAAAGCAAATGTCTATCTGTCCCAAAAACACACAAACGATCAGCACACATACACATACACACACACAGTCCAGATTATGCTGTCCACTCAGCAGATTCTACAGGGAGAAATAATGGTAGACAGACAGATAGGTCAGAGAGACTGATGTAACCGTAGTATTGTGTTCAGATTCCACTCAGTAGTCCTTCTCCCTCCCTACTCTGCTCCGCTCTGTCCCTCTTATCACCTGCTCCATATGAATAAAAAAAGAATACTGAGATCATCTTGTGCTTCTCCTCTGAGCACCATGGGACACCTGCCACAGAGCATCCCACAGGAATAGCTCTCCCTCCCTTCATCCTTCCCTTCTCATTTCAATGTGTATTTAGCGTACATATCACACCATGAATGAACCCTCTGACTGGCTCCTGCACAACATTCAGGATCCATACATCCAGACGCTGCTGCCGGAGAGAGGGCGAGAGAGAGGGAGAGAGATACAGAGGGAGAGGCAGACTGTGTCCTTGAGACAACCATGGCTGGATATAGGGGGGCAGGGAATGGGAAAATATGACTAGTGTACCTGTAGGACTTTCTCCCCATTTACAATCTACAGAGACCATATTATGGGTTATGATGGGGACAGAACATGAGAGGCCTACGGGTCTGAGGGAGAAAGGAGGAGAGCAGTGGTGGAATGGAGCTGTGGCAGGCTAACACAGGGGACGGGAGCGGGGGCATTTGGCAGGGGGGATGGAATAAGGAGGGGTGGCGGACTGAAGTGGGGGTGAGTGGGGTTGGGGGTGGGGTTAATGAAGCGCTAAATCCTTGCTTCTCCCCTCTGCCAGCCTCCCTCCCATCCTCCTGTCCTCTGGCTCGACCTACCTTCACACATGAACTTCTCTGTGCAGGGGAGAGCACCTACACACAAACACACAAAAACACACACGTACACTCTCTATATCACTCTCTCACAGACACAAACTACAGTGTACCTCCCTAGACAAAACACAGTGCATGCACATTTTCCTTTAGCCGTTATATTAGCCATTATATTTGTCATCTGGATGGTCTAAACATGTATGAATTGACTACAGACCTCAACGGGGTAGTACATGCCTGAATCTCACAGAGAGAAAGAGAGACAAAGAGAGAGACAAGGAGAGAGATGAATACCCCAGAGATAGCGGGGATTGATTGAAAAAGAAAGAGAATAGAGAGACAGTGAGAAAGAGAAGAAAAGAGAAAGCGAAGAGAGCGAGAAAGAGAGAGAGATTACCTTTTGTGGACTGGTGTTTCCTGACAAGGGCACTGGATGGCATCTCTCTCTGAGGAGGTTCATGCAGAAACAAACGAGGCGACAGGAGGGAACAGACAGCTCAGTGATAGGTTCAAAGGAGGGGAGGGGGGACGGGGGGAAAGGAGGTAAGGAGGGGAGGTGCGTTTCATCATATCTGACAAACAGCCAAGGAAAACATCCCG
Organism: Coregonus clupeaformis; assembly: GCF_020615455.1. Classification (NCBI taxonomy): domain Eukaryota; kingdom Metazoa; phylum Chordata; class Actinopteri; order Salmoniformes; family Salmonidae; genus Coregonus; species Coregonus clupeaformis. The sequence goes on along the minus strand of NC_059215.1, from coordinate 31,129,197 downwards.
AAGAAATACAACAACAACACTGACAAGTGCATTGAGCAAGGACACAAAAAGAAGGACAAAGAGAAGAGAAGGAAAGAAAGAGAAGCTGTGTTGCTGATGCACTCATGTCGATGATGAGATGGACACTCAGGAGCAGATGCCACAGCAGCCCATCACGTAGACACTGAGCTAGCAGGGAGCAGGGCCGTAACTAGCCACCATCAGTCTGTCTGCTCCACACCTGCAAGGCTGAGGCACCGCTGAGCTACTGGAGAATCAGTTAGTAGAGAAACAGGGGGTCTGTCTCTCACCCCTCTTATTATAGCAGAGAGACAGACACACAGAGAGAGAAGAAATGCGTGAAGACAGTGATGGAAATAAGTAATATCAACTGACAGGATATACATAGGGGGAACTCCAGGGTGCATTTATGCTGCAGAGTGAGTGAGTGTGCGTGTGTTTTTATACATCTTGTTTTATTATGCAACATCATTTCCAGTAGCACTTGTCAGCATCAGTCCAGCCAGTTAGAATCCAGCAGTGTGTGTGTGTGTGTGTCTACAGTGTTGCGTGCTCCTCAGTGTTCCTCCCAGGTGTAGCACGTCTGCCAGCCAGGCCTGACAGAACCTCTGTTTACAATTCCACTTAAGCATGACGAGGCCCGCGATGTGACCTGGGGACCAGACCTCTGTCTCAGCTTTACGATAACATGGCCACAGCGATCAAAGTACAGCAGAACAAGACCAATAGCACTGTGGCAAAGCCTCAGAATAATGAGCCTCAAAAAGAAGAGAAAGCACCTTGAAATGAGGTCAATGCAGGCCTTTTCCCTCCATGATGTGGGGACAGAGGGGCCCTGGGTACTATTACACACAGGACGACACTCTATGCCACTCTGCAACAGGGGAAGATTCATATATTACCCTTTAGTGCCTTTAGTGGCGGATGCTGGCTGACTTTGCCTCGCCTCTCCCTCACTTTGTGTTTCCCAGGAGATAAGTTGTGTTTAAAAGAGTTATCTCCACCGAGGTTTCTAGCGCCGGTCATGGCCCCCTCTGCACAACAATTAAACCGGAAAATAAAGTTATTGTGCACAGCCGTTTGCAATTAAGCAGCATTGTCTCCCAGTGCCATCAGCAGACAGAGAGAGAGGAACCCCAGAGGTTGGCAGTGTGCTGGCTCGTATGGCTGCTGATGGAATTCATGTACAAGGCCACAGCCAGCCCTCAGGGTTAATGTACTGGGGAAAGCTAAGCCAGGAGCACATGGTGAACACAGTGTTCCAGCTACCTGTGGCATCTGGCAGGCAACTCATGGATAACTAACATTTTAGATCTCCCCAGACCCCCATCCAGGAGACATGGTCGTGGAGAGGAGAGGACAGCAACTCCATGTATCTGAAAGTGCCCAGTATAGGATCTAATGAGGGTTAGTAGTTTCAATCAGCCCCAACAGAGGAGAAAAGACTGGTATACTGTCTCCATATCTGTGCTGTCCCTCAGAGTTAGCTACCTGTGTAGGCTGCAGGGCTGCAGAGTTAAGGAACTCTCCCTCTCTCCCAGGACTAAGTCCCTGTTTCAGACACACAGCTACTTCTCATGGCAGGCAGTTCCAGAAGAAGACCAGGGAAGACACAACCCAAAGGGAAAGAACAGAAATCAATACTGAGTTAAATTGAAGAATCTGTGCCCATTATTTCCCCTGTTTCCCATTCCTGCTCTGTGTGTCTGTGACATCGTTTCTCTGCACCGAGGCCTCCGCCTGTCCTATTCACACTCACCCACTGACAGATGGAACACACAAACACGAAAACACACACAGGCGCACATGCACACCCCCACCCACACGTTCACACCCTCTATCTTGTTCACTCACACAAACAAAACAAATAATTAAATAATTCAAACACTTTCCCACCTACAAAAATAAACACACCGTCACACTTTAACCACAGAGCAAAGCAAATAGAGAAATATTACTCACAACTACTGTAATATAAGGGGTTTATAGTACATTCTCTGAACCTTTGAGGAGTTCCACAATCACAATACTCTAAACTCTGGCAACTACAACACTCTCAGCTATCCTGTATAGTAAAAGGAGACCCATTGTGCCCCACAGTGCTCACCTGTGGATTCCCCTACAGTAGCCAGTGGTGTTAGCTAGCTACAGTAGCTATTTCCTGGCTGCATTACAGTATCTGCTGGCTGCCTGGCTGTGAGCTGGCTCTGGCTCTCTGGCTCTGGCCTGTCCACTCCGCTCCTCCCCACTCCCCACTGCAGCCTCATTACTCACTCTGCACAGCTTAACAGTGCGGAACAATACGGGATCACATCCATTTCAATCTGAAATAATCATCAGCATGAAATCTAATAAATTATGCAGCGCTCAATAGCCCAGGACTTCAGCCCTACATTAACACTGAGCTAATGATGCCAACACATTATTCTCAAAGTCAACGTGCATCGTTCGTCCCTGGGCTGGGACGTCAAGAGTGCATCCACAGCACAAATCACTGTATACCACGGCTTCACAGTAAAATCTCAGCCCATCTTGTAAGAGTGGTGATCCATTATCCAGCCTGTTCTATAACTTCATCATCTTTTTCATGTTGTGAAGCGTTCACCCATTGCATTATTTGAATGTGTTTTCTGAGAACTCCGCTATAGTGCAGCAGATAAAGAATGTGATAACTGCTATCTTATCATCAGCTGAACCATGGGTCATCTTATGGTCCAACTAAAGGACTTATTAAATATTCAGAATCTTATTCTGTGGTCAGTGGTCACTGTGGGGTGAGATGCTATCGCTGCCACCTGCCTCTAAGACTCTGTGTTACTCTGGGACACACATGATGATGCAGACTCACCAGAGCTGCTCCTGTAGAGCCTGTGGTTCCTGGCTGTCTCTGGAGAGGTGTGTGATTGGAGGTCCATGGTCTATCCACCCCCTCAACTATGTCCGTTATCTCTTTCTCTCATGGTGGGATGCCTTCTATTGACCAACCCCAAGAGAGAAAATACATAATACAACACTATCAATAGTGAGAGGCACAAACATACATTTACACATAAACACAAACCCCATGTCTTTGGCTTCTGTTTTGCTATCAAATGTTTTACAACTGAGTTTTGGCATTACGTGTACTGTCGTAAAATATAGAGGCAAATGGACTCTTTCCCAAGGCTGTATTCGTGGTTATAAATCGTGCTACATTATTCAGACCAATAACTCACTGCATAGCAGCAGGCATTTGCTTGCAATATGTCAAATGATTTCCACACGAATACAGAAGACAATAATCATTGATATCTCTTTAAGCATAACGAGCAGTATGTTTTGTCATTCTTGTGTATAATCAATTTTGAGTTCTAAATAACAGAGCAGCCTGGTCTCATAGACTAGACATAACATAGTAAAAATAAATCTGGGACACTCAAATTAGTATGATATGTTACGTTTAGTATGGTTACATAAGACAAATGGTTACTTAAGGCAAAAACAAAAGTAGGGGGGTGGATGATGGGTGTATAACGTGAACGTCTAGCAACCCAAAGGTTGCAAGTTCAAATCTCATCGCGGACAACTTTAGCCTTTTAGCAACTTTTCAACTACCTACTATTTTCTTAGCTACTTGGAACTACTTTGCATGTTAGCTAACCCTTACCCCAACCCTTTTAGCTAACCCGTCCCCTAACCCTAACCTTAACCCTTTAACCTAACTCCTAAACTTAACCCTAACCTTAACCTTAACCCCTAACTCCTAGCCAATGTTAGCCAGCTAGCTAATGTCAGCCACATATCTAACGTTAGCCACCTAGCTAGAATTTGTAACATATCGTACCTTTGCAAATTTGTAACATTATACATTTTACAAATTCATAACATATAATACGAATTGTAATTCGTAACATACAGTGAGGGAAAAAAGTATTTGATCCCCTGCTGATTTTGTACGTTTGCCCACTGACAAAGACATGATCAGTCTATAATTTTAATGGTAGGTTTATTTGAATAGTGAGAGACAGAATAACAACAACAAAACAATCCAGAAAAAACTCATGTCAAAAATGTTATGAATTGATTTGCATTTTAATGAGGGAAATAAGTATTTGACCCCTCTGCAAAACATGACTTAGTACTTGGTGGCAAAACCCTTGTTGGCAATCACAGAGGTCAGACTTTTCTTGTAGTTGGCCACCAGGTTTGCACACATCTCAGGAGGGATTTTGTTCCACTCCTCTTTGCAAATCTTCTCCAAGTCATTAAGGTTTCGAGGCTGACGTTTGGCAACTCGAACCTTCAGCTCCCTGCACAGATTTTCTATGGAATTAAGGTCTGGAGACTGGCTAGGCCACACCAGGACCTTAATGTGCTTCTTCTTGAGCCACTCCTTTGTTGCCTTGGCTGTGTGTTTTGGGTCATTGTCATGCTGGAATACCCATCCACGACCCATTTTCAATGCCCTGGCTGAGGGAAGGAGGTTCTCACCCAAGATTTGACGGTACATGGCCCCGTCCATCGTCCCTTTGATGCGGTGAAGTTGTCCTGTCCCCTTAGCAGAAAAACACCCCCAAAGCATAATGTTTCCACCTCCATGTATGACAGTGGGGATGGTGTTCTTGGGGTCATAGGCAGCATTCCTCCTCCTCCAAACACGGCGAGTTGAGTTGATGCCAAAGAGCTCGATTTTGGTCTCATCTGACCACAACACTTTCACCCAGTTCTCCTCTGAATCATTCAGATGTTCATTGGCAAACTTCAGACGGCCCTGTATATGTGCTTTCTTGAGCAGGGGGACCTTGTGGGCGCTGCAGGATTTCAGTCCTTCACAGCGTAGTGTGTTACCAATAGTTTTCTTGGTGACTATGGTCCCAGCTGCCTTGAGATCATTGACAAGATCCCCCCGTGTAGTTCTGGGCTGATTCCTCATCGTTCTCATGATCATTGCAACTCCACGAGGTGAGATCTTGCATGGAGCCCCAGGCCGGGGGAGATTGACAGTTATTTTGTGTTTCTTTCATTTGCGAATAATCGCACCAACTGTTGTCACCTTCTCACCAAGCTGCTTGGCGATGGTCTTGTAGCCCATTCCAGCCTTGTGTAGGTCTACAATCTTGTCCCTGACATCCTTGGAGAGCTCTTTGGTCTTGGCCATGGTGGAGAGTTTGGAATCTGATTGATTGATCGCTTCTGTGGACAGGTGTCTTTTATACAGGTAACAAGCTGAGATTAGGAGCACTCCCTTTAAGAGTGTGCTCCTAATCTCAGCTCGTTACCTGTATAAAATACACCTGGGAGCCAGAAATCTTTCTGATTGAGAGGGGGTCAAATACTTATTTCCCTCATTAAAATGCAAATCAATTTATAACATTTTTGACATGCGTTTTTCTGGATGTTTTTGTTGTTATTCTGTCTCTCACTGTTCAAATAAACCTACCATTAAAATTATAGACTGATCATTTCTTTGTCAGTGGGCAAACGTACAAAATCAGCAGGGGATCAAATACTTTTTTCCCTCACTGTATCATACAACATTTGTGATGGACATACACAAATTAATACATCCCATATGAAACGTAACATATCATCCTAAAATGAGTGTTCCGGATTTACGTACAGAATAATACAAAATGCTCTGAGACCAGGTTGAACAGAGTGGATAGATAGTAATAAAGAGAGAGGGGTTATGGAGGAAGAGCGAGTGATGTAGATGAAAAACAAGAAGAGAGTGAGTTGGAGGGTAAGAGTTGCCTAAGTCTAATTTTGGAAACACTTAGTACTGAAGTCATTTGGCTGTGGGCCAAAGTGTTTCTGCCAGCCAGACTGTTCAGTTACATCTCACACAGTCTCCTAATTATTCCCCCACCACTCACTTAATGCCCCGCTGCCGAGTCCTCCCTGTTACACAGTCAAACAGAGCAAACACGAGGTTATTATTAACACACACAGCACATTACACCAACCACAATATGGAGACAAGACGCGGAAGCTGAGGGAAACACATTCAATACTGTATAACTCTCCTTTTAAACTCGACATAAAAAAAACAGAAATTAATGCGCTGGATAAAGTCTAAATGGTGTTTGAAGTTAAAAGCACTAAAATCATAGATCACACAGTCTAAACAAGTCTTTACTTCTAATTGATATTAGCGAGCGAATGAACAGCAGCAATGTGCACTGCAGTCCCCTGAGAAAGGAGATTGAACATCACAGCTCAGGGGCACTTTGAAGAATGTTTTCCATCTGAACTAGCAGAGAGAAACAACTGAAGGAAACCTTGAGGAAACTGCTAGGGCTCTGAGACAAAAGCTTGCTGTTCCTCAAAGAGCATGGTCTTACTGCGGAGAATAAGCCGCACACACACACACACACTCACACAATTACCCACATACAGATGGAAATCACTGTGCTTGCTTTAAATATGACACTGGCTCAAATGAATATGAGATGATGAAATAGGATTAACTATATGCAATCGATTAGCCAGGCCCGTGTAATAATTAAAGGAAGCCTGGGTCGCCGCAAGGTGTGTGTGTGTCGAATGCCAAGGTCCCCAAACTCAAGAGCGTCCCACTCAGCACAATCACAACTACATCTCATTGCCTGCTCTAGGTCCCTGCGATCGGACTGTCACGCAAGGTAGATTTTGTGTGTGTGTCTGTGTGCGTGAATGTATGCCTGTGTGTGCAAGCTACAAGTTTGTGTGAGTGCAATTGGTCCTCGCTCTCTCCTCAGTGTAATCTTTTGATTTGTAGAATTGACCCCACTTAATTCAATGGAACAGAATCGCTGTGACAGCAACACTGAATGGATTTTCAATGCACTGCACCTGCTCTAATAATAACCTACTTCCTTCCCACTGCACTAGTTGGAACAGCCACAAAGTCATAACAGCCTAACCTTAACCACACTGCTAACCCGAATGCCTAACCCTAACCTTTAATTAAGACCAAAAAGCTCATTTTTGTTTTAATTCATTTTTACAACACCGCCAATTTTGACTTTGCAGCCCGGCCCGGCCCGTTCCTGCTCCCCGCACCAAGCCAGTGGTGCGTGTTCCCAGTCCGGCCCGGCCCGTTCCTGCTCCCCGCACCAAGCCAGTGGTGCGCGTCTCCAGCCCGGTCCGGCCTGTTCCTGTCCCTCGCACCAAGACAGTGGTGCGCGTCGCCAGCCCGGTCCGGCCTGTTCCTGTCCCTCGCACCAAGCCAGTGGTGCGCGTCGCCAGCCCGGTCCGGCCTGTTCCTGCTCCTCGCATCAAGCCAGTGGTGCGTGTGTCCAGTCCGGCACAGCCCGTGCCTGTTCCACCGGTGCCTGGTCCGGCACCGGTCAGCTGCTCCACTCCGGAGCTAGAGCAGTCTGCTCCACCGGTGCCTGATCCAGCTCCGGTCAGCGGCTCCACGCCGGAGTCAGAGCAGTTCGCTCCACCGTCGTCGGGTCCAGCTCCAGTCAGCGGTTCCAGTCCAGACCCAGACGTCAGCCCCTCTCCAGGTTCGGGGTCTCCTACACCAGGGTCCAGACAGGGCTTGGTACGTCGTGGGAGGAAGGAGAGGGGAAGCAGCGCGCCGAGGTCCAGACCAGACCAGGGGCGCAACAGGGAGGCGGATAATAGGTGGTGGTCACGCCCGGAGCGGGATCCGCTTCCGAGGCGGAATGCCCACCCGGCCCCTACCCTGTTATGTTTAGGTTGCGCGGTCGGAGTCCGCACCTTTAGGGGGGGGTACTGTCACGCCCTGGCTCTGGGGACTCTTAAATGTTGAGCCAGGGTGTGTAGTTTCTACGTTTAGTTTCTAGATCGTTTAGATCTATGTTGGCCAGGGTGGTTCCCAATCAGAGGCAGCTGTAGCTCGTTGTCTCTGATTGGGGACCATACTTAGGTAGCCGGTTGGCACTAGTGGGTTGTGGGATCTTGTTCCGTGTGAGGTATGTTATTTGTCTACCTTGGACTTCACGTTTCGTTTGTTGTTTTGTTGTGTGTTCAGTACGTAAATAAATATGAATGCATATCACGCTGCGCCTTGGTCCTTCTCGTTCATGAACGATCGTGACAGGGGGTTGCAGATAAAGATACTGTGTACAATGTCAGGACAAATGCACACATGAGAATACTGCACTTTGTACACCAAATCTCTCTCTCCCTCTCCCTGAAGCTGAGACCAATGGTTGTCTCTATACAAGGCTGCTTGCTGTTGTATTCCAGATCAACGGCTTCTCTCTGTCCTGTCTACCTCTGTGTCTGGCCTGGGAAAGGTCAGAGGGTGAGCCCATATGCCTAGCCCAGCCATTTCTCAGAGAAGGAGAGAGATGAGATGAGATGAGAAAGTGTGAGGACAGGTAGAGGCACAGAGAAAGGGGAAAGGTGGGACAAAGGAAATAATGAGCAATCTAAACTCAAGGTGAAGTGTTGAGATTGCTGCTAGTTGTATGTCATCATTATTTGATATGCATGTTGATCACCACTACACTGTATGATGAAGCTGAAGTTTGAACAGTGTATTCATGTAAACTCAACTTCATGACAACACTACTGAAGGTATCCATTTGATCTGCACAATGACCTCAGCTAATTTACTATTTTTTCATCTCCAGTTATTATTGCAGAACAGACATCATCGCCCACCAAGATCAATGTGGAAGCAATATTTTCCCCCAGTTTAACACTAAAGATGCCTGTTTTAATTAGGAATTAAACATATAGCTTTGTAGGCATGAATACACACTGCATCATTCGCCATCTCTTCTGAGAATGGCGTTTTAATTGCAAAGTAGGACAAAAATCATTAGTTATTTGCAGGGGACAATCTCTCTGTGGAGTGGAACACTGCCAGACAGGGTGAATGCCTCTAGTCCAATGGGCACAATGCAATGGTGTAAAGGTGGGAATTGCTGCACTTTATTTATATATTTTAGTTCACGGCCGCATCAGACACCTCAGGCCTTTTACCTGCATCAAGAAGAGATCTGCAGGGAACCCATCTACTCTGTTGACTTAATTAACATTGCACCGAGACAAAGTTCCTGAACTAAACTGGGTTTTAGTGCTGGTTCTAATACTGTTTGACCTCTTCAATAATGTATGTCCAACTTTCAACTTGACTGCCCATTTCGCTCGCTCTTTTGGAAACTTAACTCACCTAACATAACGTAGCAGGCGTAAAAGAAACACCTGAGCGGAGTTCCCACATCCGGTTTTCAGCGGAAAAGGAAACTAGGTTGAAGACTGTATCCCTGAAAACCGGATAAATCCGGTTGTTCTCTACTCCGCTAGGGGTGTAACTCACCTGATGCCCAAGGGCAGGGTGCTAAGGAGGTGATTGGCCAGTATACGAAAGCAGAGTTTGGCTGGCTGGCCTATCAGAGCAGGAGCCCCCAGTAGCAGGGCCTTCATCACAGTTGCCCCTATTTGTTGAAGGCTATTTATGATGGTTCTGACTCGTTGTTTTCCCTTCTGTAACTAAGAAAATATATTTGATACCTCATAGTAAATAAATGTATTGATGAGAATGTCATCAAATCTTAAATCATCTTTGCTGTGTAGCAATAACTTGGTCTTGTAAATCCGGACTCCTCCTGCTGTAATGTGTTCCGGACTCCCCCTGCTGGTCAAAAGAGGATATAACAATACTAACACTAAAAATAGTGGATCTTCAAAGGTATGCCAGAGGTCTTGGTTATCATTATGCATGAGTGCATTTTATTTGTGAAGCATTAGATCATCACTGTAAGCAATCCCTCACTTTAATGCAGGGCATTTTCCACGCTAGGTAATGCATATGAAAGCCTGGCCCTCATAAAAAATGCATTGTAATCTTTACCTCGTCCCTCCATTTAATTTTTACATCACTGAAACAATAACCAAAGTGGTCATCATCGCTCGCATAAATCCAAACTGAGAAAGGCCTGCTTAGGCTGTAACAGCTGTTATGGAAAGGTGTGTGTTGCGTGCGTGCCTGTGTACCTACCTCCTGAACAAAGCTAAGCCTACTGTCCTCCAAGTCTTCAGATCTTTGTGAGATGGAGAACAGATCTGAAGCCTATACCTGGAAAAGACAACTCTGTAGTACTGCTGAGAACAGCCTTTCCGGTGTACATTGATTTATTTTCGCTTTCAGCCCGCTCTTTCTTTTTGGCCCACCGTCTCAGCCCAGAGAGTTCATTCGTATTGAATCATCTGAATATCATAATGCAACAATGATGAATGCTAACTGGACAGGGACTCCTGCTTTGATTAATGAGGACGCTATCCTGGTTCACTATTATAAACCATGAGCCTTACCACCATGCAAGACCTAAGCTAACTAGTGAGGGGAAATTAATAAAATATACAGTACTGTGCGCAATGACACCATCTAAACTCACAACATTATTATTCACAAGGAATCAAACTTAATTGTGATGTCACTGTTCAGACGACTTGCCAAGGCTGAGGGATGAGACGGGGAAGGTGGCTTTGTACAGTAGCCTAGGTCCATGTGATCTGAGGCTATGCTTACATACTGTAGTTGGTGCCACAGCAGTTTAACCACTGTCTGCAATGGATTATTGCTTTATGTCAAGCTGCCCATTAATATTTATAGCTAAAGAATTTGTATGACTTCAAAGTTTACCTTATTATTGATGGTATTATTGAGCTGCAATTACAACTTGGCCTTGGGAGGAAAGACAAGTTGCAGTTTTTGATTTGGGTAATCTAAGGTCTTTTTTGGTATTTTTTCCTTCTTTTTTTTTTTACAGGGCGTCATGCTGAGATCAAGGTCTCTTTCTCAGATGAGCCCTGCATACATATCAATACACATCCATATTCACATCAATACACTAAAAGCAAAACAATCATAGAAAACAAACACATTTTTCAGTAAAAAGGTCCTCAATTGGCCTTTGAATTTCCCTAGAGGCATCCAACTTTAGAGAGCCTTGGAGATCATTCCACAAGTAAGGAAGGCTTTATAAACGGAAAGGGTGCAATGCATCGATCTACAAGATTTCAAAGAGGGCCAGCGTACTTTCTGATACAAAATGCAGTGATGTGTACTGAACCTATCACCCGTAATAAAGCTTAGTGCCCTATGATAAACTGCGTCCAATGGCTTCAATACAGTGGCAGCTGCATTCATACAGTTAGGGAAAAAAGTATTTGATCCCCTGCTGATTTTGTACGTTTGCCCACTGACAAAGAAATGATCAGTCTATAATTTTAATGGTAGGTTTATTTTAACAGTGAGAGACAGAATAACAACAAAAACATCCAGAAAAACGCATGTCAAAAATGGCATTTGCGACCAAGCTTTAACTTCCTGACTGATGTCTTGAGATGTTACTTCAATATATCCACATAATTTTCCTTCCTCATGATGCCATCTATTTTGTGAAGTGCTCCAGTCCCTCCTGCAGCAAAGGACCCCCACAGAATGATGCTGCCACCCCCGTGCTTCACGGTTGGGATGGTGTTCTTCGGCTTGCAAGACCCCCTTTTTCCTCCAAACATAACAATGGTCATTATGTTTCATTTTGTTTCATCAGAGCAGAGGACATTTCTCTGAAAAGTAAGATCTTTGTCCCCATGTGCAGTTGCAAACCGTAGTCTGGCTTTTTTATGGCGGTTTTGGAGCAGTGGCTTCTTCCTTGCTGAGCGGCCTTTCAGGTTATGTCGATATAGGACTCGTTTTACCGTGGATAGAGATACTTTTGTACCTGTTTCCTCCAGCATCTTCACAAGGTCCTTTGCTGATGTTCTGGGATTTTTTATTTTTTATTTGCACTTTTCGGTATGATGGCTGCGTGGTCCCATGGTGTTTATACTTGTGTACTATTGTTTGTACAGATGAACGTGGTACCTTCAGGCGTTTGGAAATTGCTCCCAAGGATGAACCAGACTTGTGGAGGTCTACAATTTATTTTCTGAGGTCTTGGCTGATTTCTTTAGATTTTCCCATGATGTCAAGCAAAGAGGCACTGAGTTTGAAGGTAGGCCTTGAATTACATCCACAGGTACACCTCCAATTGACTCAAATGATGTCAATTAGCCTATCAGAAGCTTCTAAAGCCATGACATCATTTTCTGGAATTTTCCAAGCTGTTTAATGGCACAGTCAACTTAGTGTATTTAAACTTCTGACCCACTGGAATTGTGATACAGTGAATTATAAGTGAAATAATCTGTCTGTAAACAATTGTTGGAAAAATTACTTGTGTCATGCACAAAGTAGATGTCCTAACCGACTTGCCAAAACTATAGTTTGTTAACAAGATATTTGTGGAGTGGTTGAAAAACAAGTTTTAATGACTCCAACCTAAGTGTATGTAAAATCTCTTTCCATGAGCAATTTTATTAGTCTAAAATCCTATACATTTCCCCTTTTTGTTGACTGCTGAGTGGCGCAGAGGTCTAAGGCTGTGCCACTAGAGATCCTGGTTCGAATCCAGGCTCTGTCGTAGCCGGCCGCGACCGGGAGACCCATGGGGCGGCGCACAATTGGCCCAGGGTAGGGGAGGGAATGGCCGGCAGGGATGTAGCTCAGGGGTTGTGGGTTCGATTCCCACGGGGGGGGGCAGTATGAAAAATACAAAATAATGTATACACTCACTAACTGTAAGTTGCTCTGGATAAGAGCGTCGACTAAAATGTAAAATACAATATAGCTCAGTATTTGTATTATTTATTTTATACAGTATTTTTTGCTCATCTTTATCAAGGGTGCCAATAATTATGTATCTGACTGTATATGAAATTGTATCATACTTGTTGACTTGTGTTTTTATAATGAACAATTTATGATTTAGATGATTAGAGGCTTTTCATAAGGGTTTATCATCTTCCTCACCTGCACATATTGTAGCTTGTGTGCAAAGACCTTGACAATTAAAAGTGCATATTAAATACTTGACAAATACAATTTCATATTATTTTACCTTAACTTTGCATTACTGGTGTCTATGCCTTGAGTCTTTAATTGAAATGAAAAGGAATGTCCGTACACTCAGGATCAATGGACAATTTTAAATGTATTTAGGCTGAGCTTTCAGTCATCAGACATTCATCAGATTTTCATTACCTTAACTTATCAATCCAATTTAGTTACAAAACTCACCCCTCTCTTCTCATTATGGGGTGCTAATAATGGCCATCCCAGTCTTCGGCTGATAACAGATAAGTATTCATATAAAATGTGTGGTGTTCTATATTATTTTACCCTAACTTTGCAATACTGGTGTCTATGCCTCCCACAGTTGTGTCAAGTTGGCTGGATCTGCTTTGGGTGACTTTGGGTGGTGGACCATTCTTGATACACACGGGAAACTGTTGAACGTGAAAAACCCAGCAGTGCTGCAGTTCTTGATACAAATTGTTGCACCTGGCACCTACTACCATACCCTGTTCAAAGGCACTTACATTTTTTGTCTTGCCCATTCACCATCTGAATGGCACACATAAACAATTCATGTCTCAATTGTCTCAAGGCTTAAAAATCCTTATTTTACCTGTCTCTCCCCTTCATCTACACTGATTGAAGTGGATTTAACAAGTGACATCAATAAGGGATTATAGCTTTCACCTGGATTCACCTGGTCAGTCTATGTCATGGAAAGAGCAGGTGTTCTTAATGTTTTGTATACTCAGTGTATAATCCTGCATAATCTAAATTGAGTGTGCAGTTGATGTGCACACAGCCCCCTTATCAATGTTATTAAAAATACTGTAGGTTTGCACATTAAAGGGGCAAACTGAAGATACAAATAAAGTTACATCAATCATATCTTAAAGAAAAGTGTGAAGTATTTAGCTTATCCTGTATGTTTGCTGTGAAACAACCTCAGCTGCTCTCTCTGAAGTCACATTTACTACATGTTTGCAGTGGGTAACCACTAGAGAGTGATGTTGCACTTCTGTATGCTGTTGCCAGAAATGGATGATCTTGGAAGATTCGTGGCAGATGTCAGATTATTCGTTTCCACATAGGCTATTGTGCAAAGGTAAATCCATTGATTCCAAATTGGTTTTACTTCCTTAAGTGGAGAATGTAATAATTAATGCATATATTTAGGGTAGCAAACCAAACTGTGTGGTAGTTTGCAGAAGTGAAAGTGCTTCAAAGCATCAGCTGATCTACTTAATCAGTTACACAGTCATAAAATTAGAAGTGGTAGTATAAGGAAATGAATTAATTGTGGCTTGAGAGACTATTTCCTTATTCTGACCCAGGCTTAGGTATGGATCAGCTGAGAGAGATGGCCTCTGCCACATACATGGAGGAACTAACCTGTTCTGTATGTCTTTCTTTCTTCACTGATCCAGTTAGCAGGGCCGGCTCCTTTTTGGGGGGGAACCAAAACCAAATCTCGCTTAGGACCCCCAAAAGGCTAGAGCCGGCCCTCCCAATTAGCCTTTCCTGCAGTCACTAATTCTGCAGATAAGGCTTTACAAACTTTCGGAGAACACAGAGTCCTCATTGCCACGCTAAAATCCCAGCAGCTGAGGGAAACCTCTCAACAAACCACGTTCTGAAGACATTGGCCGAGAAAGCTAAACAGGATAAGAAGAGCAAGGAAGCAGTCCATAATGAGAAGAGAGGGGTGAGTTTTGTAACTAAATTGGATTGATAAATTACGGTAATAAAAGCCTGATGAAGGTCTGATGACCGAAAGCTCAGCCTAAATAAATAGAAAATTGTCCATTGATCCTGAGTGTACGGAGATTCCTTTTCATTTCAATGAAAGTATTTTACAAATAAGCATTTTTAACCTTTCATTAGCTTCTTGAATTTTGTAATTTAATTTCCCCAATATTCTGTGGGGATTTTCTGGAAATACTTTAAATATTGTTATTCTCATAATTGTTTCTCTTACAAGGGGACTGACCTGTTGTGCGTTGGCCATGATGAGAAATTGAAGCTTTTCTGTGAAACACACCAACAGTTGGTTTGCATCATACGCATAATTGGGGAGAAGCAAGATGAGCATACGTTTAAACGTATCAAAGAAACAGCCGTGGCCAGGAGGCGAGAGGAGTCAATTCAGTTCCTCACTCTGTGACAATGGCTCCATAGAGCACCTGACCAAACAACAGGAAGAAGAAATGACAAAAAAAAGTCCTGCCAGCTCAAATCAGCACCCCAGTTTGAGGAGATGCACCAGTTTCTAAAGAAGAGGGAAGAAGAGATAAAGAAGGAGTTGCCGGAGAAAGAAAGGGAATACTTGGAGAACATGAGAGGGTATAGTGAGGGTAAGGTGGGTAAGGTGGTACTTGCAGGTGCTGAGGCCCAGCGTGCGGAGTCAATACATTGGATGGATGGCATATATTTACATCTCACAGGAGAGAGCAACACCTTATACAGTATGTGGCAATCTCGGGGACAAGCCGTTCACATGGAAGTCCTGGGGTCACTGATGCCAGGAGAGGTGTGAAGTCTGATGAAACTTGAGTCGACGAAACTAACTAATGTTACTGTGAATTAAATTGTCATGTTTGGATTGTTTCAAGAGTTCATAAAGAGCTACGAATTTTGATATGTTCTATTGTACTGTAAGTGCTATGGATTTATTGTTACAGGGAAACTGTGTTATTCTGTTCGTCAGACGGCGCATAGTTCAAAGAGGAAGCGACACGGACATGCTCCTATCATTTAAATTTGAGTTGATTAGATTAGAATCTGGGTGTGTTTTCCTGCCTATTGTTTTAACTAGCAAAGTGCAAAGACATTTTACAGTGGCTTGCGAAAGTATTCACCACCTTAGCATTTTTCCTATTTTGTTGCCTTACAACAAACAAGAAATAAGACAAAAAAACTGAAAACTTGAGAGTGCTTAACTATTCACCGTCAATTCTGACCAGTTTCCCAGTCCCTGCCAATGAAAAACTTCCCCACAGCATGATGCTGCCACCATGGTGTTCTCGGGGTGATGAGAGGTGTTGGGTTTGCGCCAGACATAGCGTTTTCCTTGATGACCAAAAAGCTCAAATTTAGTCTCATCTGACTAGTGTTTGGGGAGTCTCCCACATGCCTTTTGGTGAACAACAAACTGTTTGCTTATTTTTTTATTTAAGCAATGGCTTTTTTCCGTCCACTCTTCCGTAAAGCCCAGCTCTGTGGAGTGTACGGCTTAAAGTGGTCCTATGGACAGATATTCCAATCTCCGCTGTGGAGCTTTGCAGCTCCTTCAGGGTTATCTTTGGTCTCTTTGTTGCCTCTCTGATTAATGCCCTCCTTGCCTGGTCCGTGAGATTTGGTGGACGAGATTTGGTGGACAATTTGGTGGACCTGTTTGGAGAGGTCCTTAGTCTTCATGGTGCCGCTTGCTTGGTGGTGCCCCTTGCTTAGTGGTGTTGCAGACTCTGGAGCCTTTCAGAACTGGTGTATATATACTGAGATCATGTGACAGATCATGTGACACTTAGATTGCACACAGGTGGACTTTATTTAACTAATTATGTGACTTCTGAAGGTAATTGGTTGCACCAGATCTTATTTAGGGGCTTCATAGCAAAGGCGGTGAATACGTATGCACGCACCACTTTTCCGAAACAAGTTCTTTTTTTCATTTCAATTCACCAATTTGAACTATTTTGTGTATGTCCATTTCATGAAATCCAAATAAAAATCCATTTAAATTACAGGTTGTAATGCAACAAAATAGGAAAAACGCGAAGGGGGATGAATACTTTTGCAAGGCACTGTACATACGTTTTACTGTGCGTGAAGTTTAAAATGTATTCTGTCATTACTAAATGTGTAATGTGATAGGTATTTTACAATAAAAAAAAGTACACACAAAAAACATTTGATTAATAAAATATTGAATCAGTCGTCTTCTTCAAATGAAGGGGATGATGATGCAATCTTTGCAAGAGGGAGGGAATTGGATTTAATTGGTCCGCAACTCGCGGCTCAGACACTTCATTCAGGATAAATGGAGTTAGCCCTGAGTTAGCCTTCCCGGGAGCAGGTTAATTCTGAAGGATTCGTTGCTATAGTAATGTACCTGGCTAAAAGGTGAGCCACTTTCGTGGTACCGGTTATCCCGAGTTGAACTCAGAGTTGACCAAAGTTACCTTACTAACTTCTCAAACTATGTACGTAGTATAGGGCTCTGATCACAGACAGGTGTGTATACATAATAGCATTTAACAAATACATAAACAAAGAATTGAAAGACAGTAGAAAATAAGAACATGCAGTCAAGACAAAACGGCAAACAAAAACAAAGAAATCAAAGAAAAAATAAGTTAACAATTGTCCGGTCTACAAATCATATTTCTCATCTGTGACATGACCTGCACACTAATAACAAATCACACATATCTCTGCTCTAACACCCCACTAGCACCACTTAATTCACTCAGATGACAGACTGAGACACATGATCCTACCTGTAGTGAGAGCAGCTGAGTTGTTGCAGTGAGAAGAGGGACTTGTCCACTCTGATGGAGGCTAAGCCGGACACTGCAGGCTGGCTGCCCTCCAGCTGCAGGTTGGTGAACCCTGCCAGCCCCGCAGCCGTCCTCCAGTCATTCTGTATCATATAGACACTCCCCACCAAGGAGCTGACAGAGGTTAAGCAGAACTGGCGAGCCCTAGGCTACAGTCCTGCACAGACAGGGGCAGCTTCTCAAACCTGTTGCTTATCAGTGGGTTCTCACACAGGGGACAGGAGTTGATGGTGGTGGTCAGGTAGCTCTGAGAGTTGATCACGTAGGCTCCTTTGAGCCGTAGTGTGACCACGTCGAAGCCCTGGCCCACTAGGCTATGGCCAGGAACAAAGGAGGCGTTTGTGCACTGCTGGGTGGTCCCCTGGCGGCAGTCGGAGACCTCAGACAGGCCCAGGTGAGACCAGACCAACAGACACAGGCACAGGTGGATCAAGGGAGAGTGAAAGAGTGATGCTGTCATAGTGGTCTTCTCTCTTCCAGCTTACTGCAGTCTGTAAAATGGTTTAGAACCATTGGTGAGAAATACTATGACAGACAAACACTTCTATGATCAGTAACACAATTTCATGTCATTCCAGCATTAACCACTATTACAATCAGTCAAGTCATCAATCTGCAAAATATTTGAAGCATTTTGAATGTAAGTGTTTCCCCTTTTTCTTTCTTAAAAACAGATCTAAAATATAACTCTTGCTTGATTTCTGTCTCTAAATACTTCAAACTGATGATTTATTCTCCTCTCCCTTCCCTTTTAGAGGTGGTTATCAGCTCACCTCAATGGGTTGTCTTTGCCAGTGAAAGTGAGTGGCATTTTACTATGGTTCAAAGTGTGCCTACATTTTACAGCCAATACTCTGCCACAGACATCATTTTTTCACAACAACAAACATTTAGATGAAATCAATATATTACGAAATTCTTTGGATACTAATATTTAGCTAATAAAATAAGACAAATGAAATACCAAATGAGTTGTTAAGGGACAAAGTGAAGGACATAATGATATAAGTGATGTAAATGATTAAGGATACTAGCTCTGACTACTTATAGCTACTTTGTTGAGGAAACATGTACTTTCTATGACTGTGATATGTGGTTGTCCCACCTAGCTATCTAAAGATGGATGTACTAGCTGAAAGTTGCTCTGGATAAGAGTGTCTGCTAAATGAGTAAAATGTAAATGTAAAATAATATAATATCCTAGGCTTATATTAGCAAATGACAATTCATCCATTGACAGTTTAAAATATCCATTGACAATAATATCTTAGATTATACTTGATTTATATATTTTCATGTAACCTTCTCATATGTTAATCTAAAGGTTAACATTAAGTAAATAAACATGCAACCCATGTGCATGGAGCACTTGATTGCAGCAACTGCTGTTGTTTTCTATTAATTGAACTTCCTTATGCAGTAAGTCTGGTTCAAAGTCAGGAGAAAATGTTTTTCTCAAATATTCCTCCCCTTCCCGGTTCCTTGTACATATTTGTGCAAATGGACATTGGTCTAGACATAAACAAAAACACCATTGGTGTCACAACTTCCTCTGAAGCTGCCACCTCTCCTTGTTCGGGCAGGCTTCGGCATTCGTCATCACCGGCCTTCTACCCACTGCCGCTCCTCATCTCATCATTCCATTTGTTTTGTCTTGTTTATTACACACACCTGGTTCATATCCCCTCATCAGTACCTGTATACGTGTTCCCTCTGCCCCCTTGTCTTTGTTTGTGATTGTTTATTGTGGAGGATAGAGAAGCTCGGTGGAGCTCCGTGTATTTTGTATCGCCGGGTTATTTTCCCTGTGTGCCATTTATTTTACAGTGTGCCTGTTTTGCGCACTGGAGTGTTTTGACGCATTACTGCGTAACTCTGTTTCAGAATAAATACTGTTATTCTGTGATTTACCCTCCTGCGCCTTTGAAATCACCTCATCACAGAATCACACACCCAAACATGGAGTCAGCAGGAGAGGAGCAGCTGCCTGGAGTCGTGGCACGGGTCCGGGAGCATTCAACGATGTTAGCCAGCTTAGGAGAAGCGATGGATCGGGTTCTCCAGGTCGCTGAGCGACCGGATCCAGCCACCCACACCCCAGCACCCAGTGGGATTCATATATCCCGACCACAGGATTTTGACGGGACAGCTGCCCTGTGCCAGGGATTCCTCCTACATCTGGATTTATACTTCTCGAACATCAGCCCGGCTCCATCGGAGCGGGAGAAGGTGTCCGCCCTCGTCTCCTGCCTCTCAGGGAAAGCCCTGTAGTGGGCCATCGCGGTCTGGAGTGAAGGAGGAGCCGCGTTGGACAACTACGGGGAGTTCGCTCGCCTCTTTTGGGCCGTCTTCGATCTCCCGCCCGAAGGTAGAGAGGCTAGCGAGCGGCTGGTCCACCTGAGGCGGGGGGGCTTCCAGGACGTCCTCTAGAAGCCAGCAGGTCTCCTGCACGCTGTCGTCGGCAGGGCACTCTCGCGTCACTCCAGGTATTGAACACACACACTCGTTCAGAGCCCTCTGCTGCGCACTGTACCCTACACATCCACTTTCCTGATTACCCGGTAGTTCCCCAGTGTAAGGCGCTGGTCGATTCAGGCGCAGCTGGGAACTTTATGGACAGGTGATTTGCACATAGGCATTACATTGGTTCCTCTATCCATTCCACTCCCCATCAGAGCACTTGACAGTCGACCATTAGGGTCCGGGTTCATTAGGGAAGTACTGCACCAGTCACTATGGTTACGCACGAGACCCATAGAGAGCAAGTCACCTTCTTCATTATTGAGTCTCCTGATTTCCCTGTTGTGTTAGGTCTTCCCTGGTTAGCACTACACAACCCCACCCTTTCATGGCCACAGAGGGTTCTCACCCGGTGGTCGCGAGAGTGTCCAGGTAGGTGTCTAGGTGTTTCCGTTGGTGCAACCACAGTGGCAAGTCCAGACACTACCTCCACTGTGCGCATTCCCCCCGAATACCTAAATTTGGCGAACACGTTTTCCAAATCGCATGTGACCAAATTACCACCTCATCGGGCGGGGGATTGCGCAATAAACCTCCTGGTAGACGCTGTGCCTCCCAGGAGTCATGTGTATCCCCTGTCGCAGGCTGAAACGGAGGCGATGGAGACATACGTCTCTGAGTCCCTGCGCCAGGGGTTCATACGTCCCTCCACTTCGCCCGCCTCCTCAAGTTTCTTTTTTGTGAAGAAGAAAGATGGAGGTCTGCGCCCTTGCATTGATTACCGAGCACTGAACAAGGGGACACTACGTTATAGTTATCCTCTACCCTTCATTCCATCTGTGATCGAGTCAATGCATGGGGCGCGCTTCTTCACAAAATTTGATCTCCGGAGTGCGTAAAACCTGGTGTGTGTCCGAGAGGGGGACGAGTGGAAGACAGCATTCAGCACAACCACAGGCATTACGAATACCTGGTGATGCCATACGATATGATGAATGCTCCATCCGTCTTCCAGTCCTTTGTGAACAAGGTATTTTGGGACATGTTTGGTCGCGGTGTAGTGGTCTTCATCGATGACATTCTGGTGTATTCCGCTATGCGCGCCGAGCATGTGTCCCTGGTTCGCAAAGTGCTGGCCCGACTGTTGGAACATGACCTTTATGCCAAGGCAGAAAAGTGTCTGTTTTTCCAACAGTCCGTCTCCTTCCTCGGATACCACATTACCACCTCAGATGTGGAGATGGAGGGAGATTGCATTTCAGCCGTGTGTAATTGGCAGACTCCAACCACGGTCAAGAGGTGCAGAGCTTTACTGGCTTTAACAACTACTATCGGAGGTTTATTTGGAGCTTTGGCAAGGTCGCAGCTCCCATCACATCTCTGATGAAGGGTGGGCCGTCCCGGCTCTGCTGGTCTGCTGAGGCTGACAGGGCCTTCAGTAACCTGAGGGTTCTGTTCACCTCACCCCCGGTACTGGCCCATCCCGATCCATCACTACCATTTGTAATGGAGGTGGATGCGTCCGAGGTAGGGATAGGCGCTGTCCTATCTCAACGCTCGGGCACGCCACCCAAGCTCTGCCCCTGTGCCTTCTTCTCCAAGAAGCTCAGCCCGGCGGAGCAGAACTACGACGTTGGTGATCGAGAGCTGTTGGCTGTTGTCCGAGCTCTGACCGTGTGGAGGCACTGGCTCGAGGGGGCAAAACACCCTTTCCTCGTCTGGACAGACCACCGTAACCTGGAGTACATCCAGGCAGCGAGGAGGCTGAACCCTCACTAGGCCAGGTGGGCCCTATTCTTCACCTGGTTTGACTTCACTCTATCTTACATCCCGGCTACGAAGAACGTGATGGCAGATGCACTGTCACGGCTGTACGACACAGAGGAAAATGATGAAAGTATTTTTGTTAAGAGAGGGATTTGAGAGGTTATATGAGATAATTGTTTTTCATAACTTGACACAGTTAGTAGTCACTCCCCAAAGTGAGGTCAAAAAGCGTGTCAGCCTGATGGAACCACCCCCTTTCGAACAGAGTGTAGAAAAGCTGGGTACGAAATTAACACATTAGACCAGAAAATGTGAAGCGCCGCTACACGTTTAGAATGGTTGGAACTTTGAATCTCAACACAAGGTGGAGAGAATAAACTCCCCTCCCAGACAATCACTGGTATGGCTGATTAGCTGTCCTAAGTAAAGTATCTTTGAAAGCGAATTTAAGTAGGCCCATCCTATCACTCTGCTCAAGCCATCCTGTTACGCTATGCCCATCACCCCACTGGGAATCATCGATACGGCGGGATAGCCTATCTTCAAAGAAGCATCTTCAAGAGCGAATGGAAGGAAAATCAACTCTGTAGTTCGGTTCAGCATTACACGACAAGTTATTGGAGACCGGACAACTACGAAGAAGAGAACAACAGTAGAAGACTTGTTGGAACCTTTTTGGACAATCAAAGCCTTACAAGCGTGCCGCGAGAAGGCCCAACTCCCTCTCCAGGGTGGTCTTGTCCACCGAGAGAGATACACGGCAAACTAAGACATTTCACGTAAATACATTCATGATTTCTTACTCAAAGCGGGCGGCGGTTCGTGTGCCAAGTAGGTAATTACTGTAGGTGAGAGTCGTTTCTGTCCCTCTCTTTCTTCCTCTTCATCTCTTCTTTAACAAGCCATGTTGTTGTCATTACACTAGGGACCTGTTTTCTCCAGTTAATAACCGGTGCAGAGTGTGTATGTTTATCCTCTGTTCCAATTTAATTAGCTAGTAAATAAATAATTAAACCAATTTGTGTAATACTGAATCATAAGTAAGGCTCGGGTTTTTGCAGATGCAAGGAGGTTACGACGTTCAGAAGGATGATATGATACGAGTTTATGATTAATAAGTTGACTGTTTATAGATGTGATAGGTAAAGACCTTTTAGAGTTTAATTCGGGAGATGGTAACTCTTTAAAGAACCGCTCTTGTGGTGCCCCAAATCCTAATGAGTTAATTGTTACATGATTAATTTAATCAGGTAAAAATTAAACATAGTTATTTAATTAGAGATAACAGTCTTCAGATTAATGTTAAAGTCACGTCACGACACTGGAATGTGTATGTGTCTTTCAAATCTTGGAATGTTCTCAAACCATTGCTGTCCATGATATTGGCAAGGGTATGGATTCCATATTTGGACCATTGGGGGATGTAAAAGGCAAGACGTTATTGTGAAATAATGGAGTATGGGTATGCCATTTCGATTTCCAGTTACATTGTTTTTATAATTTTATAATCTAAGATATGTAATAGTCGATGGTGGTTATTCTGAGGATAAACATTTTTGAACAAACCCACTTTGGTCCGTGTGGACCAATTTGGGTAAGTCTCAAGATGGGATGACAACATTTTGGAAAACAGTTTAATATCAGTGTTTATCAATGATAGGGGGCGATAGTGAGAACACTGGGCGGCATCCTTACCTTTTTTGCTGTATTCACATTTCTCCCAAATGAACTGTTTTAGATTCAAGAGTTGCTATATCAGCTAATTAATCATTACTGTGTAGCTTGTTGGCCAGTAAACGTCTGGGACCATTAACATGGAAGTTATTGTTGAGTCTAACTCTCTGTCTTATCAATAATTTAAGTTCTGTCTTGACTTTGGAAAACATAATAGCTACCTGGTCAGATTTTTTTGGTTTTACTGAATGCTCAAACGCAGTTAACAACATTTCCAATTCTAATATCTTCTTTAATTGTGATTTATTCAACCCAGATGCAAATGCAGTTGCAAAATCTTGGGGGGTGGCATCCCATAGAATTAACTGTCCTCTTGTGCCTTATTGCTTAATTATTACATTTGTCCCACATGTCCAAAAAGTCTGTCCCAATAACCAGTTGGAATTCAGTTAATTCTAACAATATGCTGTTCAGAGAATCAAAAAACGTAGGATCATAATTATGGAATTGGAGCATACACAATAATAATATACATTTTCTTTCCATTATGGATGCATTTAAGTAAAGTAAAGTGATTCTGCCTTCTTGGTCTTTGCCTTTACCCAAGATGGTGATTTTGAGTTTTTTATGTATGATTATGATTACACCTTTAGTTTTGTTTGGGGCTGATAAAAAAGCAACCAGTTTGTACAAAAGGTTCTGTATTCTATGTATCCTTATGGAGCAGGTGTGTTTCTTGGAGCATTGCTATATCAATATGGTTTCTTGCTAGGATGTCAAGACAGCTGGAACATTTGATAGGACAATTTAGGCCTTTCAAATTCCAAGCGAGAATAGCTAGCAGTGTCACTGTTTTTCAGAAAGGAATGTTATATTAATGATATAATTGTTATATTTAGTGTTGATAAGCACATGGATGTGTAACAAAAAGCGGGACCCACAGGAAAACCCACCCATTGGTCATTCCCCACCCAGAAAACCCTCCCTGTAAACCATTTCCCCATTGCCTTCCCTTACTTTACCACCCCTTCCCTGAAGTCTTGAGCCTCCTTGACAGTGGAAAACATGCATGTTGTATTCTTGAAGGTCAAGATGAGTTTTGCTGGTTGGATGAAGCTGCATCTCAGGTTTAGCTTGCGTAGCTGGGCTCTCACCTCGTTGTAGGTCGCCTTCTGTTTCAACAGTTCGTCACTCAGATCTGGGTAGATACTGATATGTTTCACTTAAAAACTGTGGATTTGTACAATCATACAGAGAGATCCATTGCGGAGAGGACACGTGCAGTGCACAATGTTTATCAGTGGAATGGGAAGCAGCTTCTCCTGCCCAAACAGTTTCATGTAGCCTTCTCATATGTTTATCTAAAGGTAAACATTGAGTAAAGAACCCACGTGAGAGGAGCACTTGAATACACCCACCTCCGTTGTTTTTATCAAATGAACTTCCTTGTGCTGTACTTTCAAAGTCTGGCTCGAAGTCAGGAGGAAAAAAAATCTCAAATATTCCTCCCCTTCCCGGTTCCTTGCACGTTTGTGCACATAGATATTGGTCTAGACAAAAACAAAAACACAACTGGCCTAAATGACAGAACAGGGAAAATAACATGATCAATAAATGAATATCATATCCTATATATATATATATATATATATATATGTTGAAGTCGGAAGTTTACATACAATTAGGTTGGAGTCATTAAAACTCGTTTTTCAACCACTCCACAAATTTCTTGTTAACAAACTATAGTTTTGGCAAGTCGAATAGGACATCTACATTATGCATGACACATAACATAACGTGGGGGCTGGTCCGGGATCTATCTCAATGATACCCATACCACTCATGCAAATTGGTTTAGTGTCTGGTTCAGTGTTGAGCTTGGCAGCTGTGACTAACTGGTTTTGTGTTCAGTATTCGTCAGCTCGTGTTGCTAGCTTAAGATGGCTACTTTTGATATGGATGCCTTTTTGGAAAACCCTACGTGGGAGGTTTTTGATTATTGCCGTAGAGTGGATCTACAGGCTTTGGCTGACCACTTTTCTGTACCGATACCAAGGGTTTTAGTGAAAGCAGAAGTTAGGAAAGTGGTGTTAGAGATATTATTGAACGAGCGAGTGCTTACGTTACCGCCGCCTGCTGCTCCTGTAGGGGATGTGATGGCTGCTCCTGTAAGCCCGTCGGTGTCTGAGGACGAGCGCGAGGCTAAGGCTCCAGCCACATTGCCCCATTTTGACCCACTCTCCCCACTGACCGACAGTGATGCCAGGATGGATGTCTGCTCGACACGGCTCCAAATGGAGAATTAGTTCTTAACTGACTTGCCTAGTTAAATAAAGGTAAAATAAAAAATCTAGCACCTCAGTAAGGAAGAAGCCACTGCTCTAAGACTGCCATAAAAAAGCCAGACTCCAGTTTGCAACTGCACATGGGGACAAAGATCGTACTTTTTGGAGAAATGTCCTCTGGTCTGATGAAACAAAAATAGAACTGTTTGGCCATAATGACCATTGTTATGTTTGGAGGAAAAAGATGGCATCATGAGGAAAGAAAATTATGTGGATATATTGAAGCAACATCTCAAGACATCAGTCAGTTAAAGCTTGGTCGCAAATGGGTCTTCCAAATGGACAATGACCCCAAGCATACTTCCAAAGTTGTGGCAAAATGGCTTAAGGACAACAAAGTCAAGGTATTGGAGTGGCAATCACAAAGCCCTAACCTCAATCCTATAGAACATTTGTGGGCAGAACTGAAAAAGTGTGTGCGAGCAAGGAGGCCTACAAACTTGACTCAATTACACCAGCTCTGTCAGGAGGAATGGGCCAAAATTCACCCAATTTATTGTGGGAAGCTTGTGGAAGGCTACCCGAAACGTTTGACCCAAGTTAAACAATTTAAAGGCAACGCTACCAAATACTAATTGAGTGTATGTAAACTTCTGACCCACCTGGAATGTGATGGAATAAATAAAAGCTAAAATAAATCATTCTCTCTACTATTATTCTGACATTTCACATTCTTCAAATAAAGTGGTGATCCTAACTGACCTAAGTCAGGGAATTTTTACTAAGATTAAATGTCAGGAATTGTGAAAAACTGGCTAAGGTGTATGTAAACTTCCGACTTCAACTGTATCGTTGATGTTTAACTTATTAAATGGATCAACCAGTTTGCATTTACACTTTGGCCTGCTGTAGAACACCACACATTGTATATTAACACTTATCTGTTATCAGTCAAGACCCAGAGCCATAAATGTTATAGTAGCAAGAAAGGAGGTGGAACATCATATTCTAGTGGTTAATCATTGTAAACATAGACTTTAGATAGAGGTTGTGTTACAAAACAAACATACAGAATAAGCTAGAGACTTCA
Organism: Coregonus clupeaformis; assembly: GCF_020615455.1. Lineage (NCBI taxonomy): Eukaryota > Metazoa > Chordata > Actinopteri > Salmoniformes > Salmonidae > Coregonus > Coregonus clupeaformis. Next base: position 31,102,515 of record NC_059215.1, on the reverse strand, counting down.
CACTTTTTTTGCACTGGCCCTAAGATATGTCATATATGTTTATCTTCAGTGTGTCCCCAACAGTATTTTAATGACAATGTGGGAGACTAGGCACATCAATTCCACACTCATAATTTACTTTGCAGGATTATATGCATGCTTGTGAACTCCTCAACCATAGCAGTAACCAAACAGAGAACAAACAACCCCTTATCTGACCACAAAAACAGACTTCTGAGACTGGGATGCACCTGGTCTGCCTCTGACATACACAGTACAGCCACCCAGAGGAGTATAAAATCTGTGAGAACATCACTTCGTAAGGAAGATGATGCTGCCGACTGCAACCCCGGCCTCAACCTGCCAACCCAAACAGGACATGGTTGAATGACACCCAGACAGGGTTGCATATTACTTCACACTCACAACACAACTATCTGATGACAGACATGGACTATGTACTGTAGCTATACAACCCCTACAAACTTAACTGGGTAAATATTTTGACATTAATTGTGCAGGAAACCCATACATTGGACAGAGGTACAAGCTGCGCCAAAATCCTTCTAATCTATTCTAGGCTACACTTTCTCCCATTACATTTTGTTATCATAAACAATATTGAAATGAATGACATCTCCATGCAGTTTAGACTAATCATTTGACCAAATATTGTAAGAAAGGTCACGAATTGGAGCCACGTCTCATACTCATATCGATACCTGTCACCCGCTAGATCCTGCGTCACATCAATTGGTCCAGAAGCAATAGCGCCATCGGGGGTCGAATATCATTGGGCGCCATCAGCCTCTTTGAATTCGCCTGCAAACCATTTTGCGTACCTACGCAACTATACTGAACGCATGTGGTTTGATGTGAGAATGTATGATGTGGTCATTGTTTTACTAAAAACAGAATTCAATAGGCTATATACCAACTTTACTGACACAGATCCACAAGTAGCCTAAAAGTCTACGGTACAGCTCAAAGAATATATACAGTACCAGTCAAAAGTTTGGACACACCTACTCATTCCAAGGTTTTTCTTTATTTTTAGTATTTTCTACATTGTAGAATAATAGTAAAGACATCAAAATTATGAAATAACACATACGGAATCATATAGTAACCAAAAAAGTGTTCAACAAATCAAAATATATTTGAGATTCTTCAAAGTAGCCACCCTTTGCCTTGATGACAGCTTTGCACACTCTTGGCATTCTCTCAACCAGCTTCATGAGGTAGTCACCTGGAATGCATTTCAATTAACAGGTGTGTCTTGTTAAAAGTTAGTATGTGGAATTTCTTTCCTTCTTAATGCATTTGAGCCAATCAGTTGTGTTGTGACAAGGTAGGGTTGGTATACAGAATATAGCCCTTTTTGGTAAAAGACCATGTCCATATTATGGCAAGAACAGCTCAAATAAGCAAAGAGAAACGACAGTCCATCATTACTTTAAGACATGAAGGTCAGTCGCAAAAACCATCAAGCGCTATGATGAAACTGGCTCACATGAAGACCACCACAGGAATGGAAGACCCAGAGTTACCTCTGCTGCAGAGGATAAGTTCATTAGAGTTACCAGCCTCAGAAATTGCAGCCCAAATAAATGCTTCACAGAGTTCAAGTCACAGACACATCTCAACACGAACTGTTCAGAGGAGACTGCGTGAATCAGGCCTTCATGGTTGAATTGCTGCAAAGAAACCACTACTAAAGGACACCAATGAGAAGAAGAGATTTACTTGGGCCAAGAAACACGAGCAATAGACATTAGACCGGTGGAAATCTGTCCCTTGGTCTGATGAGTCCAAATTTGAGATTTTTGTGAGACACAGAGTAGGTGAACGGATGATCTCCGCATGTGTGGTTCCCACCGTGAAGCATGGAGGAGGAGGTGTGATGTTGTGGGGGTGTTTTGCTGGTGACACTGTCAGTGATTTATTTAGAATTCAAGGCACACTTAACCAGCATGGCTACCAGAGCATTCTGCAGCGACACGCCATCCCATCTGGTTTGCGCTTAGTGGGGCTATCATTTGTTTTTCTACAGGACAATGACCCAACACAACTCCAGGCTGTGTGAGGGCTATTTGACCAAGAATGAGAGTGATGAAGTGGTGCATCAGATGACCTGGCCTCCACAATCACCCGACCTCAACCCAATTGAGATGGTTTGGGATGAGTTGGACCGCAGAGTGAAGGAAAAGCAGCCAACAAGTGCTCAGAATATGTGGGAACTCCTTCAAGACTGTTGGAAAAGCCTTCCAGGTGAAGCTGGTTGAAAGAATGCCAAGAGTGTGCAAAGCTGTCATCAAAGCAAAGGGTGGCTACTTTGAAGAATATAACATGTATTTTGATACTACATGATTCCATTTGTGTTATTTTGATGTCTTCACTATTATTCGACAATGTAGAACATAGTAAAAATAAAGAAAGACCCTTGAATGAGTAGGTGTGTCCAAACTTTTGACTGGTACTGTATATATTACTTATTTTGAACTCAAGGCATTGAACATATCATATAGCTAGGTTTCCATCCAATTTGCGACAGATTTTCATGTGAATATTCAAAAATCTGAATAAAAATAATATGCACATTTTCCCACTAGAGATGCTTTTTCATCAAACTGACTTATTGCGGATAAAAGTATGTGCGTGATGACTTGGTGCAAATAAAAGTAACCTTTGCGGTGAAATTCCCATGTACCGAATGAAAAATACAAGTTAAATGAGTCTCCATCGCATTTTCAACTCTAGTGATGGTTTTGTCACAAAAACTGTTGCTTTATATAGCAAAGGTGCACACTCTGGTCTTGGCATGTGCGCTCTAGCCAACAGCTCAACAGCTCACAGATACAGTGCACGTAGGCTATCTACATTATGAGATAATTATGGATAAGAGCAATATAATTTTTATTAGTCAAACGGCAGCCAAGCATCGATCATGTCACCAGAATAAAACCATTGATATTTATTGGAAAGTAGCATCAAGCTCATCACATGCACTTTCACCACCCTAAGCAGTTCATCATCATTTATTTAATGTGTAGCCTAACTGAGTACCATAATATGAGTCATAATACTCATAAGACCTGGTGGTAAAACTTCATATAAGGTCTTTGTTCTGTGTAGGCTTACCCTGGCGTGACCTTTTGATAACCGCACAAATCTCTCTCAGAGAAGATCACTTTTATCACTATATTCACCAGTAATTACCCTCCAAAAATGAAATGCTAATTAGACCCTAATGTGGCTATCATACAGAACTACACATTCTGTCACAAGCTTTGGCGTAATCACTCAAGGCACAGGGTGGGAAAAAGCTCCATATTTCGCCATGCAAACTCTCATCGACAAGTTTCAAGTAACCTAGCAAGTAGATATTATTGCCTTTTTACTTTCTCGTGTAAATAATTGATATAGTGTATTTCTCGTGTGTATTCTTATTTAAAAAAAATCTAATTACTAGCTACAGTAGCATTTTTTAATTACTATAATTGTTTTAATTGCCCTGGCCTTTGTAGCTAACTAGCTAACCTTAGGTCTCCCTGTCTCAATGTTTCCCACACAAAACACAAACGGTTTTGTTCCACGAGTGCATCTGTTGACTAATCAAATGATCTGTGAAGTCAGTTATGCATTTCAGCAGGGATGGAAATTAAGCTAGCCTGAGGCTAGTACTCTTCAGACTGGGCTAATAGACAATGTGCCAAACAAGCCTGACACAGCAGTGAAATGGCTAGTAGAAAATGTGTCAAACTAGCCTGACACAGCAGTGAAATGTTGCCTTTAAAAACATTGCATGGCACAGATTTAGCACCTGAATTTTATCCGGGCTAATAGAAATTGTGGTCTGCTGGCCAGTGCCCAAAATCCTTATGTTCCATCCCTGCATGTCAGTCCCTTTCAGACGATCCCCCTATCACTGTTGGTCCTCCTCAGTGACCTCATGGCTGAGGGTTTTAACTTTCCACTTGATAATTAGAATCAGAAGTACAGTCATATAGCTCATCGCGATACTTCACCTCTTCGGGCAAATGGTACCCTAGACTGTCCTGATCATGTAGTTCTAGATAATTCCTCCATCCCAGCAGAAATGTCCCTTCCACATAGTAGGATTTTAGATGTGCAGCTAGACCAAAGCCCAGTCTATTTTACCATTACTATAGTCAAGTTTGTGGGTTATGGTATTATAATATAAATGTTACCATTTTAGTTATCAACTTAGCTAGCTTGTAAAAGTAACCATTTTTTTGTCTTTAACATGGGCGGACTGGAAACCCAGTGACAACACTCGGGTCTGCAGCTGCCATTTTCCGTTGGGAAAGAGAAATGGCCTTGTATTTACCAGAAAAGGTAGCTCATCCACCATGACAGAAGAGGAAGATCCAGACTGTTGATTGGGAAACAAGAACAAACAATGAGGTATGAGGATTGGGTGTTGAGGGACCACTTGTCACATTGTCCAAGGTGTGTTTGTGTTTGTGTATGATAAACAATGTGTTTTCTGTCCAGATAAAGAATTTAAAAATACCAACCACTGAACAAATGTCTCTTTGTTTTCCAGTCCAACAGGAGTGCATCACTCAGACCATCCGGTGCATGGACATCCTGTGTCAGTGTGATTGAGCGCGAATGTTCAGTTGTGGAGTCTACAGCACATCGAGCCTGTGGACGGAAAGGTCAGTAACTCATCAAGTATGATACAATATTGTGTAAAACGTTGAATTTTCCCCATGTTTTAGACATGAGGCGTGACATGCGGAACATCAGGCTCACCCCTATGAGAAGCAGTGCATGATCAACGCCGCCTTCAGTTGTTCTGGGTCAGGTTCAAGGAGACATGCTATTCCATTGAACCTGCCCCGGAGACGGTTCCTTAGCCACTGAAGATCCTCCTCTGTGGGCTCTCGGGACAGAGGGTTGTATTCTTCGGCCGGGTACAGGTCCTCCACTGACTGCACCTGGTTGGGCATTGCTGGCTTCCTCCACTCGCATTCCACATCCATACGGCCGATATTGCGAACCGCCAAAATAGGCTGCATGGCTAGACTTATGAGCTGCAAATCAAATCAAATTATATTGGTCGCATACTCATATTAAGCAGATGTTATTGCGGGTGTGTCACGCCCTGGCTCTGGGGACTCTAGTATGTTGAGCCAGGGTGTGAGTTTTCATGTGTTTTCCATTCTAGTTTAAGTATTTCTATGTTGGCCAGAGTGGTTCTCAATCAGAGGCAACGAGTGTCAGCTGTTGCTGGTTGTCTCTGATTGGGAACCACATTTAGACAGGCTGTTTTCCCACAGTGGTTGTGGGATCTTGTTCCAAGTAGGTTGTGTTTGATCTAAGGACGTCACGTTATCGTTTTTGTTCGTGTTATCTTTCAATAAATAAGTATGTTTGCATTCAACGCTGCGCCTTGGTCCTCTGTTCCTGACGATCGTGATAGGGTGTTGCAAAATGCTTGTGTTCCTAGCTCCAACAGTGCAGTAATATCCATTCCAAGATGGCGTAGTAGTGCAGTTGTGTTTTTATCGTATGTCTGTAAATAGCCTGTAAATACCCTATTTTTCTGTATTTTTCGTACATATTTCCATATCAGACTTTTCATCCTTCTACAAAATATACTTTCCTGCAACCCGCCTCACTCAATGTGGAACGGATTCTATTATTGACTTACCTTTATCTAGAATCTAGAATCTCCAGTTGAAACTAGCTAGCCAGCTAGCCAGCTAACTAGCTACTTGCTATTAGCCTCAGCTAGCGTTATTTCACCCAGAACATTGGATTTTTTCTGCGGGATTAATTTTAATCACTGGACATTAATCACCGGATATTCGGCCAGTCTGCACAGCGCGTTATCGACCCAGAACATATCAGTTTTTCCGCCGGAATCACTGAATCACTGGACCTTTAACTCCGGATTCATCGCTATCAGCTAGCTACAACAAAACGGACGCTGTGGTCTGGCTAATCATCCTGAGCTAGGCCCATCTCCCGGCTATCTACCTCTCTGTCAACCGGACGGGACCACCTAGTGTTGACACGGAGCCCCGCCCGATCCTACACGACTGGTCTGCCGACGAAATCGTCTGATGTGGTTACGACGTTAACCACGAAGATTCCATCCATCTGCTAGCCCCGGCCCGCTAGCACACGCTAGCCGTGGCCTCTTACTCACTAGTTTACCACCGGACCTTATGATAACTCAGCTATACAGCTGATGTCTGCTGGACTGTTCCTTTTTACGGTACTACATCCTGTTTATGTTTAGCCTCAGCCCAAACATGGTTAGTTTATTGTTGTTTCGGTTATTTCTAATTTTACTATATCACTGTAGACCCCCCAGCCTAGCTAAACCTGCCTTAGATAGCTCCTTTGCCCCTCCCCCTATACACGCGGAGACCGACTCAATTGATGCCTCCAGCGATGCTATCTCTTTCATTGTTACCCAACGCTTAGGTTTACCTCCACTTTACTCATATCCTTCCATATCCTTGTCTGTACATAATGCCCTGAATCTTTTCTATAACACCCGGAAATCTGCCCCCTTTATTCTATGTACCCAACGCACTAGAAGACCAGTTCTTAAAGCCTTTAGCCGTATCCTTATTCTAGTCCTCCTCTGTTCCTCTGGTGATGTAGAGGCTAACCCAGGCCCTGCAGCCCTCAGTATCACTCCTACTCCCCAGGCGCTATCATTTGATGACTTCTGTAATCGCAAAAGTCTTGGTTTCTTGCACATAAATATCAGAAGTCTACTTCCTAAGTTTGAGTTATTCACTGCGTTAGCACACTCTGCCAACCCTGATGTTCTAGCAGTGTCTGAATCCTGGCTCAGGAAGGCCACCAAAAATTCTGAAATTTCCATCCCCAACTATAACATTTTCCGTCTAGATAGAACTGCCAAAGGGGGGTGGAGTTGCAATCTACTGTAGAGATAGCCTGCAGAGCTCTATCATACTATCCAGGTCTGTGCCCAAACAGTTTGAGCTTCTACTTCTAAAAATCCACCTTTCCAGAAATAAGTCTCTCACTGTTGCCGCTTGCTACAGACCCCCTCAGCCCCCAGCTGTGCCCTGGACACCATATGTGAATTGATTGCCCCCCATCTATCCTCAGAGTTTGTACTGCTTGGTGACCTAAATTGGGATATGCTTAATACCCCAGCCATCCTACAATCCAAGCTAGATGCCCTCAACCTCACGCAAATTATCAACGAACCTACCAGGTACAACCCTAAATCCGTAAACATGGGTACCCTCATAGATATCATCCTGACTAACATACCCTCTAAATACACCTCAGCTGTCTTCAACCAGGATCTCAGCGATCACTGCCTTATTGCCTGCGTCCGTAACGGGTCCGCGGTCAAACGACCACCCCTCATCACTGTCAAACGCTCCCTAAAACACTTTAGCGAGCATGCCTTCCTAATTGACCTGGCCCAGGTATCCTGGATGGATATAGATCTCATTCCGTCAGTAGAGGATGCCTGGTTGTTCCTTAAAAGTAATTTCCTCTCAATCTTAAATAAACATGCCCCATTCAAAAAATACAGAACTAAGAACCGATATAGCCCCTGGTTCTCCTCAGACTTGACTGCCCTTGACCAGCACAAAAACATCCTGTGGCGTACAGCATTAGCATCAAATAGCCCCCGCGATATGCAACTTTTCAGGGAAGTTAGGAACCAATATACACAAGCAGTCAGGAAAGCAAAGGCTAACTTTTTCAAACAGAAATTTGCATCCTGTAGCACTAACTCCAAAAAGTTTTGGGACACTGTAAAGTCCATGGAGAATAAGAGCACTTCCTCCCAGCTGCCCACTGCACTGAGGCTAGGAAACACTATCACCACCGATAAATCTACAATAATCGAGAATTTCAACAAGCATTTTGCTACAGCTGGCCATGCTTTCCATCTGGCTACCACTAACCCGGCCACCAACTCTGCACCCTCTGCTGCAACTTGCCCATGCCCCCCCGCTTCTCCTTCACACAAATTCAGACAGCTGATGTTTTGAAAGCGCTGCAAAATCTGGACCCCTACAAATCAGCTGGGCTAGACAATCTGGACCCTTTCTTTCTAAAACTAGCCGCCGAAATTGTCGCAACCCCTATTACTAGTCTGTTCAACCTCTCTTTCATAACGTCTGAGATCCCCAGAGATTGGAAAGCTGCCGCGGTCATCCCCCTCTTCAAAGGGGGGTGACACTCTAGATCCAAACTGCTACAGACCTATATCCATCCTGCCCTGCCTTTCGAAAGTATTTGAAAGCCAAGTTAACAAACAGATCACCGACCATTTCGAATACCACCGTACCTTCTCCGCTATGCAATCCGGTTTCCGAGCTGGTCACGGGTGCACTTCAGCCACGCTCAAGGTCATAAACGATATTATAACCGCGATTGATAATAGACAGTACTGTGCAGCCGTCTTCATCGACCTGGCCAAGGCTTTCGACTCTGTCAACCACCGCATTCTTATTGGCAGACTAAATAGCCTTGGTTTCTCAAATGACTGCCTCGCCTGGTTCACCAACTACTTCTCAGATAGAGTTCAGTGTGTCAAATCGGAGGGCCTGTTGTCTGGACCTATGGCAGTCTCTATGGGGGTGCCACAGGGTTCAATTCTTGGGCCGACACTTTTCTCCGTGTATATCAATGATGTCGCTCTTGCTGCTGGTGACTCTCAGATCCACCTCTACGCAGACGACACCATTTTGTATACATCTGGCCCTTCATTGGACACTGTGTTAACAAACCTCCAAACGAGCTTCAATGCCATACAACAATCCTTCAGTAGCCTCCAACTGCTCTTAAACACTAGTAAAACTAAATGCATGCTTTTCAATCGAACGCTGCTGGCACCCGCCCACCCGACTAGAATCACCACTCTCGACGGGTCTGACCTAGAGTATGTGGACAACTACAAATACCTAGGTGTCTGGTTAGACTGTAAACTCAACTTCCAGACTCACATAAAGAATCTCCAATCCAAAGTTAAATCTAGAATTGGCTTCCTATTTCGCAACAAAGCCTCCTTCACTCATGCTGCCAAACATGCCCTCGTAAAACTGACTATCCTACCGATCCTTGACTTCGGCGATGTCATTTACAAAATAGCCTCCAACACTCTACTCAGCAAATTGGATGTAGTCTATCACAGTGCCATCCGTTTTGTCTCCAAAGCCCCATACACTACCCACCACTGTGACCTGTACGCTCTTGTTGGCTGGTCCTCACTACATGTTCGTCGTCAAACCCACTGGCTCCAGGCCATCTATAAATCACTGCTAGGCAAATCCCCGCCTTATCTTAGCTCATTGGTCACCATAGCAGCACCCACCCAAAGTCTGCGCTCCAGCAGGTATATCTCACTGGTCATTCCCAAAGCCAACACCTCCTTTGGCCGCCATTCCTTCCAGTTCTCTGCTGCCAATGACTGGAACGAATTGCAAAAATCTCTGAAGCTGGAGACTCTTATCTCCCTCAATAACTTTAAGCATCAGTTGTCAGAGCACCTTACCGATCACTGCACCTGTACACAGCCCATCTGAAATTAGCCCACCCAACTACCTCATCCCTATATTGTTATTTATTTTGCTCTTTTGCACCCCAGTATCTCTATTTGCACATAATCTCTTGCACATCTAGCATTCCAGTGTTAATACTATTGTAATTATTCTGCACTATAGCCTATTTATTGCCTTACCTCCATAACTTGCTACATTTGCACACACTGTATATATATTTTCTGTTGTATTTTTGACTTTATGTTTTTTTACCCCATATGTAACTCTGTGTTGTTTTTATTGCACTGCTTTGCTTTATCTTGGCCAGGTCGCAGTTGTAAATGAGAACCTGTTCTCAACTGGTTTACCTGGTTAAATAAAGGTGAAATAAATAAATAAATAAAATATCTAACAATACACAACAATACACACAAATCTAAAAAGTAAAATAATGCAATTAAAAAATATCGAAATATTAGGATGAGCAATGTCGGAGTCCGGAGTATATATACAGTGGGGGGAAAAAGTATTTAGTCAGCCACCAATTGTGCAAGTTCTCCCACTTAAAAAGATGAGAGAGGCCTGTAATTTTCATCATAGGTACACGTCAACTATGACAGACAAAATGAGATTTTTTTTCTCCAGAAAATCACATTGTAGGATTTTTAATGAATTTATTTGCAAATTATGGTGGAAAATAAGTATTTGGTCAATAACAAAAGTTTCTCAATACTTTGTTATATACCCTTTGTTGGCAATGACACAGGTCAAACGTTTTCTGTAAGTCTTCACAAGGTTTTCGCACACTGTTGCAGGTATTTTGGCCCATTCCTCCATGCAGATCTCCTCTAGAGCAGTGATGTTTTGGGGCTGTCGCTGGGCAATACGGACTTTCAACTCCCTCCAAAGATTTTCTATGGGGTTGAGATCTGGAGACTGGCTAGGCCACTCCAGGACCTTGAAATGCTTCTTACGAAGCCACTCCTTCGTTGCCCGGGCGGTGTGTTTGGGATCATTGTCATGCTGAAAGACCCAGCCACGTTTCATCTTCAATGCCATTGCTGATGGAAGGAGGTTTTCACTCAAAATCTCACGATACATGGCCCCATTCATTCTTTCCTTTACACGGATCAGTCGTCCTGGTCCCTTTGCAGAAAAACAGCCCCAAAGCATGATGTTTCCACCCCGATGCTTCACAGTAGGTATGGTGTTCTTTGGATGCAACTCAGCATTCTTTGTCCTCCAAACACGACGAGTTGAGTTTTTACCAAAAAGTTATATTTTGGTTTCATTTGACCATATGACATTCTCCCAATCCTCTTCTGGATCATCCAAATGCACTCTAGCAAACTTCAGACGGGCCTGGACATGTACTGGCTTAAGCAGGGGGACACGTCTAGCACTGCAGGATTTGAGTCCCTGGCGGCGTAGTGTGTTACTGATGGTAGGCTTTGTTACTTTGGTCCCAGCTCTCTGCAGGTCATTCACTAGGTCCCCCCATGTGGTTCTGGGATTTTTGCTCACCGTTCTTGTGATCATTTTGACCCAACGGGGTGAGATCTTGCGTGGAGCACCAGATCGAGGGAGATTATCAGTGGTCTTGTATGTCTTCCATTTCCTAATAATTGCTCCCACAGTTGATTTCTTCAAACCAAGCTGCTTACCTATTGCAGATTCAGTCTTCCCAGCCTGGTGCAGGTCTACAATTTTGTTTCTGGTGTCCTTTGACAGCTCTTTGGTCTTGGCCATAGTGGAGTTTGGAGTGTGACTGTTTGAGGTTGTGGACAGGTGTTTTTTATACTGATAACAAGTTCAAACAGGTGCCATTAATACAGGTAACGAGTGGAGGACAGAGGTGCCTCTTAAAGAAGAAGTTACAGGTCTGTGAGAGCCAGAAATCTTGCTTGTTTGTAGGTGACCAAATACTTATTTTCCACCATAATTTGCAAATAAATTCATAAAAAATCCTACAATGTGATTTTCTGGAGAAAAAAAATCTCAATTTGTCTGTCATAGTTGACGTGTACCTATGATGAAAATTACAGGCCTCTCTCATCTTTTTAAGTGGGAGAACTTGCACAATTGGTGGCTGACTAAATACTTTTTTCCCCCACTGTATATATATATACACACAGTACCAGTCAAAAGTTTGGACACACCTACTCATTCAAGTGTTTTGTAGAATAATAGTGAAGACCTCAAAACTATGAAATAACACATATGGAATCATGTAGTAACCAAAAAAGTGTTAAACAAATCAAAATATAGTTTATATTTGAGATTCTTCAAATAGCCACCATTTGCCTTGATGACAGCTTTGCACACTCTTGGCATTTTCTCAACCAGCTTAACCTGGAATGCTTGAAGGAGTTCCCACATATGCTGAGCACTTGTTGGCTGCTTTTCCTTCACTCTGCCGTCCTAAACCATCTCAATTGGGTTGAGGTCGGGGGATTGTGGATGCCAGGTTATCTGATGCAACACTCCATCACTCTCTTTCTTGGTGAAATAGCCCTTACACAGCCTGCAGGTGTGTTGGGTCATTGTCCTGTTGAAAAACAAATGATAGTCCCACTAAGGCCAAACCAGATTGGTGGCGTATCGCTGCAGAATGCTGTAGTAGCCATGCTGGTTAAGTGTTCCTTGAATTCTAAATAAATCACAGACAGTGTCACCAGCAAAGCACCCCCACACCATAACACCGCCTCCTCCATGCTTTACGGTGGGAACAACACATGCAGAGATCATCCGTTCACCCACATCGCGTCTCACAAAGACACGGCGGTTGGAACCAAAAATCTCCAATTTGGACTCATCAGACCAAAGGACACATTTCCACCTGTCTAATGTCCATTGCTTGTGTTTCTTGGCCCAAGCAGGTCTCTTCTTCTTATTGGTGTCCTTTAATAGTGGTTTCTTTGCAGCAATTCGACCATGAAGGCCTGATTCAAAAAGTCCCCTCTGAACAGTTGATGTTGAGATGTGTCTGTGACTTGAACTCTGTGAAGCATTTATTTGGGCTGCAATTTCTGAGGCTGGTAACTCTAATTAAATTATCCTCTGCAGCAGAGGTAACTCTGGGTCTTCCATTCCTGTGGTGGTCTTCATGTGAGCCAGTTTCATCATAGCTCTTGATGGTTTTTCCGACTGCACTTGAAGAAACTTTCAAAGTTCTTGAAATGTTCCATATTGACTGACCTTCCAGGTGACAACCTCATGAAGCTGGTTGATAGAATGCCAAGAGTGTGCAAAGCTGTCATCAAGGCAAAGGGTAGCTATTTGAAGAATCTCAAATATAAAATATATTTTGATTTGTTTAACACTTTTTTGGTTACTACATGATTCCATATGTGTTATTTCATAGTTTTGATGTCTTCACTATTATTCTACAATGTAAAAAATAGTAAAAAATAAAGATAAACCCTTGAATAAGTAGGTGTATCGAAACTTATGACTGGTAGTGTATATGTGTTTATATGTACAGTTGAAGTCGTAAGTTTACATACACCTTAGCCAAATACATTTAAACTCAGTTTTTCACAATTCCTGACATTTAATCCCAGTAAAAATTCCCTGTCTTAGTTCAGTTAGGATCACCACTTTATTTTAAGAATGTGAAATGTCAGAATAATAGTAGAGAGAATTATTTATTCCAGCTTTTATTTCTTTCATCACATTCCCAGTGGGTCAGAAGTTTACATACACTCAATTAGTATTTGGTAGCATTGCCTTGAAATTGTTTAACTTGGGTCAAACGTTTCGGGTAGCCTTCCACAAGTTTCCCACAATAAGTTGGGTTAATTTTGGCCGATTCCTCTTGACAGAGCTGGTGTAACTGAGTCAGGTTTGTAGGCCTCCTTGCTCGCACACGCTTTTTCAGTTCTGCCCACACATTTTCTATAGGATTGAGGTCAGGGCTTTGTGATGGCCACTCCAATACCTTGACTTTGTTGTCCTTAAGCCATTTTGCCACAACTTTGGAAGTATGGTTGGGGTCATTGTCCATTTGGAAGACCCATTTGCGACCAAGCTTTAACTTCCTGACTGTTGCTTCAATATATCCACATAATTTTCCTTCCTCATGATGCCATCTATTTTGTGAAGTGCACCAGTCCCTCCTGCAGCAAAGCACCCCCACAGCATGATGCTGCCACCCCCGTGCTTCACGGTTGGGATGGTGTTCTTCGGCTTGCAAGCGCCCCCTCTTTTTCCTCCAAACATAACGATGGTCATTATGGCCAAACAGTTCCATTTTTTTATTTTTTATTATTTATTTATTTCACCTTTATTTAACCAGGTAAGCCAGTTGAGAACAAGTTCTCATTTACAACTGCGACCTGGCCAAGATAAAGCAAAGCAGTGCGATAAAAACAACAACACAGAGTTACATATGGGATAAACGAAACGTACAGTCAATAACACAATAGAAAATCTATATACAGTGTGTGCAAATGTAGTAAGTTATGGAGGTAAGGCAATAAATAGGCCATAGTGCAAAATATTTACAATTTAGTATTAACACTGGAATGATAGATGTGCAGAAGATGATGTGCAAATAGAGATACTGGGGTGCAAAAGAGCAAAATAAATAACAATAAGGGGATGAGGTAGTTGGGTGGGCTAATTACAGATGGGCTGTGTACAGGTGCAGTGATCGGTAAGCTGCTCTGACAACTGATGCTTAAAGTTAGTGAGGGAGATAAGAGTCTCCAGCTTCAGAGATTTTTGCAGTTCGTTCCAGTCATTGGCAGCAGAGAACTGGAAGGAATGGCGGCCAAAGGAGGTGTTGGCTTTGGGGATGACCAGTGAGATATACCTGCTGGAGCGCATACTACGGGTGGGTGTTGCTATGGTGACCAATGAGCTAAGATAAGGCGGGGATTTGCCTAGAAGTGATTTATAGATTACCTGGAGCCAGTGGGTTTGGCGACGAATATGTAGTGAGGGCCAGCCAACGAGAGCGTACAAGTCGCAATGGTGGGTAGTATATGGGGCTTTGGTGACAAAACGGATGGCACTGTGATAGACTACATCCAATTTGCTAAGTAGAGTGTTGGAGGCTATTTTGTAAATGACATTGCCGAAGTCGAGGATCGGTAGGATAGTCAGTTTTACGAGGGCATGTTTGGCATTATGAGTGAAGGAGGCTTTGTTGCGAAATAGGAAGCCGATTCTAGATTTAACTTTGGTTTGGAGATGCTTAATGTGAGTCTGGAAGGAGAGTTTACGGTCTAACCAGACACCTAGGTATTTGTAGTTGTCCAAATATTCTAAATCAGACCCGCCGACAGTAGTGATTCTAGTCGGACGGGCGGGTGCAAGCAGCATTCGATTGAAGAGCATGCATTTAGTTTTACTAGCGTTTAAGAGCAGTTGGAGGCTATGGAAGGAGTGCTGTATGGCATTGAAGCTCGTTTGGAGGTTTGTTAACACAGTGTCCAATGAAGGGCAAGATGTATACAAAATGGTGTCGTCTGCGTAGAGGTGGATCTGAGTGTCACCAGCAGCAAGAGCGACATCATTGATATACACAGAGAATAGAGTCGGCCCGATAATTGAACCCTGTGGCACCCCCATAGAGACTGCCAGAGGTCCAGACAACAGGCCCTCCGATTTTACACATTGAACTCTATCTGAGAAGTAGTTGGTGAACCAGGCGAGGCTGTCATTTGAGAAACCAAGGCTATTTAGTCTGCCAATAAGAATGTGGTGATTGACGGAGTCGAAAGCCTTGGCCAGGTCGATGAAGACGGCTGCACAGTACTGTCTTTTATCGATCGCGGTTATAATATCGTTTAGGACCTTGAGCGTGGCTGAGGTGCACCCATGAGCAGCTCGGAAACCAGATTGCATAGTGGAGAAGGTACGGTGGGATCCGAAATGGTCGGTGATCTGTTTGTTAACTTGGCTTGCAAATACTTTCGAAAGGCAGGACAGGATGGATATAGGTCTGTAACAGTTTGGATCTAGAGTGTCACGCCCTTTGAAGAGGGGGATGACCGCGGCAGCTTTCCAATCTCTGGAGATCTCTTACAATACGAAAGACAGGTTGAACAGGCTGGTAATAGGGGTTGCGACAATTTCGCGGGGCTAACTTTAGAAAGAAAGGGTCCAGATTGTCTAGCCCAGCTGATTTGTAGGGGTCCAGATTTTGCAGCTCTTTCAGAACATCAGCTATCTGAATTTGGGTGAAGGAGAAGCGGGGGTGGGGGGGGCATGGGCAAGTTGCAGCGGAGGGTGCAGAGCTGTGGAAAGCATGGCCAGCCATAGCAAAATGCTTGTTTACATTTTCGATTATCGTAGATTTATCGGTAGTGACAGTGTTTCCTAGCCTCAGTGCAGTGGGCAGCTGGGAGGAGGAGCTCTTATTCTCCATGGACTTTACAGTGTCCCAAAACTTTTTGGAGTCAGTGCTACAGGATGCACATTTCTGTTTGAAAAAGCTAGCTTTTGCTTTCCTAACTGATTGTGTATATTGGTTCCTGACTTCCCTGAAAAGTTGCATATCGTGGGGGCTGTTCGATGCTAATGCAGTACGCCACAGGATGTTTTTGTGCTGGTCAAGGGCAGTCAAGTCTGGGGTGAACCAGGGGCTATATCTGTTCTTAGTTCTGAATTTTTTGAATGGGGTATGCTTATTTAAGATGGAGAGGAAAGCACTTTTAAAGAACAACCAGGCATCCTCTACTGACGGAATGAGGTCAATATCCATCCAGGATACCCGGGCCAGGTCAATTAGAAAGGCCTGCTCGCTGAAGTGTTTTAGGGAGCGTATGACAGTGATGAGGGGTGGTCGTTTGACCGCGGACCCATTACGGTCGCAGGCAATGAGGCAGTGATCGCTGAGATCCTGGTTGAAGACAGCGGAGGTGTATTTTGAGGGTAAATTAGTCAGGATGATAACTATGATATCTATCTTTTCTCTGTGTATATCAATGATGTCGCTCTTGCTGCTGGTGATTCTCAGATCCACCTCTATGCAGACGACACCATTTTGTATAAATCTGGCCCTTCATTGGACACTGTGTTAACAAACCTCCAAACGAGCTTCAATGCCATACAACACTCCTTCCGTAACCTCCAACTGCTCTTAAACACAAGTGAAACTAAATGCATGCTCTTCAATCGAACGCTGCCGGCACCTGCCCACACGACTAGAATCACTACTCTCGGCGGGTCTGACCTAGAGTATGTGGACAACTACAAATACCTAGGTGTCTGGTTAGACTGAAAACTCTGCTTCCATACTCACATTAAGCATCTCCAATCCAAAGTTAAATCCAGAATCGGCTTCCTATTTCGCAACAAAGCCTCCTTCACTCATGCTGCCAAACATGCCCTTGTAAAACTGACTATCCTACCGATCCTTGACTTCGGCGATGTCATTTACAAAATAGCCTCCAACACTCTACTCAGCAAATTATTATCACAGTGCCATCCGTTTTGTCACCAAAGCCCCATATACTACCCACCACTGTGACCTGTACGCTCTTGTTGGCTGGTCCTCACTACATATTAGTCGCCAAACCCACTGGCTCCAGGCCATCTATAAATCACTGTTAGGCAAATCCCCGCCTTATCTTAGCTCATTGGTCACCATAGCAACACCCACCCGTAGTATGCGCTCCAGCAGGTATATCTCAATGGTCATCCCCAAAGCCAACACCTCCTTTGGCCGCCATTCCTTCCAGTTCTCTGCTGCCAATGACTGGAACAAACTGCAAAAATCTCTGAAGCTGGAGACTCTGTAGCTCAGCTGGTAGAGCATGGCGCTTGTAACGCCAAGGTAGTGGGTTCGATCCCCGGGACCACCCATACACAAAAGAAAATGTATGCACGCATGACTGTATGTCGCTTTGGATAAAAGCGTCTGCTAAATGGCATATTATTATTATATTATTAATGACTGGAATCAACTGCAAAAATCTCTGAAGCTGGAGACTCTTATCTCCCTCACTAACTTTAAGCATCAGTTGTCAGAGCACCTTACCGATCACTGCACCTGTACACAGCCCATCTGAAATTAGCCCACCCAACTACCTCATCCCCATATTGTTATTTATTTTGCTCATTTGCACCCCAGTATCTCTATTTGCACATCATCTCTTGCACATCTATCATTCCAGTGTTAATACTAATTGTAATTATTTTGCACTATGGCCTATTTATTGCCTTACCTCCATAACTTGCTACATTTGCACACACTGTATATATATTTTCTATTTTCTGTTGTATTTTTGACTTTATGTTTTGTTTTACCCCATATGTAACTCTGTGTTGTTGTTTTTATCGCACTGCTTTGCTTTATCTTGGCCAGGTCGCAGTTGTAAATGAGAACTTGTTCTCAACTGGCTTACCTGGTTAAATAAAGATAAATAAAATATGAGGGTGCCCATGTTAACGGATTTAGGGTTGTACCTGTTAGGTTCCTTGATAATTTGTGTGAGATTGAGGGCATCTAGTTTAGATTGTAGGATGGCCAGGGTGTTAAGCATATCCCAATTTAGGTCACCAAGCAATACGAACTCTGAGGATAGATGGGGGGCAATCAATTCACATATTGTGTCCAGGGCACAGCTGGGGGCTGAGGGGGGTCTGTAGCAAGCGGCAACAGTGAGAGACTTATTTCTAGAAAGGTGGATTTTTAGAAGTAGTAGCTCAAACTGTTTGGGCACAGACCTGGATAGTATGATAGAGCTCTGCAGGCTATCTCTACAGTAGATTGCAACTCAGCCCCCTTTGGCAGTTCTATCTAGATGGAAAATGTTGTAGTTGGGAATGGAAATGTCTGAATCTTTGGTGGCCTTCCTAAGCCAGGATTCAGACACTGCTAGAACATCAGGGTTGGCGGAGTGTGCTAACGCAGTGAATAACTCAAACTTAGGGAGGTGGCTTCTGATGTTAACATTCAAGAAACCAAGGCTTTTGCAGTTACAGAAGTCAACAAATGATAGCGCCTGGGGAGTAGGAATGATACTGGGGGCTACAGGGCCTGGGTTAACCTCTACATCACCAGAGGAACAGAGGACGAATAGAATAAGGATACGGCTAAAGGCTTTAAGAACTGGTCTTCTAGTGCGTTGGGTACAGAGAAGAAAAGGGGCAGATTTCCGGGCGTTGTAGAATAGATTCAGGGAATTATGTACAGGCAAGGATATGGAAGGATATGAGTACAGTGGAGGTAAACCTAAGCGTTCGGTAACGATGAAAGAGATATCATCACTGGAGGCACCGATTGAGCCGGTCTCCGCATGTGTGGGGGGTGGGACAAAGGAGCTATCTGAGGCAGGTTGAGCGGCACAGGGGGCTCTACAGTGAAAAAGTACAGTAAGAACTAACCGAAACAGCAATAGGCAAGGCATATTGACATGGGAGAGAGGCATAAAGCAATCACAGGTGTTATTCGAGAGAGCTAAGACAACAGCTGGTAATAGTGACGAAAGTTTGAGCTGAGGCTAAACAGATAAACAGGATGGGGTACCGTATAAAGGAACAGTCCAGCAGGCATCATCTGTGTAGCTGAGAGATCATAAGGTCCAGTGAACAGCAATAGGTGAGTCCGGGAGCAGTTCAGTTCAGTGGCTGCTACGGCACAGGCAAGCGGGAGGCACGGCTGTTGATTGCGTGTGCTAGTGGGCCGGGGCTAGCAGATGGATCTTCGTGGTCGTCGCAACGTCAGACGATTATGTCGGAAGACCAGTCGTGATGGATCGGCGGGGCTCTGTGTCAACACTAGGAGGTCCCATCCGGTTGACAGAGAGGTAGATAGCCGGGAGATGGGCCTGGCTCGAGGCTAGCTCAAGGCTAACTGGGGCTTGCTACTGGACAGCGGTGATTAGCCAACAACAACAACAACAGCCATTCGGTTTTGGAGCAGTGGCTTCTTCCTTGCTGAGAGGCCTTTCAGGTTATGTTGATATAGGACTCTTTTTACTGTGGATATAGATACTTTTGTACCTGTTTCCTCCAGCATCTTCACAAGGTCCTTTGCTGTTGTTCTGGGATTGATTTGCACTTTTCGCACCAAAGTATGTTCATCTCTAGGAGACAGAACGCGTCTCCTTCCTGAGCGGTATGACGGTTGCGTGGTCCTGTGGTGTTTATACTTGCTTACTATTGTTTGTACAGATGAACGTGGTACCTTCAGGCATTTGGAAATTGCTCCCAAGGATGAACCAGACTTGTGGAGGTCTACAATTATATTTCTGAGGTCTTGGCAGATTTATTTTGATTTTCCCATGATGTCAAGCAAAAAGGCACTGAGTTTGAAGGTAGGCCTTGAAAAACATCCACAGGTACACCTCCAATTGACTCAAATGATGTCAATTAGCCTATTAGACGCTTCTAAAGCCATGGTATCATTTTCTGGAATTTTCCAAGCTGTTTAAAGGCACAGTCAACTTAGTGTGTGTAAACTTCTGACCCACTGGAATTGTGATACAGTGAATTATAAGTGAAATAATCTGTCTGTAAACAATTGTTGGAAAAATAACATTCCACCCATGAGGCCACTAGGTCATTTGACTGCAAGAAAGGGCTACTGATTATATAATTGATTAAGTGGCTCTTTCCTTGTAGAATGTTGACAGCTGTATAGAACACATTGTATTGCTAAAATGCTCAAAATTCATTTTAGTACAGCACAAGGTCTCTGATCGTGCTGATGAACGGTAGCTGACAGTGACGGCTAGAGATGATGTGCAGGAGCTTCCTGCAGGAATTTTTTGTTTGTCTGTTGCTAATTAGCATTTCAAATTTTTTAGAGTAAATTGAGGCTTATATAATGATAAAACTCACCTTGTCCGAGAAATAATTACACGGTTATCAAAACGTCTCGCCAAGGTAAGCCTACACCAAACATACTTATTGGAAGTGTTTGTAAAATTCACTATGTGAAAAATGAATGGTGGAAAGATGATTGGAACCATTTCCGTGTTTGACAGCTAGGTTTTATGGGTATTATGACCTGTCCACTGTGCCGGACTATAAACTGTATGGTTTCCCGAGTCGTAGTGGGAGGACAACACAACGTAAAAGCGTTTCAACCACAATTTCTCGCAAAATTAATTTTACAGACATAAAAAGACCCCACCATGACAAACAAACAAATTGTCTGTCTGCATTTATAAAATTTTACTGGCATATCCTGTTTCCATCAGCTGGGTTGTAACTTTTTTCATGCATCAGGTCAGGTAATTCATCCGCATGAAATGGTTGGATGGAAACCTGGTTAAAGAGAAGAATAAAACACATGTATCTAAGTACATAGTGAGTTATCCTTTATTCTCGTTAGAAATAACTATTGGGTTACATTTGCACCACACCCATTACGAAAAAAGATTGCATTCAGAGTGCAGTATAACTGCAGTACACTGCAGTATAACTGCTGTTAGAGTGCAGTATAACTGCAATTCAACTGCAGTACACTGCAGATATTCTGCAATTATGCGTCCAAAATACCACAGTTGACTCCAGTTACTGCACTTTTACAGCAGTTTCAAAACTGCAATATTTTTTTGTAAAGGACATAACGCACTGCCTCTCCAACGCAATGCTGCAAGGCAAATGCAGGGTTCAATTGGAAATGAATCTAGGCTACATCTTGTGTACCAAAACGCAATAACACTGTCGATCTAATTTAAATAACTAAATAAATCTGTCTAATCCAGGCGTAGAGACGCGACGCTGCTGCCAACTGGGAGAACCAACAAACAAGGAAGGACTTCGTGACGTATCAATGTAGAAATTTGAATCATTATTTCATCCACCCAATGGCATGGTCGAGACAACGGTTGGCAACCGAAAAGAACACTAACATGTAAGTGTCTACACATTTTGTATCCGACACATCAGTCTTTCCAGTTCGGTTTAGGGATACTCTCAGGGCTTCTGTATCCCGATGGCCAGCATCAGCATGTTCACGGTCAATGGCTGTCTATGGCTGTCATTACTGTAAAGCCAAAGAGGACGTGGATGCCGTTACCCAGTGGCGCACATGTTTTACGCCTAGACATGAATACAATATTTACACTCAGCTCTGCGTAGCCTACATCTGTATCACGAATGCTAAACTGATTAAAGCACTGTTGTTCCACAGGCACATCTGGTTTAATGATGGTTGATAGATAAACAAAAGGGTCGTACAGCATCAACAACATCTGGTTGTAGCTAGTCTATTTAATCCCTTACAAGTGTGCATTGCGTAGGCAGCAATACAAAGGCATTCTGTATAGGCTGTCAATTAGTTAGTTCATACAATACAGTCACCATAAAGACTGATGGGCTGATAACCGACTGTTTGGTTATTATTATTATTGCCCATTATTATACCATTAGGTGGATTTAACTGGCTGCCTGTCCATTGGTATATGCCTTAGCACTGGATCTATTTACAGGAGTATGAGAGGATTCATGCTAATCATTTTTTTGGTTATTCGTGCATGGATTTGCTGCCGGATTTGCCCATCATGACAAGAGGGAGTGTTGAGGGGTCACACCGAGGAAAACAATGGAAGAAAACGAAATGGATATGACGAAACTAAACCTGGTGGCATAATTTCGCCTGGTATTATTATTCCGTTATAACAGTGCCACTGCAGCAGTTTTTTTTGGTCTAACTGTTGTAGCCTGAATAGCCTACATATCTGATCAATGAGCGCTGGACATGTAGGGTGTTTATATATAAGACATCTACATCTTTTCTGCATAGGCCTACTGGGTTTCCGATCATGCTCCCATCCTTTGTCTATGCAGTCTCACAACAAAGCCATGCTGCACGCAACACAGTTTCATGCATGTTATTGTATTAACTCAGGTCAAACAGTGACACCTGCATCTCTAGTGTTACTTCCTCCTACTTTGCCTAAATCAACATGGCAAAATGTCTTCCATGCAGTCTCAAAACGCTACTGTGTGCAGGTGGCGAGCATGCATTGTGCACCTGCTCTATTCCAAAATCATGTGAAATAGGCCTAGGCCCAATAAATGCATACCAACCTACTAAAAGATAAACCTCATGCTTACTCATGGTACACATTATGTGCATCCTATGGTCTGTAGCCTTTGGTCACCAGCATTTGCCTATATCATACTGAATAAAACAGAAATGTCAACAAAAAAAAGAAGAAAAAAGGAATGTCCCTATATCGTGTATGCCTGGGGATATATTGTCATTACACTATAACAGTCTCTGTGAGAATTTGTTTTCAAATCTGTACCACTGCCAGACCTGACTTGACACATGGCAGTTTTACACACTTAAAACCTTTCTCTGTTTCCCCATGCCTGTAACATTTTGATATTTTAAGAGTGATTCTCAGTAACACTTGATCCCTTGTCCCTTATACGTAATTGACAGGGGTCTCCCATGTGAGCTTGTCCACTGTTAAGTGCCCATTGACTGTGGTGTATATCCCCCTCCCCCATCCCACAGGAGACCACTACTCACTGTAAAAACCACAGTAAACATTAGTCCTGTTGACCGAGTGACAGCGGTGGTTTCTGAGGGCCACGTGTTGAAGGTGTTAAACCAATCACTGCCCCCAGACCCACATACCCTCCCCGACCAATCCTACTGTATGCCACTATGTGGATGGAGAGAGTATCCTCTTTGTGTCAGGGTGTGGTTGCAATAAATTATATAGATGTTAATCATATTATGTTTTGATCCAAGGACCATACATTTTAGGGTCATACAGAATAAGGTAGTGTAAAAATAAGTGTGTGTGTATGCATGTGTGTGTGTGTGCGTATGCTATGATTGAATGTGTGTGTGTGTGTGTGTGTGTGTGCTTTAACCCCTCTGCACTAGGTCTCTATTAGTTCACAGGAAAGAATAAGGCCTACATACTTCATATCCCCATGTTTCTTGTTATACTGTGAATGCAGGACCATGCCTACCATAAGCCCATTCAATAGCAATGGTTAGGCATCCCCAGCCTGGTTCTGGTTAGCGAGGTTCAGCCTCCTCCCTCTCCCTGCCACCTGCTCCCCATTTGAGCCTGGCAAGCGGATATTGCCAGAGTGAGCTCCATTTGGCACAATAAGGAGAGGTAGCCACCAAAACAAACCACTTATCAGTGGTACTGTATGCTTTCCAATACTGTGTGTGCCTGTGTGTGTGTGAGAGAGAGAAGGGTAAGGTAAAGTTAGTATGTGTGTGATGTAACGTACATCAAATCTAAAAGAAAAACATGACTGAGTGAACTTTATAAGAATAGAGATAGTGGCAGTGTTGGGGAAGCTACTCTGTAAATATAGTTTACCAAGCTACCAATTACTTCACACCAGAAGAAGTTAAGCTACACTAAAGCTACCCCTAAGAAACATATAGTTTACTTAACTGAAGTTACTTTAAAACTACTTTGTTATATGTTATCATATCTTAATCTAAAATGGCTGCAAAGTGCAAGAATAGATCACTCTGGAGTCAGGTGTGAACAGAATGTGTAATTTATTAAACCAAAGTGAGAATTAGACAGGTCTGATGCCGAAAGAGAAAGGAAATTCTTGCTTACTTCACCAATGTTTTCTTTTTGCAAAAAAAAGTAGTGTGTAGTTCCAGTAGTTAGCTCTATGGCAACAACAAAAAACTGAAAACACTACAGAGATTTGAATTTAGTTCAACTACCACAAAGCTACTGCAAAATGTAGTTAAATTACTAATTGAACTACATGTAGTTCACTACTCCCCATACTGGATAGTGGCTAGTTTGGTTGTCAGACAAGAATTAGTTCATTATATGTTCTTTATAAACATACTGTATCACCTTTTATAGCTTTACTGTTATCTGCAATGCTTTGTCAAATACTCTAGTGAAGATACAAGCAATTGCAATGCCTAGTGTAGATAGATACCACTCTTCCCTGTCTTCATTTGCATATTTTTTTTTTGAAATAACTTATTTTAAATAGCTTGACATTAAAAGACAACTGTCAAACTGACTCACATGTTAGAGGAATTTTACAGTACTGAGCTGATGTGAGACTTGTTAGCACTTTAATAAATCAAAACAAATGTTATTTGTCACATGCGTCATAAACCACAGGTGTAGACTAACACTGAAATGCTTACCTACGGGTCCGTTTCCAACAATGCAGAGTTAAATACAGCCTAATACAGAAGCATGTATTTTCTACGTATAATATTCCCAAATAAATGTATTCTCAAATATTGTATTTTATTTGTTATGCTGTGTGCAATGAACTGACATGCTTGATTGTTGCTGACACTGATGTTCAGATGAAGGGAATTAAACAGATGCACACCACCGTGGCACTCAACTCAGGGCGATGTTAACAAATTAGCAAAAACATCCTCCTCGATAACACTTGTGGCTGTAGCTGCCGCACACTACAACAAAAGCTAGCTAAACCGTGGGAAACCTAGGCTACTGCATGCACTCTTAGGAGTGACGTGCTAGGCCTTCAAGAAGGCGGAAGTTTAAAAAAATCCTTAGGAAATCCTTAGGCATTCTCTGAAGGCGTAGAAGCCCATTACGGTTCCCCACTGCCCTCCGCGCTCCATGTCGTTGAACTGGTTGACCTATATCCTGCTCTGAGGGTTCCGTAGCTTCACTGAGAGGTCTGGTTCATTTGTAGGTCTGTGTTAATTTTTTCAGTCTTTCTTTTCATCTCTGTAGTTGAGAGTAGCTCAGCCTCGGCAGGCAGTGAGCATCAGGGTCAGCAGACACGGGTTCTTAATTAGCATCATCGACATGGTGACCTCTCCTCACCCCTCAGAAAGCTAATGTAAGGGCAAGTCTGGCTTGGAGACGTCTGATTGGCTGACTGTAGGTCATTTCTTCCAGTCGGTTTCACCTGCGATCCGACACATCAACAGGAGACAGCGAGCCTGCCTGGAGAAGTAGGGCAGGAGGTTAATTTGTGTGTGTGTGTGTTTGCGCGTGTGTGTCAGTATACATGTTATTCTGGATGGAATCGGCCCATTATGCAGTGATCTGTACAGTAAATGGACATCATTTTCCTCCACTCAACAAACTCATACAGTGGGGAGAACAAGTATTTGATACACTGCCGATTTTGCAGGTTTTCCTACTTACAAAGCATGTAGAGGTCTATAATTTTTATCATAGGTACACTTCAACTGTGAGAGACGGAATCTAAAACAAAAATCCAGAAAATCACATTGTATGATTTTTAAGTAATTAAATTGCATTTTATTGCATGACATAAGTATTTGAGACATCAGAAAAGCAGAACTTAATATTTGGTACAGAAACCTTTGTTTTCAATTACAGAGATCATACGTTTCCTGTAGGTCTTGACCAGGTTTGCACACACTGCAGCAGGGATTTTGGCCCACTCCTCCATACAGACCTTCTCCAGATCCTTTAGGTTTCGGGGCTGTCGCTGGGCAATACGGACTTTCAGCTCCCTCCAAAGATTTTCTATTGGGTTCAGGTCTGGAGACTGGCTAGGCCACTCCAGGACCTTGAGATGCTTCTTACGGAGCCACTCCTTAGTTGCCCTGGCTGTGTGTTTCGGGTCGTTGTCATGCTGGAAGAACCAGCCACGACCCATCTTCAATGCTCTTACTGAGGGAAGGAGGTTGTTGGCCAAGATCTCGCGATACATGGCCCCATCCATCCTCCCCTCAATACGGTGCAGTCGTCCTGTCCCCTTTGCAGAAAAGCATCCCCAAAGAATGATGTTTCCACCTCCATGCTTCACGGTTGGGATGGTGTTCTTGGGGTTGTACTCATCCTTCTTCTTCCTCCAAACACGGCGAGTGGAGTTTAGACCAAAAAGCTCTATTTTTGTCTCATCAGACCACATGACCTTCTCCCATTCCTCCTCTGGATCATCCAGATGGTCATTGGCAAACTTCAGACGGGCCTGGACATGCGCTGGCTTGAGCAGGGGGACCTTGCGTGCACTGCAGGATTTTAATCCATGACGGTGTAGTGTGTTACTAATGGTTTTCTTTGAGACTGTGGTCCCATTTCTCTTCAGGTCATTAACCAGGTCCTGCCGTGTAGTTCTGGGCTGATCCCTCACCTTCCTCATGATCATTGATGCCCCACGAGGTGAGATCTTGCATGGAGCCCCAGACTGTGGGTGATTGACCGTCATCTTGAACTTCTTCCATTTTCTAATAATTGCGCCAACAGTTGTTTCCTTCTCACCAAGCTGCTTGCCTATTGTCCTGTAGCCCATCCCAGCCTTGTGCAGGTCTACAATTTTATCCCTGATGTCCTTACACAGCTCTCTGGTCTTGGCCATTGTGGAGAGGTTGGAGTCTGTTTGATTGAGTGTGTGGACAGGTGTCTTTTATACAGGTAACGAGTTCAAACAGGTGCAGTTAATACAGGTAATGAGTGGAGAACAGGAGGGCTTCTTAAAGAAAAACTAACAGGTCTGTGAGAGACGGAATTCTTACTGCTTGGTAGGTGATCAAATACTTATGTCATGCAATAAAATGCAAATGAATTACTTAAAAATCATACAATGTGATTTTCTGGATTTTTGTTTTACATTCCGTCTCTCACAGTTGAAGTGTACCTATGATAAAAAATTACAGACCTCTACATGCTTTGTAAGTAGAAAAACCTGCAAAATCAGCAGTGTATCAAATACTTGTTCTCCCCACTGTACCTATCCCCATCAAAAGCACCCCACCCCTATAGGCCGAAGCAGCACATTACACCACTGACACACAGTCAGAGTGAGAGGGACCAATCATCCTGTAAAGCCTTCCAGTATACAGCATTTCTGGCTTTGTTCGGCTTTGATTTAATTCATCACACGTGTACGCACACAACTCACAAATGTAGATTCACATATGTATATGATAAACTATATAACAGTCTCTATATCTGAGGAAGGATGCATTGGTGTGTGTCCATTTATGACTCTCAGTCCCCAAAGACAAAGAGTGCTGGGGTGCAGCCAGGGGAGGTGAGAGTAAAGAGAGCAGTCCCCTCTCCTACTCATGTTTCACGGTATACCAAAACTTCAGTACTTTTTTGAACATGAAAAACAGTTCGGTACTAGAATTTGTGTGACTTTCGGTACTTCTGTCAAATATACGGATTGAGAGGATCGAGTCTGTCTAGTAATTTGTCTGAATCTTTTCAAGGGGGCAGTAGCTAGCCAGGCTACTTGCACTTGGGCATGCAGCTGACACAGCGCAAGCCACTTTTGAGAAGCAAGTGAGAGGAGAGAGAAAATACCGACAGCATGAAAACATCATACCTCCACGCCCGCAGCTTGTTGACAAAACTGGCTCCAGAAGCGAACTATGGGAATACTCTGATTACAGAGCAGATGATGAGGGCCAGCCCACCGAAACAACTAAGCAAAAGGTGTTACACTGTATCATTGTCGTTATTCTACTAAATTAGAATTATTTTTGATTGACCATGACATGATCATAATGTATATTCAGCACGAAATTCATGTGAGCATTATAATATGAGGCAGCAGGTAGCCTAGCAGTTAAGAGCGTTGGGCAAGTAATAGGTCGCAGGTTCGAATCCACAAGCCAACTAGGTGAAAAATCTGTCAATGTGCCCTTAAGCAAGGCACTTAACCCTAATTGCTCCTGTAAATCGCTCTGGATAAGAGCGTCTGCTTTTTTTACACAACCAGAAAGTCATGTGAAATTCACCATATTTAGACTACTTGGCATTTGTCTAGGCTTGCTAGCAGTAACCACTAGCCAGCCAGCAGCCCTGGGTGGAGCATTGCACCCTGGGAAGTGAAATCGTAGTATGCTGTGTAAAATCCATTGTAATTCTATGGTGTGTAGACTATTGCAATATAGAAGCTTCAAAGTGTTTTTCTGTCGTTTTGGAACTGAAGTATCCATTTAATACATTAAATTATTTAGCCATGAAGAATGAATGAATCACAGGAGATTGGTGGCACCTGAATTGGGGAGGACAGAGGACAGTGGTAATGGCTGGAATAGAGGAAACACATGGTTTGATGCCATTCCATTCACTCCATTATTATTTACATTTTAAATTTTTACATTATTATGAGCCGTCTTCCCGTCAGCAGCCTCCACTGTAATGAATCATAGGTCTAATGAATGTAATTTGACCCAATATTGACCCATTGATAAGAAATGATGTAAATGTAAATGTAAAATTAACCCTGAGTCTCTGATATGGTTTTGCATAAGGAACATTTAAGGTATTCTTCTGTTATTTAATATGATATGTATTTTTTGCAAGACATTGAATATAGAATAGAATATATTCTATTTGTTATTTTATTTGTTCTACCAGTTATCAACATATTGTTCAATGTTTCATATTTTTTTATAAAGTCCATTCTGTGACTTTAGCTAATACGCATACATTTTTTATTTGCTGAGGTAGTTTCTTTATCGAGTATCATTTTGGTATTAAGTATCGTTTCGTTATCGAGTATCACAATACTAAACCTGGTATCAGTATTGAAGTAAAACAGGTAGCTTAGTGGTTAAGAGTGTTGTGCCATTAACCGAAAGGTCGCTGGTTCTAATCCCCGAGCTGACTAGGTGAAAAATCTGTTGATGTGCCCTTGAGCAAGGCACTTAACCCTAATTGCTCCTGTAAGTCGCTCTGGATAAGAGCGTCTGCTAAATGACTAAATTGTAAATGTAGTTGTGACCACAGTATCTCCTGAATTGGCCGCAGGGTGATGTTTGCCCTGTGAGCAGCAAGTGGAAAGCCATTATTGGGTCAGTGCCTGCCTTGTCCAGTCTCATTAGCTCCCATAGAGTGAGCTGGGGCCTGTGGGGCGTACTGCACTGAGCTGGAAGGCTGGGGGATTTTTCCACACATACCTTTCTGTACAGGAGGACATCACACACTGGTTAGCATATTATGGGTGTCAATGGAATCCGTCCATTAAGGAATATAGTATTTATACATTTGTCTGTTCCTGGAGTCTCCCCACAGCCCAGTCACACATCTGACTCACCTGTTGTTCTGAGGCAGTACCAGGAAGTGCTGATTAGGCATCAAGATCAGCCAAGAGGGTTCAAAGTTCACGTTTTATGATAGAAAGGCGTCATCCAAAATACTGAATGTGCCAATCCCAAGGGAGACTGGGCAGGGCATAGGTTTGATATCAGGAGACGACACCATGCTGCTCAACTGCTGCGTAGGGAGATACAGGCTGCTGAAACTGCTGCTACTGCTGCTGTTTGGGAAAACTTTGGTAGGGAAGCTTTGGGGATTTAAAATGCATTTTAGCTCTGTGGATACATTATGTTAGATACTGTACTAGCGGATGTACCCAACGGATCACCTGACAGAACTGGTCTCATCTGCTGTATGGAATACATATCAACAGAAGGGAAACGAAAAGACAGTCAGCAAATCTTCAGGAGGAAAATAATCTAGAGGAGAAGGAAAGTAAAACTGAAGATCAGTTACTCTGACTTGGTATGTACAGTAAACCATTTTTTAATAGCTCTTAATTACATTTTCCAAAATTCCAAAAGAAAATCTCTGAATACACTTGGCTGAATCAACTGTGGTTGATTTACCTGTATCAAGTACAATTATGTAAGATATCTAGTTTTATGGCACACAGTTGTAGGCTACATTCCATAGTGGAGCAGTAAAGTGT
Source organism: Coregonus clupeaformis (assembly GCF_020615455.1). Taxonomy (NCBI): domain Eukaryota; kingdom Metazoa; phylum Chordata; class Actinopteri; order Salmoniformes; family Salmonidae; genus Coregonus; species Coregonus clupeaformis. The sequence continues at coordinate 31,072,426 of NC_059215.1, read as the reverse complement.
AATAACATCAACTTACTGTAAGTGGGATCCCTGGACCCAGTGTCACTACTGCTACTGTCACTGTTACATTTGGTAGGGTACAATGTAACGTGCTTAACAAGAGTACATTGGACTACACATTTGGAAATGTGGGGCCTATTTCCTACCTTATGAAAAACTAAATCGTAATATTTCAAGCTCTTCGCTGGCCATGTTGATATTTAATATAGCCTAATCCTGCATAGCCTGCAGAAGCATCATGAAGAGTAGCTGAGTAGCTGCCTGTTTAACTGGGAGGTAATGTCCCATGATAAAGGCATCTGGACAATGATAACAGAAAACTGCTGCCATAACCAGGATCATAAACGAAGGAGTCCTATCCGCCCCATGTGTTTTAGGTCGGCCCTGCTTACGCCCCAGGCACCCAGAGGGAAAACTAGCCACTAACATACACACAGGGGACTGATGCATAGACATACTGTAGGTACAGTGGGAGTGTGTGACAGATAGTCAGTTAAAGATGGAGAACTGGGATCTACAGTGTGGTGTATTGTTTAGACTGAGCGAGTGTAGCTGTATGAGATGCGTTACGGCCCGGATGTTGGAGAGGGATGGACAGACATACAGACATACACTGTGTCTGCATGCTGAGTCCAGGGCCTGGGGTTCTGGCAATGTCCTAGTGCCCAGCCTCAGTCCCAGTCAAGATCTCTGCTGGCCTGAGGGACAACCTGCTGACGCCTACTCACTGAGGGCCCAGCTGTCTGTCCATATGTCTGTCTCTGGCTGTCTGTCTGTCCAGCTGTCTGTCTGGCAGTTCTATACCCGCTGTGCCATGTCTTTCTGTCTGTCAGTTCTTGTTTGAAGCTCTGTCTACTGTATGATATAAATTGTACTTAGTTGTGTAGTTCTTGTGGATGCTATGTATTAAGTGTATCCCTCTGTCTCTCCAGTGCTTTTGGGGTGACTGTGTGCATCACGTGACTCTGATCATGATGTCCATGATGTGCACTGGTCACCTCATAATTCATCATCAGGCACTAGGAAGGATGCTGCTCATCTATAAGGACACATACTGGTACTCCTACAGTATGTAAACATATTGGCTGTAATGGATTGAAAACATCAAATCAAATTGTATTTGTCACATGCGCCGAATACAACAGCTGAAATGCTTACTTACAAGCCCTTAACCAACAATGCAGTTTTAAGAAAATAGAGTTAAGAAAATATTTACTAAATAAATAAATAAATAAATAAAAAATAAAGTAACACAATAAAATGACAATAATGAGGCTACATACAGGGGGTACCGGTACCGAGTCAATGTACGGGGGTACAGGTTAGTCGAGGCAATTTGTACATGTAGGTAGGGGTAAAGTGACTATGCATAGATAATAAACAGCGAGTAGCTGTTTAGGGAAAACGAAACATATTTGAACATGATGTAAGACTTCAGTGCACATCATATACATAATGAACAGAGTCATGTGATGCACACAGATATTAGTGTAATGTTTGTGATGATAGTCAGAACTTACTGTAAGTGCTCAACTTGGGTGGTAATGGCCTACACAGCACATGCAAGGGGTGTCGACCACCTCATAAAATGTTCTGCTACTCTTTTTCTGTGGGCATACAGTATGGATGTAACTGTATAAAGATAAACAGTATGGAGAACAATACTACCCCGGGGCCAAACAGAGATGAAGGAATCTCAGGGTTTTAATAGTGTACTTTGTAGACTAAACACAATGGTTAGATCAGTATCTGAGATTGTTCTAATGGAAATAGTATGTTTGCTGTTGCCTGAACCTCCCAGGAACATTGAGCCAACGGGGGCTGAAAGACAACAATGTTAGTGGGCTGTTCCCTGGTTCGTTTTGTAGTGATTGGTTCATTTTCAGTTTTTCTCTCGAACATCTATGACGTTGCAATCAGACCATACATTGTCTGATCTCAGCAGCCAAAACCAAATCTTGTATGTGCTCTGGGCCAATCTGTCACAAGACAGATACAGAAACATACAGTACTTTCCCAAATATGTTTAGTGTTATATTTTCCCCAAAAAATAGGTTTGTCAGCGTCAAGTTACAGTACCTTATTACCAAACTTAAACCTGAAAATAAGTGTGTTACACCGATATTCCGTCTTCTGTGTTGTAGTTGAGGAACAGAGGTCGAATGAAGCATTAGTATTGAAAGTGCTTCCCTTCCAGGAACAACAGGTGAGAATGAGTAGTGTGGCTTCCCTACCCTGCTGTTCTCTGTGAGACAGTGGTTCTACCCAGAGCCACATATGTAGGGTGCATTTGTAAATTCACTCTGGCAATCTACTCCGAGTTCAGAGCACTCTGATTTGAGAGTATCAGAGCGCAGAATAATTGATGAAATTATGAACAACCTAGCAACATTGTTATGACAGGTGTCAGTAAACATTGGCTAAAAACTGAACACAGTTACAGTCATTAAACCTTGAGATAACATGAAAATAGTATAACCAGCTTTGCTAGGGCAAGTAAAATGGTAAGAGTGAGGTGTTCACTCATTTGTGACTAAAAGTAGCTAGCAAGCTTGCTTGATCGCTGTTGTGAGATCAGAATGCTCGGATCAACCCTACTCCTCGGCCAAAGCATCCAGTGTGCGCTCTGAATTTACAAACGGACAATCTGACAACGCTCTGAATTTAGGAACGGCCCAGAGTGCACTCTGACGATCCAGGGTGAATTTACAAACGCACCCTTAAAGAGTTGGGTCATTGAGGTTTCTGAATTAGGATGACACTACAACATTCTATGGCAGCCATGTTAACTCCCCATTAACATTACAAGGGGGATATTTAAACAATGCTATGTAACTGAATGTCTAGAATTAGAACAATATAAAAAAGTATAAAAGTTGGCTCAAATCTAAATATATGGCTCTGGTTCTATCTCTTGGCTCTGCATGCAGTAGCCATGTGAGCGCCTCCAACAACACATCAAAGGAAACTGTTTACCAAAGAGGAGGAAACCCTCCTCACTCCAAAGCAAACACTGCTGCTATTCATAAGAATGAGGACCGGTAGCCCCGTTGCTTATTCATCTGAGCTCCCTCATTTTGATCTCACTTTGATGTAGAAATGAAAAGACTCGAAGATCCCAATATAAATGGAACAGGTCTGTAAAACACTAGAAGGTTTGCCAAATCTTGTGTTTGGGCCTTGTTTTTCTTCATATATCCGTTGCACTGGAATACGCAAACAACTAAATAACGGACATCACCCCATGGCTCATTGTGAACATTGTACCCTGGCTCAAGTGTGTCCTTCCAGCTCCAGACCTCTCGTTCCCATAGCCTAATCTAGAGTCTCGCTCTCTCGCTCTCTCAAACTATCTGAGGGAAATGGGGATATCTCCACTTGGCCATCAATCAACTGCTCAATACGATTTAATTAGGATTTAATTGAATTTTCTGGTCTGGCTCACCACCGCATGCCCTTATATCTGCAATCATCATGACCATTGTTGCTGAAGCCAGATAGTACTCGTCTTTCTCTGTTGTTTTAACAACAGTAACAGACCACCAGTGCCATCATTTCATGCAGAATTATAAGGACAATATTACTACTACAGTATATGGCATGTAGCCAAAAACCCTGATGTCATAAACATCCTCAAGGCTGTGGAAATCAGGTTTTTGATATTACCTTTGTGGACTGAGCGTAGAGGCTCTAGCAAATAATTGCTAGTTTTGAGGATCCTGAAAGAAGCAGCATATGATTTAACCTGTAAAGTGGCACTCCTGAGGGTATATCTTTAAGGTGGTGAGGGAGAGGAAGGTGTATTTGTTTGTGTGTGTATTTTAGCGAGGGAGAGAGAGAGAAACACCACACAAATACACACACAAAACACTGGATTTCTGAAACTCTGCCCAAGCTAGAGCAGCACACACATAAAAGCCCTAAGCAGATGCCCTAAGCAGTTGTCAGCGGTGTGAATGTGATAATTCACTTCAGAAGAGCTGAAGTGCTATTCAGTTCACTGTTAGGATAACGTTTCCCTATATACTGGTCCTGAAACAACCCCACACAAACAATGGCTGTGTGGCTGGCGGGCGGACTAGGCTATTTCATTCTCCTATTCACACACAACATTCACATTCATTTGCTGCTCTAGTGAATATCTGTTCAAATAATGGGTTTGCATTAACAGTAGTTACCATTGTTTACAATTCACCTTTTGAGCTATAACCACTGAGATGTGTGATCTAAAACAAGTATATTACTGTATTATACAGCAGTTATTATATTACATCATATATCATATATATTATATTATACTGTATTCTACAGTGGTAGTCTGTGTGTAGCTGTGTGCGTGTCTGGGTTGGGTAGGGTGGTCAGTGGGAGGTGGTGGTAAACCCTAGCCAATAATCTGAGTGGATTAGGTACTGTAGTGGTGGGATGTCCCACGTGGGCTGTCATCAGCAGGATCTGTACGTCAGGATTGGGCGTTGTGCTCTTCTCAGTGTTAGCCTTTAAGAGGCTTGGAGAGACTGGGTAGAACCTGGGATACCTCCGTCTCTATCTCTCTCCCTGACTCCGTTTCCCTTTCCCTGTGAGGAAGAGTGGAGGTAGGATGCAAATAATGCTTACTATTTCACTTTCTATATTTACTGTAATGCTTCATTATTGGTATTGAAGAGTAATTGAGAAAACAGTATGGTCAATCTGAGGATTTTATTTTATTTTGTTTGAGTTCGAATATTTCCTCAATCTGATGATATTGTTAACTAAATTATGTTGTCCTGAGGAGAGGAGAATTAGCATATCATGTGAAAAAGGTGGTAAATCATCTACAGATCCTGCATAGCTTCCAAAGCTAAGGCAGAAAATACGATTTTCTCCAGTCTCAAAATAACAGATAACAGCGCTGTGCTTTAATTGGATACTTGAAACGGTTGCTAGCTTTGCTTTCCTAATACATGCTCACCAAACATGAAGAAAAGAGAATTATAAGGGTTTAGTTCAACAAAGCATCATGTTGGCAGGCCAAACTGTTTCTGCAGGGATCCTGAAAGTTCTAAAGCAGTTGGATTGTATGGAATAGAATGTTTTCAAAAATGTAAAACAGAAAATTGTCTGTACAAACCAAGCGACAAGTAAGGTATTTTTTATGTTTGAAAAAATGGTTTAGTTCATAGAAATATCCAACTGTTATTTGACTAAATTATTTCAGTTCTTTTTCATTGCTGTTGGGATAGGTTTAATGAGATGGAGTCTGAGCTGTATAATTTGATTTAAGCAATAATACACGAGAGGCCATGTGTTATGACAATTTTATCATGGCTGTGACAGCCACAAGTCGAAGCATTAAAAAGCAAGATTCTTTCCCAAACCATACATTTTTCTACAAAATGTGATGCTACATTCACTAACACTGGTTGTCAAATGCAATTTTAGGCGCTCTCTGGTCATTAGTTCTATTCGTATTGACTGCCATGTAAAGAAAAACAACCCAAGCGCTGGTTGATAGTTCCAGAACTTTGCAGGTTGCTATGGCAAGCAAAAATGGTTGCTATGGAGGCTCTTCCCCCCCCCCTTGCTAGATAGCCAACTACACGGCTAACACAATCACTTCCAACTGAAGCTGGAAAGACAGCAAACTAGCTGCATTTTGTTTCGTTTTACCAGTTTTTCTATTGACATTTCTTTGTATCCATAAAAATTATGTTTTTCATGATATCGACTGTCTGAGAAAAGCTGCCTGTCTGTCTTGCCCCGACCCCCAACACATTCATTATTATGGGACACATTGGAGATCGAATTTCAATATTGCAACCATGTTGCAAATGTTGTAGATAATGTCTAGATGCTTTTTACAGTGGAGATCAAGTTTATAAATTGCATGGCTGGGCAGATAAGACAGTGGATCTGTAAAAGTAGTAGTGTGTTGCTAGGTAATGATGTAAACAATGGCACTTTTTATGAATGTACTGGCCATGTGTATATTGTCTCTTATTAAAGGGGTTGTTTGGATTCTGGATGCTGATTGGTTGATATGCGGGAGTTGTGGGACAATGCTCCCACAAAATACCATGACGTGTTAATGTCATCATTCCACTGTCCTGCAGCCCAGGCATAAAATTTATAAAATCTCCCTCGGGGGAAGAAAGTGTCTTCACATTTTTGTTTCCATACTGCTATTTTGGTTTCCAAATAAACCTACCTGTCTGCCTCTATGACCCGCACAACAATGTATAATTTTACAAATGCGATCTCTCCTGTCCCAAGAATAAACGTGAAACTAATTATTCACCTTGGAAACCGTAAACAGAATTCCATGAATTCATTAACCAGCGCAGGCTTATTGGATATTTATTAAATGATTATTTATTGAAGTTCTTGTCTCTCGTCATCATTGAATCTCTGCTAGCTAACTACATGCCAATGATTTGTTTAGCACAGCAATGTCGAATGAAAAGAATGATTAGAATTAACGACTGGGTCAAAACAAAATAACTAACAACCAGCCCGCTTGGGTAGCAACTTCAGAATGCAAAAGTTATCCGATGCGGGCCTGGAGGCAAGGGAAATAATGGCTGTGAGTGGCCATCGGTGTGAGAGCTCACTCAAGAGTTATTGGCAGCCCCAAGGATAACGGAAAGTGCTGGAGTGTCATTTTAGCTGGCAACGATGTGGGTGGGACATCTTATTCTCAGCCAAAGAAGAGGCAAGCACTGGCTGTCACCAACCAGGACCATGGACAGTTCTTCCACTTGTGTGCCATCATTGAAACGTCACTATTAACATCACCAACTAGCTTGGTTAGCTCGGACTTGCCAACCATAATAGTTGTTGCTTATGTAGGCCTATTGGTTATTTATTAAATCATTATTTATTGAAGTTCTTGTCTCTCATCATCAGTGAATCTCTGCTAGCTAGCAACATTCCAATGATTTGTTTAGCATAGCTACGTCTAATGAATATAATTATTTGACTGATTCAAAAGAGCCCTTAGACGTGAGTTATTGCACTTTAATCCCTGGGTTCTTATGACTTATTGCTTAATTATACAACGGGTGGGTCTAATCCTGGATGCTGATTGGTTAAAACCACATTCTAGCCATTGTATATTCCACAAGTTACCACCGGCAAAAGCTATGACATTGAAATGCCTATTTACTCTGTTCCATCTCACTGCGAAATCCACTGTCTCATCAGCCCAGCCAGGCAATTTATAAACTTGATCTCCACTCTAAAAAGCATCTAAACATTATCTCCCATTTCTTTTAGCTAGCATTTGATTTTCAAAAGCGGAGTTTTGTATAAACCTAGTTGTCTATCTCTCCGACATTTGCAACATTTTTTCAATATTGAAATTTGATCTCCAGCTGTCCCATAGTAATGGATGTGCCAGGAGTCAGGACGAGACAGACAGGCAGGCAGGCAGGCAGCTTTTCTCAGCCAGTCAAAATCATGAATCAGCTGGCATCATGGTTATGGATATATACAAAGAAATGTCAATAGAACACAGGTAAAACTAAACGAAATGCAAGTAGTTTGCTGTGTTTCCAGCTTCAGTTTGAAGTGATTGTGTTAGCTGTGTTGTTGGCTAGCTCCTCTGAACAACAGTTTCCTGACGACAGAGCACATTTTCTATGCCAGGCAAAATCGTGCTTCATTAGCTCATTGTTATGGATGTATCCAAATAAATGTCACTAGAAAACTGCTTAAACAAACGCAACTACCTTGCTGTTATTCTGGCTGCACTGTTTGACGTGACTGTAAATTAGCCGTAGTTGGCTAGCTAGAAGGCAAGGGATAAGAACGTTGCCAGCCAGTATGGCAATGAAACATTTACAACGAACGACTGAATGACTGGGTTGCGTCTCTGGCAACTGAACCGATAGAACGAACAACCAGCCGGCTTGGGTAGCAATCCTAGATTTGTGTGGGGACTATATCTTGTGGAAGGATGAAATAGTATGAATAAATTAATCAAAATAACGTTTTTAATGAACATACACTACCAGACAAAAGTTTGGACACACCTACTCATTCAAGGGTTTTTCTATATTGAAGGAGTTCCCACATATACTGCTTTTCCTTCACTCTGCGGTCCAACTCCCAAACCATCTCAATTGGGTTGAGGTCGGGGGATTGTGGAGGCCAGGTCATCTGATGCAGCACCCCCACACCATAACAGCTCCTCCTCCATGCTTTACGTTGGAAACTACACATGTGAAGATCATCCGTTCACCCACACGCGTCTCACAAAGACACGACGGTTTGAACCAAAAATATCAAATTTGGACTCCAGACCAAAGGACACATTTCCACCAGTCTAATGTCCATTGCTCGTGTTTCTTGGCCCAAGCAGGTCTCTTCTTCTTATTGGTGTCCTTTAGTAGTGGTTTCTTTGCAGCAATTCGACCATGAAGGCCTGATTCACACAGTCCCCTCTGAACAGTTGATGTTGAGATGTGTCTGTTACTTGAACTCTGTGAAGCATTTATTTGGGCTGCAATTTCTGAGGCTGGTAACTCTAATGAACTCTGCAGCAAGTGGTAACTCTGGGTCTTCCATTCCAGTGGTGGTCCTCATGAGAGCCAGTTTCATCATAGCGCTTGATGGTTTTTGCGACTGCACTTAAAGAAACTTTAAAAGTTCTTGAAATGTTCCGTATTGACTGACCTTCATGTCTTAAATTAATGATGGGCTGTCATTTCTCTTTGCTTATTTGAGCTGTTCTTGCCATAATATGGACTTGGTCTTTTACCAAATAGGGCTATCTTCTGTATACCCCCCCTAACCAATTAAGTTCTTGCATATGAACATAGATGTAACCCTATCTCCGTGTTCATTGATTAACTAGGTTGATCTTATAGTTCACTGAATCTGAATAAATGTAACTGTAGTCTACTGTGAAATCATCAACATATCCAAATTAATTATCCAACCCAAATTTAGAATGACAATGCTTAGTGATTCACATGGTCTTATCACTCAAAGTTAAAAACCCTCAACTTAGCACATATCACCACTCTCAGAATGTACACTTATATTACATACAATATAACAATCCAGAATTCTAGTATTACTTTCCTCATCATGAGAATAACTACAGATCATTATCACAATGCATTCTTAATCCTAATTATTATAAATTTAGCAGTATCGACAGAGCTGACCAACCCTTCCTTCCCCGTCACTCAATCTTCTGGCGTCTCTTCATTATGTTCTTCAGACAGCTTCATAGTTCAACTTGGATTGCCCATGACAATGTTCCAATTTCAATGTCTCATCCGAGTCACCACCATCTCTACCCCCATTCTGTCTTGTCCATTTGCCAACCAGTATACCAACAACATGAGAAATGTTGTATTTGAACAGATCACTCTCCATTCTCACTCCTCGTGGACTCCTGTCCCACTCCCCAGGGAAAAGCATGAGACAAAAGCATTTGATAGCTTCGATTGGATGTTGTACACCGGTTGCAGGTAGGAGTGGTGCTGGACAGGACCATATGCCTTTGTTGCTCATCTTCAGCCAGGGAAATGGGTTTTGAGTTTCACACCATTCTAGGCTGAATTATCCAAGCTATGCATCAAGACACAATCTGTAGTAACCTCGACATAGGACAGATCATAACAGTTTAGTTGAGTTCATTTCTAATCCACGAAATCCATATAAGCATTGACTATATGACAAATAATTATGTTTTACCAATTATTCTTAAAACCAATGTCTAATATACTCCCCTTATCAATCTGTCAATTACACCGCAGAGTCACAGGATCAGGAATCTTTTACCACCACAAAGTCTCCTGGGCGCAGAAAATGCCCAGATTATCCTGCTAGGTCGGGCAGAGAAGCCTTCACCCATGAAGAAAGTCTTAAGAACATTGTTAGGTGAGACACAGTATGCTACTATAGCATGTCTTCTCATCAGTCAGGAGAAGCCCTGAGATTAGGAAGGGCACATTCTTGCAGCTTGTTGCACTATACTAGTTTCATAGACACAGACCCCCTTTGTACTTTGTCTCTGGCCACTAATACATTTGCACATAACATATTCCATCTAACGCATAACACATTAATTACTAATGCTCATATTCTTAATACAATTTCCATATTTACCAAAAGGCCCTAGGCGACCAGTAATTCCCCCCTTTGGACACATGACTCACATCGTGATTCATGCGTTCAAAAAACAACAACAGCATTGCCTGTTAAACCAAAATAAAAAATGAAATTAAAATGACAACCCTTGATAATATCTTAACTTAATTTTATCCCCTAAGGTAATTCAAGGAATAGTAAAATGTACTATCGACACGTGTCCCTCATTCAGGACTAGCTCTCTCTCTCTCTGTCCTTTTCATGGTCTGAATCATATATACTACTATTGCAAAATTATATTATAAATGTCTTCATAATCATCAGTATTACAAAAGACCCTCAACTCAGTATAAGAAATGACCTTAAATTCATCATCCTATGTCTCTAAGTTTTACAGTGTGGCTGATCACATAACTAGAAAGTCAGGACAGAGGTCAGAGGTCATTCAAACCCTTCAAAGAAGTGTTTCATTCTATAGTATACTAATCATTTAACAACAGTCAAAACATTTAATACATATCGTATCCCAAGTGTACAATCAGTCCTTAGTACAGTTCTTTTCAAAATAAATCACATATGTTTAATTAAAAGTCACTCAGAAAATAAAACTTCAAAAAAGTGTGTGTCCCTTGAAGTCTGCTCCCCCAGCCCACAGACTCGGGAATCTTTCCACAGAGAGATAATTAAACCCCCATTATCCTGGAACAGAAAGTTAACATGTTGTTAACATTCAGTTATAATCATCAATCCCAAAATAGTAATTACACACAAAACATGATGCAGATAATTCCACTGTACTACCTCATGTCAATAATCGTTTGTTTCAATCTAATTCCTTGTGACTACTTCATATTAAGATGACATAAAATCTCTTACAAGATGAAAACCACTCAATGTTCTCTGAGTTTGCAATGAGCATCCCTAATTGATTACCATTTAGACCCCACTGTCCATAATTCACACAAGGATTATTCAACCCCAAAATCATCTCCATTTGATCCCATATCAAATTATTATGGTAACTTTACTGGATCAATGAAATAGGAAATAACTGTTTCGCCTTAGATCCTTCCTGTTACCCCTTTAAATGTAATATTTTAGTCATTCGCAAATATAATCAATTTCTCAGCGGAAAGAACCATTGATATTTAATCCCAGGCATCTATTGAAAATCGTTTGAGATGTTGTCTCCTATGACTCCCTTAACATACAGTGGGGAGAACAAGTATTTGATACACTGCCGATTTTGCAGGTTTTCCTACTTAAAAATCATACCTCTACATGCTTTGTAAGTAATTAATTTGCATTTTATTGCATGACATAAGTATTTGATACATCAGAAAAGCAGAGCTTAATATTTGGTACAGAAACCTTTGTTTGCAATTACAGAGATCATACGTTTCCTGTAGGTCTTGACCAGGTTTGCACACACTGCAGCAGGGATTTTGGCCCACTCCTCCATACAGACCTTCTCCAGATCCTTCAGGTTTCGGGGCTGTCGCTGGGCAATACGGACTTTCAGCTCCCTCCAAAGATGTTCTATTGGGTTCAGGTCTGGAGACTGGCTAGGCCACTCCAGGACCTTGAGATACTTCTTACGGAGCCACTCCTTAGTTGCCCTGGCTGTGTGTTTCGGGTCGTTGTCATGCTGGAAGAACCAGCCACGACCCATCTTCAATGCTCTTACTGAGGGAAGGAGTTTGTTGGCCAAGATCTCGCGATACATGGCCCCATCCATCCTCCCCTCAATACGGTGCAGTTGTCCTGTCCCCTTTGCAGAAAAGCATCCCCAAAGAATGATGTTTCCACCTCCATGCTTCACGGTTGGGATGGTGTTCTTGGAGTTGTACTCATCCTTCTTCTTCCTCCAAACACGGCGAGTGGAGTTTAGACCAAAAGCTCTATTTTTGTCTCATCAGACCACATGACCTTCTCCCATTCCTCCTCTGGATCATCCAGATGGTCATTGGCAAACTTCAGACGGGCCTGGACATGCGCTGGCTTGAGCAGGGGGACCTTGCGTACGCTGCAGGATTTTAATCCATGACGGCGTAGTGTGTTACTAATGGTTTTCTTTGAGACTGTGGTCCTAGCTCTCTTCAGGTCATTGACCAGGTCCTGCCGTGTAGTTCTGGGCTGATCCCTCACCTTCCTCATAATCATTGATGCCCCACGAGGTGAGATCTTGCATGGAGCCCCAGACCGAGGGTGATTGACCGTCATCTTGAACTTCTTCCATTTTCTAATAATTGCGCCAACAGTTGTTGCCTTCTCACCAAGCTGCTTGCTTATTGTCCTGTAGCCCATCCCAGCCTTGTGCAGGTCTACAATTTTATCCCTGATGTCCTTACACAGCTCTCTGGTCTTGGCCATTGTGGAGAGGTTGGAGTCTGTTTGATTGAGTGTGTGGACAGGTGTCTTTTATACAGGTACCGAGTTCAAACAGGTGCAGTTAATACAGGTAATAACTGGAGAACAGGTGAGCTTCTTAAAGAAAAACTAACAGGTCTGTGAGAGCTGGAATTCTTACTGGTTAGTAGGTGATCAAATACTTATGTCATGCAATAAAATGCAAATGTATTACTTAAAAATCATACAATGTGATTTTATGGATTTTTGTTTTAGATTCCGCCTTTCACAGTTGAAGTGTACCTATGATAAAAATTGCAGACCTCTACATGCTTTGTAAGTAGGAAAACCTGCAAAATCGGCAGTGTATCAAATACTTGTTCTCCCCACTGTACATACTATAGGGTACTTCCACCAGTCCTGGAAGAAAAAATCCTACTCAAAACACATCAGATAATACCATGTTTCATTAAGTTGACTAGACACCTTCTAAATTAAACAAACCCATACCCCTTTCCGGTAATCTAATCATCGCAACCTGTTGCATTGATTTATTAAAAATATAAACCTGTTGATTAACAACTCTAGAACCTTCAAAAAATGGGTACTTCCCCATCAGCATAATAGTAAAAACAAACTGTAATTCCCTTTAACATATTGCATCAACAGAACCCTTAAATTTACACCATGTAGCAATTGCTGACATACGGCGTGATACAAAATTTGACTATATTTTAAACATAATTCGTGTTCTCGCATATACATACCCCTAATTTAATGTCAGCTAATATCTTTTCTCCTTGATACTCACAAAGGCAATCAAGCTCCCAAGCTAACTGGCTAAAGATGGCTAGCTTGCTAGCTACTCTACAAACATACCACTCCACTCACCCTAGCGGATCTTGCTAGGCTTTGAAATTCATGTTATCACGTAAGATCATGGACACAGTTCTATCGCAATTGTCAATCCGCTGTTATTAGAAGTCAGTACATCTAGATAACTGTACCTTCTGATTAGGCTACAGGTAATACAACAAACATCTACTGTTTTTGGATGATCATACATTTAATTGATATCCATAGTATACATATTCAATCTAGTGATTGACATTAAGTCCCCATTCTCAGTAGTTTAAGCTAGCACCATTAGGCAACGCAAAAAATGACTACCTCGAAATCGTCTCGCTATTCCTGTGCAAACAAGCTGCTAAATCGGCCATTCTACATCACAAAACAAACACTGGCTGCAGTATCTGTCTAAGCAACACATACCCACATTTAAATGACAATCAGAACCCCACATTTCAGTCTATGCCATTGACCCAATGCTATTGAAATGACAAAGAAATCCCGCAAATAGCCCAATTACAATGGTTTGTCGTCTTAACGTCTGATTGTCGTAGAAATATTTGACTCAAAAATAGTCAACTAAAAAATATCTCTCAAGAGACTGGAGCTTGTGAATCCAGAAATTAGACTTTATTATTTGCGTAACAAAGCCGAGCCACTCCATGGAACGGCTGTCTCTCTTTGGCTCAGAGATCTCTTTTATACACACACAAATGCACAGTCATGTATACATAGCTTACAAAGCTACTCCCCTTAAGATCATTGATTATCATCTTTAACTGCCACGCCACTATTATCTTTGAAAGTCCAATAACACATGTTGTTTACTCCAAAAGGCCATGGGCGCTTTTGCCTCTTTTCCATTTTAGTCATTTAGCAGACGCTCTTATCCAGAGCGACATACAGTTAGTGAATACATATCTTTTTATAGTGGCCCCCCGTGGGAATCGAACCCACAACCCTGGCGTTGCAAACGCCATGCTCTATCAACTGAGCTACATCCCTGCTGGCCATTCCCTCCCCTACCCTGGGCCAATTGTGCGCCGCCCATGAGTCTCCCGGTCGCGGCCGGCTGTGACAGAGCCTGGATTCGAACCAGGATCTCTAGTGGCACAGTTAGCACTGAGATGCAGTGCCTTAGACCACTGCGCCACTCAGGCATGGCTCAGACACTTTAAAAAATAAAATACATACATTCATCAAAGCATGTTTACACACTATATTGGCTATATTCCTTATTTAGACATGCATCTAGAATTTACAGTGCGGGTGATCAGGTTACACTATAAAGCCAGGACAGATTTCAGAGGTCATTACAATCATTCAATGAATTGTTTCATCCAATAGTATACTACTCTTAACAACCATCAAGACATTTAATAAATGTTGTATCCCGAGTGTACAGTAAGTCCTTAGTACAGCTCTTTTCAAAATAAATCACACATATTTACTTATCCCTCAGTAAAGAAAAACCCAAATTACATGTGTATGCCCCTTTAAGATATTTCACTTCCATCCCGTCAAAAAAACAAACAAAATAGAAATAAAAATCCTATACAGCTAACATTTCATACTAAGTAGTTTGTTTGTGGTTATTCGAACACCATATAGTAAAACAATAAACAAACAAAAAATGGCCAGGCCTTATTTATAGTCTCAGAAAATATTTCAAAGAAAAAAAGAATCACTCCCCCCTTTTTCATGGAAGAAAAAGTACACATTTAGTTAGTTTTCATTCTGATACCTCTTAATCAGTCCACACAATCTACATTTGAAATTCTCACTCTCTTGCCACATCTCCTGATCCCTCCTTTCAGACAACCCTCAAGACATCACTTGTGACTGCTCCCTTCTCCGGTGAATTCCACAATTCAGCGCACATAAAACGAAATAAAATCCCATAAGACTTAAACCCATAGGCTTTTCATTAGCCGCACTGCTACCACTCCATCACCCCCAACATGCTTCGTTACCTCGAAAACTCAAATATGCTATCCCTTGCCTCGTTTGTTGTACTTTCCCATATGCCTGTGGCCCTAGCAGAGCAAGGGAAACAAATACTTCAAGGTCTCAGAGCGAGTGACGTCACCGATTGAAATGCCACTAGCGCGCACCGCTAACTAGCTAGCCATTTCACACCGGTTACACTCACCCCCCTTTTTGACCTCCTCCTTTTCTGCAGCAACCAGTGATCCGGGTCAACAGCTTCAATGTAACAGTGTTGCTTCCGTCCCTCTCCTCACCCCTACCTGGGCTCGAACCAGGGACCCTCTGCACACATCGACAACAGTCACCCTCGAAGCACCGTTACCCGTCGCTCCACAAAAGCCGCGGCCCTTCTATCAAAATAGTTTACTAATGTGATGATGGTTTCCCCATTACCTTCTGTGGACATACCCCTTCCTTAACTATTATTAGTCCCTCTGATCTGCATTTAATCTGGCCCCCTATTCTACACAGTGTATCTCTTTCTACTAAATTAACTGGAATTTGTTCTGACACTAATATATGTACACGTAACTTTTTCCTGCTTTTTATTCTCCTGGAACTGTCATATATATTAGCTGTGTTTGTCATGAAAATTCTATTGTCTGTGCATCTTTGCCTGACATGGGGTTGGTGAGAGGCATAATTTGGATTTACACGTGAGTAAATTGCTCCAGTATCTATCATCATTGGGGTGCCTCTATTCTTCACCTGAACCTTTAGCATAGGTTCTTCATCAGCCTGCATAGCTACTGCCACTAGCTAACCCTCCCCTTTAGGATTCTCTGAGCCCCCCTAATATCCATTATTTTTCTGGGTTTTTTATTGTCCTTCTGTGTCATAAATTTGCTTTTTCCAGATAAGAATAATATGCCATTTAGCAAACGCTTTTATCCAAAGCGACTTACATGTGTGCATACATTTTTGTATATGCGTGGTCCTGGGGATCAAACCCACTATCCTGGCGTTACAAGCGCCGTGTTCTACCAACTGAGCTACAGAGGACCACAGATGAGCGTATAGTGCCCTTTTCTGATATTGTTATAATTGTAGCCTATTGCATGACTTTACTTTAAAATATAAGTTTGTTTATTCAACAAATCTAGAACCCACTATAAATTGGTGCTATTCCCTCAGCATAATAGCCAAAGCTCCTTGCATCCCCTGGTTCACGTAATGAAAATAAATTATAATTCTAGAATTCACCAACTATTCGCATACATCACTGGTGTCACGCAAACTATAGAATAAAGTAATAACAATTAGAATTTGTCAAATAAAGGTTTTCCATCCAACTATTCAAACTTGCTTCAAATATCTCTTTCAGCTCGATACAGTCAAGCAAGTACGACTCTCTTTTACCCGAGAACTAGATCATGGCATTAGTAAAGTCTATTCACAACTCAACAATAACTAATAGTATATTTATATTCATATTATTAAAAGACCTTACTTTCATTCCAGTCTACCTAAACAATTCAAATTATGGCCATAACTCTATCGCAATTGCCAGTCAGCTATTCAAATGTATGTAACTGTCCTTTCTGATTAGACTATAGTCACTCCTCCTTCTTTCCCGTTGAATAAGTGAGTCCTTCAGTCTGAAAAGACGCAGGCTGCTAAATCGTCCAGTCTTATCCTGACTGTTCCTTCAATCTAAACAACCCACAACCATAGCTGAACTATACTTAGAAAACCTAGACTCTAATCAGAGATGCAGAATCTATGCTTTAATGAAATGACAAGTTAATCCTCCTTTATTCCAATGATAATGGTCAGTAGTTTTAGTATCTGGCACATACCACACTTTATCAGAAAATAGCTTTGAAGGACGCAGATCTCACACGCTCAACGTAAACAACTTAACAGTCAACGAGTCAAACCCCACATTCATTGATTTGGAAACAGATCTAACGACCTAACCAAATGAATTATATTTTCCCCTAATATACTAAAATTCCTTGACTATATCACCTCTGCTTCTGAAATAATACATAATTTATTATAATGCTTAATTCTACCACATGCCCTATGTACTTTCTCCCATTTCCACGTACGTCTACGTGTTTGGGCGTGCAAGTCAACACCTATAATTTTATCCAATCCCTCGTATTAAATTACACTGACATAAAATTCATTCTATTCGAATATACAGTGGGGAAAAAAAGTATATAGTCAGCCACCAATTGTGCAAGTTCTCCCACTTAAAAAGATGAAAGAGGCCTGTAATTTTCATCATAGGTACACGTCAACTATGACAGACAAATTGAGATTTTTTTTCTCCAGAAAATCACATTGTAGGATTTTAAATGAATTATTTTTGCAAATTATGGTGGAAAATAAGAATTTGGTCACCTACAAACAAGCAAGATTTCTGGCTCTCACAGACCTGTAACTTCTTCTTTAAGAGGCTCCTCTGTCCTCCACTCGTTACCTGTATTAATGGCACCTGTTTGAACTTGTTATCAGTATAAAAGACACCTGTCCACAACCTCAAACACTCACACTCCAAACTCCACTATGGCCAAGACCAAAGAGCTGTCAAAGGACACCAGAAACAAAGTTGTAGACCTGCACCAGGCTGGGAAGACTGAATCTGCAATAGGTAAGCAGCTTGGTTTGAAGAAATCAACTGTGGGAGCAATTATTAGGAAATGGAAGACATACAAGACCACTGATAATCTCCCTCGATCTGGGTCTCCACGCAAGATCTCACCCCGTGGGGTCAAAATGATCACAAGAATGGTGAGCAAATATCCCAGAACAGGGGGGATGACCTGCAGAGAGCTGGGACCAAAGTAACAAAGCCTACCATCAGTAACACACTACGCCGCCAGGGACTCAAATCCTGCAGTGCCAGACGTGTCCCCCTGCTTAAGCCAGTACATGTCCAGGCCCGTCTGAAGTTTGATAGAGTGCATTTGGATGATCCAGAAGAGGATTGGGAGAATGTCATATGGTCAGATGAAACTAAAATAGAACTTTTTGGTAAAAACTCAACTCGTCGTGTTTGGAGGACAAAGAATGCTGAGTTGCATCCAAAGAACACCATACCTACTGTGAAGCATGGGGGTGGAAACATCATGCTTTGGGGCTGTTTTTCTGCAAAGGGACCAGGACGACTGATCCGTGTAAAGGAAAGAATGAATGGGGCCATGTATCGTGAGATTTTGAGTGAAAACCTCCTTCCATCAGCAAGGGCATTGAAGATGAAACGTGGCTGGGTCTTTCAGCATGACAATGATCCCAAACACACCGCCCGGGCAACGAAGGAGTGGCTTGTAAGAAGCATTTCCAAGGTCCTGGAGTGGCTAGCCAGTCTCCAGATCTCAACCCCATAGAAAATCTTTGGAGGGAGTTGAAAGTCCGTGTTGTCCAGCGACAGCCCCAAAACATCACTGCTCTAGAGGAGATCTGCATGGAGGAATGGGGCCAAAATACCAGCAACAGTGTGTGAAAAACCTTGTGAAGACTTACAGAAAACGTTTGACCTGTGTCATTGCCAACAAAGGTTATATAACAAAGTATTGAGAAACTTTTGTTATTGACCAAATACTTATTTTCCACCATAATTTGCAAATAAATTCATTAAAAATCCTACAATGTGATTTTCTGGATTTTTTTTCTCATTTTGTCTGTCATAGTTGACGTGTACCTATGATGAAAATTACAGGCCTCTCTCATCTTTTTAAGTGGGAGAACTTGCACAATTGGTGGCTGACTAAATACTTTTTTCCCCCCACAGTATTCATATCTACCAAACCATTCATGTTTCTAATGATTCTTTATTGCCACAAATCAGTTAATCACAATCTAGTCTCAGCGGAACGAACAACAAATTACCCAAATCCTTCCCCTCAGTCATAGAATCCTCCCAGAATCGTATATGTTGGTTACTGATCTTATGAAATTCTATGACAGGCATTGTTGTACGAAACTCCAAGATATATTTTACAAGAAAAGCTTATTATTCCAACGTATATATAATAATCATATACACCTCTATATCTCATCATTCAAACTTCAGAGTGCGACTCATTTACACCATTTATACCACTCTCATTCCATATTTATACAATGTTGTTCTCAAACGCGCTTAATTACTATTTGTATAACCTACAGGAATATTTTATTCTATCAAAGGGCCCAAATTTGGAATGTTAACCCTATCCCAGTTATTATTTTACTGTAGTCAATTTATCATAATACTACATCACCTCTAAAGTTTCTAAATATAATGTCAGAAACATACCCTAAAAGATTGATCAAAATATAATGCATAGACGTCATATGATCACACCGGTACACGTGACCTGTTCCTCCAACAGGATTTATTTTACCCCTCCTGGTAACGTGAATTTTCTACACTCAGTTGGTCAATGAATATCCACACACCATTTATTCTTCTCTTTCCTAATGTGAGATTGGGCACGCCCTTTCTCCATCAGACAGAAGCTTCAAATGACCTCAAATATATTTCCTTTCCTTACAGAAAGGCTATTTACTTGCAAGATGTCTTATTATTCTCACTCACACAGATGAGCAGCCACTTGTGCCCAAATTAATCAGACAGTTTAATGACTCACAGTAGCCCAAGCAAACCACTCATCCACATGATCAGACCTACTCTATTTAACACTTTCTCTATATTTTGAAGCCTTAGTGACTGTTTAACCCGTTCACCTACTCAGGGTGACCGGTGTTAACTCCAATTTATGTCACCTACTCAGGATGACCTATCTTTTTACCTGATCGACCCTTTCTGATTCACTTCCCCGACACAAGAAAGACAATTTCTATTTATTTAGCCCCCTAGGTGATACACTTCCTCGACACACCTGGACTTTTACTACGCTTTCCTAAGCGACCTGTAAATTCTTCCCTTCTTCTCTGATTCGCTTCATCAACACAGAAAATAAGCAGTATTGCATACATACATTCATCAAAGCATGTGTACACACTGTATTGGCTATATTCCTTATTTAGACATGCATCTGGATTTATAAAATGTCAATCATGTTTACTATATTTTATCTTTGACATTTCCCAACATTTTCCTTAATGATACATAAAATATTACCATATGATCCATAATGAAATTCCTTCACTTCATCACCTTAGCTCCGGAATGATACTTAGTTTAATGGAAACCCTAAATTGGCTTTGTACAATGTTATAAGTTACGTCTATAATTTCCAGTCCTAATGGACAGTTTATTTCTTAAACCTTATCTCTATCAAATGATCCATCAACGGCACCAACTCCGAAAACTTTTATTTATTATTTCCCACCACTGACGTATGTCTACGTTTGGGTGAGCAAGATAATATATAAATATTATTCTAATTATTACTTTATCAAATCCCTAGTAATCGATTACACACACATAAAATTAATCATATTTTCATATATTCACATAATCCATATAGAACGTTAGAAATCCTTAGGTACTCACATCAACCAATCCCTTCGTGTTTTTAACGATTCTCAATCGACACAAATCAGCTTCTTCAAACATACTCCCAGCGGAACCAAAAAACCAACAACTTTAATTTCCCGGACACTGACCTTCCTGTCATGGGATCCTCAACGCCTCCCAGAAAATATAGACTTTCCGCTGCTCTCTAAAATAACATCACGCTCTCAATACCACTCCTTGATATACTATGATGGGCATTGATGTACGGAACCACAAGATAACGTTATATCAAAGCTTATTATCCAAATCTCGATACCCATTTCTATCTTTTATTATCCAACCTTCAGATTAATACATATTTCCATATTCACACCACTATTTCCAAACACACTTAATCAATATTTGTATAACCTGCAGGAATATTACTTCTATAAAAAGGGGCCAAACTTGGAATGTCAATTCCATACCATTAACATTTTACAATAACTGATTTTAGGATTACATATTTCATTAGCCTGACTTCCAAAATATTCTATAAATAACCAATCATATATGTTGCTATCATCGTCACAGTTGTCCTCTGTACTATAAGCTGGAGGCTGAATAGAGTTCGCTAACTACGGATAAATTCCTTTCATATTGTCAGATCCTTTTATAGCCCATGTGTTCTGACTCTTTTCAGAAGGTAGATTATGTTGTTCCATTGCCAAATTACGTAATTTCTTAACTGACTTTTCCTCCTTCCTAATTAAATTTACAGGCCATTATGCACTCATTAAATACCATGCTTTATACACATCTTTCATATAATCTAAATCCCATTTCGGGTTGCTTACGGCTGTATTGTCAATGATATACTTTCACGCTACCTGTAATTTATCCCTTTCAAAACAACTATCTTGAGGATACTCATTATCTGTCCATGCTGATAAATCACTAAGATATGGTTCCACATAGAAAAACCCTAATTTAATTAACATCCATTTGCTCAGTGTCTGATTTTCGATACATTTAAAAGAGATATGTTTTAGATGCGGATTTGTCTGCAACAATTTCGTCATTACCTTTCGTTCCCTTCGAGGTAAATCTAGCTCTGATTTATTCTTAATTGTCACTGTCTTGCCAGATACCGGTCTACTGAGTTGGCTCCCCATTGTTTTGTATTATTAGTTCATACAATATTCGTAATTAAATATTTGAATCAAATCCCCACCTTTATCTTTTTTGTTTGTTTTGTAGTTGCTGTATTAGTTATGGTTTTCTCTCTCGCCCGTCTTGAGTAATTCACAAGGGACTAATTCTCCCTTCACCAAGGTCCTCTAACTCTTATAAACACCAAAGGACTCAAACCTGTAACAAAAGGACTCTAACCTTTAATAATAATATGCCATTTAGCAGACGCTTTTATCCAAAGCGACTTACAGTCATGCGTGCATACATTTTTACGTAAGGGTGGTCCCGGGAATCGAACCTACTACCCTGGCGTTACAAGCGCCATGCTCTACCAATTGAGCTACAAAGGACCACCCATAAGCTAACACTTCATGATGATTCTTACACACCAAAGGACTCAAACCTGACACTTTATCACACTTTATGATGATTCAACACACCAAAGGACTCAAACCTGACACTTTATCACACTTTATGATGATTCAACACACCAAAGGACTCAAACCTGACAACTCTATCACACTTTATGATGTCGTACACATTAAAAGACCCTACGCCCAATCTTTTTAAACCCACTCTCCTTCTCCTCTGTTGTTTTTACTCATTATTCTGAACACACCCTGTTTTGAATCATAGCACCATGTCATTGTCTAATTTGATATTTCTCCTTACATATGTTAACATACTCGAATACCACTCATCTATTCCCCTCAAAAAAATATTACATTTTAAACGTTCGATACAGCTCAGCTTTACCACAGATAAGCAGAATTTTACATAATCAAAAAAATGAAAGTCTGCTTACCCGTCGGCTCGACCGTAAACTGTATCCTGTTTATTTAGACGCCAATCTGTTATGATGAGTTTCTCCGGTATCAAGTAATTCAGGATGCAAGAGAATTGTTAAACAATTAGATGGAGAGTTGATACATGTATTTAATATATGGTACCGGGTTCAACATGACAAGCTGCACGTGAGTGGCCTATTGTCATTTGAACTCCCCACCTGATTCAACATAGCAAGACATACTTGGGTTGCATCTCACTATTCGAATGATAGGCATACAAAATCTCAGTTTATATACTGCTTGGCAAGCTGATTCTATCCAACAGTTGCCAACCATTATTAGAATACACTCCCAACTACAATAGTATCACCCTATATGGTATCGTCTTGCACCCTAGTCAGGATATTCCATCATGTACTCCTTCTAAGATTAGCACCAGTGGCCCCCCATCCTTCCTGGCACGCATACCTTCTGGCACCCACCAGTGACAGAAATAAATGGAATGTCCTCCTCCTCAAAATCGTATGCAGCACGTAATATCAAAGACATTAACGAATCCTGTGTAAAACACGTCATATCATATTCCTTATCTCACAATCAGAGTTGCTATCCTTAGGAGGCCATCTAACTAGATCATGTAATACTGTATTAAAATCGCCACCCCATATTACTTTGGCCAACGGAAATTTAGACATAATTTGACTTATTTTCCTCTCAATATCTCTAAATAAAATACAGTTACTTGACTTGTTATTGGTAGCATAAGTATTCACAACAATTAATTGAATGTGGTTGGCATCTACCAATAGCATAATCCATCTCCCTGCATCATCTCCTTCATGACTCAGTATATGACCCTTAAAGTTGCCTTTTAAAATAGCGACACCTGCTGACCGATTGGTACCAAATGAAAGCCAAATATCATTCCCCCATTGACACTTCCAAAACGCAGTATCTGTGGAACAGGCATGAGTTTCTTTAATTAAATGAAAGTCGGCACTCTTACCCTTACAATACAAAAATAAAGATTTCCTTTTCAAAATATTACGGATTCCCCTGGCATTAATAGAAAATACTGAAATTGACATTTACTATCACAGTGACTAAATGAAGAATATGAAAGTTGTATAAGTTCAGATGAACCGGGTTCTCACAAAATGAAACGTTCTTACTAGTTGCAAATAAAAACAGTCCTTTGCACCACGCAGGTGGTAACGTTCGATCTATTGCAAATAACATCTGCGCCATCCATTGGTAAAACGAATAGCCATCAAGCTAACATTAAGTGACAGTGCGAATTTCCTGCCATAAAAAAATAAAATAAAACTTGCCTCACACAATTAATGCTCTTTCCTCACAAAATAAAACGTTTTACCAGTTGCAAATAAAAATCAGTCCTGCCCCACTCCAGTAGCCATCAAGCTAGGCGTCAGCACAAATTTCCCTTCCATTAACAAAAGCCTTGGCTCCCGCGAAGTATGCACTTTTCCCCTCCTTCCTTGCTCTCTCAACCATCGGCCATAGACGATTCCGAGCTTCTTTATCAAATGCTGTCATGTCCTCCTTGAACCTCAGGTTGTTGTTCTTTAAATAGTCCTTTTTCTTTGCACTTTTCCATGTCAGATCCCTCGCAGTCCTGGAGATTAATCTCATGATCACTGGTCGCGGTGGCTGGTTGTTCTCCCAATCTCTCAGCCTACACAGGCGGTGCACCACATCCAGAGAACCTGCAACAACATTTCGCTCATCCTCCGGGACTATTGCCCTGCAAATGTCCTTCACTTTTGCATTGATGTTCTCGTCAGATCTTTCTGCGATTCCGTAAATTAGAAGATTCCATCTCTGACTGTACGGGTCAGTCTCGTTTACCTTTGACTCCATTTCAGTGAGTTTCTTCTCCTGCTTTGCAACCTGAGTTTTCAATGTTGCGTTTTGCTGCTTCAGAGTATTTACTTCCTCAGCATTGAAATCAATGGCTTTCTTCAGGTTAACGATGCTGACAGTGTTCTTTTTCACCAAGTCCATGATGTCATCTGCGCTCTCGTTGTGAGGATGCGGACGATGTTGTCCTGTAGCTGACTCAGTGATGGTTCGCTTCTCAGCCTCTTTGGAAGTTGCTCCTTGGTTGGGGTATTCGGGTATGAATCACATTCACCCACCTTTTCTACACTGCAAGCATATGAATGAGTTTCAGCAATGCCTCTTTTCTCCTTGGAAGTCTCAACATCCATTATCTCAGCAACAGTTTGGTTATGTCCTGACTCCATGCTGCTAGCTATGAATAGGCTGGACAATAGAACACGTCAAAATTCACCCAAGGCTGAAAAACAGCCAAAGAATGTTGGCTGAGCTGGAAAACTAGCGCGAGGCCATAGCAAATGAATCTAAACAAACTTTTGCAGAGCCTCTTCTGACTGGAGTGATGCTTAGAATTCCATTTCCCCTAAATGGCACCAAAAAATGTATACCTTTTTATTTTACCACTACAATCTGTTCTTAGGTCGAAACTGAAAAAGAACAACTCATGTAGAAAGTAAACATCCGCACCTCGATGGTGTCAACTGTGCTTACAGTGCTGTGAAAAAGTATTTGCCCCCTTTCTAATTTTCTCTACTTTTGCATATTTGTGATACTGAATGTTATCAGATCTTCAACCAAAACCTAATATTAGATAAAGGGAACATAAGTGAACAAATAACACAACAATTACATATTTATTTCATTTGTTTCATAAACAAAGTTATGCAACACCCAATTCCCCTGTGTGAAAAAGTAATTGCCCCCTTACACTCAATAACTGGTTGTGCCACCTTTAGCTGCAATGACTCCAACCAAATGCTTCCTGTAGTTGTTGATCAGTCTCTCATGTCGCTGTGGAGGAATTTTGGCCCACTCTTCCATGCAGAACTGCTTTAACTCAGTGACGTGTGGGTTTTCAAGCATGAACTGCTCGTTTCAAGTCCTGCCACAACATCTCAATTGGGATTAGGTCTGGACTTTGACTAGGCCATTCCAAAACATCAAATTTGTTGCTTTTTAGCAATTTTCATGTAGACTTGATTGTGTGTTTTGGATCATTGTCTTGCTGCATGACCCAGCTGCGCTGACATTCTCCTGTAGAATTCTCTGATACAGAGCAGAATTCATGGTTCCTTCTATTAAGGCAAGTCGTCCAGGTCCTGAGGCAGCAAAGCATCCCCAAACCATCACACCACCACCACCATGCTTGACCTTTGGTATGATGTTCTTACTGTGGAATGCAGTGTTTGGTTTTCGCCAGGCATAATGGGACCCATCTCGTCCAAAAAGTTGACTCAAGTTTGCCAAAAAGCACCTGGATGATCATCAAGACTCTTGGAAGAACGTTCTATGGACAGATGATTCAAAAGTATAACTTTTTGGACGACATTACTGCATCCATTTTTGGATCCATATCCATTTTTTAAAACGTATAAATTAATTATATCTACAGATTGATTCAGAAAATAATATAACTTATAAATGCCTCATGAGCTTAGTTGAACTGTCATTCTCTATCAGAACACAAAATACAAGCTTGTTTGTAAAAAAAAAAACGAACACTTTCTCCAGCCCCATCCCAGCTTTTTACCAAAACAATGTCGGGAGGCAACTTTGTTATTGTTTCAACTGCTGATTGGCGCTTTATGGGTTTTTGTATGGTGTTTTTGGTTTAAGGCTATATATGGACCATTGTTGCATTGTTCATTGTTATGCTGTAAATAGCTATTTTATGGTTGTAAGTGATAAAATGAACTAACAGTAATTACTACTTCAGTAAGGATTACTATACACTTATTCTGTGACATTTGTAGGTACTGCTAAATATTAATAGGCAGCATAAGACCACGAATGACATTAACTTTCCACTCTGTCAACGCAAGAGGAAGGACTGAAAAAAGCATTTAACAGATTACTCTGAAGTAATATAATGATGATTAATGTTTATTATTACCTGTTTTTATGCTCATGTTTTGAAATTTTTTGAAAGGTCTTATTCAATTCAGCTATGGAGAGCGTGATCACACAGTCGTCCGGAGCAGTTGGTGTTCTCATGCATGGTTCAGTGTTCTTCATCTGGTAGGCTCGCGTCACTGGGCAGCTCGCGGCTAGGCTTCCCTTTGTAATCCGTGGTAGCAAGCTCTGCCAGATCCGACGAGCGTCAGAGCCGGTGTAGTAGGATTTGAACTTAGTCCTGCTTTGCCTGTTTGATGATTTGTCGGAGGGCGTAGTGGGATTTCTTATCAGCGTCTGGATTAGTATTGCGCTCCTTGAAAGCGGAAGCTCTAGCCTTTAGCTCAGTGCGGATGTTTCCTGTAATCTATAGCTTCTGGTTGGGAAATGTACGCACGGTCACTATTGGGACAAAGTCATCGATGCACTTATTAATGAAGCCGGTGACTGATGTGGTAAACTCCTCAATGCCATCGGATGAATCCCGGAACAAATTCCAGTCTGCGATAGCGAAACAGTCCTGTAGCTTAGCATCCACTTAATCTGACCACTTTTGAGTTTTTGCTTGTAAGCAGGAATCAGGAGGATAGAGTTATGGTAATTTGCCAAATGGAGCGTGAGGGAGAGCTTTGTATGCATTTATGTGTGTATGTAAGTAAAGGTATCTAGAGTTTTTTCTCGTCCAGTTTGTTGTCCAGTGTCCAGTACATTCACCAATAGAATGGAGGGTAGAGGTGGTTTATGTACTCACCAATGTAGTTTCGTCAGGGTGCCCGCAAGCTGGCCTCTTACGCCATTTTTTTATTTTCTGTTTCTCTGGGAATAGGGCCTAGCCCAGGGTGAGCAGTATGTCCTGCACCTCTGACTCGTTGAAGTAGAAATCATCATCCAAATCGAGGTTAGTGATCGCTGTTTTGATGTCCAGAAGCTATTTTCGGTCATAGCAGAAACATTATGCACCAAAAAACACACAAAATAGCAGAATTGGTCAGTAGCCTGTACAAAGAATGCTATCCAATGCGGCGCCATTACTTATATGTTGAAGACTTTTGGCAAATTCAATCAGTTTTCCACGCTGATCCAACACCAATACATTTTTTGATATGGAAACAATGTTGATTCAACCAGTTTTTGCCAAGTGGGCTGTTTTTGTTGGGGGAAACCTGTGGGTCTGGACAGATAAGAGAAAAACAGTGATAGTTGTGCCAATGCTACCATGCAGAGCTAATCCCATGAGTGTTTTGTTCTGGTCCTCTGGACCGCTCCAATGCCTTGGCACCATCACAGGAGGATAATAGGCAGTATAGTACAGTACAATGAGACCTGGCTAAATCCAACCAGAGACAGATGCCCTATGTCTGTCAGCAGGCACTAGACAGAAAGGCATTGGCTTAGATTAAATTAATGTGTTTTATTAGAATCATACTTTTTTTATCCCCACATTTTCATATTTTCAAAATAACATGTGATAATGTCTGACTGTCCTGTTCTCTCCTCTCTTTAGGATGAAGTTTCCCAGAGGCTCCAGAATGTCATGTCCTGTCCATTCCCCTGTATAGTGGACCTCCTGCAGAGCTGTGCTTGCCACATGCAAAGACTTTGACTGTTCCATGGCATAGGCACATACTGGGTACAGACAGTAGCCTACAGGAGAACAGCATCCCTATCTTTTAGCACTCTCTCTCTCTCCCCAAAAGTCTCTCAGGCCCCTCTATCCCTCTCAGAGAGCCCCTCCCTGGGGCCATGCCCATCCAGCTTAATGCCGACACCTCCTTCAGCTCCAAGCAGGAGCTACTGGACCTCCAGAACGGCCCCATGGGCCCCTTCCTGGATACACCCAGCCCTGTGGACTCTCAGGAGGATAGCCCGATGGGCTCAGGCCCTGGCAGCTCTGCTGGAGAAGGCCCCGCTGGCCACATCATCCTCACCAGGGCTACTGCCCCTCTGCCTGGACAGCTTTACAGGGGTGAGGTGCCCACAGAGACCCCCATGGGCCTCAAATTCATCCCCATTGACTCAGAAGGGCTGTGTGGCTGGGGGGCCCTGACGCCCCGAGCCATCCAGACCTTCAACACCCCTCGCTGGCTGCTCTTCTTCCTCTGTGTGGCTTCCTTCCTCCAGGGCATGATCATTAACGGCTTCATCAACACGGTGGTGACCTCCATAGAGAGGCGCTTTGACCTGCGTAGCTACCAGGCCGGGCTCATCGCCAGCTCCTACGACATCGCTGCCTGTCTGTGCCTGGCCTTCGTCAGTTACTTTGGTGGGACAGGGCACAAGCCTCGTTGGCTGGGCTGGGGGGTGCTAGTCATGGCGTTAGGCTCTCTGGTGTTCGCCCTGCCTCACTTCACCACTCCCCCGTACCATGTCAGCATTCCCGAGCGGACAGGGGTATGCACAGGGAACCGTACCAGCCCTTGCCATGATAGGGAGGGTGGGGGTCTGTCCAGCTACCGCTTTGTCTTCATGCTGGGCCAGTTCCTGCATGGGGTGGGAGCCACGCCCCTGTACACTCTGGGGGTCACCTACCTGGACGAGAACGTCAAGTCCAGCTATGCTCCAGTGTACATTGGTGAGTCACTAAGCACAACACTGACTGTAGGACCATTGTTCTATCTAATCTTTTTTGGGACGTGTATTTTCTCAGGTGTACTTTTCAGGATTTATGTGGTGCATATATTTGTCATCCATCAGAGAATAGTTTTCATTGTGTTTAATAATGTTACAAAATTTGATTTTAACATAACTAACAACACCAAATGTACTGTGTCAAAGGACCTGTGAACTGTAGATGACTTACTTGATTTGCATATGGTCTAAACCAGGGGTACTCAACTCTTACCCTATGAGGTCCGAAGCCTGCTGGTTTTCTGTTCTATCTGATAATTAATTGCACACACCTGGTGTCACAGGTCTAAATCAGTCCCTGACTATAGGGGAACAATTAAAAAATCCAGTGGATTTGAGTTTCTGGGGTCTAGACTTGCTTCTTGCTACTCTTGAAGTGTGCTGTGCTGCCAGTGTTTGTGGCTGCTGTGCTGACTGATATCCTGTGTGATCTATAACCCTGTGGTCTCGTCTCCATTAGGTATGTGACCACATAATGACCCACACTGCACAGCAGCAGTAATCAGGATGATGTGAGACTTGTCAGACAAGTTATAATGACAGAAAACTAGTCCGGATGAGAGCAGAGCCTGATTCACTGATGTGATAGGTGAATAGGTTGACCTTTGAGATGTCACATATCGGAGAATGACGTAGTAAAAATAGGTTTTAGATGTGAAATCATGCGTGTAGTGAGGATTGTATCTAATGGTTCGAAATGGCAGTATTTAACTCTAAAACAGTCACAGACTGTTACACCCCTGTTGATTGAGCTTGATTGTAGATTAAAGTTCTTCAAATTGGATGTGTGTGACGTTATGTCTCCAACTGAGGTTCAGCAGAAACCCCTGCCATCTGACGTTCCCTATTGACCTGCCATCAAGGAGGATCAATGTCACATCCAGGATGAGGCCTACAATTTTGACCCTCTCACGCTCCCTTAGACTTCCCATCTTTCCATTCAGCAGTTTCACCACAGACATAATTTCAAAGGCAACAGAGGCAATCGAAGACAATCCCCACCTCGCTGACTCCAGTGAGGACTCAGTGAACGCACTCAGTCTGTTTCTGCGAGCTTATCAATCACAATAAAACAACACAGATGAAAACCAAACCATCAAAGCAGGAACAATTAGGTATTTTTACTCAGTAGGAAGTCCTTAACTGACGCACACAGCTCTCCTCTGGTCTCTGTCTCCTCAGGGATCTTCTATACAGCAGCCATCGTGGGTCCAGCAGCAGGGTACCTTCTAGGAGGATACTTCCTCAACATCTATACAGAGGTCCATATGACGTGAGTACCTCAGTCAGTCTGTCTCCACCTACCATACACCTGGACTAACCTCAGGGAGATAGCTACTTAACGTAGCTGTACTTACCGTATCTGAATCAGTTGGACCCATAGACTGTATAAAAATGGTTCACCTTAAAAGGGGAGATGGCAGCAGAGCAAAACCTTTCTACAGATAAAGAATAGTGCCCTCTAGTGGCCATTTGTAGTTTAACCTTTGCTCAAATCCTCAAGAAAAAAATAAAAAGCTCTCAACTTAATTATTGCCCTTCCCTCTTTGTCTCTTCTGTGCCCCTCCCTGTGTGTAGGACGGAGCTGACTCCAGAGAACCCTCTGTGGGTGGGGGCCTGGTGGATAGGCTTCCTTGCAGGAGGGGCAGCAGCACTGGTCATCGCCCTGCCCATCCTGGGCTACCCACGCCAACTACCAGGTTACTTACCAATTTACTGACACTTCACCAGCACCACAGAACACAGAACACTAAAAAATCAGATCAGCAACTAACTCAATCTTTGCCATCAACATGAATATCTCTATTTTCCCACTTCTCTCCAGGCTCTCAGAAGTATGTGGCCATGCGTGTGTCTGAGGCCCACCAGCTGAAAGATGGCAGTCAGGCCAGTGCATCAGACCCTCAGTTTGGGAAGTCAGTGAAGGACATGCCTAGGTAGGTGACCCTACACTCTAGGGCACTAGAGGGACCACCAGAAAGCCCTACACTCTTACTTCATAACTCTCACACAGAAATAAGACCTATATAAGATAGTGTAATCCCTCCATGCATAGCTACTGTGTTTATTATGTGTCAATGTAACACACTTGGGCTCAGAAAGCAGGCTGGTTCTCCATGGCAATGGGGGATTACTGAGAGGAAACAGGACAGTGATTACATTGTATAATATATCATGGTAGTAAAGTATTTATTTTCACTGTGGCTGTCTTTTCCAGGGTCAGGGATGAACCTTTAATTAAGAAGATAAGATCTTACTAAAGAGATCTCTCTCGCGCTCTCTCTCTCACTCACTCTCTCTCACTCGTTCTCTCTTTCTCTCTCCAGGTCAGTGTTGCTCCTGCTGAAGAACCCTCCCTTCCTCTTCCTGTGTCTGGCGGGGGCCACGGAGGCCACCCTCATTGCTGGCATGTCCACCTTCGGCCCAAAGTTCCTGGAGTCTCAGTTCAGCTTGAGTGCATCTGAGGCAGCCACATGGTTCGGTGAGAGACTATAGAATCAGATCACTAACATTACCCCATACACAAACATGCACTTACAGCACGTTACATATTTGAAACACCACCTACCCCCTCCACCTACCCCCCTTCTTTTAGTCACACTACTACCATTTAGCTATTTATGCTTCCATCCTCATCCATCCTCATCCATCCTCATCCATCCTCTTCCATCCACGTCCCTCACATACACATGGGTATTAACCTTCCCTTTCCTCCCACCAGGCTACATGGTGGTGCCCGCGGGCGGAGGTGGCACCTTCCTGGGCGGCTACATCGTGAAGAAGCTGAACCTACGTTGCCGTGGCATCATCCGTTTCTGCATGGTGTGTGCCCTCATCAGTCTACTGGCCATATTCATCTTCCTCATCCACTGTCCCAACGTCCCTATGGCCGGGGTGACCACTCCCTATCAGTACAACAAGGATTACAATGAACAGTACTATGAGCAAGCCAACAACCTCCGCAACAGGTAAACCCAGACCAGGCCCAATGGAGAGACAGACAATCTGTGTCCATTAGAAGGAATATTTGACATTGTTTTTGTAATGTTACATTATTATATGATAAGGATATTTAGGTGAAAATCAGGAAGAGCTCAACATTTTAAGAGACTAAAAAAGCATACAGAGTAGCCCACAGTAAACAACACCAATGACTCAACATTAAAGCGGCACACAACACTGAGTTTATTACACATTAGTTGATGCCCTCTGGCTGTGGAATGCTAATGAAACAGAGAGGAGGCAGAGGGATTGTACAACCCACCAGGGGAGGAGAGGAGGGTCTGCTGTTTGACAAGTATTTTACAGTTTAAAGCTTTTAGTTTGTCAGATGCATGTCTACGCTCAGTGTGATAGTCAAGATATTCCCCCTCAAGCAAATGAATATATTTAGCTAGTCAACAACTAGACCAGCTCCTTATTGTCCTACTCCAGTTCCATTTCACGAAACAATCAAGAGTTAGCCATGGTACAAGTCTGTTTAGGTTACATACCGCCAAATAGTTTTGCAATGACACAGAGTGCAAGGAGTGTAATGTTAGCTAAACAGACTGGTACTCAGGCTAATTAACACTAATAACACAGTAGAATAAATACTACTGCATACAGAGCAACAGATATTGATTATGGATGTCATAGAAAATAACCTTTCAACTCTATTTTTCTCTCCCGCTCTCTCTCAGCTCTTTGTTGGGGGGCAACCTGACGGTGGGATGTAATGCAGATTGTCACTGTTTACGAGAGCTCTATAACCCAGTCTGTGGAGCTGACGATGTGATGTATTACTCCCCCTGCCACGCAGGATGCAGCACAATCAACCACACAGAGATCTCAACAGGCAGACAGGTAACCAACCAAACCTTCAGCAAAGATCTCACTTTGGTTAGAACTCTAATTGTAAAAATTGATGGACAGAGTCTGTGTAACAGGTCTGTGTTCGATGAAGACTAATTAAGGAAGATGCATTAAATAAATGAGTTAAATTAGATACAATAGTTAATGTTGTAGCTCAGCTGGTAGAGCACGGCGCTTGTAACGCCAAGGTAGTGGGTTCGATCCCCGGGACCACCCATACACAAAAAAAAAAAAATTATGCACGCATGACTGTAAGTCGCTTTGGATAAAAGCGTCTGCTAAATGGCATATTATTATTATTATTATTATTTAATGAATATAGCCAGTATACATGTTGACTTTGACTGACTGTCTCTTCTGTCTGGTGTGTCCCTGTTCAGGTGTACTCGGGCTGCAGCTGTGTGGTGGGGGGGAATGTGACATCAGGGCTGGAGGGCCAGGCGAGGGATGGGAAATGTACCAGCTCCTGTAGTCACATGCCAGCCTTCCTCACCTTCCTCTTCATCATCATCTCCTTCACCTTCCTGTGTAGTATACCAGCCCTCACCGCTACCCTCAGGTGGGTACGGATCAGACCGACTACAGAGAGAGAGAACTCAGTGGTATAGTCCTGTGATAACCAGGCATGAGAGAGAAACGTGTGTTAACTCTGACTCTAAACGGCTCTCCTCCTACAGGTGTGTTCCAGACAGCCAGAGGTCCTTTGGACTGGGGATCCAGTGGATTGTGGTGCGAAGTCTAGGTACTGTATGTTCTTGTTGAATTTGATTTGATTTCATAAATGGCCTTTTAGCCTCAAATTCCCAACAACAAGCATAATATGATGTGATATGTTCTTCCTGAAGGTGGGATCCCAGGCCCGATAGCATTTGGCTCTGTGATCGACATCTCATGCCTGCTGTGGGAGGACCAGTGTGGAGAGCAGGGCTCCTGCCATCTCTACCAGAACTCTGCCATGAGCCGCTACACACTCATCGCTGGCATCATCTACAAGGTAACTCAAGGCCTACACGTTGTCTGGGCTGATATCTAAGCCTGTTGCAGGGGCATGATTTTCTTTATACTCGTAACCATATCAAATGTTTGTTTAACTGATAGAGAATGATATTCTTCCTACTCTAACCATAGTGCATGTCTCATTGTCTCCCTCCCTCCCTCTTTCTGTCAGGTTCTCGGCACGCTGTTCTTCCTGCTGGCCAGTGTTCTGTACAAGCCCCCTCCAGAGTCGCCCCAGAGCAGCTGTGAGAGCACCGACCACGGGCCAGTGGACAGCGGGGGCGAGACGGGGGACCTCCCGATCAAGGACCTTCCACCAGAGATCATCGCCAATGTACACACCAGGTTATGATGACTTCAGACTCCATCCACACTGTATGTGTTGGTGTGTGTGGCGTACCACTGCTTCCCCCATCATTGCCAGCCTGTGCCCGTCTCATAGCCACTCCCAACACACAGACACATCACCCCAGGGCATGTCTCACCTACTGACCCCACGTTCAGCCTGCCCTCCACTGCCAGCCCACTGAAATGGGGTGTGTGTGATGTGATGAAAGACTGAGACTAGGGTCACAGATAGGGTCAGAGGTTAGTCTGAGAAGTAGCTAAGAGGTTTCTCCTGATGGCTTTTGGGATTTAATCTACTCCAAAAAACACGTTTTTAAATGTAAAGTAACATAGAAAGTATGTTTTTTTGTTTTGTTTCTCAGTTGGGTCCCAGTTTGTATAGCTTATGTTATGCCATGAGTATGAAGCATTCCTTATGTTGAGTGTTGAAAGAGGCATTTACACCCGTAAAACAACCCTGTTGTCTTGCCCTATCACAGATACATTACATATTTCTTTTATCTACACCGAAACAGAATTTAAATACAAAGAAAAACAGAATGTTCATATCATATAAAAACTATAGACCAAGAGTATGTAAAGGCACTTACTGTTATTATAACTATACCTATTGAGAACAAAAATACACATATATTTTAACAAATGGAAGAGCACACAGCTATTTATGACAGCCTTTTAGCACATGTAAGACTTCGAATGACCTGTAGCAGGCTGCCATTTAACAGAAGTGAAGACAAAACCCAAGAGAGGCCGTGAAGATGATGATGCTACAGTGAGGGAAAAAAGTATTTGATCCCCTGCTGATTTTGTCTGTTTGCCCACTGACAAAGAAATGATCAGTCTATAATTTTAATGGTAGGTTTATTTGAACATTGAGAGACAGAATAACAACCAGAAAAATGCATTTAAAAAATGTTATATATTGATTTGTATTTTAATGAGGGAAATAAGTATTTGACACCCTCTCAATCAGAAAGATGTCTGGCTCCCAGGTGTCTTTTATACAGGTAACGAGCTGAGATTAGGAGCACACTCTTAAATGGAGTGCTCCTAATCTCAGTTTGTTACATGTATAAAAGACACCTGTCCACAGAAGCAATCAATCAATCAGATTCCAAACTCTCCACCATGGCCAAGACCAAAGAGCTCTCCAAGGATGTCAGGGACAAGATTGTAGACCCTACACAAGGCTGGAATGGGCTACAAGACCATCGCCAAGCAGCTTGGTGAGAAGGTGACAACAGTTGGTGCGATTATTCGCAAATGGAAGAAACACAAAGTAACTGTCAATCTCCCCTCGGCCTGGGGCTCCATGCAAGATCTCACCTCGTGGAGTTGCAATGATCATGAGAACGGTGAGGAATCAGGCCAGAACTACACGGGAGGATCTTGTCAATGATCTCAAGGCAGCTGGGACCATAGTCACTAAGAAAACAATTGGTAACACACTACGCCGTGAAGGACTGAAATCCTGCAGCGCCCGCAAGGTCCCCCTGCTGAAGAAAGCACATATACAGGCCCGTCTGAAGTTTGCCAATGAACATCTGAATGATTCAGAGGAGAACTGGGTGAAAGTGTTGTGGTCAGATGAGACCAAAGTTGAGCTCTTTGGCATCAACTCAACTCGCTGTGTTTGGAGGAGGAGGAATGCTGCCTATTACCCTAAGAACACCATCCCCACCGTCAAACATGGAGGTGGAAACATTATGCTTTGGGAGTGTTTTCTGCTATGGGGACAGGACAACTTCACCACATCAAAGGGACGATGGACGGGGCCATGTACCGTCATATCTTGGGTGTGAACCTCCTTCCCTCAGCCAGGGCATTGAAAATGGGTTGTGGATGGGTATTCCAGCATGACAATGACCCAAAACACACGCCCAAGGCAACAAAGGAGTGGCTCAAGAAGAAGCACATTAAGTTCCTAGAGTGGCCTAGCCAGTCTCCAGACCTTAATCCCATAGAAAATATGTGGAGGGAGCTGAAGGTTTGAGTTGCCAAATGTCAGCCTCTAAACCTTAATGAATTGCAAAGAGGAGTGGGACAAAATCCCTCCTGAGATGTGTGCAAACCTGGTGGCCAACTACAAGAAACGTCTGACCGCTGTGATTGCCAACAAGGGTTGTACTAAATCATGTTTTGCAGAGGGGTCAAAAACGTATTTCCCTCATTAAAATGCAAATCAAAATGCGTTTTTCTGGATTTTTTTGTTGTTATTCTGTCTCTCACTGTTCACATAAACCTACCATTAAAATTATAGACTGATCATGTCTTTGTCAGTGGGCAAACGTACAAAATCAGCAGGGGATCAAATACTTTTTTCCCTCACTGTATATCATCCTGTCCACGTGTCAAACAACAAGACAAACTATTTTGTATGAAGGGTTAATACCAAGACCCTTTTTCACAACCAGACACATAGCTGCACTTTAAAACTAATCAGCTCTGATGAACTTAGACAATTGTATTATATGAGAGTTATTCTGGCAGTGTGTGCTGGTTGTAATAAATTGTAGGGACAATGCACTATTGGAATGAGTTGCCGTAAAAACAAGAACAACAGGCCTCTTATCCAAACCTCCAAGTGTGCTAAAGTAGCATTGCCCCAATCTCTCTTCTGTTTTGTGATCTTATTAATTGAGATCATTTATTTATGATGGAAATTAACAGCACAGATTGTTCATATAGTCTTTCATTTTGTTGTTTTTCATATTATTTGATATTGTTCCAGACATCTTTGTATAAAGAGGATCTAGTTGATGATTTATACTGAAAAATGGACCCATAGAAGTTTACCCTGACCAAACAGTCTCCCCTAGAACTACCCTGTTTTTGTCTTTGTTGTTTAATGCAACAGTAATGATACTTTACAACTTGTGTTGGTAATTTACCATCTCATGTTTTTGTTTTAAATGTATTCATTTGTTATGGACCCAAATGCCTCCTAATGAGCTCTCACCCATTCTCCAACATGATCCATTTATGGGCTTGACCGCCATTAGAGAGTATGTGTAACCGTAAACATTCCTAGTCTTATTGTTATGCCTCCTCACCTCCTAGCACTTCGTAAAATTTGACTTTTGGATTTTGTTTTGGTACTTTTGTAAATTAAATGGAAACATATGAATTATATTAAAATGTTTCTTAAGAT
This sequence comes from Coregonus clupeaformis, assembly GCF_020615455.1. NCBI lineage: Eukaryota > Metazoa > Chordata > Actinopteri > Salmoniformes > Salmonidae > Coregonus > Coregonus clupeaformis. The sequence continues at coordinate 31,034,829 of NC_059215.1, read as the reverse complement.
GTCATGTTTCTTTTAAACAACAGGTGAACAACGCAATAATTTGTTTTGTTTAGATCTTTATCAGTATTTGAAAGTATTGCATGTGTCTGCCCACTTCAAACTCTCACATTTACCACATTTACACATATAACCAAGCAAATGACAAATACAAATGACATACAGTTGAAGTCAGAAGTTTACATCCACCTTAGCCAAATACATTTAAACTCTGTTTTTCACAATTCCTGACATTTAATCCTAGCAAAAATTCCCTGTTTTAGGTCAGTTAGGATCACCACTTTATTTTAAGAATGTGAAATGTCAGAATAATAGTAGAGAGAATGAATTCTTTCAGCTTTTATTTATTTCATCACATTCCCAGTGGGTCTGAAGTTTACATACACTCAATTAGTATTTGGTAGCATTGCCTTTAAATTGTTTAACTTGGGTCAAACGTTTCGGGTAGCCTTCCACAAGCTTCCCACAATAAGTTGGGTGAATTATGGCCCATTCCTCCTGACAGAGCTGGTGTAACTGAGTCCGGTTTGTAGGCCTCCTTGCTCATACACGCTTTTTCAGTTCTGCCCACCAAATTTCTATAGGATTGAGGTCAGGGCTTTGTGATGGCCACTCCAATACCTTGACTTTGTTGTCCTTAGGCCCTTTTGCCATAACTTTGGAAGTATGCTTGGGGTCATTGTCCATTTGGAAGACCCATTTGCGACCAAACTTTAACTAGTCTTGAGATGTTGCTTCAATATATCCACATAATTTTCCTTCTTCATGATGCCATCTATTTTGTGAAGTGCACCAGACCCTCCTGCAGCAAAGCACCCCCACAGCATGATGCTGCCACCCCCGTGCTTCACGATTGGGATGGTGATCTTCGGCTTGCAAGCTACCCCCTTTTTCCTCCAAACATAACGATGGTCATTATGGCCAAACAGTTCTATTTTTGTTTCATCAGACCAGAGGACATTTCTCAAAAAAGTACGATCTTTGTCCCATGTGCAGTTGCAAACTGTAGTCTGGCTTTTTTTATGGCGGTTTTGGAGCACTGGCTTCTTCCTTGCTGAGCGGCCTTTCAGGTTAATGTCGATTTAGGACTCGTTTTACTGTGGATATAGATACATTTGTACCTGTTTCCTCCAGCATCTTCACAAGGTCCTTTTCTGTTGTTCTGGGATTGATTTGCACTTTTTGCACCAAAGTACGTTCTTCTCTAGGAGACAGAACGTGTCTCCTTCCTGAGCGGTATGACGGCTGCGTGGTCCCATGGTGTTTATACTTGCGTACTATTGTTTGTACAGATGAACGTGGTACCTTCAGGTGTTTTGAAATTGCTCCCAAGGATGAATCAGACTCGTGGAGGTCTACCATTTTTTTTCTGAGGTCTTGGCTGATTTATTTAGATTTTCCCATGATGTCAAGCAAAGAGGCACTGAGTTTGAAGGTAGGCCTTGAAATACATCCACAGGTACACCTCCAATTGACTCAAATGATGTCAATTAGCCTATCAGAAGCTTCTAAAGCCATGACATCATTTTCTGGAATTTTCCAAGCTGTTTAAAGGCACAGTCAACTTAGTGTATGTAAACTTCTGACCCACTGGAATTGTGATACAGTGAATTATAAGTGAAATAATCTGTCTGTAAACAATTGTTGGAAAAATTACTTGTGTCATGCACAAAGTAGATGTCCTAACCGACTTGCCAAAACTATAGTTTGTTAACAAGAAATGTGTGGAGTGGTTAAAAACAAGTTTTAATGACTCCAACCTAACTAAGTGTATGTCAACTTCTGACTTCAACTGTATGTCCCACAGTCCTCTCTTACTCTCTGTATCTCTCTCTTCCTCAAACACACACACACACACAAACATATGCATTGACACACACAAACACATTCTCTCATCCTCTTACTCTGCCAGCAGAACCCACAACTATATGGGGACAGCCAAATATTTCAGCTTTTTCAATTCCAGGGGATTCAGTTAATGTGACTGAAACAAGTTTTTATTTCCACAGCTCAAATCACAGACACTGGCACAGGGAACATTAGGCCAACAAACACGGGCACTGTTGTACCAAACACATTGATGGATTTAATAGTCACCGGGTTCTTCATAGAACAGTATTAAAGAACTGAGCAATGTCTTGCAAAAAGAGTATGTGGGAGAGAGGATTGTGGGACAAAGGATCAGTTTCCATGGATACTGGTTGAGTCACGGCTAAGCAGCTCTGCTGGCTGTCTTGTCTGGTTTGTGTGCAGACATTACATATTTATGACCCTTGGCAAATACACACAGGGACACATTAATGAACATTAAATACACATAAGGATATCACGCTCAAATACACATACTTACAGAAAACCAAACACAGTATTAATCAATGTACTGACAGAAACAACAGTGGATGGTGTGACCATAATGATAATATATATACAAAAATGTTGACCCATTAGTAGCTATGATATCCAACATTATCAGTAGCCATTTTAATCTACATTGACGGATTTCATAACGGTACATCCATATACACTGAATGTACAAAACATTAGGATCACCTGCTCTTTCCATGACATAGACTGACCAGGTGAATCCAGGTGAAAGCTATGATCCCTTATTGATGCCACCTGTTAAATCCACTTCAATCAGTGTAGATTAAGGGGGGAGACAGGTTAAAGAAGGATTTTTAAGCCTTGAGACAATTGAGACTCATTCAGAGGGTGAACGGGCAAGACAAAATATTTAAGTGACTTTGAATGGGGTATGGTAGTAAGTGCCAGGCGCACTGGTTTGAGTGGGTTTGACTGGGTTTTTCACCTTCAGCAGTTTCCCATGTGTATCAAGAATGGTCCACCACCCAAAGGACATTCAGCCAACTTGACACAATTGTGGGAAACATTGGAGTCAACATGGGCCAGCATCCCTGTGGAATGCTTTCGACACCTTGTAGTCCATGCCCAGACAAATTGAGGGTGAGTGCAATTCAATATTAGGAAGCTGTTCCTAATGTTTTGTCCACTCAGTGTATATAGTGTTTTCAGTAATAACTATTACCGATCATGAGTTTTTTAATCCCACCCTTCAGCTACTCTCAGCCCATCCCACCTATCTCAGTAGGCCACCCTCTTTTGATTTCCACGTGCCATATATTTTAAACTGTGCTTACATTAATTTTGACCTTTCTAATTGCATAGTATCCACAGATTGTAAGTTAAAGATACATATTTAAAGAGTATTATTATATAGATTGATTAGCTATGGCTTTCCAAATCACCCAACACTGCAATTTGTAAGGTTAATTTTAAATGAATGTACTGATTTTTCAGCCATTCCTGAACCTATGACCCGAAACAAGCTACATGTTGGCAATACCAGAATAAATAAGATAATGATTCTGTCTTTTTTCCCCGCAAAATCTGCATAGCTGAGATTGTTGTATGCCTCATATATTCTACAACATTCTGTTGGTGGCAAAAATGATGTATAACATGTTTAATTGAAAGTTCATACAGCATGTGCCATGTATAAGTTCATACAGCATGGAATCAGTACATCGAAAACTATTTTTGTCCTGAAATGAAAGTGGTATATTTTTCTATTTATGCCAATATTTTTCAGCCAATTTTGGTCTTTAATATATGGCAGACAAACAAGTTTCCTACCTTCCCCCTTTCCACTTGCCTTCTCCATTTTTGTGGTAATGCTAAAATCAGTTGGTTGTAACTTTGGATTGAGCAAACATTCCCATATATTTTCGATAGCTGCTTGTGTGACAAAACTTCACCATCAAATCACAACAGGTGTAGACTTTACCATAACATGCTTACTTACGTGCCCTTTCCCAACAATTCAGAGATGCAAATTTGCATAAAATAAAATAGGAAATAGCAACAAAATGGTACAGCTATATAACATTTTGAGGATCTGAGGGCCCATGCCAAATGATATTCATGATATCCCAGTATATTTGAGATTAACCATAATACAGTGACTTGTGAAAGTATTCACCCCCCTTGGCATTTTTCCTATATTGTTGTCTTTCAACCTGGAATTAAAATGGATTTTTGGGGGGTTTGTATCATTTGATTTACACAACATGCCTGTCACTTTGAAGATGCAAAATATTTTTTGGGGTGTAATAAACAAGAAATAAGACAAAAAAAAAAAAACTTGAGCGTGCATAACTATTCACCCCTCCAAAGTCAATACTTTGTAGAGCCACCTTTTGCAGAAATTACAGTTGCAAGTCTCTTGGGGTATGTCTCTATAAGCTTGGCACATCTAGCCACTGGGATTTTTGCCCATCCTTCAAGGCAAAGCTGCTCCAGCTCCTTCAAGTTGGAAGGGTTCCGCTGGTGTACAGCAATCTTTAAGTCATACACAGATTCTCAATTGGATTGAGGTCTGGGCTTTGACTAGGCCATTCCATGACATTTAAATGTTTCCCCTTAAACCACTCGAGTGATGCTTTAGCAGTATGCTTAGGGTCATTGTCCTGCTGGAAGGTGAACCTCCATCCCAGTCTCAAATCTCTGGAAGACTGAATTTCCCTGTATTTAGCGCCATCCATCATTCCTTCAATTCTGACCAGTTTCCCAGTCCCTGCCGATGAAAAACATCCCCACAGCATGATGCTGCCACCACCATGCTTCACTGTGGGGATGGTGTTCTCAGGGTGATGAGAGGTGTTGGGTTTGCGTCAGACATAGCGTTTTCCTTGATGCCCAAAAAGCTCAATTTTAGTCTCATCTGACCAGAGTACTTCTTCCATATGTTTGGGGAGTCTCCCACAAGCCTTTTGGCGAACACCAAACGTGTTGGCTTATTTTTTTCTTTAAGCAATGGCTTTATTCTGGCCACTCTTCTGTAAAGCCCAGTTCTGTGGAGTGTACGGCTTAAAGTGGTCCTATGGACAGAAACTCCAATCTCTGCTGTGGAGCTTTGCAGCTCCTTCAGGGTTATCTTTGGTCTATTTGTTGACTCTGATTAATGCCCTCCTTGCCTGGTCCGTGAGTTTTGGTGGACGGCCCTCTCTTGGCAGGTTTGTTGTGGTGCCATATTCTTTCCATTTTTTTATAATGGATTTAATGGTGCTCCGTGGGATGTTCAAAGTTTCTGATATTTTTTTATTACCCAACCCTGATCTGTACTTCTCCACAACTTTGTCCCTGACTTGTTTGGAGAGCTCCTTGGTCTTCATGGTGCCGCTTGCTTGGTGGTGCCCCTTGCTTAGTGGTGTTGCAGACTCTGCGGCCTTTCAGAACAGGTGTATATATACTGAGATCATGTGAAAGATCATGTGACACTTAGATTGCACACAGGTGGACTTTATTTTTCTAATTATGTGACTTCTGAAGGTAATTGGTTGCACAAGATCTTATTTAGGGGCTTCATAGCAAAGGGGGTGAATACATATGCACACCACTTTTCCGTTATTTATTTTTTAGAATCTTTTGAAGTTCTTTTTTTCATTTCACTTCACCAATTTTGACTATTTTGTGTATGTCCATTACATGAAATCCAAATAAAAATCCAATTAAATTACAGGTTGTAATGCAACAAAATAGGAAAAACGCGAAGGGGGATGAATACTTTTGCAAGGCACTGTATTTGTTGTAATATTTGTTTTGTCTTTTCTGGAGTATAAAATGTTAATTGTAACCAGCTTTGTATCAAATCAAATTGTATTTGTCACATGCTTCGTAAACAACAGGTGTAGACTAACAGTGTAATGCTTACTTACGGGCCCTTTTCTAAAAATGCAGATTTAAAGACAATTTTTTGTAATGTAATTTAAATAATGAATAACAATAACGAGTAAAAATAACATGGCTATATACAGTGAGTACCAGTACTGAGTCAATGTGCAGGGGTACAAGGTAATTGAGGTAGCTTTGGACATATACACTGCCTTCAGAAAGTATTCACACCCCTTTACTTTTTTTTGTGTTACAAAGTGGGATTAAAATTAAATTGGATTGAATTGTCCTTTTTTTGTCAATGATCTACACAAAATACTCTGTAATGTCAAATGTGGAAGAAAAATTATAACATTGTTAAAAAAAATAAGGAAAGATAAAAACTAATATATCTTGATTAGATAAGTATTCAACCCCCTGAGTCAATACATGTTAGAATAACCTTTGGCAGCGATTACAGCTGTGAGTCTTTCTGGGTAAGTCTCTAAGAGCTTTGCAAACCTGGATTGTACAATATTTGCCCAATATTCTTTTAAAGATTATTCAAGTTCTGTCAAGTTGGTTGTTGATCATTGCAAGACTGTCACGACTTCCGCCGAGGCTGCCTCCCCTCTGTCACGGTTTCGGCCGAGGCTGCCTCTCTCCCTTGTTCGGGCAGGCTTCGGCGTTCGTCGTCTCCGGAATTCTAGCTGCCACCGATAGATGTTTCATGTTCGTTTGCTTTTGTCTGTTTGTTTCCACACCTGTTTCTGTTTTGACGTAATTAGTGTCCTATAAGTTTCTCGTTGTGTTTGTCTAGTGTTGTATATGATTGTTTCCGTCAGTGTTGTGTCTTGCTCGGTTGAGCGTATTTCTCCACTGTGCTGGAGCTTATTTGCACTTGTGTGTGCACCGTTTCATTTGGTCGCACCTGTTGGTGCGCATCTACCTTTCGCCTTCGTGCGTGTTTTTGCTGTCGGGCTTAGTTGTCCTGTTGCCTGTGTTTGGGCCAGTAATACAGCTTTTTGGAACATTCAGTCTGCGTCCTGCGTTTGATTCCTACACTACACCTACAACACGCCCTGACAGAATCATATACCACAAATGGAATCAGCAGGAGCCGAAGCAGCCCAGACGAGACTGGAAGCCCAGGTTCGGGACCAGCAAGAGCAGCTCCTGCAGATGGGGACCGCCCTGCAGGAGGTGATTACCACACTCCGAGGCTGGGGTTCGCCTCCACCGCCGCCCGCCCTGCCAGCACCATCGGCCAGCCCGCCCATTCCAGCGCCGGAACCTCGAGGAGTCCGACTATCTCTCCCGAGGGCCTACGACGGGACCGCGGCTGGGTGTCAGGGATTCCTGCTCCAGGTAGAGCTATACCTGGCCACAGTGCACCCGGCACCTTCAGGGCATGAGAGCGTGTCCGCCCTGATCTCCTGCCTGGCCGGAAAAGCGTTGGAGTGGGCCAACGCGGAGTGGAGGAAGATCGACGCCACGACGATTACGTACACCGAATTCTCCCGCCGCTTCAGGGCGGTGTTTGACCATCCCCCGGAGGGGAAAGCGGCGGGGGAGCGTCTGGTCTTCCTCCGGCAGGGGAGGAGAAGTGCCCAGGAATTCGCGCTCGAATTCCGTGACTCTAGCGGCAGATGCAGGGTGGAATGATCGGGCCCTCATCGATCTATACCGATGCAGCCTACGAGAGGACGTCCGTCGGGAGCTGGCTTGTAGGGACACCAGCCTCACTTTCGACCAGCTGGTTGATATGTCCATCAGGCTGGATACCCTGCTGGCTACCCGCGGACGTCCTGCGGAGGGTCCGTCCATTCCACCCTCCAGCGCCTCCCGAGCCTTGTCCTATGGAGCTCGGGGGCGCTGGCGCTAGAGAGAGGAGGAGTCGGCAGGCTAGGGGGTCCATCCACTGCACCAACTGTGGTCGGGGAGGACACACCGCGGCTAGGTGCTGGGGATGGCCTCCTAGGGGAGATGACGACAGGTCCCGCACTGGGGATTCCCTCCAGGTGAGTAGGCGCCCCACTCACCCAGAGCTCACTGTTGCCCATTTTTGTATGCCTGTACGTTTTCCACAGGTAGCACCTCATTCCCAGCATAAGGCGCTGGTAGATTCAGGCGCGGCTGGGAATTTTATTGATAAAAAGTTTTGTTTAGCGTTAGGGATTCCCCTCATTCCTGTTGATGTTCCTTTTCCCGTTCACGCCCTAGATAGTCGTCCGTTGGGTACGGGCTTAATCAGGGAGGTCACGGCGCCACTTAGGATGTGTGCGCAGGGGGATCATCAGGAGATGATTCAGCTGTTCCTGATTGACTCTCCTGCGTATCCGGTGGTGCTGGGCATGCCCTGGTTGAGTATCCATAACCCAGTGATTTCGTGGCAGGAGAGGGCTCTGATGGAGTGGTCTGCTCAGTGTGTGGGTAGATGTTTGGGCGTTTCCGTAGGGGCTACCTCGGTGGAGAGTCCAAACCAGGTGCCCGCATTGCACGTTCCACCTGAGTATGGGGATTTGGCTATCGCGTTTAGTAAGGCGAGGGCGACGCGGTTGCCACCCCATAGGCAGGGGGATTGTGCGATAAACCTACAGGCAGGAGCTGCGCTCCCACGGAGCCATGTGTATCCTCTGTCTCAGGAGGAGAGGAAAGCTATGGAGATTTACATAGACGAATCGCTGAGACAAGGATACATACGGCCGATCCACTTCCCCGCGTCCTCGAGTTTCTTTTTCGTGAAGAAAAAGGATGGTGGTTTGCGCCCGTGCATCGATTACCGTGGTCTCAATCAGATTACGGTGAAGTATAGTTATCCACTCCCGCTGATTGCGACCATGACTGAGTCGTTGCATGGGGCGCGTTTCTTCACGAAATTAGATCTCAGGAGCGCGTACAACTTGGTGCGCATCAGGGAGGGTGATGAATGGAAAACAGCCTTTAGTACCACCTCGGGCCATTACGAGTATCTGGTCATGCCATACGGGTTGATGAACGCTCCATCAGTTTTCCAATCATTTGTGGATGAGATCTTCAGGGACATGCAGGGGCAGGGGGTGGTGGTGTACATTGATGACATTCTCGTGTACTCACCTACCCGTGTCGAGCATGTGGCCCTGCTGCGCAGGGTGTTGCGGAGGCTGGTGGAGCACGACCTGTATGTGAAGGCAGAGAAGTGTCTGTTTTTCCAGGAGTCGGTCTCCTTTTTGGGTTATCAGTTGTCTGCGTCATGGGTGAGGATGGAGGTAGACCGGGTGTCGGCCGTGCGTAATTGGCAAACACCAACCACTGTGAAGGAGGTGCAGCAGTTTTTGGGGTTTGCAAATTACTACAGGAGGTTTATCCGGGGTTTTGGACAGGTGGCAGCGCCCATCACGTCTCTGTTGAAGGGGGGTCCGGTGCGTCTGCAGTGGTCGGCCGAGGCGGACAGGGCGTTTGGGAGGCTGAAGGACCTGTTTACCTCGGCCCGGTGCTGGCGCATCCGGATCCCTCTTTGCCGTTCCAAGTAGAGGTGGACGCGTCGGAGGCCGGTTTAGGAGCCGTGCTTTCACAACGATCTGGCGCGCCACCTAAACTCCGCCCCTGTGCTTTTTATTCTAAGAAGCTCAGTCCGGCGGAGCGGAACTATGACGTAGGGGACAGGGAGCTGTTAGCCGTGGTACAGGCTCTAAAGGTGTGGAGGCACTGGCTTGAGGGGGCTCAACACCCTTTCCTCATTTTGACGGACCACCGTAACCTGGAGTACATCCGGGCGGCGAGGAGGCTGAACCCTCGCCAGGCAAGATGGAGTATGTTCTTGACCAGGTTTACTTTTAAGATCACGTACATCCCTGGGTCACAGAATGGCAAGGCAGATGCGCTGTCTCGGCGGTATGACGCGGAGGAGAGGTCCGTGGAGCCCACTCCCATACTGCCTGAGTCGTGTCTGGTGGCACCGGTAGTGTGGGAGTTCGATGCCGAACTCGAGCGGGCGTTACGCACCGACCCTAGTCCACCACAGTGCCCGGAGGGTCGGAAGTACGTTCCGCTCGAGGTTCGGGATCGATTGATCTATTGGGCTCACACGTCACCCTCCTCTGGACATCCGGGTATCGGCCGGACAGTGCACTGTCTTAGTGCCAAGTACTGGTGGCCCACATTGGCAAGGGATGTGAGGGTTTATGTTTCCTCCTGCTCGGTGTGCGCCCAGTGTAAGGCGCCTAGACATCTACCTAGGGGTAAGTTGCTACCCCTGCCCATTCCACAACGGCCATGGTCCCACCTCTCAGTGGACTTTATAACAGACCTTCCCCTCTCCCAAGGGAATACTACCATCCTGGTCGTTGTGGACCGGTTCTCTAAGGCCTGTCGTTTGCTCCCCATGCCGGGTCTTCCTACGGCCCTGCAAACTGCCGAGGCACTGTTTACCCATGTGTTCCGGCACTACGGGTACCCGAGGACATTGTGGCTGATCGGGGTCCCCAATTCACCTCCAGAGTCTGGAGAGCGTTTATGGAGCGGTTGGGGGTCTCGGTGAGCCTCACCTCGGGTTACCACCCGGAGAGCAATGGGCAGGTGGAACGCGTAAACCAGGATGTGGGTAGGTTTCTCAGAACATACTGCCAGGACCGGCCGGAGGAGTGGTCAAGGTACGTTCCTGGGCCGAGATGGCCCAGAATTCCCTACGCCATTCCTCCACTAACCTAACTCCATTTCAATGTGTGTTAGGTTACCAGCCGGTTCTGGCACCCTGGCAGCAGAGCCAGATCGAGGCTCCTGCGGTGGATGAGTGGGCGCGGCGCTCGGAGGAGACTTGGAACGCTGCACACGTCCACCTGCAGCGGGCCCTCCGACGTCAGAAGGCGAGCGCTGATCTCCACCGCAGTGAGGCACCGGTGTACGCACCTGGTGATCGAGTCTGGCTCTCTACCAGAAACCTGCCCCTCCGCCTGCCCTGTCGGAAACTGGGTCGGCGGTTTGTAGGGGCCATTTAAAGTCCTGAGAAGGTTGAACGAGGTATGTTATAGATTACAGCTACCTGTGGAGTATAAGTGTATTAACCCCTCGTTCCATGTGTCCCTTCTCAGGCCGGGTGGTAGCGGGCCCACTCCAAGAAGATGAGATCTTGGAGACTCCTCCGCCCCGTTGGACATTGAGGGGGCACCGGCGTACTCCGTGAGATCCATCTTGGATTCGAGACGTCGGATGGGGGGTCTCCAGTATCTAGTGGAGTGGGAGGGTACGGTCCGGAGGAGCGGTGCTGGGTGCCGAGGAGAGACGTGTTGGACCCGTCGCTCCTGACGGAGTTCCATCGGAGGCATCCGACGCGCCCTGCGCCGCGTCCCCCTGGTCGTCCCCCGAGGCCGGAGTCGGCGCACGTCTGGAGCCGCGCGTCAAGGGGGGGGTACTGTCACGGTTTCGGCCGAGGCTGCCTCTCTCCCTTGTTCGGGCAGGCTTCGGCGTTCGTCGTCTCCGGAATTCTAGCTGCCACCGATAGATGTTTCATGTTCGTTTGCTTTTGTCTGTTTGTTTCCACACCTGTTTCTGTTTTGACGTAATTAGTGTCCTATAAGTTTCTCGTTGTGTTTGTCTAGTGTTGTATATGATTGTTTCCGTCAGTGTTGTGTCTTGCTCGGTTGAGCGTATTTCTCCACTGTGCTGGAGCTTATTTGCACTTGTGTGTGCACCGTTTCATTTGGTCGCACCTGTTGGTGCGCATCTACCTTTCGCCTTCGTGCGTGTTTTTGCTGTCGGGCTTAGTTGTCCTGTTGCCTGTGTTTGGGCCAGTAATACAGCTTTTTGGAACATTCAGTCTGCGTCCTGCGTTTGATTCCTACACTACACCTACAACACGCCCTGACACCCTCCTTGTTCGGGCAGGCTTCAGCGTTCGTTGTCACCGGCTTACTAGCCACTGCCGCTCCATAAGTCATCATTCCATTTGTCTTGTCTTGTCAATTACACACACCTGGTTCTTATCCCCTCATTAGTCCGTGTATAAATGTTCCCTCTGCCCCCCTTGTCCTTGTGGGTGATTGTTTATTTGTGAGAGTAGTGTAGCTCGTTGGAGCTACTCGTACCTTGTTATTGCCGGGGTAGATATTTCCCCTGTGCCTGTTATTGTTGGAGCTACCATTACCTTGTATTGCCAGGGTAGATTTTCCCCTGTGCCTGTTTCGTTTCTCGCTATCCAGCGCTATGTGTACGACGGAATGAACTCTGCATTCGGTGATTACACCCCTGCGCCTGACTCCTTCTATCACACTCATCACAGAATCACCCACCCACTATGGCGTCAGTGGGAGAAGAGTGCATGCCTGGAGTCGTGGCATGGGTCCAGGAGCATTCCACGATGCTGGCCAGCTTGGGGGAAGCGATGGATCGGGTTCTTCAGGTCGTCCAACGCCTGAAGAGGAGAGAACCCGATCTGTCGAGTCCAGCTGGCCAACCGGATCCAGCCACCTACACCCCAGCACCCGGCGGGATCCAGATATCCCGACCACGGGCGTTCGACGGGACGGCGGCGCTCTGCTAAGGATTCCTCCTCCAACTGGAGCTTTACTTCTCCAGCATCAGGCCGGCACCATCGGAGCGGGAGAAGGTGTCTGTCCTCGTTTCCTGCCTTTCGGGAAAAGCCCTGGAGTGGGCCAACGCGGTTTGGAACGAAGGAGGAGCCGCGTTGGAGGACTACGGGGAGTTCACTCGCCTCTTTCGGGCGGTCTTCGATCACCCGCCCGAGGGCGAGAGGCAGGCGAGCGGCTGGTCCACCTGAGGCAGAGGATGAGGACCGCGCAGGACTTCGCGTTGGAGTTTCGGACTCTGGCAGCGGGGTCCGGGTGGAACGAACGGGCCCTGATCGACCATTTCCGGTGCCATCTGCGGGAGGACATCCGACGGGAGCTAGCCTGCCGGGACACCATGTTGTCTTTCACGAAACTGGTGGACATGGCCATCCATTTGGACAACCTGCTGGCAGCCAGAGGACGTCCTGGTAGGGGTCTGCCCGTTTCCACCCCGGACGACTCGGATCCGGAGCTGATGGAGCTGGGTGGAGCCACCGTCCGAGAGAGCGGAGGACGACAGCGACAGTGCCACTCTGGTGGCAAGAAGGGACAGTACACCACACATCGTAGTCAACACTCTTTTGGGCCTGGAGGCGGCAGGCAGGGCACTCTCGCTCCACCCCAGGTATCGAACACCCACACGCGTTCAGAGCCCTCTGCTGCGCACTGTACCCTACCTATCCACTTTCCCGATCACATGGTAGTTCCCCAGTGTAAGGCGCTAGTCGATTCAGGTGCAGCTGGGAACTTTATGGACAAGGCACTCTCACGCCGTCAAGGCATTTAATTGTTTCCCCTATCCATTCCACTCCCCATCAGAGCACTTGATAGTCAACCATTAGTGTCCGGGTTTGTAAAGGAAGTCACTGTACCAGTCACCATGATCACCCAGGAGACTCATTGTGAGCAGGTTACTTTTTCGATTATTGAGTCTCCTGCTTTCCCTGTGGTATTAGGTATCCCTTGGCTAGCACTCCACAACCCCACCTTCTCATGGCCGCAGAGGGTTCTCACGGGGTGGTCGCGAGAGTGTCAGGGTAGGTGTCTAGGTGTTTCCGTTGGTGCAACCACGGTGGAAAGTCCAGACGGTACCTCCACCGTGCGCATTCCCCCCGAATACCATGATCTGGCGCACGCGTTTTCTAAGACACAGGCGACAAAATTACCACCTCATTGGGCAGGGGATTGCACGATAAACCTTTGGGTAGATGCTGTACCTCCCAGGAGTCATGTGTACCCCCTGTCGCAGGCTGAAACAGAGTATATGGAAACATACGTCACAGAGTCCCTGGGCCAGGGGTATATACGTCTCCTCCACTTCACCCGCCTCCTCGAGTTTCTTCTTTGTGAAGAAGAAAGATGGCGGTCTGCGCCCGTACATTGATTATCGATCACTGAAATTTACCAAATGTATTACAAATAGAAAGAGAAATACCTTATTTACATAAGTATTCAGACCCTTTGCTATCAGACTCAAAAATGAGCTCAGGTGCATCCTGTTTCCATTGATCATCCTTCAGATGTTTCTACAACTTGATTGGAGTCCACCTGTGGTAAATTAAATTGATTGGACATTATTTGGAAAGGCACACAACTCTCTATAAAAGGTCCCACAGTTGACAGTGCATGTCACTGCAAAAACCAAGCCATGAGGTCAAAGGAATTAGCCGTAGAATTGTCGAGGCACAGATCTGGGGAAGGGTTCCAACATTTTTTTGCAGCACTGAAGATCCCCAAGAACACAGTGCCTTCCATCATTCTTAAATGGAAGAAGTTTGGAACCACCAAGACTCTTCCTAGAGCTGACCGCCCGGTCAAACTGAACAATCGGGGGAGAAGGGCCTTGGTCAGGGAGGTGACCAAGAACCCGATGGTCACTCTGACAGCTCTAGAGTTCCTCTGTGGCGATGGGAGAACTTTCCAGAAGGACAATCATCTCTGCAGCACTCCACCAATCAGGCCTTTATGGTAGAGCGGCCAGACGGAAGTCACTCCTCAGTAAAAGGCACTTGACAGCCCGTTTGGAGTTTGCCAAAAGGCACCTAACAACTCTCAGACCATGAGAAACATGAGATTATCTGGTCTGATGAAACCAAGATTGAACTCTTTGGCCTGAATGCCAAGCGTCACGTCTGGAGGAAACCTGGCACCATCCCTACGGTGAAGCATGGTGGTGGCAGCATCATGCTGTGGGGATGTACAGAGAGATCCTTGATGAAAACCTGCTCCAGAGCGCTCAGGATCTCAGACTGGGGCGAAGGTTCACCTTCCAACAGGACAACGACCCTAAGCACACAGCCAAGACAACGCAGGAGTGGCTTTCAGGACAAGTCTCTGAATGTCCTAGAGTGGCCCAGCCAGAGCCAGGACTTGAACCTGATCGAACATCTCTGGAGAGATCTGAAAATAGCTCTGCAGCAACACTCCCCATCCAACCTGACAGAGCTTGAGAGGATCTGCAGAGAAGAATGGGAAAAATTCCCCAAATACAGATGTGCCAAGCTTGTAGCGACATACCCAAGAAGACTCGAGGCTGTAATCGCTGCCAAAGGTGCTTCAACAAAGGACTGAGTAAAGGGTCTGAATACTTATGTAAATGTGATTTTGTCTTTTTGTATTTTTTATAAATTAGCAAAATCTTCTAAAAACCTGTTTTTGCTTTGTCATTATGGGGTATTGTGTGTAGATTGATGAAGGAAAAAAACTATTTAATCAATTTTAGAATAAGGCTGTAACAAAATGTGGAAAAAGTCAAGGGGTCTGTATACTTTCCGAAGGCACTGTATATCTACATCACCATCAGCCCATTTTATTGGTAAACTACAGGGTAATGTAAAAGTAATACGTAATATGGTACACTTATCATAATTGGGTTTTAATCCAGAGACTAGAGAAGTGATCTAGATCTTCAATGAGACCATGCAGGGATCCAGATTGCGGACTTAATAGGCCCGTGTAGCTCAGTTGGTAGAGCATGGCGCTTGCAACGCTGTCACGCCCGTCTGAGGAAGCGGACCAATACGCAGCGCGTTGAGTGAACATGACTTTATTAAGAATAAAGTACACTAACCAAAACAATAAACACTGACGAAACGTGAAGTCCAACAGTACACGACTGAACACGGAACAAAAACCCACAAACACACAGTGAAACACAACAGTTTAAATATGGCTCCCAATCAGAGATAACGAGCCGACAGCTGACACTCGTTACCTCCGATTGGGAGTCAATGACCAAACATAGAAACCAACCCAACAGAAAAGCAAACATAGAAATACACCCAACAGAAAAATAACAACCCTGGCTCAAAATAAAAGTCCATAGAGCCAGAGTGTCACAGTACCCCCCCCTAAAGGTGCGAACTCCGGGCGCACCAGCATACAGTCTAGGGGAGGGTCTGGGTGGGCGTCTGTCCATGGTGGCGGCTCTGGCACTGGTCGTGGTCCCCACCCCACCATAGTCACTACCTGCTTACGTAGCCTCCTCCAAATGACCACCCCCCAACTAAAACCCACAGGATTAAGGGGCAGCACTGGACTAAGAGGCAGCACCGGACTCAGGGGCAGCACCGGACTAAGGGGCAGCACCGGGCTAAGGGGCAGCACCGGACTCAGGGGCAGCACCGGACTAAGGGGCAGCACCGGACTAAGGGGCAGCACCGGACTAAGGGGCAGCACCAGGATAAGGGACAGCACCAGGATAAGGGGCAGCACCAGGATAAGGGACAGCACCGGGCTAAGGGGCAGTACCGGACTAAATGGCGGATCCTGGCTGGCTGGCTCTGGCGGATCCTGGCTGGCTGGCGGATCCCGGCTGGACGGCTCTGGCGGATCCTGGCTGGCGGAAGGCTCTGGCTGATCCTGTCTGGCGGAAGGCTCTGGCTGATCCTGTCTGGCGGAAGGCTCTGGCTGATCCTGTCTGGCGGACGGCTCTGGCTCCTGTCTGGCGGAAGGCTCTGGCTGATCCTGTCTGGCGGAAGGCTCTGGCTGATCCTGTCTGGCGGAAGGCTCTGGCTGATCCTGTCCGGCGGAGAGCTCTAGCGGCTCCGGTCTGGCGGACGGCTCTGAAGGCTCATGGCAGACGGGGCGGCTTTGCAGGCTCAGTACAGACGGGCAGTTCAGACGGCGTTGGGCAGACGGACAGTTCAGACGGCGTTGGGCAGACGGGCAGTTCAGGCGCCGTTGGGCAGACGGGCAGTTCAGACGGCGTTGGGCAGACGGACAGTTCAGGCGCCGTTGGGCAGACGGGCAGTTCAGACGGCGTTGGGCAGACGGACAGTTCAGGCCCCGTTGGGCAGACGGCAGACTCTGGCCGTCTGAGGCGCACCGTAGGCCTGGTGCGTGGTGCCGGAACTGGAGGTACCGGGCTGAGGACACGCATCTCAGGGCTAGTGCGGGGAGAAGCAACAGGGCATGCTTGGCCCTGGGGACGCACCGTAGGCCTGATGCGTGGTGCCGGAACTGGAGGTACCGGGCTGAGGACACGCATCTCAGGGCTAGTGCGGGAAGCAGCAACAGGGCATGCTTGGCCCTGGGGACGCATCGTAGGCCTGATGCGTGGTGCCGGAACTGGTGGTCCCGGACTGAGGACACGCATCTCAGGGCTAGTGCGTGGAGCAGGAACCGGCCGGGCTGGGCTGGCGACGCACCCCGTAGGCTTCGTGCGTGGCGCAGGAACAGGCCGGGCTGGGCTGGTGACGCACCCCGTAGGCTTCGTGCGTGGAGCAGGAACAGGCCGGGCTGGGCTGGTGACGCACACCACAGGCGTAGTGCGTAGAGCAGGAACCGGCCGGGCTGGACTGGCGACGCGCACCGTATCCCTGGTGCGTGGAGCAGGAACAGGCCGGGCTGGGCTGGCGACGCGCACCGTATCCCTGGTGCGAGTGGCCGGAACAGGCCGGACCGGGCTGGCGAAGCGCACCATATCCCTGGTGCGTGGAGCAGGAACAGGCCGGGCTGGGCTGGCGACGCGCACCGTATCCCTGGTGCGAGTGGCCGAAACAGGCCGGGCCGGGCTGGCGAAGCGCACCATATCCCTGGTGCGTGGAGCAGGAACAGGCCGGGCTGGGCTGGCGACGCGCACCGTATCCCTGGTGCGAGTGGCCGGAACAGGCCGGGCCGGGCTGGCGACGCACATCGTGGACCTGGTGCGTGGAGTAGGAACAGGCCGGTCCGTACCGGGAACACACACCACTGGCCTTAACTGGGGATCAGGAACGGGCCGGACCGGACTGGTAACACACTTCAGTCCCTCACGCCGTGCCACAACAACTTCCCTCCCTCTACTCGCCAATGGCTCCCGTAATCCGATAGCCTTCTCTCCATATCTCCCTGTGGCAGCCTCCTGCTGCCCAGCCGCCCAAGCCATGTGCCCCCCCCAAAAAATTTTTTGGGGTTGCCTCTCGTCCTTCCAACGATGGACCTGCTGACGCCGTTGCTCCTCTCTCGCCAGGGCCTTGATCCTCCCCCAAGGTCCCTTGCCCCCGAGCATGTCCTCCCAGGACCACGATTTGCCCACCTGGGCCATCGCCAGCCTCTCGATCTCCTTACCAGGCGCTTCCTCCCATGTCCAGCTGCCTTGCTCCTGGACACGCTGCTTGGTCCTTCGATGGTGGGTTTTTCTGTCACGCCCGTCTGAGGAAGCGGACCAATACGCAGCGCGTTGAGTGAACATGACTTTATTAAGAATAAAGTACACTAACCAAAACAATAAACACTGACGAAACGTGAAGTCCAACAGTACACGACTGAACACGGAACAAAAACCCACAAACACACAGTGAAACACAACAGTTTAAATATGGCTCCCAATCAGAGATAACGAGCCGACAGCTGACACTCGTTACCTCCGATTGGGAGTCAATGACCAAACATAGAAACCAACCCAACAGAAAAGCAAACATAGAAATACACCCAACAGAAAAATAACAACCCTGGCTCAAAATAAAAGTCCATAGAGCCAGAGTGTCACAAACGCCAGGGTTGTGGGTTTGATTCCCACGGGGGGCCAGTAACTAACTGTAAGTCGCTCTGGATAAGAGCATCTGCTACATGACTAAAATGTAAATGTAAAAATTAAACTTGACACTTTTGTTTTTAATAATGATAATATTTTAATAATAAAATGTACATTCATACTACATATTTGATTCATTCATCTCTTATTCCCCCTATCTCTCTTATCCTCCCCTTTCTTGGACTCAGGATTAAATAACACATCTAACCTGTGACACAGAGCCTGCTGGTCGGCTGTAAAGAGAAAAATAAAAGGAAAGGAGACCCCAGGTCAGGGACGTGGAAGAAGGTGTAGGAGGTGGAAGGAGGTGTAGGAGGTGGAAGGAGAGGTCAAACAGTAGCCCTCTTCTCCTGCAGCCTGTGAGGCCCACTGTCCAACTGGTCCAACATCAGTCTTGAGTATATATTGTCATGGAGCTGTCTCCTAATGATAGAGGAAGGTCGCAGGGCTGAAGTTTGCTGCAACGCCAGTGAGAGTGATGGGCCAATGCCTCTCATTGATTCAGCAATGCCATACCCCCCAGTCAGGAGACACTCTGATCTGAACACCTTGGACTATCTGCTGCTCTGCTCGGCTATGGAGATTTACCTTAACACAGTGCCTTCAAGAGCTGAGGGGGAGTCAAGATGGATGGGTTTACTTGGTTTACTGTGTATGTGTGTGTGTGCGTGTGTGTGTAGAGGGAATGAATGCACGAGGAGGCTACATATGCAACAGTGTTTTAATGTGCCTCTAATCTATTATCATCTACATTATCATGTACATTTCTGTAAATATTTATTTTGTACCATCACCTTTGTGATTTACTGTACCAATGCACTTACCATATCCAATTATGTTGGAAGTTCATTTCGTGTCCTTACTGTATGTGTCCTCATGTACTGTGAAATGTGTTATGAATTACTTTCCGACCAATTTGTGTGAGGTATGTTGCATATCCATGTGTCAATGTGAATGAAAACTGGTCAAGCTCAAGGTTTTTAGTTGTTTCCCATAGTGACTGCTGAGTGGGAATGTACTGTAATCATCATTCAGCTGCACTTACTGTAAGTAGCCAGAAACACAGGTGTACTGTGTAACAAAACATTCCTTATTAAGTCAACAGTTGACCCAAAAGCAAAGGCAACAATCCCCCAAAGACAGATAGGCCTAATTGTGGCACTATTGTGAGACCAGTCACTGATAGAGACCATCATCTGAAGTAGTTACAGAAATATAAAGGGAGTTCCACAGACAGCACTCATCTTCCCTTTCCCATTGCACCCTCCATTGTGAGGGCATACTGTAGTCTTCTAGTTTACCAACTAAATGCTGTGTTTACTGTGTGATACCCATGAATCATTCAGCATCAGTATGCAATTTAAAACAGTACAGTATGTTGAACATCTTGTGCCCCCAATTCCCTTTCAATTCCAGTCAATTCAGAAAGTAAACCAAATTCCAATTCCACACTTTCCTAATTAAAAAGCATTAAATAGAATTGGAATTTCAGTGTACTTCCTGAATTGATTGGAATCTAAATGGAATTGATGCCAACCCCTCTTTTTACCACTAGCAAGGTCAGAACAGTGAGTAACTCAACTACTCAGCCATTTAAGAAAAACACAAACATGCAGAGCATACAACTCCTTCATGTAAACTGTAAGCTTTAATGGGAATTGAGACGGTCACCTTATAATGGATGAAATATGACCAGTTACTGTGATGATTTTTTGTGTATGTGAATCAGTTGTCATAAGGCCTTGCCTTTGTCCCCTGATAGGGGCTCTGAATGGGGACAACAAACACATTGGAGACATGGCTTAGCGACGCAAGACTGAAAATGGAATTGTGCATGGAATTTTAACAGAGATGTTTTTGAACAAATAAAAGTTGTAAAATTACATGCAATTGAGTCAGTGGAAATAATTATTTTCCCCCAAATGGATCTGACTATGTTAACCACTAGGTGGAAACGGGTACCCATGACGACCCCAGCCTCCTGTTGCACCCGGTTCCTGTCATCCTGCCATTGAAACCTTAAGACCCTGAAAACCTACAGTAATCTGAATAGGTGTAAAATAATTTCCTGTCAGAAGGCAACAGTGGTAAATCTAATAACGCTGGTAAATCTAATAACTTTTAGATTTTTAAAATGTAATAAACCCGGTAAATGTAATAACTTGCCGGTAAACGTAATGAAATGTTGAACGGTGAATATAATAACTTTTTCCACTAAATTTAATAACTTATTACATTAACCGGTGAGTAAGAACTTTTTTTGCAGGACCGGATCATGACACTGACACGGGACCAGATCATGACATAGACGTGGGACTGGACCATGACATTGACACAGGACCAGACCATGACCATACTTTCTGCCTAACAATATAATTTCCTTGATTATAAAGTTGGCACAGGGGGTTTCATGTTTTCGGGGAACTGTCTAATCCAGGGGGTCGGATCTCCAGGTGGATTAAGTAAAACAATTATCCTTTAGTCATTTCAAATATACTTTAAAATGACAAGAATCTAATCGAAACTGTAGAAATGATAATGGACCTACAGTGCCTTCAGAAAGTATTCACACCCCTTGACTTTTTCCACATTTTGTTTTGTTACAGCCTGAATTTAAAATTGATTAAATTGAGATTGTGTCACTGGCCCCATAATGTCAAAGTGGAATGAAAAGCTGAAATGTCTTGCGTCAATAAGTATTCAACCCCTTTGTTATGTCAATTCTAAATAAATACAATAGTAAAAGTTTGCTTAACAAGTCAAATACTAAGTTGCATAGACTCACTCTGTGTGCAATTATATAGTGTTTAACATGATTTTTTAATGACTACCCCATCTCTATACCACACACATACAATTACCTGTAAGGTCCCTCAGTCGAGAAGTGAATTTCAAGCACAGGTTCAACCACAAAGACCAGGGAGGTTTTCTAATGCCTCGCAAAGAATGGCACCGATTTGTAAAAAAATTAATAAAGCACACTGAATATCACTTTGAGCATGGTGAAGTTATCAATTACGCTTTGGATGGTGTATCAATAAACCCAGTCACTACAAAGATACAGCCGCTCTTCCTAATTCAGTTGCCTGAGAGGAAGGATTTCACCATGAGGCCAATGGTGATTTTAAAACAGTTATAGAGTTTAATGGCTGTGATGGGAGGAGAAAACTGAGGATGGATCAACAACACTGTAGTTACCCCACAATATTAACCTAAATGACAGAGTGAAAAGAAGGAAGCTTGAACTGTTAGGCCTACTGCTGCTAGGTAGCTCTCTCTCTGCTCTCCCCCTCCCCTCTGTCTGTCCTTGATTGCAGGAGTGAAGTCTGGTGTGCGGGAGTCAGGGTTCCAGCTGCAGCTCATTCATCATAATCACCTCAGCCTTTAAGACCCGGTCAAACTTGCCACTCATCGTCAGATCATAGTCAAGACGACCATATTATTGGAACCTGACTCCTGCCTCCGCTTCACTCCTGCCACCACCATCCTGCTTTCCACTACCGGACCTCCCTTTTGGACTCACCACGGACACTAGGACATTACGGTACCACACCTGCTCTGAACCTGGATCTGTTACCCTCCCTGTAAACCTGGACTTGCTCTTCCCCTATTATTGGAAACCTGGACAAATTGAACTTTGTAAATAAACCTGTTAAACCTTCTCTGGCTCGGTGTAGTTGTCTGCATTTGGGTTCAAATCCAGTTAAATCATGACAGTATGATCTGACCAACATGAACCCAGCAGACAGTAGCTCGGATACCACCCCAGAGTGCACTCAAATTCGGACTGCCATAGCCAATCAGGGCATTTTACTTGCCCAAAATGATACCCTGTTTAAGACTATATCCGAGAACAGTCAGGTGCTGCTTAATCAGGTTCAATTACTCACCAATCAAGTGTCTGCCCTTACTACCCAAGTTAATAATGCATCCCTCGTTCATGGCATACAAACTGCTCCTTCTCATGCTCCGCCTGTTTTTCCGGCTCCTCCAGCCCAGATCAGAGAGCCTTTTGTTCCTGCTCCAGAGCGCTATGACGGGAACATGGGAACCTGTGGTGATTTTTTGACTCAATGCTCGTTGGTGTTTGAACAACAGCCCCTCACCTACGCCTCAGAAAGAGCCCGTATTGCCTACCTTATCAACTCTACTAGCGGTTCCGCTCGTTCCTGGGGATCCGCGGTCTGGGAGAGTCAGTCGGACATTTGCAACGCTTACGTTGCCTTCACCACTGAGATGAGGAAGGTTTTCGACCACCCCGTACGGGGCAAGGAGGCTGCTAAACGTTTGTTTTCTCTTCAGCAGGGGTCTCGCAGTGTGGCGGAGATGGCAGTGGAGTTTCGGACATTAGCGGCAGTGAGTGGCTGGAATGACGAAGCATTACAAGGAGTGTTCATTAATGCTTTGGCTGAGACCTTGAAAGATGAATTGGTGTCATATGATGAATCGCCTACGCTGGATAATCTTATTTCACTCACCATCAGGTTGGATAATCGGATTCGGGAGCGCCGCCGGGAGAGGAGTGGTAGTTCCAAGCAACCTGTCTGTCGTCAACCAACTCCTCCCCGCCTCTTCCCCTACGGAGAAGGCCGAGTCTTCCCGAGTCGATACTAGGAGCACTGAACCCGAAGCCATGAAGGTGGGTCGTGCACGGTTGTCCTCAGAGGAGCGTGCACGTCGTATTCAGGCTCGGGTCTGCCTGTATTGTGGAGAAGCTGGTCATTTCGTTCCTTCCTGCCCAGTTCGTCCGGGGAAAAGGGCCGGCTCATCATTAATGGGAGAAGTTTTGGTGAGCCGAGCAGCGGATTCTTCCTCTTCTCCCCGCATTCTGCTCCAGGCATCCCTCCAGTGGCAGTCCCAGGATTTCCCTGTTAGTGCGCTGGTTGACTCTGGTGCCGATGAAAGCTTTTTGGATCGAGAGTTGGCTCAACAAATGGATTTAGAGACTGTACCTATGGACCGTCCGCTGCAGGCTAAGGGTCTAAATGGACAATTGTTGACCCGTATTACTCATCAGACTGTGCCTGTTTGTCTCAGAGTGTCGGGTAATCATCAGGAGAACAGTCAGTTTCACATCATTGACTGCCCACAGACCCCCCTGGTCCTTGGTATCCCCTGGCTCATAAGACACAACCCACACATTGATTGGGTGACAGGTAGAATTGTTTCATGGAGCACATTTTGTCATGTGAATTGTTTGTGTTCTGCTCAGACCCCTGCCAGCACTGTGCCTCAACCTCCACTGGAGTCCATGGATCTCTCTGCTGTCCCTGACGTGTATCATGACCTGGCATCCGTTTTCTGCAAACACAGAGCAACTTCTCTTCCTCCTCACCGGCCTTACGACTGCGCCATTGACCTCCAGCCAGGAGCCCCTCTCCCCAGCAGTCGCCTGTACAATCTCTCCCGCCCGGAGACGGAGGCTATGGAGAACTACATTCGGGACTCCTTGGCGGCAGGTATTATTCGTCCTTCCTCGTCACCTGTAGGAGCGGGATTCTTTTTGTTGGAAAGAAGGATAAGACCCTCAGACCCTGTATTGATTTCCGTGGACTTAACAACATCACCATTAAGAACAAATATTCTCTGCCTTTAATTAATTCTGCTTTTCCCCTCCTTCATGGTGCAACTATCTTTACCAAACTGGATCTACGAAATGCGTATCACCTGGTGCGCATTCGTAGAAAGGTGATGAATGGAAGACTGCCTTCAACACACCCTTGGGACATTTTGAGTATCTGGTTATGCCTTTTGGGTTGTCCAATGCCCCTGCTGTTTTTCAGGCACTAGTCAATGATGTCCTTCGGGACATGTTGAATCGGTTTGTTTTTGTCTATCTGGATGATATCCTGATTTTCTCAGAGTCCTCCCAGGAACATGAACTGCATGTGCGCCAGGTGTTGCAAAGGTTGTTGGAGAACAAACTGTTTGTGAAGATGGAGAAATGTGAATTTCATGTGTCTGAGACCTCTTTTGGGTTACATAATAGCTCAGGGGAGTTGCGGATGGACCCAGCTAAGATCTCTGCTGTCACGGACTGGCCAGCCCCCTCCACCCGCAAACAACTTCAACGATTCCTGGGGTTTGCGAACTTCTACAGGAGGTTCATCAAGGACTACAGCCGCATTGCGGCGACACTCACCGCTCTCACCTCCATCTCACTACCGTTCGCTTGGAATGAAGGGGCCGAATCAGCGTTTGAAGAACTGAAACATCGCTTCGCCTCGGCTCCCATTCTGATGCAGCCGGACCCCGACCGCCAGTTTGTCGTGGAGGTGGATGCATCCGACACTGGGGTAGGTGCGGTGTTGTCACAACGTTCTCCTGAAGATAACAAACTGCATCCCTGTGCTTTTCTTTCAGTTCCCAATCAGCTGCCTCTGATTGGGAACCACCCTGGCCAACATAGATCTACACGATCTAGAAACTCAAACATTGAAAACTAAACATAGAAACTACACACCCTGGCTCAACATTTAAGAGTCCCCAGAGCCAGGGTGTGACAGTACCCCCCGCAAAGGTGCGGACTCCGACCGCGCCCCATAAACATAACAGGGTAGGGGCCGGGTGGGCATTCCGCCTCGGAGGCGGATCCGGCTCCGGGCGTAACCACCACCTTCTCTCCACCTCCCTGTTGCGCCCCTGGTCTGGTCTGGCACCACTGACTGGAGCTGGACCCAACGACGGTGGAACGAACTGTACAGGCTCCGGACTGGAGCCGCTGGCCGGAGCTGGACTGGGCACCGGTGGAGCGGATTGCTCTGTCTCCGGAGTGGATCCGCTGACTGGAGTTGGACGGGACCCCGGTGGAGCGGATTGCTCTGGCTTCGGAGTGGAACAGGCACGGGCCGTGCCGGACTGGACAGACGCACCACTGGCTTGGTGCGGGGAGCAGGAGCGGGCCGGACCGGGCTGACGACGCGCACCACTGGCTTGGTGCGGGGAGCAGGAACGGGCCGGACCGGGCTGACGACGCGCACCACTGGCTTGGTACGGGGAGCAGGAACGGGCCGGACCGGGCTGACGACGCGCACCACTGGCTTGGTGCGGGGAGCAGGAACGGGCCTGACCGGGCTGACGACACGCACCACTGGCTTGGTGCGGGGGGCAGGAACGGGCCAGACCGGGCTGGCGACGCGCACCACTGGCTTGGTGCGAGGGGCAGGAACGGGCCGGACCGGGCTGGCGACGCGCACCACTGGCTTGGTGCGAGGGTCAGGAACGGGCCGGACCGGGCTGGCGACGCGCACCACTGGCTTGGTGCGAGGAGCAGGAACGGGCCGGACCGGGCTGGCGACGCGCACCACTGGCTTGGTGCGAGGGGCAGGAACGGGCCGGACCGGGCTGGCGACGCGCACCACTGGCTTGGTGCGAGGGGCAGGAACGGGCCAGACCGGGCTGGCGACGCCGCACCACTGTCTCAGGTGCGAGGGCAGGAACGGGCCGGACCGGGCTGGCGACGCGCACCACTGGCTTGGCGCGAGGGACAGGAACGGGCCGGACCGGGCTGGCGACGCGCACCACTGGCTTGGCGCGGGGAGCAGGAACGGGCCGGACCGGGCTGGCGACGCGCACCACTGGCTTGGTGCGAGGGGCAGGAACAGGCCGGACCGGGCTGGCGGCAGCGCACCACTGGCTTGGTGCGAGGGGCAGGAACAGGCCGGACGTGGCTGGCGACGCGCACCACTGGCTTGGTGCGAGGGGCAGGAACAGGCCGGACCGGGCTGGCGACGCGCACCACTGGCTTGGCGCGAGGGACAGGAACAGGCCGGACCGGGCTGGCGACGCGCACCACTGGCTTGGTACGGGGAGCAGGAACGGGCCGGGCCGGACTGGGAACACGCACCACTGGCTTGGTGCGGGGAGCAGGAACGGGCCGGGCCGGACTGGGAACCCGCACCACTGGCTTGGTGCGGGGAGCAGGAACGGGCCGGACTGTACTGGGAACACACACCACTGGCCTTGTGCGGGAAGCAGGAATGGGTCGGGCCGTACTGGGAACACGTACCACTGGCTTAGTGCGGGGATCAGGAACGGGCCGGACCGGACTGGCGACACACACCACTTGCTTGGTGCGAGGAGCGGGACTGGGTTCCCTTATAAACCCCCGCTCCTTCTGCTGCCTAACCAGCTCCTCTCGCCGTGCCTCTACACTCTCCTTCTCCCTTATCGCCTCCTGTAGCTCCTCCCTCTGACCAATTAACTCCTGCTCCCTCTGGACAAATAGCCCCTGTAACCTGGTGGCCTCCTCTCCTAGTCTGCAGATTCGCCCTGTCGCTGCCTCCTGCTGCCTCGTCATCCACGCCGTGTGACCCCCCCAAATTTTTTTATTGGGGTTGCCTCTCGGGTGTCCGTCGTCGGCACGGTTGGCGCCGTTTCTCCTCTCCTGCCTGGGCATTTACCTTCGCCCATGGCCCTTTCCCCGCGAATATCTCCTCCCATGACCACCATTTGCCCACCTGAGACATCGCTATTCTCTCTTCCTGGGCACGCTGCTTGGTCCTCATTTGGTGGGATCTTCTGTCACGATCGTTAACGGATGAGACGGACCAAGGCGCAGCGTGATAAGCATACATATTTATTAACGTACTGAACACGAACAAAACAACAAACAAACGATACGTGAAGTCCAAGGTAGACTAATAACATACCTATACGGAACAAGATCCCACACAGACTGGTGCCAAACGGCTTTCTAAGTATGGTCCCCAATCAGAGACAACGAACTACAGCTGCCTCTGATTGGGAACCATCCTGGCCAACATAGATCTACACGATCTAGAAACTCATACATAGAAAACTAAACATAGAAACTACACACCCTGGCTCAACATTTAAGAGTCCCCAGAGCCAGGGCGTGACAACAAAAATGTAAAGGCAACATGTAAAGTGTTGGTCCCATGTTTC
The DNA here is from genome assembly GCF_020615455.1 of Coregonus clupeaformis. NCBI lineage: Eukaryota > Metazoa > Chordata > Actinopteri > Salmoniformes > Salmonidae > Coregonus > Coregonus clupeaformis. The sequence continues at coordinate 31,007,694 of NC_059215.1, read as the reverse complement.
ATGAGATGAAATAAAAAATCACAGAAATGTTCCATATGCACAAAAAGCTTATTTATCTCAAATGTTGTGCAAAATTTGTTTACATCCCTGTTAGTGAGCATTTCTCCTTTGCCAAGATCACCCATCCACCTGACAGGTGTGGCATATCAAGAAGCTGATTAAACAGCATGATCATCACACCAGGGCACCTTGGGCAATAAAAAAACACTCTAAAATGTGCAGTTTTGTCACGCAACACAATGCCACAAGTTTTGAGGGAGCATGCAATTGGCATGCTGACTGCAGGAATGTCCACCAGAGCTGTTGCCATAAGCCGCCTCCAACGTCATTTTAGAGAATTGTTCAGTACGTCCAACCGGCCTCACAACCGCAGACCACGTGTAATCACGCAAGCCTATCCACACGGATAGCTGATGAAACTGAGGAGGATTTTCGATGGTTCGCCCCGCTGAGGTGCTCTTCATCACTGTGACCTCAGGCCATTTGCTGTGTGTGTCGACTATGACTAACAACATATGATCCTACAGTGGGCCTGCATAGTCTATGTGGACTCGCTGCCAGGGCACCTCTGGGAAGTCCCATGGATGTAGTGGCGCTAGCTGAGGCATGTTCCTCATCTTTTGACATGCAGAACATGACTTGGCCTTGTCTTCAATAGTTGTGTCCAAACCTGGCCACCAAAAGTAGGTGCATGCAATCTCCTTCATTCACACCATGCCACAGTGCCCTGAATGGAGTTCTTCAAGCACCTGCCTTCTCAGTGGCGGCGGTATGATGACTCGAAAGCCCCATAGCAAGCATCCAGGCTGTCCGACAGAGCCCCCTCTTTCCCACAAGTGACAATGTCCACGACCTCAGACATCACTGGATCAGTGTGAAGGAACCTTTTCACTTGGACAGACGTGACTGGAACGTTCGTCACTTCCTTGAAGTAGAAGATTTCAGCCTAGCAGTGCTCAGTGTGTGTGACAGATAAGGGAAGCGTTGAGAGGCCGTCTGCATTGCAGTGCTGCTCAGACCTTCTGTACTTGATATCGTACTGCAGATAACAGTAATGCCCATCGCTGCATGCAGCTGGCTGCGAGCGACAGAATGCCGGTGTGGGGACCAAAGATGAAGGTGAGGGGTCTATGTTCCGTCAGCAGTGTGAATCGTCAGCAAAACAGAAACTGATTAAATTTCTTAACTCCGAACAAGATGGCGAGTGCTTCACGCTCTCTGTGCATAATTGCTCTCGGCTTTACTTAAGGTCTGTGATGCGAAAGCAATTGGCCTTTCTTCACCTGATGGCATGATGTGTGAGACAACAGCACCAACCCCATAAGGCGATGCATCACATGCCAACTGTAATGGCAAGTTGGGGTTGAAGTGGGTGAGGGCCTCTGACTGAGCCAAGGCTGTTTTCACTTTCTTGAAGGCCTCCCCACATCTGTCTGTCCTTCCACTGTTTGGTTTTGTTCAAACGTTCATGCAGTGGCTTTAACATGTTAGCTAGGTTCGGCACAAACTTTGCGTAGTAAGTAAGTAGTCCTAAGAATGATCTCAGCTGACTCACATTCTGTGGGGATGGAGCTTCCGCGACGACCTTCACCTTTGATGGCGCCTTGTGGAGCTCCGAACTGTCAATGACGTGGCCCAGGTACTCACATTTGTCCTTCCGGACCCTCAGACCGTACTCCTCCAGTCTCTGTAGTGTAGCGTCCAGGCTTCTCAGGTGCTCTTGCTCGTCTTTGCCAGTGATGAGTAGATCATCGAGGTAACATTGGACCCCGGTGAGCCCGCTCAGTATCTGGTCCGGAGCAGAGGTGATTCCAAAAGGAAGCCTCCAGTACCTGTCCAGTCCTTTGTGAGTCACTATGGTCAACAGTTCTTGTGACTCTTGGTCCACATGCATCTGTAGATAGGCCTGACATAAGTCTATCTTACTGAATTTCTGTCCTCCAGCTAAACAAGAAAAGAGGTCGTCAATGAGGGGTAGTGGATATTTTTTAGCAGTCAAGACAGGGTTAATGGTGACTTTGAAATCACCACAGAGTGATTATTGGCAGACTAAATAGCCTTGGTTTGCCACACACTAATCTATCATTTACATTTACATTTTAGTCATTTAGCAGACGCTCTTTTCCAGAGCGACATCTATCACGTATAGTGTCACTCAGTGATCGCCCAAATTCAGTGTTCAGATAACTGTTTCAATACAGCCACAAACTGTGAGATTGACTCCCACTCCTCTTGATTTCTCTTATGAAACCTGAATCTCTCTGCGATTATCAGTGGTTTGGGAGAATAATGTCCTTTTAAGGTAGCCACAATTTCATAATGTGGACGCCAAGGAACTTGAAGTTCTCAACCTGCTCCACTACAGCCCCGTCGATTAGAATGGGGGCGTGCTCGGTACTCCTTTTCCTGTAGTCCACAATCATCTCCTTTGTCTTGATCACGTTGTTATCCTGGCACCACACGGCCAGGTCTTTGACCTCCTCCCTATAGGCTGTCTCATTGTTGTCGGTGATCAGGCCTACCACTGTTGTGTTGTCGGCAAACTTAATGATGGTGTTGGAGTTGTGCCTGGCCATGCAGTCATGGGTGAACAGGGAGTACAGGAGGGGACTGAGCACGCACCCCTGAGGGGCCCCCGTGTTGAGGATCAGCCTGGCAGATGTGTTGTTACCTACCCTTACCACCTGGGTGCGGCCCGTCGGGAAGTCCAGGATCCAGTTGCAGAGGGAGGTGTTTAGTCCCAGGGTCCTTAGCTTAGTGATGAGCTTTGAGGGTACTATGCTGTTGAACACTGAGCTGTAGTCAATGAATAGCATTCTCACGTAGGTGTTCCTTTTGTCCAGGTGGGAAAGGGCAGTGTGGAGTGCAATAGAGATTGCATCGTCTGTGGATCTGTTGGGGTTGTATGCAAATTGGAGTGGGTCTAGTGTTTATGGGATAATGGTGTTGATGTGAGCCATGACCAGCCTTTCAAGGTAGTAATTTAGGCAGGTTACCTTAGTGTTCTTGGGCACAGGGACTATGGTGGTCTGCTTGAAACATGTTGGTTTTACAGACTCAGTCAGGAATAGGATGTAAATGTCAGTGAAGACACTTGCAAATTGGTCAGTGCATGCTCGGAGTACACGTCCTGGTAATCCGTCTGGCCCTGCGGCCTTGTGAATGTTGAGCTGTTCAAAGGTCTTACTCACATCGGCTACGGAGAGCGTAATCACACAGTCGTCCGGAACAGCTGATGCTCTCATGCATGCTTCAGTGTTGCTTGCCTCGAAGCGAGCATAGAAATAATTTAGCTCATGTGGTAGGCTCGTGTCACTAGGCAGCTCGCGGCTGTGCTTCCCTTTGTAGTCTGTAATAGTTTGCAAGTCCTGCCACATCCGACGAGCGTCGGAGCCGGTGTAGTACGATTCAATCTTAATCCTGTATTGACGCTTTGCCTGTTTGATGGTTCGTCGGAGGGCATAACGGGATTTCTTATAAGCGTCCGGGTTAAAGTACCGCTCCTTGAAAGAGGCAGCTCTGCCCTTTAGCTCAGTGCGGATGTTGCCTGTAATCTATGGCTTCTAGTTGGGGTACATACGTACGGTCACTATAGGGACAACGTCATCGATGCACTTCTTGATGAAGCCAGTGAACGATCGAACTGCACACTCGCGCTGGTAGCTAGCTAGCTACTGGAGTTAGCAAGGCAAATTTTAACTGGACACAAATAAAGTTATAAAACCAAGAAAACTATTTATAATGTACCTCCTCCGTCTCCTGTAATTTGAAAAACGAATTTGTGTGTGTGTGTTTGTGCACGTGTGTGCGCGCGTGCACGTCTGAAGTCACTCAAGTTTGCGTCATCACTGAATCACACTGCCATGCCAAGACTAACATTATGCAGCTGCATGTGTCTTAGCATTTAAATGCATAATCCTTACTGTGTTTTATGATAACACATCATTAAAACAAACCCTGCAATACCATCATACAACAACAAAATGCAATTTTCATCGCACTCATTTCCCAAATTGCTCAGGCACAGCTGACATGGTCTCTTGTGTGCCAGGGAATCAATATGTAATATAAGATTATGCTACAGAGCAGCAGGCTATTACTCTGGCCAGATCTGTAACGGAATCAATATGTCAACTAAATAGCTATCCACATACACCCCCTCCACCCGCGCCACCCGCGCCACCCTCCATACACACATATTAATATACTTCCAATCAAGCATCTTGCCACATGGTGAAAGCCCTCTATTTTCCCTCAAGCTGATTGATATACAGTGCCTTCAGAAAGTATTGACACCTCTTGACTTTTTCCACATTTTGTTGTGTTACAGCCTGAATTTAAAATGGATTTAATTGAGCATTTTTTTGTCACTGGCCTACACAAAATACCCCATTATGTCAAAGTGAAATTATGTTTTCACATTTTTTACAAATTAATAAAAAATTAAAAGCTGAAATGTATTGAGTCAATAAGTATTGAACCCCTTTGTTATGGCAAGCCTAAATAAGTTCAGGAGTAAAAATGTTGCTTAACAAGTCACATAACTTACATGATTTTTTTATGACTACCCCATCTCTATACCCCAAACATACAATTATCGTAAGGTCCCTCAGTCAAGCAGTGAATATCATACACAGATTCAACAACAAACACCAGAGAGGTTTTCCAATGCCTTGCAAAGAAGGGCACCTATTGGTAGATGGGTAAAAACAAAAAAGCAGACATTGAATATTCCTTTAAGCATGGTGAAGTTATAAATTACTCTTTGGATGGTGTATCAATACACCCAGTCACTTCAAAGATACAGGCGTCCTTCCTAACTCAGTTGCCGGAGAGGAAGGAAAGTGCTCAGGGATTTCACCATGAGGCCAATGGCGACTTTAAAACAGTGTGAATGATTAATTTAAGATTGACTTCGAGTGTCCCTGTGTAAGAATTTCCACTACAACAGCTATGGTTTAATGGCTGTGATAGGAGAAAACTGAGGGTGGATCAACAACATTGTAGTTACTTCACAATACTAACCTAATTGACAGAAAGAAATACTCCAAAATATGCATCATGTTTGCACCAAGAAACTAAAGTAATACTGCAAAAGAATGTGGCAAAGCAATTCACTTTTTGTCCTGAATACAAAGTGTTATGTTTGGGAGAAATCCAAGTCTGCTTTCCACCAGACACTGGGAGATTAATTCATCTTTCAGCAGGACAATAACCTAAAACACAAGGCCAAATCTACAATGGAGTTGCTTACTAAGAAGACAGTGAATGTTCCTGAGTGGCCGAGTTACAGTTTTGACTTACATGTACTTGAAAATCTATGGCAAGATCTGAAAATGGTTGTCTAGCAATAATCAACAACCCATTTGACAGAGCTTGAAGAATTTTGAAAAGAATAATTACCAAATGTTGAACAATCCAGGTGTGGAAAGCTCTTAGAGACTTACCCAGAAAGACTCACAGCTGTAATCGCTGCCAAAGGTCATTTTAACATGTATTGACTGAAGGGTTGAATACTTATCTAATCAAGACATATTAGTGTTTTTTTTGTGTGTTTTTTTTTTACAAATGACAATTCAATCTATTTTAATCCCACTTTGTAACACAACTAAATATGAAAAAAGTCAAGGGGTGTGAATACTTTCTGAAGGCACTGTAGCTTTAATCCGTGGAAAGTAATGTGGTGAGATGTGAACTCATGCATTTACACAGCCAGGCTTCCTGGCATCTACGATAGAGGGTGGCTGAGTTGGATAGGAGGGATATGAGGAGGAGGAGGAGGAGGAGGAGAAGGAGATGGAGGAGGAGGAGGAGGAGGAGGAGGAGGAGGAGGAGGAGATGGGGATTAGTAAGATATGTAATAAAAATCAACAGGAAAAACTATAGTAGGTACACCGGAGCAGAGGTAAAGAGAGGGGAGAAAATGGAGGAGAAAAGGCAGAACAAGGAGCCAGAGGAGGCAAAACAAAATCAACTTCACAAGTTATTTTGTTTTGGACTAAGCCTCTACAAAACAAGCAAACAAACAAACATGCAACCAATCACCGTGACCTTTTGCTAGGGGTCCCTAGGTGTGTGTGTGTGTGTGTGTATGTGCACATGTGTGTGCATCTGTGTTAGTGGTGGAGGGTTGTTTGTTTAACGATACCTTTTAACGAAGAAGTGTGTCAGAGCCCCTCCATCACCATGGTCACGGGCGGAGGAGTGTGGTGGCACCACAGTGAGGGGCTGGATGATTATCCCCGCCAGGGAGCCAGGAGCGGGGCTGAGGCTGGGATTTAAAGCTGGGCTGCCTCTGGCTTCCGAGTGGCGCAGCAGTCTAAGGCACTGCATCTCAGTGCTTGAGGTGTCACTACAGACCCCCTGGCCGTGATTGGGAGTCCCATAGGGCGGCGCACAATTGGCCCAGCGTTGTCCAGGTTTGGCCGGTGTAGGCCGTCATTGTAAATAAGACTATGTTCTTAACTGACTTGCCTAGTTGAATAAAGGTATCCCCTCCTGATGTTGTCAATACTGCCTACGCTCCTCGCTATACTTTTCGCTAAATTTTATTAACTCAGATTTTCCTTCTCCGCCTCACTCTCTCTTTCTTGCACATCTCTCTCTATCTCACTCTGTCTCTCTCTCTCTCTCTCTCTCTCTCTCTCTCTCTCTCTCTCTCTCTCTCTCTCTCTCTATCTGTCTCTCTCTCTCGTTCTCTCTCTCTCTCTCTCTCTCTCTCTCTCTCTCTCTCTCTTTCTCTCTCTCTCTCCTAGCCACCCGTTTTCTGTATTAGTTGACGTTGTTAGTTGACTTTAAAGGTATCTGAGGAATTTTAAGTCTCATCGATTGCATATAGAATACAATTGACAAATCTCTATTGACTTAATGATGAGAAACAGTCACAAGTCCATTACAACACGCAACCACGTGAAGAATGGCACTTCACTTTTATCCTTCATCATCCTTCTGTCACTTTCACTTCTCTCCTTGGCTCTCTGTGCTGCTGGGAATTAACAATGACAGCCCTAGGCATCTCTGGCACAGTTGACATTTCTCATTTTCTCCTCCCTTGACTTTACATCCAAATGATGTCATCCAAGTCATTTGTTTGTAATTATTTATTGTCCATTTCACAGTGTAAACAGCTCCAAACGCTGCAGGGAAGAGAGAGGAGATGGTGAAGGCACACAGTGAGCCTTATTGTATATTGTATGAATATCCTGCAGACAATGCCTCCCACTTGTTGCACAGCTGCTGGATGCTGGATAAGAGTCATGGGGAACCCATGTTGGCATCACTAACTCTGAAGGCATTTCTCTCATTGGGAGAGAAATGTTGGGGTAGTGTCCTTCTGTCTACTACCGCATTCTCTGCAGTCATTTCCCTACACACATTTAAAGTATGTGCCAACAGAGAGAGAGAGAGCGCGAGAGGGGGGGTGGGGGAGAGAAAGCGAGGAGAGAGAGTGGGAGATAAGAGAGAGGAGAGAGAGAGAGACGGAAAGAGGGAAAGAGAGCGAGAGAGAGCACGAGAAAGAGAGAGAGAAAGGGGGGTTCTGCTAGAACCAGCACCAGGCAGGGGAAAAGATGTAGAGCAGTGGCATGTTGAGGCAAGGTTTTTCACCCTGCTGACGAGTCACTCAATCAGCAGGCTGTTAGTGTTCAGGAGCATTACCTCAGTGGAGGGAGAGCTATTCCTTTATCTGGGACCATTGAAATCAGCCCCCCCCACCACCACCCTCCGCCTCCTCAGTCACAGCTAGACACTGCACTCAGCAAACAGTGTGACTGCTCTCCCACCGACCACAGATGACAATCACTGCCACGGGAGGTAACGGGAGTTAACAGACGATAAAACCAAGTTAACAGCAAGTGTGTGTGTGTGTGTGTGTGTGGTGTGTGTGTGCATGCATTGCCGCGGTTAAGTAGGGGTGCTGATAAATCTGAATTAAAAAACATATATTAATACAAAATATATACATATATATACAGTACCAGTCAAATGTTTGGACACACCTACTCATTCAAGGGTTTTTCTTTATTTGTTCTATTTTCTACATTGTAGAATCACAGTGAAGACATCACAACTATGAAATAACACATATGGAATAAAGTAGTAACCAAAAAAGTGTTAAACAAAGATTCTTCAAAGTAGCCACCCTTTGCCTTGATGACAGCTTTGACCAGCTTCATGAGGAATGATTTTCCAACAGCCTTGAAGGAGTTCCCACATATGCTCAGCACTTGTTGGCTGCTTTTCCTTCACTCTGCGGTCTAACTCATTCCAAACCATCTCAATTGGGTTGAGGTCGGGTGATTGTGGTGGCAAGGTTATCTGATGCAGCACTCCATCACTCTCCTTCTTGGTCAAATAGCCCTTACACAGCCTGGAGGAGTGTTTTGGTTCATTGTCCTGTTGAAAAATCAAATGATAGTCCCACCAAGCGCAAACCAGATGGGATGGCGTATCGGTGCAGAATGCTGTGGTAGCCATGCTGGTTAAGTGTGCCTTTAATTCTAAATAAATCACAGACAGTGTCACCAGCAAAGCACCCCCACACCATCACACCTCCTCCTCCATGCTTCACGGTGGGAACCACACATGTGGAGATCATCTGTTCACCTACTCTGCGTCTCACAAAGACACCGCGGTTGGAACCAAAAATCTCAAATTTGGACTCATCAGACCAAAGGACAGATTTCCACCAGTCTAATGTCCATTGCTTGTGTTTCTTGGCCCAAGCAAGTATCTTCTTATTATTGGTGTCCTTTAGCAGTGGTTTCTTTGCAGAAATTCAACCATGAAGGCCTGATTCACGCAGTCTTCCCTGAACAGTTGATGTTGAGATGTGTCTGTTACTTGAACAATTTCTGAGGCTGGTAACTCTAATTAACTTATCCTCTGCAGCAAAGGTAACTCTGGGACTTCCATTCCTGTGGTGGTCCTCATGAGGGCCAGATTCATCATAGCGCTTGATTGTTTTTGCGACTGCACTTAAAGAAACGTTCAAAGTTCTTGAAATGTTCCATATTGACTGACCTTCATGTCTTAAATTAATGATGGGCTTTTGTTTGTCTTTGCTTATTTAAGCTGTTCTTGCCATAATATGGACTTGGTCTTTTACCAAATAGGGCTATCTTCTGTATACCACCCCTACCTTGTCACAACACAACTGATTGGCTCAAACGCATTAAGAAGGAAATACATTTTACAAATTAACTTTTAAGAAGGCACCCCTGTTAATTGAAATGCATTCCAGTTGACTATCTTATGAAGCTGGTTGAGAGAATGCTAGTGTGCAAAGCAGTCATCAAGGCAAAGGGTGGCTATTTGAAGAATCTCAAATCTCAAATATATTTGGTTACTACATGATTCCATATGTGTTATTTCATAGTTTTGATGTCTTCACTATTATTCTACAATATAAAACATAGTAAAAATAAAGAAAAACCCTTGATTGAGTAGGTGTGTCTGAAATTTTGACTGGTAGTATATAGAATTTGTTTATATATTCTTTTCACAAAAGTAGTGTACTGGGCCTTTACAAGTCCTGTATTAGCGGGCCTATATAGCTGTCTGTAGCACAGCCCCAGATAATCTACAGTGCCGCAATCTATCTCCGTTTATTGCATAAATTGTCCATGCATTGGATTGCAATGCTGGTGCGGTAAAATAATCCAGTCCAGTTTAATGAATTACAGTGTAGGCTAATCCAAGTGTAGGCTATGACACAATGTAAATGGAGAAGAAGGCTAAAACGTGGTAAGCGGCAGATCAAAATTGTGGCACGAAGTCTCCGGATGAACCCAGGAGTTTTCCATGGTGCTGTCATTCAAGGTCCTTTATTTACCCTGTTCGTAATGAGCACGGGAGTTTTGGCGCATGACATTTTTTTTTACTATTCAGTTTACCATCCTAAAATATCATTAGAAATTAGGTGTTTAAGGTGTAACAGTAATGTTATAGGCCTGCTATGCTATTCGGTTCTGTTATATAAAATACTAACTCATCGTTAGACTACCCTAACGGGCCCTGCGTCTCAACCAATAGTCAATATAGGCTAAATATCCCAAGCAGGGCTACAGCAACGTCTAAAGAGGGTCAGGCTCTTGGGCTTTATGGTGGCCACTCTGGTTTGGGTGTCCTCAGCAGAACGGTGTTGCTGTAACCAACGTTCTGAAATTGTCAAGCCTCTAATTGGCCTCTGCAGTGCATACATGTAGCCTACAGTTCTTCATCATTCACCAGAGAGAAGACAGGGAAGAAACCACTATTTATCTACTATTTATGCCCCCCCGCACATTTTTTTTCGCAGTACCCCAACCCCAAAACTACTTCTATGTGTGTGTGTGTGTGTATGTGTGCGCGTTTTCGCTGTGTGTGTATGGGCGTGTTTAGCAGATGTTATAGCGGGTGTAGTGAAATGCTTGTGCTTGCTTGAGTGTGTGTCTGAGTTTGGAGTTTTTTTTTTTTGGGGGGTAGATGAGCTTAATATTGCAGATAGATTGTAACTTCCAGCAATTTAATTGTCTGCATCACTTCCAATCCCCCATGTTTTTTTTATATATATATATATATATACACACACACACACACACACACACATACCCTTTAAAAATATATATTCCCCTTTATTACTTTCCAACCCCGCCACCCTTTCCCCACTTGGAGTAAACAACAACACCTAGGCCTCTACTTCCAGCCCATACCCACTATCTACATTTTATGGACACAGTCAATTTTACAATAATTACATTTTGTTTGTTCTTTCTCCTGAACTTTTACTCTGTCATGATCGTTGAGAGACGGGTCAGACCAAGGTGCAGCGTGAAAAGCGTACATGTTTATTTTACTCAATAAACATTAACAAAACAAGAAACAACGTAACGTGAAGTCCTCAGGCTAAACACATACAGGCTAAACACGGAACAAGATCCCACAACTAAGGTAGGCAAACAGGCTACTTAAGTATGATCCCCAATCAGAGACAACGAGCGACAGCTGTCTGATTGGGAATCACACCCGGCCAAACATAGAAATACAATACCTAGAACATAAACATAGAATTTCTAGCATAGATTCTCACGCCCTGACCAAACCAACTAAAGACGACCGGCCTCTCAAGGCCAGGGTGTGACAGTACACTACAACCCATACACTTATTATGGACACAGCATGCCTACATTATTAGTTATCTTGTTATTGTTAGTTGTTAGTTGTTATTAGTCCCATCCTTCAATTCCATTCAACACCTCCCATCTATCTTTTAACATCATCCATATAGGATTTCTATTTGCCATATATATTTCAATTGTACTGTGATGTCTTACAAAAGTTCGGAACCTTTCTATTCTCATTGTTTCTACAGATTGTGAATTGAAAATAAACATTTTTGCTAATAGTATTATTATGTTATTGATCGATTGACTATGACGTTTCAGATCACCCAGTAGTGCTATCTGCAGGGTTAGCTCCAGGTAAATATTGCAATCCTTTAGCCATTCCTGGACCTGTGTCCAAAAACAAGCTACAAATGGACAGTACCAAAACAAATGATCTAATGATTCTGTCTCTTCGCAGCAAAATCTGCAGAGCTGGGAAGATTGTATCCTCCATATAAATAACATTCTATTGGTAGCAAGAATTTTATATAATAATTTAAATTGAAAGATTCTAAGTTTTGAATCCGCCGTCGTTTTGCGTATCAGTTCATAAACACTATGAGTTTGGAGGTTTTTGCCATTAACAGCACTCCTGTACATGTGTCAACCTTGCAAGTCCTTGCAAGTCCTCATAAACCAACGACACAGTGTGAGCAGTTGAATGGCTCCAGGAGCTAAGTGCATGACATGGACCAACACAGTGGGTGTAACTGTCCATTCAGCACCACTGGCGGCCAAAATTACAACTCAGCACCATGGACAGCGCTACTCTAGCCTGACGCTCAACACAAAGCCTGCTAGAAGCAGGGAATCCTTCACCGCATAGGGAAAGAGTGGCATTGGGGAAAGGGCTGGAGAGACTACTGTAGCTACTAACTTCCCCAGCTCCTTCCCTCCTCCCTTCCCTCCTCCTTCCCTCCTCCCTTCCCTCCCTCTATCACTCCTCCCTTCCTTCCTCCCTTCCCAATTATGTGTGTTTCTCTCCTGCCATGACAATATCCATCCTCAGCCTCCCTCGTCATCACATCTGCATTCTGCCCCACCAGGCCTCCATGCACCGGCATCGCCGCTCATCAGGCAGCCCAGCGGAATGTGACCTTCATCCAATCAACAGGGTCAGAACCAGTGAGACAGTTTTAGAGATGGAGCAGGCAGAGTGCTTGTCTGCCTGTCAGCCATTAACCAATCCTGACAGGTTTGTGTCTGAGCGGAGCGTGGGCGGCCCGAGACGGTAAACACATGCGGGCTGCTGCCTGTTCACTTTGAGAGGGGTCATTAACGTCCTCAGCATCTCAATATTAACAACTAATATCACTACGCCACAGATACCACAGAATCTGATAGACAATGGAGATGAGTGACACAATACAGGTTATACAACACTGATGTGCAGACAGAGATTAGAGGGAAAGAAATAGAGGGAGAGAGTAGTGATAGGAGGAAAGAGGGAGAGAAAGAAGTGATGGGAGGGCAGAGGAGAGATAGGTAGTAGATAAATGTGCAATGATCTGGAGCGGTATAGAAAAGAGAGGAGGATTTGAGCAAAGAGAAGGAGATGAATAGTGAGTGGGTTTATAGAGACACATTGAGAACAAGCCTAGAGAGACAATTAAAACAAGCCTAGAGAGACAATTACCCCTAAGGTTATTGATGCTTAGAGAAGAGACCTCATATCACCCACAGAGTCCTTAGGAGGTTTGACTTATGCCTTCAAGATCAATTCAGTGAAAGCGCTAATGCCATCTCAATATTATGCTATAATTACACCCCTTGGATTTCTTCACATTTGATTGTGATACAAAGTGGGATGAAAATGTATTTGTCATTTTTTGTCAATCATCTACACAAAATACTCTGTAATGTCAAAGTGGAAGAATGTTGTTTTATTTTTTTTTAAGATGAATGAAACAATTGTAACTAAAATATAGTCATTGCATAAGTATTCAGCTCCCTGAGTCAATACATGTTAGAAACACCTTTGACATCAATTACAGCTGTAAAAGAGCTTTGCACACCTGGATTGTGCAATATTTGCCCATTATTATTTTCACAATTCTTCAAGCTCTGTCAAGATGTTGGGGATCATGGCTAGACAGCAATTTTCAAGTATTGCCAAAGATTTTCAAGCAGATTTAATTGAAAACTTGTCATGAGCACTCTCTCTCCCTGGTAGCAACATTAATTGCATTCAATTATCTTCCACTCTGCTCACCTCCCTCTCTCTACTCAGCCTAACTAGCTCCACCTGCCCTGCTCTGCTCTTGTTACCTGGCCAGCTGCACTGCATTTCCCACTCACCATCCTCACCTTGCCTCACTCTGTTCTAATTACTCTGCCAGCTGAACTGCATTTCCCCACTACCTCTCCCAGTATATCAAGCCCTGGTTTTCAGCCAAGCCCTGTCAGATCGTCTTCAAACCCGGACCAGTAACCTGCCTGTCTGCGCTCTGACTCCTGTTTGTGATACCGATCCTTTCTTGACTGCCTCCTTGTTCTACTGCCCCGTCTATCCCAACCGGCCTTCTGGACCTCGACTACTCTCCGATCTTCAGCCCCTCCGGTAACTCGTTTCTGCCTTCTGTCTCTCACCACGATATTTGCCCAGCCCTGATCTGTACTTCTGCCTGCCATTCATATTGCTGTTGTGTGTGTGTGTTTCCCCAGGTCTCCGACCACCAGATGAGCGTGCCCAGACGTTTCACCACCTCAGCCCGATACGCCGCTCCATCACTGGGGAACACACACACTAAGCACTTGGACTGGACACCCCCGGACATTTGGTGACCCCCGGAGCACAGGTACCCACAGGAGGGCCCTGAAAGACCCCTGACACCCCTGGGACTCCTCTTCCCGCCTGTAACCTTGAATAAAGAACTCTGAATTTGAACTTGCGCTCTTGGGTCCTCTTCTGTTCGTGACAGAACGATCTGACCATCATGGACCCAGCGCACTCCCTGACCACGATGGAGGAAGAGCCAGAGAGGACTGCCCTACAGCGACTGGAACGCTCTGAGGGAGACATAAATCGGATGGCTGGCGACATCGCTTCCCTTCTCCAGCTATTCAACCAGCAGCAACAACAGTTCCAACTGCAGCAACAACAGCTAGCCCAAGCCCTGCAACTACTCTCAAGCCCGGCTACTCCACCTGCACCCCCCTGGTCCTTTTGTTCCTGTACCACCGATACTCCTTCATCCCTCCGCTGGAGGTCCCAATGCTGCAGGCCCGGCAGTGCTGCCACCAGATCCCCACGCTCCTGAACCAAGGATTGGGAACCCGGAACGTTTTGATGGCAACCAGAAGCAAGTAAGACCATTCTTGAGCAGCTGCCGAATCCAGTTTGCACTACAGCCCAGGACTTTCTCAACAGAGGGAGCCAAGGTGGGGTATGTCATCACACATCTCACCGGTCGAGCTCGGTTGTGGGGAACGGCGGAATTCGACCGGCAAACCCCAGCCTGTGCCTCCTTCAGTGCCTTTGAGGAGGAGATGTTAAAGGTCTTTGACCTAGGCTCGCCAACAGCCGAAGCGTCACAAGCTCTGCTCACCATCCGTCAGGGCAATCGGACAGTGGCAGACTTCTCCATTGACTTTCGTACCCTGGCCAGTCAAAGCTCGTTTAACCCAGAGGCACTGGTGCAAGCCTTCCTCCATAGCCTGGCGGACTATATCAAGGACGAGCTTGTTTCCCATGACCCGCCCTCAACGCTTGATGCCGCCATTGACCTTGCCGTTCGCATTGACCGCCGTATACAGACCCGGAGGAGGGAGAAGGGCCGTCTCAGTCAACCTGCCATCCGTACTCGGGTCGATACCGCTTCTGTCCAGCCCCTGCCTGTCAAGTCCCATAGCCAACTCAATCAGCCTGAGCCCATGGAGATTGGCCGTGCCTCTCTGACTCCCCGAGGAGCGCCGGCGCCGTCTAAGCTCCAACCTTTGCCTCTACTGTGGTGGCGAGAATCACCGTGTCGCTACTTGTCCGGCAAAAGCCGCAGCTCACCAGGTGTAGGGGAGATCCGGGTGAGCTCAACAAGCCTTCAGTCTCCCCTCCATCCGAAAGACCCTGCTTCATCTCCGCCTTCAGCTTTCTGACAAGACTCATACATTGGCCGCCCTTGTGGATTCCGGGAGCCGAAGCAAACATCATGGACCCTGAGCTTGCACAGCAACTGGGCGTGAACCATCATCAACTGACACAACCCATTCCTGCACGAGCCCTGGATGGGCATCATCTTGGCACTGTCACTCATATCTCCGCCCCTGTGACAATCCTGCTGTCAGGAAACCACCAGGAGTCCATCCAGTTTCACCTCCTACACTCACCTGGCCAACCACTCATTCTTGGATACCCGTGGCTCCGTCAGCACAACCCCCACATCGACTGGGAGACAGGAACAGTCCGTGAGTGGGGAAGGAGTTGTCACCAGACCTGTTTAAGGGGGCCACCCTGCCCGTTCACCGGGGAAGGATCTAGCGCTACCTCCGACATATCCAATGTTCCGGCCTGTTACCACAGCCTGAAAGAGGTGTTCAACAAATCCAAGGCGACATCTCTACCCCCCACACAGACCCTATGACTGCGCGATTGATCTCCTGCCTGGCACAGCACCTCCCAAGGGTCGTCTGTATTCACTGTCAGCCCCGGAAAGAAAGGCCATGGAGGACTACATTAATGACTCTCTTGCCTCCGGGATAATTAGGACCGTCGTCTTCCCCGCAGGAGCGGGATTCTTCTTTGTCGGCAAGAAGGACGGTTCTCTTCGTCCATGCATAGATTACCGGGTCTGAACGACATCACGGTTAAGAATCGCTACCCACTGCCCTTACTTTCGTCTGCCTTCGAACTGCTGCAGGGAGCCACTGTATTCACTAAGCTGGACCTTCGCAATGCCTACCATCTGGTGCGGATGAGGGAGGGAGACGAATGGAAGACAGCGTTCAACACACCAACCGCCACTATGAATATCTCGTCATGCCCTTCGGCCTCACCAATGCCCCAGCAGTTTTTCAAGCCCTAGTGAATGATATCCTCAGGGGACATGCTAAATACGTTCGTATTTGTGTACCTTGACGATATTTTAATATTCTCAAAGACTCTGTCAGAACACACGCACCACGTCCGGTTGGTCCTGCGCCGCCTGCTGGAGAACTCTCTTTTCGTGAAGGCAGAGAAGTGCGAGTTCCATGCCAAGACCGTTTCATTCCTGGGGTATGTGGTGACCGAGGGCAGCATTCAGATGGATCTCACGAAGGTGTCGGCTGTCACTTCCTGGCCAGTTCCTGAGTCTCGGAAGAAGTTGCAACAGTTCCTGGGCTTTGCCAACTTTTATAGGAGATTCATCAGAAACTATAGCACAGTGGCTGCACCCCTCACGGCGCTAACCAGCACTAAACAACCGTACCAATGGACATCAGCTGCTGATAAGGCCTTCAATATCCTCAAGACATGTTTCACTTCTGCTCCCATCCTCCAGATGCCAGATGCAGCAAGGCAGTTTGTGGTGGAGGTAGATGCTTCGGACGTGGGAGTGGGTGCAGTGCTTTCTCAAAGAGCAGCTGAGGATGGCAAGATGCACCCCTGTGCCTTCTACTCCCGTCGGCTAACCCCTGCCGAATGCAACTACGACATTGGGAACCGCGAGCTGTTGGCTGTCAAGCTCGCCCTTGAAGAATGGCGGCACTGGTTAGAGGGGTCAAAGGAACCATTCGTAGTGTGGACAGACCACAAGAACCTGGAGTATATCCAAACAGCCAGGAGGCTGAACTCCCGTCAACAGCGGTGGTCTCTGTTCTTTACGCGCTTCAATTTCACGCTCTCCTACCGCCCGGGATCTCGCAACATCAAACCTGATGCTCTTTCCCGGATGTTTCAGAAGGACGAGACCACCGCCATGACAGCTCCCATTCTTCCCAGCCACTTGGTCGTAGCGGCCCTCACCTGGGAGATCGAGAAGCAGGTCATGGAGGCTCTTCGGGACCAGCCAGGTCCAAGCACCAGCGCCCCCAACCGTCTGTTTGTTCCAGCAAATCTCAGGTCACCTGTGATTCAGTGGGGGCACGAATCCCGTCTGGCCTGTCATCCCGGCATCACTCGCACCCTTCATCTGGTCCGCCAGCGGTTCTGGTGGCGGGGGATGAGACGGGATGTCCGAGAATTCATCCGAGCTTGTCCCACTTGTAACCGAAACAAGACTCCCAACCAGCCTCCTGCTGGGTTGCTGCAACCCTACTCATACCCAAGAGGCCCTGGTCCCACGTTTCACTGGACTTTGTTACGGGCCTTCCGCCCTCTGACGGACACACAGTCATCCTTACCATTGTTGACCGCTTTAGTAAGATGACCCACTTCGTGCCCTTCCCAAACTACCCTCTGCTAAAGAGACCTCCCAGGTGGTCCTGGAACATGTGTTTCGTATCCATGGCCTACCCCAGGATATAGTGTCAGACCGGGGCCCGCAATTCTCAGCAACCTTTTGGAAGGAGTTCTGTCATCTCCTTGGGGCCACCGCCAGCCTATCGTCTGGATTCCACCCGCAGTCAAACGGCCAGACTGAACGCATGAACCAGGAGCTGGAGAAGGCACTGAGGTGTGTGGCTTCCCAAAATCCCCGGGCCTGGGCTCAACACCTGCTCTGGGTGGAATATGCCCATAATTCACTCACCAGTTCCTCCACCGGGCTCTCCCCTTTCAGTGTGTCTACGGGTATCAACCTCCACTGTTTGCCAGCCAGGAGGCGGATGCCACCTGTCCGTCTGCTCTTGCGTATGCCCGCGCTGCCGCCGCACTTGGGCCCAGGCTCGCACTGTGCTCCTGAAGTCTGGAACCAGCTACGCCGTCGGTGCCAACCGACGGAGGACCCCAGCACCTACTTACCGGGTTGGTCAGAAGGTCTGGCTGTCTGCCCGGGATCTGCCGCTGCGGGTTGTATCACGAAAGCTGGCCCCTCGCTTCATTGGTCCTTTTCCTGTGCAGAAAGTCATCAGTCCAACGGGCGGTCCGACTTCAGTTGCCCGCTTCCATGCGGGTCCACCCCACCTTCCACGTCTCCAAGGTCAAGCCGGTCCATGAAAGTCCCCTGGTCCCTGCAGCTCCGGCGCCACCTCCTCCGCGCCTCGTAGATGGCGGTCCTGTCTTCACCGTCCGGCGGCTGCTCCGCTCTAGGCGAAGGGGTAGGGGGTCTCCAGTACCTCGTTGATTGGGAGGGATATGGTCCAGAGGAGAGGACCTGGATCCCGGCCAGGAGGATAGTGGACCGGACCCTTATCACTGACTTCCACCGACTACATCCTGATCAGCCTGCAATCCGTAGGGGGCCGTCCAAGAGGGGTTCCTAGCCGTCCGGCCCGCCCTGCTCCTGTCTCAGTGCCTGTCCTGTCTCCCCGACCGTGACCCTCCAGCTCCTTCTGAGGATGAGGAGATTCACTCGGACCGCTCGGAGGAGTTCTGACCCGCCGCCTGCTCCCCTCCACCCTCCCGGCATGATGTTGTTCTTGGGACTTCTGGGGCCGTCCCTTGAGGGGGGGTCCTGTCATGAGCACTCTCTCTCCCTGGTAGCAACATTAATTGCATTCAATTATCTTCCACTCTGCTCACCTCCCTCTCTCTACTCAGCCTAACTAGCTCCACCTGCCCTGCTCTGCTCTTGTTACCTGGCCAGCTGCACTGCATTTCCCACTCACCATCCTCACCTTGCCTCACTCTGTTCTAATTACTCTGCCAGCTGAACTGCATTTCCCACTACCTCTCCCAGTATATCAAGCCCTGGTTTTCAGCCAAGCCCTGTCAGATCGTCTTCAAACCCGGACCAGTAACCTGCCTGTCTGCGCTCTGACTCCTGTTTGTGATACCGATCCTTTCTTGACTGCCTCCTTGTTCTACTGCCCCGCCTATCCCAACCGGCCTTCTGGACCTCGACTACTCTCCGATCTTCAGCCCCTCCGGTAACTCGTTTCTGCCTTCTGTCTCTCACCACGATATTTGCCCAGCCCTGATCTGTACTTCTGCCTGCCATTCATATTGCTGTTGTGTGTGTGTGTTTCCCCAGGTCTCCGACCACCAGATGAGCGTGCCCAGACGTTTCACCACCCTCAGCCCGATACGCCGCTCCATCACTGGGGAACACACACACTAAGCACTTGGACTGGACACCCCGGACATTTGGTGACCCCCGGAGCACAGGTACCCACAGGAGGGCCCTGAAAGACCCCTGACACCCCTGGGACTCCTCTTCCCGCCTGTAACCTTGAATAAAGAACTCTGAATTTGAACTTGCGCTCTTGGGTCCTCTTCTGTTCGTGACAAAACTATAACTTGGCCACTCAGGAAAATGCACTGTCTTCTTGGTAAGCAACTCCAGTGTAGATTTGGCCTTGTGTTGTAGGTTATTGTCCTGCTGCAAGGTGAATTCCTCTCCCAGTCTCTGGTGTTAAGCAGACTGAAGCAGATTTTCCTCTAGGATTTTGCCTTGCTCCATCACGTTTCTTTTTATCCTGAAAAACTCCCCAGTATTTGCAGATGTCAAGCACCATCAAAATAAGGAGGCAGTTACTTAGTGATGTGTTGTGTTGTGTTGGATTTGCCCCTAACATAAGGCATTGCATTTAGGACAAAAAGTATATTCATTTGCTGTATTTTATGGCTGTATTACAGTATTATTCTACATATTTGTATTCTTCATTTCACTCTGTCATTTAGGTAATTATTGTGAAGTCACTACAATGTTGTTGCTCCAGCCTCAGTTTTCTCCCATCACAGCCACTGAACTCTGTAGCTGTTTTAAAATCACCAATGGCCTTATTGTAACATCCCTGAGCAGTTTCATTCCAGTCCTGCAGCTCAGTTCAGAAGGATGACTGTATCTTTGATGTGTCTGGGTGGTTTAATACTCCAAAGCATCATTATTAACTTGACCATGCTTAAAGAGTTATTCAATGGCTGATATGTTATTGTTAGCCATCTACCAATCACTGCCCTTCTTTATGAGTCTTTGGAAAAGCTCCCTGGACTTTCTTGTTGAATCTGTACTTGAAATGCAATACTTGACTGAGGGACCTTACAGATGTTGTATTTATGGGGGATAGAGGAAAGCTTAGTAATTCCAAAATCATGTCAACCCCTATTATATCACACACAGTGAGTCCATGTAACTTATGTGATTTGTTAAGCCAAATCTTACTCCTGAACTAATATTGAGGCTTGCCTAAAAAAAGGTTGCTGAATACTTATGCAACGACTATATTTTAGTTATGAATTTTGTATTTATCTTAAAGAAAATACATATGTAAGACATACGAATGCATGAGTGTGTTCGCTGTCGTTGTGTATACAGTGGGGAGAACAAGTATTTGATACACTGCCGATTTTGCAGGTTTTCCTACTTACAAAGCATGTAGAGGTCTGTAATTTTTATCATAGGTACACTTCAACTGTGAGAGACGGAATCTAAAACAAAAATCCAGAAAATCAGATTGTATGATTTTTAAGTAATTAATTTGCATTTTATTGCATGACATAAGTATTTGATCACCTACCAACCAGTAAGAATTCCGGCTCTCACAGACCTGTTAGTTTTTCTTTAAGAAGCCCTCCTGTTCTCCACTCATTACCTGTATTAACTGCACCTGTTTGAACTCGTTACCTGTATAAAAGACACCTGTCCACACACTCAATCAAACAGACTCCAACCTCTCCACAATGGCCAAGACCAGAGAGCTGTGTAAGGACATCAGGGATAAAATTGTAGACCTGCACAAGGCTGGGATGGGCTACAGGACAATAGGCAAGCAGCTTGGTGGGAAGGCAACAACTGTTGGCGCAATTATTAGAAAAATGAAGAAGTTGAAGATGACGGTCAATCACCCTCGGTCTGGGGCTCCATGCAAGATCTCACCTCGTGGGGCATCAATGATCATGAGGAAGGTGAGGGATCAGCCTTATGACATTTTTGGGAGAAAAATCTCAGACTGAAAGAAAATGGTGACCCGTTTCAAGAAGCTAGGCATATGTCGCACGTCAGTACTTCACAGGAGAGGCATTTGAACGTTTTTTATATATTTTTTATATCAAAATTCATTTTTTGCAGAAATGCCTTCTGTAACAAACTTGTATGCCATCTATAAATACATATTTTTTGTCAATTCCAAGCCTAATTGGTTTAGCCACGGAAAAATACAGGAACCTTCCTGCTAGCCATGATTGGTTGAGATAATGGATGGGCTGGACATGCCGAGAGATGAGATCGGATTGGTATGCCATGTAGCATGCGTCTGTCTATAACATGAGCTGCTCAGTATGTGTAGATAATCCTTTCTACCACAGCTTTTTTTTTTTAGATATTATGAAGAACTGAAAAAGTGTTGCTACTTCTCTCAACATTGCTGCCCTGAAGTTAACAGGCGCTATCAACAAAGATCAATGGCCAAAAGTTGTGACTACTTTCTGGATGACGATGTACACACACACTCATGAATTATATAGAAACTGTCACTCATACGTTACAATATTGCAAGCTGACCACACCCCCCGCATCGCGTGCGCGAGCGTTGCAAAATAAATGTACACAAACATGTTATTCAATCATTGCACCCACACTGCTCGCGCACGTCTGCGTAGCCAGGCACTAAAATAGAAGTTGGTTATATTTATGACGCTTGACGCGCTGCAAGTCCCGCCTCTCCCACCTCCTCATTGGTTTTTAGGAGCATATACCCATGTGGGTGATTGAAAGATGAACTGAGGTCCACACTCCAGTCCAGTTGGTGGTCGTAATGCACCTTAAAGTTGGTTGCCAACCACCATATAAAGTCCAAAGAAGAAGAAGAAGCCTGAAAGAGGAGAGATTACTAGAAACAAACTCGGTAGAGGACCTTGTGCATTTCAGGTAAAATAACAACCCAATGTTTATATCCCAGGACAAATTAGCTAGCAACAGCAAGCTATCTAGCTAAATTGCCATAAATGTTTAATGCTTTTCATCCTGTCTCCAAATTAATATAGTTGGTTCAGAGTTTATTTTGATATTTCAACCTGTGTGTCCTGATATCGTCTGGTGTGGGTGGACAAAATCAACATGCGCGCACGCGAGCGGTGTGGTCAGCATGTTATGCCCCTCATGCGTCATTATTGTCACCTCACCATTGACCTTCCTCCTCTCTACCCACACCCATTCCTGGACTCTGAATCTGTGTCTGACTGGATCAGTAGGCTTTGATCCAATTATCTGATCAAGCAGATAATCAATCTAATTTGTTCCCGTCTGGGTAAATCAACGCCAGCGTGAAAGTGATATTTCCTGTGCCACATCGTACACACACGTACGCACACACTAATAACTGTTAATTGTTCTGTATCAAAATATGTCTCAAAATGTCTACAACCCTGATCTGAATATACACTTTAAGATTACCTTTTTGTGAATCAGCACTCACTGTGTATCTGATCTGAGATAGAGAAGGGGAAGCAGGTCTAGTTGCTCATGTAATCACTCAGGCAAATAAATGCAGCCTTCACTCAACATAACAATGAATGGCTCTAATAAACAGTGCAAATGATAACTGATCGTGAAGAGCTTTAGTTAGACCTGGACTGCAGTGCAGTAGATTACAATCAGTGAATTTCAAATTAATTTCTAAAAAGGTCTGTTAGAATGTATGCTGTGCATCGTTATTTATCGCACATTTCCTGACAGACCTTATGTGAATACATGTTTAAACTCTAGCGTTAAAGGGACAATCTGCAGTTGGTACATCCATTTTTTGACTTATAAATGAATGATATGTACCCATTGATTCTTGAAGAACATAACTTATAAATGCCTCGTTCAACTGTTGTACCCTGTCAGAACCCAAAATATGAGCTTGTTTTACTGCAATGTTTGTAAACAAAGTAAATGTAAACACTATATAGCCTCAATACATGGTTAAAACTATAATTTTATATCATGGATGGTCAGCTTTGTCTATGAATTTGAGAGCGGTTGCATTTCTCCAGCCCCATCCCTCAGCTTTTTACCAAAACAAGAAGCTTTGTTATTGTTTCAACTGCTGATTGATTTAACGATTATATAATAATGTATAGGCTCTTTTACATAAAGTATTTTACTTGCTGTGCATGAACAGCATGTGTATTACTTACTTAATTAGATTTATATTGCACTTTTCCAGCTGCTTAAAGCTCTTTACATTGTAAGTGCATCTATGTGTCTACTCATCCTATGTGTGACCATGTGTGCAGACAACAGAAAGAGGCAAGCCATGTGCTAAATCAGCTCAGTCATGACTCACGCCTCTGCTGCTACTAAAGGAAGGCCTTCGGACCGCTGTAATGGATCCAGTGCCGAGCGGTGTGTGTGTGTTGTGGCTATTCCCCTTCCTGCTTGGTCTTGTCACACATAGAGAGATAATGGAAAGCATGCAGTGAGTACCTTATTCAGCCGGACATCAGCACATGGTTCGCTGTCTTGTTAGAACAGTATCGATCAAGCCTGAAACGCTAACACTGGCCTGGCCATCGGCCATGGAAGTATGCACCTTACTGAATGATCTGTAATATATCATTACATTCAGGGCTTAGATCAATCAGACATGCACTGCAGTGTTCACACAGTAGGAACCAAACCTTTATCCTGTAGTCAAATCAATGCTTCAGGGTACTGTAAAGGGCAGGTTGACTCATAGCATCTATGGGTTGACTTCTCTCACAGGTGCAGGTTCCAGTTTTCATATTAACATACTTTATGTGTATGGACACTGGGCAGTCTGTGTAACACCCTGCTCACCTGTACGTGACCTGGTGTACTGGACATGAGTGGCATGGCCCCTTACTGCCAAGGACAATGGTTCATATCAGAATTGATAAACGACTAAACCTTGCCAGTCAACACATGGTCCACATTGTACATAACAACTTTTCCTGCTCCTGACCTGAATCCTTTTCATCATGCATTCAGCAGTAAAGAAAGATGAACTGCATGTTCTTTACATGTATGAGAGAATACTATTCAGTATGTATGGTGTAAGTGCTCATTTCCCATTTTCTTTGTACCTCTGGGTCATTGCCAAGAGTCGGGAAAACCTATAAAGACAATGTATGAGCTATTCAGAGCATCCATCAAAAGAATACATGATGCCTCATATACACTGAGTGTTCAAAACATTAGGAACAACGTCATAATATTGAGTTGCACCCCATTTTTCCCTCAGAACAGCCTCAATTCATCGGGGCATGGACTCTACAAGGTGTCGAAAGCGTTCCACAGGGATGATGGCCCATGTTGACTCCAATGCCTCCCACAGTTGTGTCAAGTTGGCTGGATGTCCTTTGGGTGGTGGACCATTCTTGATACACACAGTAAACTGTTGACCGTAAAAAACCCAGCAGCGTTGCAGTTCTTGAAACACTAAAACCGGTGCACCTGGCACCTACTTTCAAATGCACTTAAATCTTTTGTCTTGCCCATTCACCCTCTGAATGGCACACATACACAATTCATGTCTCAAGGCTTAATAATCCTTATTTAACCTGTCTCCTCCCCTTCATCTACACTGATTGAAGTGGATTTAACAAGTGACTTCAATAAGGGATCATAGCTTTCACCTGGATTCACCTGGTCAGTCTATGTCATGGAAAGAGCAGGTGTTCCTAATGTTTTGTACACTCAGTGTAGATTAAACACATCAAGCCCTACCAGTGACATGCTGTCAGGGTAGGCAGGGAAGGCAGTGCCTACCCTGTGAAAATGAATGAAAAAATAACTGCAATGAAAAATACATAAATATACATTTTATCAATCATAATCTTTGTCTGCATGATTTTTCTGCATGATCAAATCCATTTATGAACTAGTACTTGCCAAATTTGCAGTGATCTGGTAGAAAATGCACAAGGAGGCCAGGGGAAAGGCAGTCTCACTGTGTGCCTTTCCCCCGCCCTTCAAACTCCAAACTCAATGCAAGGCATTGACATGACTAGCGCGTGTGTTTCTACCTTATACTGCCAGCTAACGAAGTTAGGCAGAGCGCTTCGCTGCCTTTCATGTGTCAATATGTCCCATTCATTTTCATTGCATTCAAATAATAAAGGTTTGTGCATACTGGCGTGAAGAAAATGATGAGCTAGGCAGGAGGATAGGCAGAGCTCGTTCCTGCCTATGGACATTACACGTCATCTGACGCCTTTTGGGGGTTACATTCGTTTTATTGCTAGCTAAATTAAGCTGATCAGCATGGCAAACATACTGCATCTGAAATAGTTTTAAAATTTGGATTTTCTAGCAAAACAGGGGGTGATAAGGGATGGAAAAGCCACACCTGAGCTTAAGGACCTACAGTACATCAAATGAAGGGACAGAAAATAACACGATCATTTCGATCTGAGTGGTATCAATGGAAAGACTGGCTCTGTGGCTGCGCTGCTGGCAGCCAACTCTACTGCTTCCCCTGCTTGCTGTTCTGCACCAGTGACAGAGGGTGTACAAGAGCCGGTTACTGCGACTTGAACAACTTGCCTACAGCACTCAACAAGCATGAGAAATCTGTGTCTCACATCCAAAGCCAGATAGCTCTTAAGACATTTGGCGGCTCACGGATAGATCTGGCATTGAATGAACAACGGAGATTACACATCAGCATGCACAATGCAAAGGTAAAAGAAAACCGTGAGATTTTGAAAGACCTAGCTAATTAATGCTACATCCTGCATTTTGTTGGCATTTCATGGCAACGATGAGAGTGCCAGCTCATCAAACAGGCCCAAGTGCAACTATGTGGAACTATTACATGCTTTTTCTGAAAAAAGTTAGAAACCCATTTAGAGACCGCCACCATGTTTGCTTTTTGCTCATGGCCTATGATGGAATTTTCAATGAAACTGACGCGCTCTTCCGTGTTCTGCAAAACAAAGTGATGGATATTGCTTTCTGTGGTACCCGTATCAGCGACACATTGAAAGCACTGGAACAGCAACAACAATACTTTGATAGTTTCTATGAGCGATTCGAGCAGAAATGCAATGAACTGGGCCTGGCAGAAAGCGAAACTCGTAGTAAACAGCCGATCAGAGTATAGCCCCTCTATACTCTGATCAGCTGTTTACTACGAGTTTTGAGAATCTACTACAACATAATGGACAATATAATTGTTCAGATGAGAGCCAGGTTTGACCACTTTGGTGAACTTGAAAAATCACCTGGACAGCTTCTCAGCTTTTTGTTCTAGCGTGACCTGATACAGATTGTCTCGAGGCGACAAAGTTACTGCAGCTGGTCCTCATTATACCAGCCACAACAGCATCTGAAACAGATAAAGACATACTGGGACTGATCAAGACAACTCTCATCCCTTTCCAACATCTTCATCACATTGAAACCGAGAAACTTTTAAAACTGAGGGCCAACAGGGAAAGTGCCTACCCGGCCTTAGACCTCACCACACTTCACTGAGCCCTAACATGCTCTGATCTATAGGGATGTCTTCAGGGATCAAGTCAGGTAGTAACTCCTTGTTAGTAACTCCGGTAATAACTCCTACATATGTCTGGATTGATTGATTAACACTTGGATCTATGTAAAAACATTAGACTTGACTCCATCATTTCAGCTGTGATACTCCCCAGACATTCTCATTCCAGGAGAGAAAAACAGGTTACATTTATCTTTCTTGTCTCTCGTGTCTCTGCCTCCTCCTCTCCCACCTTCAGCATCGTTGAGGACACGGTCTTCCCATAGGCACCTGATGATAGATCATCTGTGCTAACGAGTATGCAGCAGATGGGTGATAATTTGCAGAGCGCTACTCTGGAACACCATCCACCACCTGCACATGGGCCACAAGTCACACGGATTAATGCCGGTGCTGATGAAGGCACGGTGGAACCAATCCCAACGCAGAACACGACAAATGAAGCATACATCTTATTAACCCACTGCCAGCAAACAAGAGAGAGAGAGACACAGGTAAACCACATGTGGAGCTACACAGTGACATGTCTACAGGTGGGTAGAGGACAGGGATATAATTCACCAGTAATGTTTGTGGAAGGAGTGGGAGGGAGGGGTTGTTTTCCTACATTGATGAACATTAACTAAGTCTGATAAGGCTGCTGGGGTGGATGTTATGCTTATATACAATAATAATGGACAAAAAACAGCAAGGGTAAAAAATTAAATAAAATAAAAAGCAAGGGTTCAATACCAGATCAATTATGATGTCAGATTTCAGACGCTGACGATCTATTGCCGATCTACACATATTGTACTCTAATTACTATCTAAGACCAAGTGCTATCAATTTTCCAAATGTCAAAGATGAATGTACCGAACCACATATTATCTGTATTATTGAAAGTCTAAAGTGCTAAACCAGAAAATCCTGAAATGAACTGTTGAGGATGGAAGAGTATCTTGATAAAAACAGGAAACCCGACAAAACAGAATCTACTTACTTAACATTGGAGAAAACCCAGCATACACAAATACAGTAATTGAAAAACACTTCTAAACTCCAAAACCTCAAAACTGAGGACTGAGGTCCTATCAAGAGACTTTTCCAGCATGTGTACTGACCCCTGAACCTGCCATACGAGCTCTGTATATCCTTAGACCAGTTCCTCACACAAATCAAATCATTGTATTGGTTGCATACACAGTTAAGCAGATGTTATAGCGGGTGCAGCAAAATGCTTGCGTTGCCAGCTCCTCAACAATGCAGTAAAAATATCAGAACGAATCCGAATTACAGTCCAAATAACACTATACAGTAATCCAAATAACAATATGTGCGTATGTGCATGGGATGAATGAACATAAATATATACCATAAATGATATGTAACAATAGATATATTAGAGTGAGCTCTGTCGAGTACAGTGGCATGTATTCATGGATGCCAAGGGAAGCCAGGCTTCCCCAAAAAATTGACCAAGGAAAAAAGAAAAATATATATACAGTACCAGTCAAAAGTTTGGATACACCTACTCTTTCAAGGGTTTTTCTTTATTTATAGGGCTATCTTCTGTATACCACCCCTACCTTGTCACAACACAACTGATTGGCTCAAATGCATTAAGAAGGAAAGAAATTCCACAAATTAACTTTTAAGAAGGCACACCTGTTAATTGAAATGCATTCCAGGTGACTACATCATGAAGCTGTTTGAGAGACTGCCAAGAGTGTGCAAAGCATTCATCAAGGCAAAGGGAGGCTACTTTGAAGAATCTCAAATCTAAAATATATTTTGATTCATTTAACACGTTTTTGGTTACTACATGATTCCATATGTGTTATTTCATAGTTTTGATGTCTTCACTATGAGCTCAACTGTGAATGGTTCTGGCGCACCAAAAAAAGTGTCAAGGGAAGCCAGTTTGGATTTGGCGTCACTCCTGTCAAATCGCATCGAGAACATATGTCATTGACAGAAGCAACTTAAATTGTTGCATTTCTTTGTGTTGTTGTCCTCCAGTGGCTAGCTAGCTAGCTAAAATTGTTCCTTTCCTAAATTACCAATGGATGGAGATAAGGATTTGGACTTGTGGTTTTACTTAATTCACCGTACTGGCCAATGATTATAATGGCAATTCTGATCCAACCCTTAATTCATACATTGTGCCCCTGGCCTGAGAGGATGGAAGTTCAATATGTAGCTAGATGTAGAAGGCTAATGTTAACTAGCTAACGTTGCCATGAAAGGAAGTTAGGCTAGCGAGCAAGCATTTCAGCCAGGTAGCCTAAGACAACAAAAAATAAAAGTCTGTACTGTATGACAGAGTGATAGACATTTTCGAATTTCCACGACATTCTTGGTGACGAGGAGGGGACCCCAACCTTCACCTGCTGACTGCTCCTGAGGACCTGAGTTAAACTGTGGACAGGGGTTACACCAAAGTGACTCAAGGATGTTGTGTCGAGAAAACGTTGCTAATTATGCTGTGAGAAAAAGGAAATCCGCTGACGCTGTACTTCGATCATAAAGGTTTATTTATATCAAAGGGTTACAGCTTCAATTTACAGATACCTGCAGGCATCCGGAGAACAGCCAACCCAAATTCTAAATATGCTATTCTCACCATCCTTTGTCCCAAACCATAGTATATATCCTATGTCATCTGATATGGGTGTTTCCCCTACAGACCAATCCCAGGAGGTCACCTAACAGACTTCCTCTGCTTTAGGGTACTCCTATAGAACTGCTCTCCAGATGTCTCCCTGGGCCATATCAACATTCTCTAAGCTACCATTTGCAAACATTAACAAAGTCATAAATTCCTCAGATACTACATATTCCCCCCTTCGAGACAAATTAAGTCTTGAAAACAAAAAGAATAGGATTATGACAAATAACAATCTCTTATTGAGTATTTTTAACAATAAACCAAAAACACATTTTTCTATGGAGTGTAAATACATTTCTATGAAATATGAACAAATCTTTATGGAGTGTAAATACATTTCTATTAAATATGAACAAATCTCTATGGAGTGTGAATACATTTCTATGAAATATGAACAAATCTCTATGGAGTGTGAGAGCGAAAAACCTGTCTGGCAGCCTTCTTTCCAAATATCCATCAATCAATCAAGACAGTAAAATTCTCTCACGGCCCCTCTGCCCCAGGCAACCACCTAAGTACTCCAGATCAATTCATAAATCTGTATCAATGCATTTGAAACTATGATGCAATTTGAATACACATGAAAGCCTCAGCAAACAAAATACAATCAAAAATGTCCACATTCAGGCTGGTCGACCCATCGGACCCTCCTGTGGATTCTCTCTATCCCTGCCTAGACCCAATATCCCGAAGCATCCACGAAATAAACAAAAACATCTGAGATCCCCACATGTACCCAATAGCAGCAAATATCATTCTACAAAAATTAATACAGAAAGAATATGACACAAATTATGTATTACACATGCAAATATGTCTATATATCATTGCAGACACTGGAATGTAGTCCACTACACTTCATCTCCTCAGCAGTGTCGACTTCCAATGCATCGTTGATGATGGAATCGGAACATTTCCACACCTTCCTTGTTCCACTTCCTCCAGTCCATTCATATTCTCCTTTCATATTGTCCCTTCATATTGTCCATGTTTGAGTATTTGAATCCCCTCTACATATTCCCCCATATGCTTCTGGAAGAAAAGAAAAGACCAAACAGTATCTTTTGCAAAACAACACATTCAAATTAAAACATCAATATCAACTAAAAATATAAAAATGATATATAAAATGAATCACATACCATTTCCCCCCTTTGATTCATAACAATACTAACTATCACCATAATATTTAAACCCCTTTGAAAAATTATCGGATATTCAAAATTGATATCTATCTATCAATACTCCTTTGAGTCTTGACAGAAGGTTAAACCCTCTTATCGTTTCATTTGCAAAACCCTACAAATTATAGGTAATATTATCTATGTTATCTTCCTAAATTTTACACTATACCATGGAAAAATCCCCACTACTCTCCTAGACTTATCCTCCAATGGTAGGCTTCCCAGACTATGAAACTTCTCTCTTTCAGAATCAGATTTCTTTCCCCTCTTTTAATTTTAAAACCTCATATGGAAGCTTCAACTTCGACATGTAACAACATCCTGTCCATCCATAGGGTAAGAATATATACTCTCACCACAAACCCCTAAACATCTCTAAAATCCCCAATAGTCACATTACCAGGCAAAAGCTGATCTTTCACCATCAAAGTCCTGCTCTTCTTACTAACTGGAACATAAAAAGATACATTATATTTCTCATTACTAACCTTATGTTCATGCTTACCCAAAGTCATCATATAATCATCACCATCTGATATTCCCCTAAACATTGTCAGAACGCTGCGTGTGGATGTGGTGCAGGGAATCAAGCGCAGGAACCAGGGTGTTCGTCAACAGACTTTAGTATATCCAAAAACAGGAATGAGTCGCCAACCCAACCGGGTGGCACGAACAATTACGCACAACAACAACAGTGCGAAATACAGGAAAAAGCGCACGCAGTCGAACTCTCAAATACAAAGTTATGAGAGAGGAAACTCCTCAATGGCAACAGCTGACAATAATAATCACACATAACACCTGACCCAACACACGATAACTAAATAGGAAACAAAATCAAAGACTAACAAGGGACAGGTGTACAACCAGACAAAACCAAACAAACATGAAACATCGAACGGTGGTAGCTAGTACTCCGGGGACGACGACCGCCGAAGCCTGCCCGAACAAGGAGAAGGAGCAGCCTCGGCGAAACCGTGACAGTACCCCCCCTTGACGCGCGGCTCCAGCCGTGCGCCGATCCCGACCTCGGGGGACGACCAGGACGACGCGGAGCAGGGCGCGTAGGATGACCCCGATGGAACTCGGTCAGCAGGGACAGGTCTAATATGTCCCTCCTCGGCACCCAGCACCGCTCCTCCGGGCCGTACCCCTCCCACTCCACGAGATATTGGAGACCCCCCATCCGGCGTCTCGAATCAAGGATGGACCTCACAGTGTACGCCGGAGCCCCCTCGATGTCTAACGGGGGCGGAGGAATCTCCTCTATCTCATAATCCTGGAGTGGACCAGCTACCACCGGCCTGAGGAGAGACACATGAAACGAGGGGTTAATATTCCTGTACTCAATAGGCAGTTCTAACCTGTAACACACCTCGTTCAACCTCCTCAGGACTTTAAATGGCCCCACAAACCGCCGACCCAGCTTCCGGCAGGGCAGGCGGAGGGGCAGGTTTCTGGTCGAGAGCCAGACTCGATCTCCAGGTGCGTACACAGGCCCCTCACTGCGGTGGAGATCGGCGCTCGTCTTATGCCGACGGATGGCCCGCTGCAGGTGAACGTGGGCAGCGTTCCACGTCTCCTCCGAGCGCCGCACCCACTCATCCACCGCAGGGGCCTCGATCTGGCTCTCGTGCCAAGGTGCCAGAACTGGCTGGTACCCTAACACACACTGGAAAGGGGTTAGTTGGGTGGAGGAGTGGCGGAGAGAGTTCTGCGCCATCTCGGCCCACGGAACGTATCTCGCCCACTCCTCCGGCCGGTCCTGGCAATAAGACCTCAGAAACCTCCCCACATCCTGGTTGACACGTTCAACCTGCCCATTACTCTCCGGGTGGTAACCCGAGGTAAGGCTCACCGAAACCCCCAACCGTTCCATAAACGCTCTCCACACTCTGGAGGTGAACTGGGGGCCTCGATCAGACACTATATCCTCGGGTACCCCGTAATGCCGGAAGACATGGGTAAACAGAGCCTCAGCGGTCTGTAGGGCAGTAGGTAGACCCGGCATGGGTAGGAGACGACAGGCCTTCGAGAACCGATCCACAACGACCAGGATGGTAGTATTCCCCTGTGAGAGGGGAAGGTCTGTAACAAAATCCACCGAGAGGTGGGACCAGGGTCGTTGTGGAACGGGCAGGGGTTGTAGCTTACCCCTGGGCAAATGTCTGGGCGCCTTGCACTGGGCACACACCGAACAGGAGGAGACATAAATCCTCACATCCCTGGCTAACGTTGGCCACCAGTACTTAGTGCTAAGGCAGTGAACTGTCCGGCCGATACCTGGATGTCCAGAGGAGGGGGACGTATGAGCCCAATAAATGAGGCGATCGCGTACCTCGAGCGGAACGTACGTCCGACCCACAGGACACTGGGGAGGACTTGGGTCGGTGCGTAACGCCCGCTCGATCTCGGCATCGACCTCCCATTGTCAGCTTCCTGCTTCCCCTGTTTGTCTCCTGGCCTCTAGAGGTCAGCTGTGTTCCCCTTTGCCTTAGTTTTTCCTCATGTGTCCTAATTAGCTTATCTATGTCACCTGTGCCTTGTTTCCCCTTGAGTATTTTAGCTGTGTGTTTTCCCCTTGTTTCTCACTTGGTTATTGCGTCCTGTCTATGTGTCTCCTGCTTTGTCCCACCGTATCAGTCCTAGTAAGTTATTCAAAGTTATCTTTAGTTTGTTTTTCTCCCCTCGGGGAGTTGTTTTGTTTTGCCTCCTGTTTTGGAACATTAAATCTACTTACCTGGAGTATTGCCTGGGGTGTTTCATTTGGGTCCTACAACATCTCCTCTGTGGCTAAGGGGTAGTACCCCCAGCTCTACACATTTGAGACCGGAGTTCTAGCCCGGCTTGTGACAGAATAACCAAGTCAATCATGGACCCAGAAACACTCAGTTCCCAGGACCTGTTGGCGGTGATCATTCGACATGAGGCTTCTTTCCAGCGCCATGAAGCCGTTCTCAGCCGACAAGAGGAGCTGATGGCTAGACATTCTCAACTCCTGGCCGAAATGATGAGTTCCCTTCACCAGCTCTTTGAACGCCTCCTTGGTTCTCCCCCTTCCCCCCGGTCACCTCCCAGTGACGACAGGCCTTCTCGGTTGGCGGAGCCCCGACTACCACCTCCCAAGCCCTTTTCTGGGGATCCAAGCTCTTGTCAGGGTTTCCTCACCCAATGCTCCCTCACCTTCGAGCTCCAACCCTCAAGTTTTCCCACAGACCGTTCCAAGATTGCCTACCTCATTACCCTTCTTTCAGACAAGGCGCTCGCCTGGGCCTCTGCGGTGTGGCAGTCCCAGGAGGCCTGTTGTGACTCCCACGCTGCATTTGTAGAAGAGTTCAAGCGGGTGTTCGATCATCCTGTCAGTGGGCGGGAGGCTTCCAAGCGCCTACTGTCTCTCCGTCAGGGCCCCCGAAGCACGGCAGATTTTGCCATTGAGTTCCGAACCATAGCAGCAAGGAGCGGATGGAATGATGAAGCGCTGAGGGTCTGCTTTCAGGGAGGGTTATCTGAGCCCCTTCAAGATGAGTTAGCCACCCGTGAACCAGCTGAAGATCTCGAGTCCCTCATAGCCTTGGCCATCCGCCTGGACAATCGTCTAAGAGAGCGGAGAACGGCTCGCCGTCAGGTGTCTCAGTCCCAAGTTCCTCTGAGCAGCTCTGTTTCTCCTGTTTGGACTCCGTCATTCAGAGCTGCCCCGGCTCCTGAACTGCCCCAGGATTCCCCCGGAGAGCATGCAGTTAGGCCGTTCCAGGCTTTCTTCCAACGAAAGGGAACGTCGCATGAGGGAGCGTCGGTGCCTCTACTGCGGGGTTGCCGGCCACTTCCGCTCCACTTGCCCCGAGCTTTGGAAACGCCTGTCCCCGCCCAGCTACAGGAGGGTTGTGATGGGGAAAATTAGAGCTCCTCCTACTAACGCGGTCCTAGCTATTCCAGCCACTCTGTCCTGGGAGGGCCACCAGCATCGGGTCCAGGCTATGATCGATTCCGGTGCCGCAGGTGATTTTATGGATGTAACCTTGGCTAAGGAACTTAAGATCCCTACCCAACTACTTCCTCAACCCCAGGCAGTTACAGCCTTAGATGGCAGACCTCTGGAACCAGGAAAAGTTACTGAGGCGACTCAGTCCCTGCGACTTACCATCTCTCAACACCAGCAGGAGGAGACCTTCTATCTCATTGACTCTCCCGAGTATCCTATTATCCTGGGTCACCCTTGGCTATGCAGACATAATCCCCAGATCGACTGGCCTACTGGCACCATTCTTAGCTGGGGTCCCACTTGCCAACTCACCTGCATGCTTCAGAGTTCCTCAGCCCCTAGTACCCAGTTTCAAGAGTCTGTTGACGTCTCCCAATCCAAGAAGCTTTCCCAGAGATACATCGGCCCTTTCCGCATTTCTAGAAAGGTTAACCCTGTGTCGTATCGTTTAGTTCTGCCTCGCTCCCTTAGAGTTAACCCCACTTTCCATGTTTCACTCCTTAAACCTGTCTTGTCTTCTCCTTTTGCCCCCCCCACAGACCCCCGCCACCTCCCAGGATCATAGACGGCCAGCCAGCCTACACAGTCCGCCGGATACTGGACTCCCGGAGGGTCCAGAACTCTCTGCAGTATCTGGTGGACTGGGAGGGCTACGGGCCAGAGGAGCGCTCCTGGGTTCCGGCCAGGGACATCCTGGACCCAGGGTTGATCCGAGATTTTCGCACCCTGGGGCCAGGGTGTTCTGGAAGGAACGTCAGGAGTCGTTCCTAGAGGAGGGGGTCCTGTCAGCTTCCTGCTTCCCCTGTTTGTCTCCTGGCCTCTAGAGGTCAGCTGTGTTCCCCCTTTGCCTTAGTTTTTCCTCATGTGTCCTAATTAGCTTATCTATGTCACCTGTGCCTTGTTTCCCCTTGAGTATTTTAGCTGTGTGTTTTCCCCTTGTTTCTCACTTGGTTATTGCGTCCTGTCTATGTGTCTCCTGCTTTGTCCCACCGTATCAGTCCTAGTAAGTTATTCAAAGTTATCTTTAGTTTGTTTTTCTCCCCTCGGGGAGTTGTTTTGTTTTGCCTCCTGTTTTGGAACATTAAATCTACTTACCTGGAGTATTGCCTGGGGTGTTTCATTTGGGTCCTACAACATCTCCTCTGTGGCTAAGGGGTAGTACCCCCAGCTCTACACATTTGAGACCGGAGTTCTAGCCCGGCTTGTGACACCCATACCACCGGTGCAACCAGACAAGACTTCGGTAGTATGGGAGTGGGCTCAACGGACCTCTCCTCCGTGTCATATCGCCGAGACAGGGCATCTGCCTTCCCGTTCTGGGACCCAGGGATGTAAGTGATTTTAAACACAAACCGGGCTAGAAACATAGTCCAGCGAGCCTGGCGAGGATTCAGTCTCCTAGCTGCCCGGATGTATTCCAGGTTACGGTGGTCAGTTAGAATGAGGAAAGGGTGTTGAGCCCCCTCAAGCCAATGCCTCCACACCTTTAGGGCCTGTACCACGGCTAACAGCTCCCTGTCCCCTACGTCATAATTCCGCTCCGCCGGACTGAGCTTCTTAGAATAAAAAAGCACAGGGGCGGAGTTTAGGTGGTGTGCCAGACCGTTGTGAGAGAACGGCCCCAATACCAGCCTCGGACGCGTCAACCTCTACCTGGAACGGTAAAGCGGGATCCGGATGCGCCAACACCGGCGCTGAGGTAAACAGGTCCTTCAGTCTCCCAAAAGCCCTGTCCGCCTCAGCTGACCACTGCAAGCGCACCGGACCCCCTTCAACAGAGACGTAATGGGAGCTGCCACCTGTCCAAAACCCCGGATAAACCTCCGGTAATAATTCGCAAAGCCCAAGAACTGTTGCACCTCTTTCACAGTGGTTGGGGTTTGCCAATTACGCACAGCTGACACCCGGTCAACCTCCATCTTCACCCCTGACGCAGACAATTGATAACCCAAAAAGGGAGACCGACTTCTGAAAGAACAGACATTTCTCTGCCTTGACATATAGGTCATGCTCCAACAGCCTCCTCAACACTCGGCGCACCAGGGCTACATGCTCAGCTCGGGTAGAACTGTACACCAGAATATCGTCTATGTACACGACTACTCCCTGCCCCTGCATGTCCCGGAAAATCTCATCTACAAAGGATTGGAAGACTGAGGAGCATTCATTAACCCATATGGCATGACGAGATACTCGTAATGACCGGAGGTCGTGCTAAATGCTGTCTTCCATTCATCGCCCTCTCTAATGCGCACCAAGTTATATGCGCTCCTAAGATCCAATTTTGTGAAGAACTGAGCACCGTGTAATGACTCCGTCATAGTCGCAATCAGAGGAAGTGGATAGCTGTACTTCACTGTAATCTGATTGAGACCGCGGTAATCAATACACGGGCGCAGACCTCCATCTTTTTCTTCACAAAAAGAAGCTTGAGGAAGCGGGTGAAGTGGAGGCCCGTATGTATCCCTGTCTCAGAGACTTGGCGATGTAAGTTTCCATTGCCTTCCTCTCCTCTTGGGACAAGGGATACACATGGCTCCGCGGGAGGGCTGCTCCTGACTGGAGATCTATCGCACAATCCCCCCTGTCTATGAGGCGGCAGCTGCGCCGCCCTAGTCTTACTGAACACCAGTTT
Source organism: Coregonus clupeaformis (assembly GCF_020615455.1). Classification (NCBI taxonomy): domain Eukaryota; kingdom Metazoa; phylum Chordata; class Actinopteri; order Salmoniformes; family Salmonidae; genus Coregonus; species Coregonus clupeaformis. The sequence goes on along the minus strand of NC_059215.1, from coordinate 30,970,646 downwards.
CAAATCCTCATACTCAGGGGGAATCTGCAGTGCTGGCATTAGATTCGGACTCTCCACCGAGGTCGCCCCTATGGAAACACCCAGACACAGCCCCACACACTGAGCAGACCACCCTGTAAGAGCTTTCTCTCGCCACGAAATAGTAGGGTCATGGGTAATTAACCAGGGAAGCCCCAGTACCACCGGATACGCAGGAGAGTCAATCAGATAGAGCTGAATCGTCTCCTCATGACCCCCTGCGTCACCATCTTAAGAGGCGCTGTGACCTCCCTAATCAACCCAGATCCTAACGGACGGCTATCTAGGGCATGTACAGGGAAAGGCTTATCAACGGGACGGAGGGGAATCCCTAACTTTACACAGAACTGGCGATCTACAAAATTCCCAGCTGCGCCTGAATCTACCAGCGCCTTATGCTGGGAACGAGGTGCAACCTGTGGAAAACAAACAGGCAAGGTTAGGTGAACGACAGAAAGCTCTGGGTAAGTAGGGCGCCTACTCACCTGGGAGGACTCCCCAATGCCTGGCCTGACCTCACCTCCACCAGGAGACCCTCCCCAACACCTAGCCGCGGTGTGCCCTCCACGGCCACAGTTGGTGCAGGGAACGGCCCCCCTCGGGTTCCTACTCCTCCGTTCCCTAGCGCCAGCACCTCCGAGCTCCATAGGGCTCGGCTCGGAGGTGCTGGAAGGTGGAATGGGCAACCCCCCACCCGGGACGTCCCACGGGTAGCGAGCAGGGTGTCAGCCGAATGGCCATGTCGACCAGCTGGTCAAACGACAACGTGGTATCCCTGCACGCCAACTCTCTCTGGACGTCCTCCCGGAGGCTGCAGCGGAAGTGGTCTATGAGGGCCCGCTCATTCCACCCTGCATCTGCCGCTAGAGTCCGAACTCCAACGCAAAAACCTGTGCGCTCCTCATCCCCTGTCGGAGGTAGAACAGACGCTCCCCCGCCGCCTTCCCCTCCGGTGGATGGTCAAACACGGCACGGAAGCGGCGGGAGAACTCCGCATAGGTAACAGTAGCGGCGTCTATTCTCCTCCATTCGGCGTTGGCCCACTCCAACGCCTTGCCGGTGAGACAGGAGATGAGGGCGGAGACGCTCTCGTGTCCCGAGGGAGCCGGGTGTACGGTGGCGAGGTAGAGCTCCACTTGCAGCAAGAACCCTTGACACCCGGCAGCGGAGCCGTCGTACGCCCTCGGGAGGGAGAGCCGAATCCCGCTGGGTTCCGGAAGGGGGACAGGAGGACTGACCGATGAGGATGGTCCGGTAGGTGGGGGCGTGGGTACCCCGCTGGTCTCCCATCGGTGGAGAGTGTTCATCACCTGATCCAGGGCGTGACCGATCTGGTTGATCCTGTCCTCCTGCCCACGAAGACGGTCTTCCATAATGTCCGTTGGCGCGGCTACTCCTGCTGATTCCATAGTGTGATGTGTGATTCTGTCAGAACGCTGCGTGTGGATGTGGTGCAGGGAATCAAGCGCAGGAACCAGGGTGTTCGTCAACAGACTTTAGTATATCCAAAAACAGGAATGAGTCGCCAACCCAACCGGGTGGCACGAACAATTACGCACAACAACAACAGTGCGAAATACAAGAAAAAAGCGCACGCAGTGCGAACTCTCAAATACAAAGTTATGAGAGAGGAAACTCCTCAATGGCAACAGCTGACAATAATAATCACACATAACACCTGACCCAACACACGATAACTAAATAGGAAACAAAATCAAAGACTAACAAGGGACAGGTGTACAACCAGACAAAACCAAACAAACATGAAACATCGAACGGTGGTAGCTAGTACTCCGGGGACGACGACCGCCGAAGCCTGCCCGAACAAGGAGAAGGAGCAGCCTCGGCCGAAACCGTGACAAACATCCCCTTTCCATCATATGTTTTATTAGAACAAAAACAGCTTTTAGCCCTCACTGGTTTCCTCTCCAATGCTTCATGAAGCGCTGTTAACTGATTTTCCAACCTATCTAATAAATTCACATAGGGTATTTCATTTAACCAAGAACACTTAAACCTAGGCCTAAACAAATGTTTCCACAACAACGTTATTCTCTCTCTTAATGATTGTTGCTGATACAACATCCCTTGTAAAACATTAGATTTACACATACTTGATAGAGGTTTAGCTACCTTCTAAGATTCAACCCCCTTTTCTTTATGCTGAAATTCTCAACAGACATTTACCCTCAAGAATCCTCACTTATCTTACAGAATGAGTTAACTTCTTGAACTAAAGATTCCTACCTGCCCATCCATCTTTAATTTCCAAACAGAAAAATGAAATCCATATGCCTTCCATTTAGTTTCTCTCTTCCCTAACGAACTGTATTGATCAGATATATCTTCTCGTCCTCCATAAAAATCAAAGAACTCATCCTGTACCTCCATGATAGTATCCTGCACTATTTCAGATGAATCTGCATCATTCTCCACTACCATCTGCTCTCCTATCTCAACACTATCCTTACTACCATTGACAGCACTCTCCATCCGTATCATAAACTCCTGAGTCACTCTTGCTACATCCTTTAGTTTCAGAAAAGTTGTTGTTGGTGTCTGTGTCATATTTCCTACATTTGTTATTGCCGTCGTACCATTAATCTCTTTCAAAGTTACTATTAAAATAGATGCTTTAGTTGATGTATTAACACCCTTAACTATTTCCAGTGGGAAAGTTACAGATATCCTCTGTGTAGTATTTACTGTTGGAGTGGCTACTTTAATATACTTCTCCTGAACTCCTTTGGTGACTGTGGAAGCTTCAACAGACTTCAAATCTTCCATCATAAGCATCACCTTACGAGTTACATAGCCTTTTAACCAATAATTCTTAGCCGGAACAAATTTTAATGCTTGCACTAGATAAGTACACATATATTCTCCCTGATCTTTCCATGTAACATTACGCAAAATAAGTGAGCAATCACTCATAACCCTCTTCCACTTCATATCGTTGTACAAAATATACTTCCTTTGACTAGGTGAAACAGCTTCTACTTCTAGTCTTCATAACAACACTTCTTCTCCATAATTATCTCTCCACATGAGAGGAATCTCACCTCTACACATTCCTTCTCTCACATCTACAAGGAAGATGAGCTGTACCACCCATCCTAACCCTAATGACAGTCTTTTCCTCTAAAATTGGTGCTGGAGCGATTGGCTCCCTTGTAATCAAATGTGATACATTTATAGCTTTAATAACTGTCAATGTTGAAAGAGTTGAATTGCTTCTCACTGTTGTTATAATAGGCTGAAGTGTTGATGTCATTGTTGTTGATTCATCCATTCTCCCTAAAGCTTTGAACTCTTTACTTGTATTTCCATCTATCACCACTAGTGTCACTACATTAACTCTCAGTCCCCACTCTAATCCCTCACTTTCAAGCTGTTGATTATAAAAAATACATTTATAATCACCTTGATCTTCCTGCTGGGAATTGTAAATATAGATACTGCAATCACCCTCAATCTTCATTCTTCTCTTATCATTCAGCAATGCATACTTTCTCAATGCAACTGCTCCTAACAGATCTAAACTCCTGCCATATCTATCTTCCCACTGAACTCTAAATTTCCCTCCACCACTGTTCTCTCTCTCTTACTACTAACATTGAAGCTTAGCTGACTGTCCTAGAGTTCCTTCAACCCTAGTTTTCTTAACTTTTTAATCTGACTTTTCTCTTAACTTTTCAAAAACCATTTCACTGATTTATCCACAAATTCCTTTCCCACTAATTTTAGGATATGTGATCGGGAAGTCCCCACCTGCTTATGACTTCTTTACACACAGACTTGGCAAACGATTGAGCATCTTTTAGCCTAGTTTAAAATCTTATTCACCTCTTGGTGTGAATGGGGCGGCAGGTAGCTTAGTGGTTAAGAGCGTTGTGCCAGTAACCGAAAGGTCGCTGGTTCTAATCCCCCAGCCAACTAGGTGAAAAATCTGTCGATGTGCCCTTGAGCAAGGCACTTAACCCTAATTGCTCTGGATAAGAGCGTCTGCTAAATGACTCAAATGTAAATGTAATGTAAATGTAGGAATGTAACCAAGAATAACAGTCACCCCCTGTAAACATTATTTTTCAGACAGATTGTCCTCCTGCCTATTATATAATCAATCTTTTCAAGCAAATATGGTTCCCAAAAACCCTACTCCTTTGTAATCTTCTCCTAACCTTAGCCTTCTTTAAAAAATCTTCACTGAGATTTCCAATCCAGAATACTAAAGACAAATCCATCTCTGTCATCATCAACAATTGGTAAACCTTCTCCTTTGGCACTTCTACCAGACAGCCGTCTGGTGTACATCTTATTGTACAGTTCAATTTACACAATGCATCTCTTCCCAACAATGCAATAGGTGTATGTTCTGATACCAGTATGGGTATTGTAATTATTATTTTTTATTATAGCAGCGCTCAATTGGTTCCTTAAGAGGAATCAGCTGTTTTACTCCCTCAAATCCCTATCCTAATTAGTTAATTTTACATAGTGAGATGTGTAACCTCTTCAGGCTGAACACAGATAAAAGCAGCTTCACTATCCATCATCACTTCCCATAGTCCATTGTTTATTTTCACCTCAATTGTTGGATCTTTTTCCGGTCCTGATGCTACCAGCTGACACCCCCCTTTCGGATCTTCTAGGCACCCCTAGAATCCTTGCTCCTTGCCCCTATAAGGGTTCACCTGTCCTCCAGATGATCTTCACTTGCTCCTGTATCTTCCTCTGAAATTCTTTCTTTCCAGAAACTATCTATGGATATGAAACAACTTGTACCACTAGTTGTGGCTGGTACAATTGCATTTGATCTTGTTCAGTTGAAGCTGTGGCAGTAATAATAATAATAATATGCCATTTAGCAGACGCTTTTATCCAAAGCGACTTACAGTCATGCGTGCATACATTTTTTTTGTGTATGGGTGGTCCCGGGGATCGAACCCACTACCTTGGCGTTACAAGCGCCGTGCTCTACCAGCTGAGCTACAGAGGACCACCGCAGTGATTGTTGATTTGGTGCACACTGATTCTTCATAACCAAAGCTTGTTTCTTCTCCTTCTTATTCTCCACCAGTTGTATTTGATTGAGTTTTCTGAGAGTTTCTTGGTCCTGTTCTTTCTTGTTGTTGACATATCGGTATTCTTCAAAGGCTTATATTCTAAGTTTTGTCCTCGAATGATCACCTTGCATCATCTTCTTACTGGTGCCCTCTTTCATTTCCTCAATGTATTATTCTTCTCCTCCAATTCTTGGGATCCTTTTCTCAGCAGTTTTTTCCTTCTCTTCTGTATCTTCTTGAGTTGTTGTTCCAGTTCTCTTACTTCTTCTAAATTATTCGCTTTATCCAGGCATGATACGCATCGGTCTATATCTCTTTCTATTTCTTCTGTGCTAATCATTGTAGGATAAAATCCTCTTGAATATGAAGCACCTTTAATCTCCAAATCTTTATCACTGTCTTCATCTTCGCTTTCATCAGAACTGGAATATCTTGTATTCTTCTTCTTCAAATGTCCATCACCCCTTCTTTCCGCTCTGGCCAACCTCCGTCTGATCACAGAGTCATATCCACCCATGATCTCTTCTGAATCCCTCTGATCATCATCATCATCATCATCATCATCATCATCATCATCTTCAAGTTCCATCTTCCTTAACCTCACTCCACCCTTAGTTTCCAGACATCTCGTTTTCTTTTTACTTTTGGAGTTTGGATTCATTTTTATGGTCGTTTCTGCTTGTCCTCTCTCTATTATTCGTTCATCTTCATCTCTGATGCAATAATCACCCTCCTGAATGATCACTGGAAGCTGAGGATAGACGTCCTTAAACTCTACTTCTTTCTCATAAGGTGGGGGTCTTTTTGCTGAATCCGTATGTGAGAAAGGTGTACTGACTTCTGTCATTAGGTTTTCTGTCACCTTCACTGCTTTTACAATTTTCTCTATATCTTTGTTTCTTTTATCGTTGGTATCTTTCATCAGTTTTTGTCCTTCATTTTCAAACAGCTTAAGAACACCCAGCTCTCTTTGTCTCTTTTCTTTATGTTGTTCCCTTTTTTTCCCTTTCTTTTGATCTGCTTTATGAATTGACAGAAGCACTTTCATTATGTTGATGACGTCAGGGTTAAGAGTCCCTTCCACTGGCTATGGTTGTTCAATGTCATGCCAACTTTTATTCCCTTTTCCAGATAACCTTGCAATACCATTAACTAGAGGATTACTATTTTGTACTATATCAACAGGTGTAATTACCTTCATAGTTCTGATGTCCTTTTTCCCCATTGTAACAACTGTTTTATATTCCTTTATTGTGAATTGTTTTATTATTTTAGACTATATAGCTTATAGTTTCCTCCCTTTAATTATTAATACAAAATAAAAATTATATATATATTTTTTTTATTAAACAATTAATTAATCAATCAATTTATGTATAATAAAAATATTATTATTATTATTATTATTATTTTATTTTTTATTTATTTTACCAATTTATTAATAAGTGGCAATCTTACCACATCCGATCAGGAAAAGTAAAGGAAAGTAGTCAACTTCAGAGCAATCCAAAAAAGAAAGACCTATAATCCAGCAACACTACAGCACTCACAAACCAATTGCTTAATAAGCACCCAATGACCTTAATTTTACAGAATAATGTCAGTACTCGATTCCCAACACAACTCTAATCAAACCCACTCATGCACAAAAACTCCAATTACATCAATTGATCAGTCTGTTGCCAAGTCCTTGTCAAATTGTCATAACATCAAATATGCTAGGCACACAAAATATCCTGTATGGGAAGGTACGTTTTGTAAATAGAACAGTACTGGCCTTAGTTTGACTTGATCCGTTGCAGCAGACTCTGTCGCAGCACACCCTGTCGCGTGATGTACACGTCAGCACTTCCGCTCTCTCTCTCTCTCCTCCTTCTCGTCTCTCATATGACAGAATAACAAAGAAACAGACAATAATTTAGTAGTTTATGCACACACTGAGTTATTTCAACCATTCAATACTCCTCCGTTCACATTCGCGCTAAGAAATAAGCAAACTTAACTCAGGAATAGTATAAATAGCTCAATAACATTTTATTTTATTTATTTAATCCGTCAACATATCTCTAGTTTATCAATTCGATAGGTCTCAAGAAAACAGTTTCATCTTTAAACAAAAGCCGATTTAACAACCAGAATACACTATTAGTCTCTAAATCTTCTCTCTCTTTGTCTGCGTCTCCCCGCAGCTCAGTGTAGGGGACTGGCATATTTGCCCTACGTAACTCTAGAGTCATAAAATCATGCGCATGCGTAGTTCATACACCAATACAATTTCAGAGTGGATGGAGCTCTCTCCAAGCTCTCTCCAAGCCAGACAACAGAAAGTTAACAGTCCCGCTGTACTTCCTCTCTTTTACCCCTCATAGACAAACAATAACACTTAACAGAGCTCACAAACCATAGGACACAAATCCTACTCTATTATACACACATAAACACAGTTTAAGAGGCTTAATCCATTCCTATGGACCCCTAAGGTAGCATGTAGCATGTTACCTCCATTGCGCCATATAATTCCTTTGTCTCTAAATTTAGGCTGCCACGAGGTCCGCGGAAATTCAATGAGCAGTCACATCAATCATATAATTCGTCAACCACATGTTGAGAGGTAACTTGCAACTGAATATATATACACCACAGCCTCAAGCCCCCTGGACTTACCTAAATACACCTAACGTGCTTTTAGGATTTTCGGCCCATCCTAATGATCGCCTCCTGAGAAGGCTAACATAGATTCGCAATGGTTCTAATTTGTACACATTTACCTTGGCCTTATTCCTTTCAATCTATTCTTCTTGAAATGTATTCAAGCAAAATATCCCTATAGACACTCCCCCCTTTTTGTGTTGTTCACCAGCGCAAACAAATTTAGAACGGACTCCTATCCCACAGCAAATCAGCAACGCACACACGCAAGTTCTTAACGGTGCATTCATTCAACGCACACACACAGACACACAAACTAACCAGAGCCCAAAGTGGTGAGAAAACTCACCCTTATCTGCCGGACTCTGGAGCTAAAGTCAGCTCGGCGCCCATGAATGGAACGCTGAGAAAAAACGCAATTCGTCCAAATCCTCGTCGCCATTTTGTTGTGTCGAGAAAACGTTGCTAATTATGCTGTGAGAACAAGGAAATCCGCTGACGCTGTACTTCGATCATAAAGGTTTATTTATATCAAAGGGTTACAGCTTCAATTTACAGATACCTGCAGGCATCCGGAGAACAGCCAACCCAAATTCTAAATATGCTATTCTCACCGTCCTTTGTCCCAAACCATAGTATATATCCTATGTCATCTGATATGGGTGTTTCCACTACAGACCAATCCCAGGAGGTCACCTAACAGACTTCCTCTGCTTTAGGGTACTCCTATAGAACTGCTCTCCAGATGTCTCCCTGGGCCATATCAACATTCTCTAAGCTACCATTTGCAAACATTAACAAAGTCATAAATTCCTCAGGTACTACAAGGAAATGTACACTCCACTGAGAAGAAGCTGATACCTGCCTAAGGTTCGAGGAGAGGGGCGTTGGCGGGTGAATACGGGATCTCGAACAAAAATAAGTAAAAAGTGAGACTGACATTTCTTGGAAACAATTAATAAAAACATGGAGCCATGAACGTGCTGCCGTTTTTAAGGATATGAGATCCTGATGATATCGTCATAATAATAGGAAGTTGTGATCGTACTGTCCTGAAATATGAGACACGGAGCTCTGAACGTGCTGCCGTCTTATGGTTATGAGATCGTGATCGTATCGTCATAATAAAGAGCTATGAAGTCCTGATGGTACTGTCATGGGTAGTTAGGATAATTACTTGAAGTCCTGTGTGGTACTGTCATTTAATTAACAAAATGGAGTCCTGCATTGTACTGCCGTTAAAAGACAGAAAAACGATCTAAAAAATATGTAGAAATGCATTGAAATGATATGGTATAAAATAGTAAGGTGCACCTTTGATAGCTATAAACCAAACCCCATTTTAGAAATAAGACGTGGACCCGCCCTGACCAGACCTCCACTGATGACTGCCTGGGGGAACACACCACATTCACAAATCTGAACAGGACACTGAAGTCAATTTACAACCCACTGAATTTCAGTATGTCAATTTACAACCCACTGATGATCCAGAAGAGAATTGGGAGAATGTCATATGGTCAGATGAAACCAAAATAGAACTTTTTGGTAAAAACTCAACTCGTCGTGTTTGGAGGACAAAGAATGCTGAGTTGCATCCAAAGAACACCATACCTACTGTGAAGCATGGGGGTGGAAACATCATGCTTTGGGACTGTTTTTCTGCAAAGGGACCAGGACGACTGATCCGTGTAAAGGAAAGAATGAATGGGGCCATGTATCGTGAGATTTTGAGTGAAAACCTCCTTCCATCAGCAAGGGCATTGAAGATGAAACGTAGCTGGGTCTTTCAGCATGACAATGATCCCAAACACACCGCCCGGGCAACGAAGGAGTGGCTTCGTAAGAAGCATTTCAAGGTCCTGGAGTGGCCTAGCCAGTCTCCAGATCTCAACCCCATAGAAAATCTTTGGAGGGAGTTGAAAGTCTGTGTTGCCCAGCGACAGCCACAAAACATCACTGCTCTAGAGGAGATCTGCATGGAGGAATGGGCCAAAATACCAGCAACAGTGTGTGAAAACCTTGTGAAGACTTACATAAAACGTTTGACCTGTGTCATTGCCAACAAAGGGTATATAACAAAGTATTGAGAAACTTTTGTTATTGACCAAATACTTATTTTCCACCATAATTTGCAAATAAATTCATAAAAAATCCTACAATGTGATTTTCTGGATTTTTTTTCCTCATTTTGTCTGTCATAGTTGACGTGTACCTATGAGGAAAATTACAGGCCTCACTCATCTTTTTAAGTGGGAGAACTTGCACAATTGGTGGCTGACTAAATACTTTTTTTCCCCACTGTATCACGGTCGCAAGGCATATGAACTAACAGGTTATAGAGCAAACAACGCAATTGTCACAACACATAGGTTGTAATATGCAATTTCCTTCTGGCTTCCCCAGTGATTTTACCCACGCACCGCTACTGGTCGAGTATACAGTATATTACACAGTATATAAATGTGAAATGACCAGTGGTCAATGTCTCTATATACAGTACATGGGACAGCAGCGAAGACTGTGTGTGTGTGTGTGTGTGTGAGGGTCTTCATTCAAAGTCAGTGACCTCTTGGAAGAATGGGGCAATGCAGGGGTTGAGAACAGCTGGCTTCATCTGGGCCACCTTGTCATGCACTTTGTCCCATCTTCAGGAGTCATCATCTTGGGTTGATTCGAACCAGGAATCTGTACAGCCATATGTCCAATATAGTTCATGAAATAAATTGAGGCATTGAACAAATACAATTAAGACAGCTAGATACACCTACTTTGAACCCTAGCTAACTAATTACATTTACATTTTAGTCATTTAGCAGACGCTCTTATCCAGAGCGACTTACAGTTAGTGAATACATATTTTTTTTTTTTATACTGGCCCCCCGTGGGAATCAAACCCACAACCCTGGCGTTGCAAACACCATGCTCTATCAACTGAGCTACATCCCTGCCGGCCATTCCCTCCCCTACCCTGGACGACGCTGGGCCAATTGTGCGCCGCCCATGAGTCTCCCGGTCGCGGCCGGCTGCGACAGAGCCTGGATTCGAACCAGGATCTCTAGTGGCACAGTTAGCACTGCGATGCAGTGCCTTAGACCACTCCACCACTCAGGAGTAACTAATAAAGCATTGCTATAGCCTACACAATACCACAGATTATATTACCAGACATTTTTCTTTTTTTGTGTGTCACCAAATGTTTGCATACTACTGGTCAATTGAACAGGTTTAGCTAATACTGTAACATTATGGAACAATGTCGGCTAGCAATAAAGTTACTTATAAACAAGTCAAGGTACCGACCCAGCAGCTGAAAATATTCTTCCACTTTACATTTTTTACATTTTCCATTTTAGTCATTTAGCAGACGCTCTTATCCAGAGCGACTTACATACATTATTATTAATTTTTTTCATACCCCCCCCCGTGGGAATCGAACCCACAACCCTGGCGTTGCAAACACCATGCTCTACCAACTGAGCTACATCCCTGCCAGCCATTCCTTCCCCTACCCTGGACGACGCTGGGCCAATTGTGCGCCGCCCCATGGGTCTTCCGGTCGCGGCCGGCTACGACAGAGCCTGGAACACTTCACAGCAGCTTCACAAAGATATTTACTAAAATAGTCTGAGCTTCATATGTCTCACCCGACAGCATGAGGTTGGCGCCTGAAACTGATCATTTGAATCTACAGTAAGCATAAGCTATTACTGTAAAGAAATACAGTATGTTAGAGTAATTTTTACAGGAGGCTTACAGTTAATAACAGTATTTTCTAGCATTCTACCCATAATGCAGTGCAATCTACAGCATTAATGCTGTCAACAGATGTAGGTATTTTACTGTGCATTGTAGTGTTTTACTGTTTAAATTACAGAAAATACTTACAGTGTGGGCTGAGTGCACCACCCTCTGTAGTGCCTTGCAATCCCGATGCAACCCGACAGAACACTCTTAATTGTGCATCTGTAGAATTTTGTGAGGGTCTTAGGGGCCATGACACATTCCACAATACTTATTTTCCAGATGTTGAAAATACGTATTTTACAGACGTTGAAAATATGTATTTTACAAATGTTTAAATCAGGCTCATTTTTGGTTCTGAATGAAAGTTGAAAGTAAGTCATTTATAGATGTCTATGTTTGGGCCAAATCAAGGCTGATCTAGACCAGACAAAATCTGAACCATAGATAGACGTCTATGATTGGTTCAGATTTGGTCTGGACCGGACCAAATACCAATGTTCGTGGATGTGGAAATCAAGGCCGGTCCGGAGCTGCACCAAATAAAGACGTCCAAAAGGTGTTGGCGTCGGTCCGTGCTTACTGAGGTGTAGACTACAGTATTGCCTGAAATTGTATTTTATGAATGCCCATCTATGTGGTAAGCCTACCGTTTGTAAAACACCAAAAAACAACGTCCGGAAAGGACCAAAATAAGAAGTCCAAAAAACGCTGGCCGTGCTTACTGGGGTGTAGCCTACCATGTCGGCCAGCAATGGAATTTTATGAATGCCCATCAGTGGAGGTTGCTGAGGGGAAAATGGCTGATAATAATGGCTGGAATGGAGTAAATGGAATGGAATCAAAAACATGGTTTTTATGGGTTTGATCCATTCCATTCACTCCACTGATGCCCATCCATTTCGTAGACCCACCGTTTGTAAAACAGGCCATTCCTGTGACTAATCAATTTGTCTATTTAAGCTCTGAATATCAGCTACCCAACTTTATCAGGAGTTATCACAAGCCTATTTGCTATGTGTTTACACAGTGGGAAATCGTGAAGTATTTAATTTTTTGCTATGATCAGCTTGTCAAAAATTGACGGATACAAACTTCAAACCACTGATCATGACAATAGGGTGAAACTCCTGGACAACAGTTGTGATTGTCCATTCCATATTGTCCATTTTACTTTGACTTGTCCTGTTTTTAGGATATGTTGTTTGTTAACATGACAGTGCATTTTTTATTTGATTGAGCACCATTGAGGTTAGGCTATTTGATCTGAGAAACCTGCATGATGTAAAAAGTTTCAGTCCTCATTACATTGTCATACATTTTACAGTGGATTGCGAAAGTATTCACCCCCCTTGGCATTTTTCCTATTTTGTTGCCTTACAACCTGGAATTAAAATTGATTTTTTGGGGGTTTGTATCATTTGATTTAAACAACATGCCTACCACTTTGAAGACGTGCAAAAAAACAGAAAACTTGAGCGTGCATAACTATTCACCCCCCCAAAGTCAATACTTTGTAGAGCCACATTTTGCAGCAATTACAGCTGCAAGTCTCTTGGGGTATGTCTCTATAAGCTTGGCACATCTAGCCACTGGGATTTTTGCACATTCTTCAAGGCAAAACTGTTCCAACTCCTTCAAGTTGGATGGGTTCCGCTGGTGTACAGCAATCTTTAAATCATACCACAGATTCTCAATTGGATTGAGGTCTGGGCTTTGACTAGGCCATTCCAAGACATTTAAATGTTTCCCCTTAAACCACTCAAGTGTTGCTTTAGCAGTAGGCTTAGGGTCATTGTCTTGCTGGAAGGGGAACCTCGGTCCCAGTCTCAAATCTCTGAAAGACTGAAACAGGTTTCCCTCAAGAATTTCCCTGTATTTAGAGCCATCCATCATTCCTTCAATTCTGACCAGTTTCCCAGTCCCTGCCGATGAAAAACGATGCTGCCACCACCATTCTTCACTATGGGGATGGTGTTCTCGGGGTGATGAGAGGTGTTGGGTTTGCGCCAGACATAGCGTTTTCCTTGATGGCCAAAAAGCTCAATTTTAGTCTCATCTGACCAGAGTACCTTCTTCCATATGTTTGGGGAGTCTCCCACATGCCTTTTGGCGAACACCAAACGTGTTTGCTTATTTTTTTCTTCAAGCAATGGCTTTTTTCTGGCCACTCTTCCGTAAAGCCCAGCTTTGTGGAATGTATTGCTTATACTGGTCCTATGGATAAACACTCCAATCTCCGCTGTGGAGCTTTGCAGCTCCTTCAGGGTTATCTTTGGTCTCTTTGTTGCCTCTCTGATTAATGCCCTCCTTGCCTGGTCCGTGAGTTTTGGTGGGTGGCCCTCTCTTGGCAGGTTTGTTATGGTGCCATATTCTTTCAATTTTTTAATAATGGATTTAATCTCCACAACAAACCTGCCAAGAGAGGGCCACCCACCAAAACTCACAGAGCTGCAAAGCTCCACAGCGGAGATTGGAGTATCTGTCCATTGGACCACTTTAAGCCGTACACTCCACAGAGCTGTGCTTTACGGAAGAGTGGCCAGAAAAAAAGCCATTGCTTAAAGAAAAAAATAAGCAAACACGTTTGGTGTTCGCCAAAAGGCATGTGGGAGACTCCCCAAACATTATGGAAGATGGTACTCTGGTCAGATGAGACTAAAATTGAGCTTTTTGGCCATCAAGGAAAACGTTATGTCTGGCGCAGACCCAACACCTCTCATCACCCCGAGAACACCATCCCCACAGTGAAGCATGGTGGTGGCAGCATCGTCTTTCATCGGCAGGGACTGGGAAACTGGTCAGAATTGAAGGAATGATGGATGGCTCTAAATACAGGGAAATTCTTGAGGGAATCCTGTTTCAGTCATTCAGAGATTTGAGACTGGGACGGAGGTTCCCCTTCCAGCAGGACAATGACCCTAAGCATACTGCTAAAGCAACACTTGAGTGGTTTAAGGGGAAACATTTAAATGTCTTGGAATGGCCTAGTCAAAGCCCAGACCTCAATCCAATTGAGAATCTGTGGTATGACTTAAAGATTGCTGTACACCAGCGGAACCCATCCAACTTGAAGGAGTTGGAGCAGTTTTGCCTTGAAGAATGTGCAAAAATCCCAGTGGCTAGATGTGTGAAGCTTATAGAGACATACCCCAAGAGACAAAGTATTGACTTTGGGGGTGTGAATAGTTATGCACGCTCAAGTGTTCGTTTTTTTTGTCTTATTTCTTGTTTGTTCCATCTTCAAAGTGGTAGGCATGTTGTGTAAATCAAATGATACAAACCCCCAAAAAATCCATTTTAATTCCAGGTTGTTTGGCAACAAAATAGGAAAAATGCCAAGGGGGGTGAATACTTTCGCAAGCCACTGTAGCAATGCAAATGGCTCTGAGAGACTAATAATATTATTACACAGATCATACATGTAACTTTAGCTGGCTAGCCAGCCAGCTAACATTAGCTAGCTAGCAGTACACTTTAACTTGAAATGAAAATGACTTTCTGACAAAATTAGAAACATGTCATATCTGAAAATTTAGCTAGCTAGACTCTCTTACCCGTATACATGGATGGACACTTCTCCCTCTTTGTCACGGATGCCATGGTTGCCCTTAGTTTGAAGATGTAATCCGAAGCCTTCTGTGTGTTCTCTTTTCGACTCCGTCTGCATATTTGCAATCAAACGCTTGAACTTTCTCCATCTCCTTAACTATCATACTCTAATTCTACTGATTTCTAAACTCGGTCCACCAGAAAGTGGAAAGCAACACTTAAGCAGTTCTACTGAGTTATATATTTCAAAAAAGCTGTGTTAGAAAGGATTACCTACACAGACTGAACAGCTCATATTATAGACAGAAACGTGCTACATGGCAGACCAATCCGAACTCATCTCTCATCATGTCCAGCCCACTCATTATCTCAGCCCATCATTGCTAGCGGGAAGGTTGCTGTGTTTTTCCATGGCTAAACCAACTAGGCTCGTAATTTAACCATTTTATTCGTATTTACAGATGGCCTACAAGATAGTAAAAAAAGTTTGTTAAAAAAAGTTTCAGTTCAAATGGCGCTCCTGTGAAGTACTGACGCACGACATACGCCTAGTTTCCTGAAACGAGTCACAATTGTCATTGGTTTTGGGCAGAATTATGTGAGGTTTTATGTGTTGTTGTTGGAGGTGCGTCTTGTTCAGTTTAGCTCAGAAAATGCCACCCTCGTCAATCTGGCGCCATAGGCGGCCACCTAATCCTGTTTAATGAGCGGGCCAGCCGTGGATGGGACCATGTCAGGTCCTTGGTGATGTGCATGCCGAGGAACTTGAAGCTTTTGACCCTCCCTACTGCAGCCCCGTCGATATAGATGGGGGCGTGCTCTCCCTTCTGTCTCCTGTAGTCCACGATCAGCTCCTTGGTTTTGTTGACATTGAGGGAGAGGTTATTGTCCTGGCACCACTCTGCCAGGGCTCTAACCTCCTCACTGTAGGCTGTCTCGTCGTTGTTGGTGATCAGGCCTACAACTAACACGTCGTCAGCAAACTTGATGATTGAGTTGGAGTCGTGCGTGGCCCGCAGGTGGCCTTACTGGATCGATAAAACCCACCTACTGTACAATAATACTTATCTGAAATATGAAAGACCTAATTCAGACCACACACCACAGGCTAGGTTAAATTGATCAGAAAAGGAAAGGGAACTTTGTGAAGACATATTCCCTTGAAGTGGGAAATGTGAAGGCATTCTCTAAAGAATCAGTTGGTTTCTGTGCTAGTTACTTATTTAGACTCCAGGACGGTCAACGTGGCTGTAGTTAATCATTGATGCTGCCTTGATGCCTTTGAGAGGGTGAAATGCCATGTAGCCATTTTGGAGGCTCCTATACAAAGAGTGTCAGACCGCACGGCTCCAGTTTGTGTCCCACTGAGACTAGCAGACACACAGGCCTTCAGACGAGACAACAGGCCTCCCTCTTTGCATCGCTCTCTTTCAGACTCCTGATACAGACAATGAAGAAGAATGGACTTCCTGGCATTTAGGAGAGAATGATAATGAAAGACCAATGCTGAAAGAACCAGCTCAATATTTAAGCTCTTGCAAACAAACACACTCAGTGCAGTAAATCCACAAACAAATAAGTTGGGCCGGGACAATACCAATATCACAATACTCGTTAGTATTGTGTCAAGGAAACAAAACACAAAGCGGATTAAACTTCTTTAGGAAAAGCCCTAATGTTGGAAACAAACATAATTATGTTGTCATCCAGAATTACATTTATTTATTTTCCAAGCCAAAGGCACATAATATTTTACATACAGCAGGTTTTTAAAGGATCAAAGAGTTTGGTCTGCTTCGTGGTTTCATTTTTGGCATGGAAAATATATTGTGATACTGGTATCGTCCCGGCCCTACAAATAAGTGCAAAAGCTATGTAAATTACATGCAAAACAAAGTGAATGAGCCTGAGGGTCAGAATCCAATTTTGGTGGGGATCTCCTCACTGGCACGATAGGAGAGACAAACTGTGGCAATGAGTCAATGAAGAATGAGTCAGGAAACTATACAATGGTGTTGTTAACCCATAGAGATGGCCTTGAAAAAAAACCATAGAACTGTTCATAGGGGAGAGTGAAAACCTTCCCCGGTTTGTCTCTAGCTGCCATGGTAGATATATTGTTTTATTTATTTTGTACCTTTATTTTGACAGGGAGTCATATTGAGACCAAGGTCTATTTATTCCTCTTTTTCAATACAAGAAATACACACATAAAATGTGCAAATATGAAAGGCTAAACAGAAATAAAACAATCATAAAAAACAAACACATTCTTCAGTAAAAAGGTCCTCAATAGGCAATCTGAATTGCCCTAGAGGCACCAATACATCAAATTGTAGAGCATTTTTATGATTAGTCCACAAGTGAGGTGTAAAAAAACAAAATGCTTTTTTGGCTAACTCTGTAGTGACCAATGGAATTCCTTGTGACCAGGTATGGTAACTCGTACATCTAACGTTTAGTAATGATGTTAGGTGATATGGATGTTTTTGTAAAAGAGCTTTATAAATGAAAATAATACAATGTTTCGACCTATGCGACATCAAAGAGGGCCAGCCTACTTTCTGGTAGAGAATGCAGTGATGAGTACTAAACATGTCGCCTGTAATAAAACGAAGTGTGCTATGATAAACTGCATCTAACGGCTTTAATAAGGTGGCAGCTGCATTCATATACAGTAGATGATGTCACCATAGTCTAGTACCGGTAGGAACTGTGGGAAATTATTCTCTTACATTTTAGATGTGATGCCTAGCTTAGAAAGAATACATTAATGATTAAACATAATATGTTTGTGCTGTACTGATATAGACTGTTTAACATAACAAGCTGTGATTCATGTGAGGAGCTGTTAGGGAGTAGGGGGAGATAAGGCTTGTGTCTCACATACACAAACACTGCCTCTTTGTTAAACCGCGCTCAAGGACATGTGTTCTGCTACAAAGATGTCTGAGGTTGCTGACTCTCTGGACAAATTGCAAAACAACTAGACACCTGGCAACAGTGAAGCGCCAAGGGTCTGGGACCAGCCTGTGCGCCAATGATAGGCTGAGTAAGTCTAAACCACGCTCAGTCTCTACTCTGATAGGCCAGCAGGGAGCGGGAACTATCTCTTTCAGAGTATTTAAAGAAAGATTTATAACAATGGACCAGTTCTCTGTCTGCCCTGCGTGGTATTTCAGTGGACCCGTATATACGAACATCATATTTACCATTGAAGTGTTTTGCATTAATTAAAATACTAGTCTATTTTAGAAGACGTGTATTGACCTCTTTTGTCCCCAATACCAGATTTGAATTGACGCAACTTATCAATTGGTGACCACCGACTGTGATCTGGTAAAGGGACTTCGCTGGGTATTGTCCGACCCATTGGACATCTCTGTCATTGAACGGTGTGTTTCACAAAGAGTCCGGACTACTAAAAAAGGTAAGCAGACACCTATTGTTATATAACTAAAGTTCTGCACATTGGCTTTATCCAAATTAATTTTGTGAAACACCTGTCTGATGTAAGTGAACTAAATTATGAATTATTATACGAATTATTATGAGTAGATAAGCACCATATTGTGACATGCAAACCTGTGGTGAATGTGATGTTAAACCTTGGTACCATAGAGTATTGTTCCACCGGCACGTACCAGAGGGCTAGGTATGGCTAGGATCGGGGAAAATACTGAAATCCCCAGGCTAGGACCACCAGGGGTGGGAACTGTGGGATATAGGGAATAATTGGTTAAAGGTGTTGCACTATTGACACGTATCAGAAGGCTAGATACGGCTAGGATCATAGGGACACTTACATTTTAGTCGACTCCAGGCTAGGATCACCAGTGGTGAGAACTGGAGGCGTAGGGCATAATTGATTAAAGGTGTTACGCTACTGACACGTATCAGAGGGCTGGATACGGCTAGGATCAGAGGGACACTTTAGAGTATAGGGTGTTGTTGTATGCATGAGAGTGCGAATGATCCCAGTGTAATAAAATAGTGTTTGCAGATTAAATAAAAGAGTGAATGCGGGTTACTAAAATTAATAAACCTGTATACCTTGATAGAAAACTAATTAGGAGTTAAAGAAGTCTGTGGTTGTTAATAACAATTGGGAATATAAAGGTAAAAATAATGAATAACTAGTATGACTAAACTGAAACGTTTGAACTGATATAATTGAACTGTAAAGTTTGATGTTTGACATAACATAATACTGGTTTTAAATAATTAAGTTGAAGCAATTTGGTTTATTATTTAATTTAACATTTGATGTTTGACCCTGCAAAATACTGGTTAAATAATTAGACTGAAATAATTAGGTTTATCGTTGAAATATAAATATGCACCGACTTTAACTAATTAGGTGGGAATAATTTGATTTAAATAAATAGATAGACGTACTTTAAATAATTAAATAACGGACGAATATTACAAATTAGGACGAGGAACAGACGGGGCCTGTTCCGAATGGACACAGGAGGGAGAGCCGCGAGGGGAGGGGCTGGAGACAGCGAGAGTATGGCTTTTGGAGAGTCAGGAAAGACTGGGGGGTGATTTGTGTCGATTAAGAATTGGCTAAAAACACCACGAAGCAATTATTTGAGAGGTACCTATACATTTCTAACGATATACAGTGGGGAAAAAAAGTATTTAGTCAGCCACCAATTGTGCAAGTTCTCCCACTTAAAAATATGAGAGAGGCCTGTAAACAAAGCATACCATCAGTAACACACTATGCCGCCAGGGACTCAAATCCTGCAGTGCCAGACGTGTCCCCCTGCTTAAGCCAGTACATGTCCAGGCCCGTCTGAAGTTTGCTAGAGTGCATTTGGATGATCCAGAAGAGGATTGGGAGAATGTCATATGGTCAGATGAAACCAAAATATAACTTTTTGGTAAAAACTCAACTCGTCGTGTTTGGAGGACAAAGAATGCTGAGTTGCATCCAAGAACACCATACCTACTGTGAAGCATGGGGGTGGAAACATCATTCCTGATACTGATCTGCATGGAGGAATGGGCCAAAATACCAGCAACAGTGTGTGAAAACCTTGTGAAGACTTACATAAAACGTTTGACCTGTGTCATTGCCAACAAAGGTTATATAACAAAGTATTGAGAAACTTTTGTTATTGACCAAATACTTATTTTCCACCATAATTTGCAAATAAATTCATTAAAGATTTTCTGGATTTCTTTTCTCATTTTGTCTGTCATAGTTGACATGTACCTATGATGAAAATTACAGGCCTCTCTCATCTTTTTAAGTGGGAGAACTTGCACAATTGGTGGCTGACTAAATACTTTTTCCCCCCACTGTATACGTATGAACTTGCTCACCCGAACTTAGACATACGTAATGGGTGAGAAAGTAGAGAATATGAGTTTGAGGTTGTACCGTTGTTTGATCATGTGATAAGGTTTAATGGGTAATCGGACCATAACTAATGTGGGTATAGAAGTAATGTATAATATAGTAGAGAGCCATCAGAGGGTTCCATTGAACTATTATGGTTTATTTGGCATTTCAATGACATAAGGTGAAATCGGTATGTATGAGTGGAATTCGACAGCTGGTATGGGTGGTGACCGGATACTACTGAGTATTTGGTTTGGTGATGTTGAATGGACGATTTGTAGCGTGTTTTGGGTTAAATAGAAAGGCTCACTTATTCAACCGAAATAGGTGCGGGGAGAGAGTTTTTGTGTTACTGAATGAGGTGAGAGTTAAACTACTGAGAATAGAGAAGTATTATGGACACTCCGTAATAAATTAACTGAACCAAACAAGACGTTACTACAGCAATAGAGGATGGTTAATGTTGTTACGTTAGTTTTTAAACCCGATGATAGAGGTAAATGCAGAACGCTGTTTGAGAGTGTGTTTTATTTTTGCTACTAGGGGATTTAGTGTTTGAGATGAAAGGGCTGGCTAGTCGGGAGTGATGACGTGGCTGGTTGTGCGACATGGAAGTGGTTGTTTGGCGTGCTTTGAAAGCATCGCGGAATGTGTGGGGTGACTGGCAATGTATGGAGAGGGTCCCTGGTTCGAACACAGGTAGGGACAGTGGGTAAAGCTTTCGCATTGGGGCTATAGACCTAGATTACTACGTGGATTGAGAAATGTGAAAGGTTGAATTAGATAGCTTAAGTAGAAGTATTCTAGAAAGGTCTATGAAAAAATATGTTACAAGGTCCCCGCGCCTTCCCCGTTGTGTAGGAAGGAGCAAGGGGAGGGGTGAGAGATAGTTCAAATGATAGGAATATCATTAAATGTATGCTTGTCAACGATAGCAAGTATTTGTTTTATTAATTAGGGCCTAATCAGAGAGAACAGTTAAAGAAATTGAATAGCGAACTGAAATGGCGATAGAGCTGTGAAAATTATTTAAATTGAGGACAAAGGAAAATAATTTATGATTCTAGTTCCCGGGTAAAAGGGTTGTACTTGCTTGACTAGATCGAGCAGAAGTTTTAATAGTTGAATGAAAAGTCTAATGGTTATTACTTTATTCGATAGGTTGCTTAACACCAGTGGTGTATGCAAATAGTTGGTGAATTCTAGAACAATTATTTGTTTTTGTTACGGGGACCAGGGGATGCAAGTAGCTTTAGCTATTATGCTGAGGGAATAGCACCAACCTATAGTGGGTTCTAGATTTGTTAAATAAACAAACTTATATTTTAAACTAAAGTAATGCAATAGGCTACAATTATAACATTGTCAGAAAAAGGCACAATTTAATGTGAAATAGTTATTACAATTATTATTAATAGTTATTACAGTTATTATTATTGATCCAGTAATGATAGAAGGATAGTAGAGGAAAGGCAAGGGATTAAATCTCATTTAGGGAAAGCAGAGAGTGGCATGTAGAAGGGGAGACAGATTTTCCTAGGGGGTTGATCAAATAATTGATAATGGATCATTTGAGATGAGATCACATGTAGCAGATTTAGGGTAATCAATTAAATAATCATTGTATACTCTAGGAATTTTTAGTGGTTTTATGGATTAGTTATGAGGAATTAGATTGATATAAACAATTATTGATGGGTTAGGACTGGGGATATCTGTATCATGTTTTGTGTGTACTACCATCTTTAGATTACTGATGGTAATTGAAGGTTAACAAAAATTATAACCAGGAGAAAGAGAATTAGCTTATCTCATTGGAATGTTGCCCAGGGCTAGGGGGAGCAGTAGTGAAGTTAGGCAGTATTTAAGTGGGGCCTGGCTATTTGTGGTTGTTGTTTTTCAAATTGGGTTTTTCAAACAAAAAACAACACACCTAGTATGATGTATATAAAGCCTTGTTGTTTCAATTTTGGGGTTTTTCTGCAGGTCAAGGGTGATAGGTCTTGGAGGAGCACGCACAGTGAATTTTATGGAGTTTTTCGGTTTTGGCTGAGTTTGGGGTATACAGTGAGCTCCATAATTCACTGGACAGTGACCATTCTTTTGTTATTTTGGTTCTGTACTCTAGCACTTTGAGTTTGAAAGGATACAATGACAATGCGGGTGAAGTGCAGACTGTCAGCTTTAATTTGAGGGTATTTTCATACATATCGGATGAACTGTTTACGAATTATAGAAGCTTTTGTACATGGTCCCCCCCATTTTCGGGCATCAAAAAACATTGGACAGTTTAACATAATGTAGAATAAAGTAATCATTGTTAATATTTGGTCGCATATCCTTTGCATGCAATGACTGCTTGAAGTCTGCGATGCATCGCCATCACCAGACGCTGGGTATCTTCCCTGGTGATGCTCTGCCAGGCCTGTACTGCAGCCATCTTCAGTTCCTGCTTGTTTCGGGGACTTATTGCCTTAAGTCTCCTCTTCAGCATGTAAAATGCATGTTCAATTGGATTCAGATCTGGTGATTGACTCGGCCAGTCAAGGATTTTCCACTTTTTGGCCATCAAAAACCCCTTTTTGCTCTAGCAGTATGTTTAGGGTCATTGTCTTGTTGCATGGTTAAGTGCCGTCCAATGAGTTTGGAGGCATTTGGTTTTATCTGAGCAGATAAAATATTTCTGTAGACTTCAGAATTCATTGTTCTACTTCTGTCTGCAGTCACATCATCGATGAAGACAAGTGAGCCTGTTCCACTGGCAGCCATACAGGCCCAAGCCATAACACCCCCTTCCACCATGTTTCATGGATGAGGTGGTATGCTTTGGATCATGGGCATTTCTTTTTTTTCTCCACACTTTTGTCTTTCCATCACTCTGGTACATGTTAATCTTTGTCTCATCTGTCCACAATACTTTTTTCCAGAACTCTTGGGGCTCTTTTTAGCAAACTGTAATCTTGCCTTTCTGTTCTTCAGGCTTATCAGTGGTTTGCATCTTATAGTGTACCCTCTGTAGTCCTGCTGGTGTAGTCTTCTGCGTATGGTAGACTTTGACACATCTACACCTGCATCCAGGAGAGTGTTTTTGATCTGTTGGGCTGTTATCAGGGGTTTTTTCTTCACCATAGAGAGTATTCTCCGGTCATCCACTACAGTGGTCTTCCTCTGTCTACCGGGTCTTTTGACATAATTGAGGTCACCGGTTGTTTTTTTCTTGTTAATGATGAACAAAACTGTTGACTTGGGCATGGCCAGGGTTTTTGCAATGTTCCTGAATGATTGATTTTCATTTCTGAGCCTTATGACGGCCAACTTCATTTGCATCGACACTGCTGTCTTCCTCATGTTGTCACACCCCAATAACCTCCAAAGGCAATAGCAAAGTCTAGAATCATTACTATTCATCAACAGCTCTCCTGCATTCACTAACGACACAAATGAATACACCTGCCTAACGACACACATCTGTGAAGCCAATTTAACAAATACTTGTAGTACCTTAAAATGGGGGGACCATGTACAAAAGGTGCTGTCATTTCTAAACAGTTCATCCGATATGTATGAAAATACCCTCAAATTAAAGCTGACAGTCTGCACTTCACGCTCATTGTCATTGTATCCTTTCAAACTCAAAGTGCTAGAGTACAGAACCAAAATAACAAAACAATGGTCACTGTCCAATGAATTATGGAGCTCACTGTATATTGATTTCTTATGAGAATGAATGTCATGAGGACTTAATGAACGCTTGGGATAAGTAACATTTATGAAATATTTATAATAATGGTAATGTTTGGTATACTATGGGATGGAACAGTTCGTTGAATAATTTCAATTGCCTCTGAACTCTGTTTTAACTTTCTGGTGGTAATTAATCATCCACACTAGTAAATTCTAAAGGCATGAGAGGAGGACTTTAAGATAGTTTATTTTACTAAGTTGAGGGTAATTTATGATACTGTGAAAAGTGTGAAGAAGATTATAATTTGGTAATAATATATATGATTTGAACCATAAAATAACAGAAGAGAGAGAGAGCTTTCCCTGAATGAGGGATACCTGTTGCTAGTCAATTGTACTAATCTTGGATTACTTTTACGGGATAGAAGTAAATTGAGGTATTATCAAATGTTGTCATTTACATTTCATTTTTAGTATGCTTTAATAAACAACAAGTTGGTATTTGAAACTAAATTATTGCAATGAGCTGCAGTAATCAGAGGAAGGCACAATCTAATGCGAAACAGCTATTACCTAGATCATTTATTTAGTAATGAGATCAGGAAGATAGGAGCAATAAAGAAGCAAGGGACAGTCTCAAAAATAAATAAGGGATGGCAATTGGATGATAAATTACCAATATTACCTAAGTGATTGTTTAGGTAGGTGGTAATATTGACACATGGGCAAATCATGTGTCAAAAGGGGGATGGTAGGAGATGGTAGGATTAAATAATAAATATATACGAAGGAGAGGACAAAATACTTTTAAAAAATGTAGATACAGTCTAGAAAGAGAATGCAGTCAGAAATAGAAATTGAGAGCTGAACACATGTGAAGATAGTTTATTAACCACACCCGTATGTCAGAGGTTTTGTGCCCCACAGGTGAACTAAAGGAGAAGGTGACCCACTCTATCTAACCAGGTGACTGGTGAGCATCCAGTCCCTAAAGAAGAAAAACTGGAAGCAGGCCTGTTGGGAAGGGCCCTATCAGGTTATATTGGTCACTGCCTTCGCTATAACAATAGCTGAGAGAGCCACTTGGGTCAACGTTACCCACTGCAAAAATGTAGGCCCACATACCAACACCGTTGAACACACACAGAGTTAGAGAGAAGAACTGAGCCATTAGGGTTCGGGGGTAAACTCTGTTAACGAAGAAACCCTACCCCGACCTTTCATCACTGTGGGGTGTTTATAGAGGTGTGAGTATGGGGTAGTACCAAGCAGAAAGACTGAGGACAGGAGAGGGTTGGCGGTTTTTGGGAATATGGATAACTTGGGTTGCATCATAGTCTCGGTAATGGTCTTGATATGTCAAGATCCACCACCAATTATGCTATGCCCTTACCATTGTTAAGAAGTAAAAGAGAAGAGAAGCGACCCGACATACTGACCGTCAAGGACGAGTGGCCTACAAAATAGGAGTCAGAGAAGGGCAGACTGTCAGATTCAAAATAAGGGTTAGGGACGTAGCCAACGGGTGGGGTACATGTCAATAAACAAATTGGGATTATAAAATCCTATTATATTCGTGTTCGGACCCCACGGCGGATTGTTCCTAGACTCAAGTGTTTAAATACACTTGGGGTGGGGATATGAGACCGAGGGGGACTGAACATCCAGATGGGGGGTAAAGAGAAACAAAGACATCACCAATTATCAATTGGAGACTTAAGTTCGGAAGCACAGGAGAGAATTTTGAACCTTACAGCCCCTGTAACCGATGTGTGGTGGGCGTGTGCCAGTAAAGGCAGTGTAAGGCAGAGAATTCCAAAGGGGTGGCTAGATACATGCGCCCTGGTTCTACTGGTTCAACTAGTTAGAATTAGTCACTAGGAACCAAGGATTAAACAGATGTAGGAGGAGTTTTAACAAGAAGGAGAATAGCCCTATTTAGATGGATGCGATTGGGATACCAAGGGGGGTATCGGATGGATACCGAGCTATGAAACAATTAGGGGAAGGGTTTACTACCACGTTCTTTTGGTGGGTGACAATAAACAAAATTGTGAATTGGATTAATTATATCTATTACGACCAACAACGATTTATTGGCTGGACTAGGGATGCAACGGAAGGGATCTTTTGAACAATTATCCGCCATCTCACTCATATGACTTAGTAAAAAGAGGTTGGCTCTAGATCAGGCAGAAAGGGGTGGTGTCTATAGAATGGTAGGCCATTGTTGTACGTTTATCCCTAACAATGCCAGTCCTGATGGGAGTATCTCTAAAGCCCTAGTTGGTTTAGATAAACTATCAGCTGAAATGAAGAGCATGGCTGGAATGGAGGGAAACGGACTGTTCTCCTGGTTGGGGGAGTGGTTTGGTAAATTCGCATCATTGGTGGTTACTGGATTTCTGACCCTAGTAGTTGTGTTTCTAATATTAATGTGTTGTACTGCCTGTGTAATTCCTTGTCTGAGAAAGTCTGTTACAGATGTTGTGCATGCGGCTGGTATGATGCCCCTCCTAGGGGCTCAAGAAGGAGATGCAGACACGGAGATGGGGTTGACAAAGGATGACCCTTGGTTTGCTATTGGTGAGGTGGTGGAGTGACAACCTAGTGGGTGTCTAAAGGGGGCCAAAATGTACTTCCCTGTTTGTGTTTTTAAATTTTTTATTAATCTTGTGTTTTGTGTTCTATTTATCCTGTGTTTTATGTTTTATAAATCCATTTTAACTATTGTGAATGTTTGTATTTCCTTATGTGAAGGTTTGAAGTTCCTGGGTGGCTGGTAGCCAACCTAGTACAAGTTAGGTGTAGATGGAAGAACCGAAGGCCTTTTTATTATCATTATTGCCTATTAATAAAAGTGTGATTATTTTTGTTTGTATTGTATTTTAATGAGTGACACCCTAGTGGGTTCACACCCAGTGCGTGTGAAAAGGGGGATTGTGGGAAATTATTCTCTTACATTTTAGATGTGATGCCTAGCTTAGAAAGAATACATTAATGTTTAAACATAATAGGTTTGTGCTGTACTGATATAGACTGTTTAACATAACAAGCTGTGATTCATGTGAGGAGCTGTTAGAGAGTAGGGGGAGATAAGGCTTGTGTCTCACATACACAAACACTGCCTCTTTGTTAAACCGTGCTCAATGACATGTGTTCTGCTACAAAGATGTCTGAGGTTGCTGACTCTCTGGACAAGTTGCAAAACAACTAGACACCTGGCAACAGTGAAGCGCCAAGGGTCTGGGACCAGCCTGTGCGCCAACGATAGGCTGAGTAAGTCTAAACCACGCTCAGTCTCTACTCTGATAGGCCAGCAGGGAGCGGGAACTATCTCTGTCAGAGTATTTAAAGAAGAATTTATAACAATGGACCAGTTCTCTGTCTGCCCTGCGTGGTATTTCAGTGGACCCGTATATACGAACATCATATTTACCATTGAATTGTTTTGCATTCATTAAAATACTAGTCTATTTTAGAAGACGCGTATTGACCTCTTTTGTTCCCAATACCAGATTTGAATTGACGCAACTTATCAGAACGTCGACTGAATGATTGACTGCTTTCTACTATTCTACTATTATCATGTGGTGGACATGGTGGAGATCATGTGTTCAAATGCAAATCTCAACAGTTTGAGTAAAAACTCTAGAGAAGATTGATGGGATGGTGAGAGAAAACGGATGGCGGATATGGCCATGAAAATAACGAGATATTCCAGAACGCTGACAACAATCAGAGAGGAGCAAGATAGAACATTGAAGCAACAGACAGAAATAGATGAGGTCAGAGAGAAGGCAGAGCAGATGCTCACAGGATATTTTCTACAGGCTGTAGCGAGAGGAACATATACAAGGGGAGCAATTTCCTCTGTCCTTGTGTATGGTGGCCAGAGTGAGGGGATGTGTGCAGATAGGTCAGGGAGGTGCAGATCTACAATCAAACATAACATAAATTGGATCAGGCAGGGATCACTTTTCTTGTTATATTTTATGGTAGCTTCTATGATCTTGTAAATCTGATCATCATAACTGTGTTATCACAATATGAAAACATGGGTTAAGATTGTAGTGGTGGAATGTATAAAGCAAACATTTGACCCTATCAATTGCTCACTTTATGCAAGTTCTAGGCACATGTATTTCTGCACATATTTAAGCTTATGTTATTTTCAACAACAAAAACATCTAAATCATGACCTTTTGGTGTTGGACCACTCTGTTGGTATTCATTCGACAATAAACTAAAACATTAAAGTGGCAATACAGTGGCTTGCGAAAGTATTCACCCCCTTAGCATTTTTCCTATTTTGTTGCCTTACAACCTGGAATTAAAATAGATTTTTTGGGGGTTTGTATCATTTGATTTACACAACATGCCTACCACTTTGAAGATGCAAAATATTTTTTATTGTGAAACAAAGAAGAAATAAGACAAAACAACTGAAAACTTGAGCTGCTTAACTTGAGCATGCAGACAGAGCAGAGCAGCCCTCCAGCATAGCCAGGCACTTTGATTTGCCTTGCCTGAGGACAGCGAGTGAGTCAGACAGACAGACACCCATCTCCCTCCGAGAGAGGAAGGCAGCCAAATGTCAGTTTACAGGGGTGGCCTCAGGCACACAGAAAATAAGAATCCCCCAACGACAGATAGCGAGAACTTCTCAGTTTGACAAATGTGTCAATGTTGAAATTACGCCAAGCATCCATCCATCTGAGAGCTAGAGCACAATGAATGCTACAGTGTTTAATCCACACAATATATCTCATTGCACACTGAAGCAGATAAACACGGATGGATTCTGAGAATTATTTTTAAAAATGCTGTGTTAAAAACATAACTTGTGGAGATGTGTCTGAGTTGATTAACTGTGTGCAACGTCAGACTTGCCTGCCTCAGTGGGCTCTGCAGCAGCAGATACGACATTAAAGTCCCATCGCCTTTCAGAGGCTAGGCAACATTATTTTCTCTCCTTTGAGTTTGGGTCATTATAACTGGCAACTCACTATGTGCAATCTGCCGTTTATGGTTTCCAGCTGTGAAAGAGTTTTTCTTTTTAACCTCTGCACACTGTGGGGAGAGGGTGTGTGTGTGTGGGGGGATTTTGTGTTTGTGTGTGTTACGCACCTGCAACAAAATGTGTGGAGCACACCAGCGCCCGCCTCTCCCACCTATGGCAACACCAACTTCGGTTTTACCAATTTGACTTTAGATTCTGACTTTTTATCCAAAAATGTTACATTTTTAAGTTGCTCCAAACGTCAAATTTGTAAGTGTTTTTCACACAATGGGTTGCTCAACCTGCTCCGCAACATTCCGAATGGTTAAGTTAAGGGTTCAAGTTTTTGGATAGGGTAAAAAAAAAACTTTTAAAAAAGATTGTCTACGACTTGGATTGAATTTGGGAGCCAGGGATACACGTCCATCCGCCACCCCCGTCCACAATGCCCTAGTAAAACCCAAGCCAACTTGATGTTAATAGCGCACTCACTGTTGCCCCTAGTGGCCGGTTTTGAAGGCATTTCCCGAAATCCTCAGGACATGGACAAATGTCCAATTTCGATGTCAATCTTGAGCTATCTGGCTGCAATTTCAATAGGCAGCTAAAATGGTGTGTGTGTATGAGAGCGAGAGAGACAGAGAGAGAGATGGGGGGAGGGAGAGATTGCTATTATCTACACACAACCCACTGGGCACACACTGGTTGAATCAACGTTGTTTCCATGTAATTTCAATTAAATTATGTTGCACCAACGTGGAATAGACACTAAATTGACGTCTATCCCCAGTGGGAAGCTTCTAAGGATGGAGTAGCTTACATCTGCTCCATGGGGCCCTGTGGAGAAAGATGTAGGAGGAGAGGGAGTCGGCACCTTCTCCAACACAAAATCCATAAAAAAAGATTTAGGGGCTCCTATATCCAATTAGCAATAAGACTGTACAATGAGCACTCTATACACTGATGCATGTAATCATTGTGTAAGATTCTGTATTTATTTTCTTAGTCAACCTTGTGTTCTTGAACGTAGCCCTGTTTCTTTGTGTTCTTGAACGTAGCCCTGTCTTTCAATTTTGTTCATTGATTTCACCTGTGTTTGTTACTCACCTGGTCTCATCAGCTCCTTATTTAGTTCAGTTCATTCTGTTTGTGCCTTGTGAGGTATTGTTTGTTCGTTTTGACTCTACTAATCCTTTTCCTAGCTCGTTTGTGAGAACCAGTTATAGCCTTCAGTCCTAGTTTTTGATTCTCCTGCCTGTTTGCCTACCTGTGTATGACCATTGCCTGCCTGTGACCACGATTCCTGCCTTTTGTGAAGGCAAAATAAACACCTGCTGCGCTCTGCGTGTGAATCTACCCCTTTTTCTCCTTGAGTAAATGACAGGGATTTCTGATGCAATGCAGCAAATACATTGAGCACAAACCCACTAACTTCGCCACCGATAAGAGCAGGGTGGATTTTGTTGCTACTCACAGGCAAAGCCCTGGATTGGGCCACCGCCATATGGACTGCCAACAGCACAGAACTCGATTCCGAGACCTATTTCCACACCCTCTTCAAAGAGGTATTCGATCGCTCTCCTTCCAGTCGTCCTATAGGAGACCTCCTCATAGAACTTCAAGGACACAATTCAGCTGCCTAGTATGCCTTCGAGTTCCGCACCATGGTGGGAGTGGATGGAGTGAGGCTGCTTTACTTACTGTCTACCGAAGAGGGCTCAACAGGGAACTTCAGGCGGAGCTGGCCTGTAGAGGTGACCTTCAGGATTTAAATCAATACATTTGTATCTCCATCGCCGACCATCGAAGAACTCTGCCACCCAGGAACCTGAAACCTTCTCTTGCCATGATTCAGTCATCCCGTCTGAGTCTTCCAGAGCCCATGCAGTTGGGCCATGCTCCTCTCCCGCGTATCGAACGTCAAAGGCGGATCCAAGAAGGGCTCTGCCTATACTGTGGAGGGAAAGATAATCTACTTGCCATTGCCCTGTTCGTCTCCCACGGAGAGATGAGAAGGGTCCCTCCGCTGCCATGCAGGTAGGCGTGTCCTTATTTCTAAATATCTCCCAGAAGCAATTCTCCATCCCAGTATTGATAACCGCAAAGGGGGTTACTAAGTACGTAGAGGGCTTGATAGATTCGGGAGCAGCAGGTAATTTGATCGACCACCAGCTAGTACAAGAGTTTGACATTGATCTAACACCTGTCACCCCTCCCTTAAGGATTAACGCCCTGGACGGGCAGCCATTGGGCACGGGCTTCATTACGCACCCGACACAGAGCGTAACCCTCCAGATTGGAGTCTTCCACACCGAAACCATTCAACTCATGGAACTATCATCCCCCAAACAGCCACTCCTCCTCAGACACCCCTGCCTTTGTCGTCACGACCCTGCCATCTCATGAAGACAAGGTGAACTACTGTCCTGGTCTTCTACCTGCTTCACCAGTTGTCTCAGCCTACCCTGCAGAGCCACCACCATTGAGGACTCTGCCTCTGCAGTGCCACCCACTATACCATCCGAATACGTCCAGTACAGCAATGTCTTCAGCAAAATCAAGGCCTCCACTCTGCCACGACATCGCCCAGTGGACTGTGCTATTGACTTACTCCCTGGAGTGTGCCCACCGACGGGCCGTGTTTACCCCCTATCCATCCCGGAAAATGAGGCAATGGAGAACTACATTGATGAAGCACTCAAATGGTTTCATTCGTCCTTCTTCTTCCCCGGCTGCATCCAGCTTCTTCTTCGTTTGAAAAAAGGACTGTGGTCTCCGTCCATTTATTGATTACCGTTCCCTGAATGACGTCAAGGTCAAGAACCGTTTCCCTCTTCCTCTGATCCCAGCGACCCTTGAACAAGTGGGCTGCGCCAACGTCTATACAAAACTCGACCTGCGACGTGCATATAACCTTGTCCGTATACGTGAAGGCGACGAATGGAAGACTGCTTTTATCACCGCACAAGGGCACTACGAATACCTGGTCATGCCCTACGGCCTTACTAACGCCCCCGCCGTCTTCCAATCCTTTATGAACAAGGTTTTCCAGGATATGATCAACCGCTCTCTCATCGTCTACATTAATGACCTCCTGTAAGATCTGTATTTATTTTCTTAGTCAACCTTGTGTTCTTGGACGAAGCCCTGTTTCTTTGTGTTCTTGAACGTAGCCCTGTCTTTCATATTTGCTCATTGATTTCACCTGTGTTTGTTACTCACCTGGTCTCATTAGCTCCTTATTTTGTTCAGTTCATTCTGTTTGTGCCTTGTGAGGTATTGTTCGTTTTGACTCTACTAATCCTTTTCCTAGCTCGTTTGTGAGAACCAGTTATAGCCTTCAGTCCTAGTTTTGATTCTCCTGCCTGTTTGCCTACCTGTGTATGACCATTGCCTGCCTGTGACCACGATTCCTGCCTTTTGGGAAGGTGAAATAAACACCTGCCACACTCTGCGTGTGAATCTACCCCTTTTTCTCTGTGAGTATTCATTACATATTGTCTGCTTATTTGTTTACATTTAATTTTTGTATTAATTGTCTGCTGCTGTATATTTCAAATTGATTAGGCATTATCCTCTGCTCTGCTACTCTCCATTCAGATATGTGAGTGACGGTAACCATTCATTATGATCATGAATCTTTATCTTGGGTGCACACACAGTCTGGCTGTCTCTGATACAAAGAGCAGTTAAGCACACCCAAGCACTCTAGTTTTCTAGGCTAAGTGTCTCACAAATGACAGTACAACTATTACATCTCAAAATCCAGAGATCATCATCATCCGTCCAATAGCTAATGATATTTAAATCAACATTTATCGACAGCCTACACCTATCTACTTTCTAAAGCCATGAAATGGCAAGAACCCGTTTATAAAGATCGAGTCTATTTTAGGTATTCAAGGTGAACTATCAATGGATATATCTACAACAACAACAAAAAAATCACCGAATGGCACTGCGTCATCGAAGAAGGTTTCGAGTCAAGCACGCCTCCTCCTGTGCCAGATATAAAAGCATCATAACTTTCCTCTTGGGCTCAAATCCGTAGTCACCTTGCTGCTTTTACGCGCAAACAACCTTCCCTCACGAACGCTACATGTGTTTTCTCAACAGGATTTTTATATTTTGCAGTCTTACACAAGTGATTCTAAGAGTAAATTATTTACATTAAACAATATGGAGTTTAATTTTACACTGACAGGGCGCGACTTTCTAGATTTACGCGCGCTGGCGCAGAAACTTCTGACTCAAAGGAACAACTACTCTCTGCGTCTGGGGAACTACTCTCTGTTTGACAACGGATCGGAGTTCTATGAGGAGGACTCGTTGGACGTCAACACTAACATCTACTCGAAAGTCCTGGTCACTGTGATCTATATTGCACTCTTTGCGGTCGGTTGCTTAGGAAACTCCGTTACGCTGTACACCCTGCTGACCAAGAAGTCACTACAAAATCTCCAAAGCACTGTCCACTACCACCTAGCCAGTCTCGCCGTCTCCGACCTGCTCATACTTGTCCTTAGCATGCCCGTCGAACTCTATAATTTCATCTGGGTCCATCACCCTTGGGCGTTCGGAGGAGTCGTTTGTAAAGGTTACTATTTCATTCGGGATGCTTGCTCGTATGCCACTGCATTCAACATCGCCAGCCTCAGCGTGGAGCGTTATATGGCAATTTGCCACCCCTTCAAGGCAAAGAGCATCATGTCACGCAGCCGCACCAAGAAGCTGATCAGCGGGATGTGGGTGGCTTCGTTCCTCCTGGCCTCTCCGATGCTCTTCACCATGGGCCAGAAGTACCATGGGCACCAAGGGGAGAAGATATGCACCACCATCGTGTCACCCGTCTTATTGAAGATAGTGATTCAGGTGGGTTTGAAACTCCTTATTTTGCAACAATCAGTTGTGTAGTGCACAGGAGGTTGGTGGCACCTTAATTGGGGAGGACAGGCTTGTGGTAATGGCTGGAGCAGAATTAGTGAAATGGTATAAAATACATCAAACACATGGTTTCCATTCCAGCCATTATGAGCCATCCTCCCCTCAGCAGCCTCCACTGGTGTAGCGGTATTTTACGCCCCTATTTAGTCACTGCACACGCATGCACGCAGGCGCGCACACACACACACATAGAGAGAGAAACGGTGCAAGGGAGTAGGATGAGATGAATACCCAATAATCAGAACATTTTAATTAATTTCCCCACTCATGAGAGAGAACCTGGTGGTACATTTTGGAGATGCAATACCTAAAACTGTTGTCACGGTAATGGGCTGCTGCAGTTGTATGTGGAAGTGTGTGACTGGTGATATTGTGGCAGCAAGTAGCCTACTGGTAAAAGAAGTGGGCCAGCAACTGGAGGGTTGCTGGTTAGAATCCTAGCTCAGACAGGAAAATTTGTTGCAGAGGGTTGCTGGCATTATCCTAGATACCATTGCCTGCTGTTGTGCCCCTGAACTAGGCACTTAATCACCTATAATTGTTGCACTGCGGCTGACCCATTGCTTCCCACCCCTTGGTTGTGCGTAAAGACACATTTCCGTTCTCTGTACATTAATGGACTATAAAGTACATATAATCTTATCTTGTCCTTCCTTGCATTGTCCCCACACCCTCCACTTCCATCCTCACATATCATTGTCGCACACAAAAACTGAGAGAACAGCAAACAAATACAGGAAATCCTGTCTTCTAGGGGTGCTGTTGTTGCACAACATATTTCTTCAGAATGTATGGTATAGCAAGGTCAAGCTCGGAGCTTGATGGAATGGCACCATAAATTGTATGAATTTTGCACTTCCACAGAACTTACCATCTCCTAATTCTAAGAATTGCATTGCCAGAGCTGTCAGTTCTTTTCCTCTATTCCCTATATACAACATGACCATTTCTTACATCATGTAATTTCAAGGCTGAAGAGTCTTCTCCTCCTCCTACGCATAGGGATGTCATTACACATGCTGCAGGAACACACTCTCCACCACAACAAACCATGTGTAGCCTAGGATACCTGGAGGGTAGCCACATATGTCTTCGCTTATTTTCTTAAATACTGACATTGTCAAGCATCAGGGCATGGGAGGCAGTTTATCAACCTAAGGCACGGTGATAAAAGGAGGGATCACCACTACTACACTAGTTGTGTGCTTGTGTGTGTGTGTGTGCCAGAGATTTATTAGTGACTCCCATTTCAGAAGCAACAGGACTAATAAGTCTGTTTACCTTTGTTTGGCTTCCTGCTGTAGTGCAGGGTCATTTAATACTTCATCCACCAGTTTGATCACTACAGAGAAAGAAAGAGAGCGAGAGTGAGAGAGATACTCCACTAGCTGCCCACAGATGTTTTTGGGTGTGGCGGAAACGTAGCCCTCAAATTGATGCTATCCCCTGTCGATGGGTGTAGAGTGTGTGCATTTGTGTGTGTGTGCACGTATGTGAGTGTGTTTGCGTGTGCAGTATTACTTAGTTTTTGGTATAGAGCACCACAGAATAATAGGGCAACTCTGGGATTAACATGAGTGGTGTCCCACCGTGCAGGGAACTCTCTGGTTGTATTTCTGGAGAGTCTATGCTGTGTGAAACACTTGGGATTGTGGTATTTCTCATTCCAACCACCTCAGCCTGCTGTGAAGCCACTGGGAAACAAACCAAACTCTAACACTCATGACTGATGACAGAAACGTGGCACAGCTTTCTGTACCTTCCAGTTAACATCTGACAAACTCAGCCAAGGCTTGACTTGAGTCCAAAAGTGTCTCGCTGCGTTTAGGGAGCCCAATTCTTGACTTCTTCCACATTTTGTTACGTTGCAGCCTAAATTCAAAATGGAATAAATAAAACATGTTCTCACCCATCTACACACAAAACCCTATAATGACAAAGTGAAAACATGTTTTTAGAAATTTTAGCAAATGTATTGAAAATTAAATACAGATATCTCATTTACATAAGTATTCAAACCCTTTTCTCAGTACTGTGTTGAAGCACCTTTGGCAGCGATTACAGCCTTGAGTCTTCTTGGGTATGACGCTACAAGCTTGGCACACCTGTATTTGGGGAATTTCTCCCTTTCTTCTCTGCAGACCTGTTGGAAGGTGAACCTTCGCCCCAGTCTTGATCCTGACTAATCTCCCAGTCCCTGCCGCTGAAAAACATCCCCACAGCATAATGCTGCCACCACCATGCTTCACCGTAGGGATGGTGCCAGGTTTCCTCCAGAAGTGATGCTTGGCATTCAGGCCAAAGAGTTCATCCTTGGTTTCATCAGACCAAAGAATATTGTTTCTCATGGTCTGAGAATCTTTAGGTGCCTTTTGGCAAACTCCAAGCGGGCTGTCATGTGCCTTTTACAGAGGAGTGGCTTCCGTCTGGCCACTCTACCATAAAGGCCTGATTGGTGGAGTGCTGCAGAGATGGTTGTCCTTCTGGAAGGTTCTCCCATCTCCACAGAGGACCTCTGGAGCTCTAGGCGGCCAGCTCTAGGAAGAGTCTTGGTGGTTCCAAACTTCTTCCATTTAAGAATGATGGAGGCCACTGTGTTCTTGGGGATCTTCAATGCTGCAGAAATGTGTTGGAACCCTTCCCCAGATCTGTGCCTCGACACAATCCTGTCTCGGGCTCTACAGATAATTACTTCGACCTCATGGCTTGGTTTTTGCTGTTACATGCACAATCAACTGTGGAACCTTATATAGACCGGTGTGTACCTTTCCAAATCATGTCCAATCAATTGAATATACCACAGGTGAACTCCAATGAAGTTGTAGAATCATCTCAAGGATGATCGATTGAAACAGAATGCACCTGAGCTCAATTTGAGTCTCATAGCAAAGGGTCTGAATACTTATGTAAATAAGTAACAATATGTGGAAAAAGTCAAGGGGTCTGAATACTTTCCGAATGCACTGTATAATGCATTACATCATCTATACACATGAATGCATAAACAAGGCAACAGTAAACTTGTCGTCCCCCACGAATGATGCAGCGCCACCCTTCGGCTAATTGAGATATAGCGTTTGACTAATACATTTCTGGTCATTACTATAGCTCTCGACTCGGGCCAATCAGTGTAATTTTGTAAATGCCGGCAAAATGCATAATTCACTCAAGTTTAGTCAAAATCGTCCCAGTGCTGTCTGAGATCGCGTGTGACTAGCGAACGAATGGACGGAGACAGATCCAGTCCCCTCCCCGGCTTCATCGTGGGGGACAACAAAAACAAACAAAGTACAGTGGATAAAAGGACGATTAGGCACTAATAAAGAATCATCCTTGTTAGAAGATAAGGTGGCAGGCTTTGGCGCAGGCATTTACATAATTGTCAAGACTGTTACAATTGACAAAACAGATCATCCCTAATTTTGTTGTATAACCCACAGTAAAGTAAAGCATGAGCTTCAGTTTCAATGTAACCATCATTCCAAAAACTACACTGAACAAAAATATATAAACGTAAAGTGTTGGTCCTATGTTTCATGATCAGAAATTAAATTTCCCAGAAATGTTCCATACGCACAAAATGCTTATTTCTCTCAAATTTTGTGCACAAATTCCTTTACATCCCTGTTAGTGAGCATTTCTCCTTTGTCAAGATAATCCATCCACCTGACTGGTGTGCCATATCAAGAAGCTGATTAAACAGCAGGATCATTACATAGGTGCACCTTGTGCTGGGGACAATAAAAGGTCACAAATGTCTCATGTTTTGAGGGAGTGCGCAATTGGCATGCTGACTGCAGGAATGTCCCCAGAGCTGTTGCCAAATAATTGAATGTTAATTTATCTTCCATAAGCCACCTCCAAAGTTGTTTTAGAGAATTTGGCAGTACCTCCAACTGGCCTCACAACCTCAGACCACGTGTAACCACGCCAGCCCAAGACCTCCACATCAGGCTTCTTCAACTGTGGGATCGTCTGAGACCAGCCACCCGGGCAGACGGAAAGACTGTGGGTTTGCACAACCGAAGAATTGTGCTCTTCATGGATGAATCCCGTTTTCAACTGTACTGGGCAGATGGTGGGGTTATGGTATGGGCAGGCATAAGTGCCCCATGGTGGGGTTATGGTATGGGCAGGCATAAGCTACTGACAACAAACACAATTGCATTTAACGATGGCAATTTGAATGCACAGAGATACCGTGACGAGATCCTAAGGCCCATTGTCGTGCCATTCATCCGCCGCCATCACCTCATGTTTCAGCATGATAATGCATGACCCCATGTCGCAAGGATATCTACACAATTCCTGGATGCTGAAAACGTCCCAGTTCTTCCATGGCCTGCATACTCACCAGACATATCACCCATTG
Organism: Coregonus clupeaformis; assembly: GCF_020615455.1. NCBI lineage: Eukaryota > Metazoa > Chordata > Actinopteri > Salmoniformes > Salmonidae > Coregonus > Coregonus clupeaformis. The sequence goes on along the minus strand of NC_059215.1, from coordinate 30,932,259 downwards.
AGCTGTCTGGGATGCTCTGGATTGACCTGTACGACAGCATGTTCCAGTTCCCGCCAATATCTAGCAACTTCGCACAGTCATTGAGGAGGAGTGGGATAACATTCCACCGGCCACAATCAACAGCCTGATCCCCCTTCATATTATCATAATCAACTTTGACCAGTTAAATGTAGAGATAAATATAATACTTTTTTGTATTACATTTTGTTTTTAAATATGTTATTTAAATATGCAAAGTAGGCAATATCTCATTAAATATGCTATATTTGCATATCGCGCAAATACATTTTTCTGGACACTGGATGAAGCCAGTCTAAATATTTTGGTTTCATATTGTTAAGTCAATCCAGGACTGGACTTGTCCAGTGCAGATCGTGGATAAATACTTGTTTCATTTTTCAATCTGTAAAATACTGTACTAAAGAAATGCATGCAAAATACATAAACGCATTTTTCAAAAATGTAATCTCGACTAAAAAATGTACAACATGTCAACAATTCCCTCTGGGTAAGTCTGGAGAATATATCTAAGAATAACAACACAACATTTGGTGAATGCAGATGATTCTGAAGCTGAGAAATTTGTTGGCGTGTGGGAAGTCTGACCTTAGGGAAATGCACACAAAATTAGACTACCATAGCCAAACGCCTATTTAGACCCAATCACCATCTATTCAAAGTAAGTTACTAAATATATTCCAGTTCTTAATGTTCTATGAAATGGGCTTTTAAATTGTGTAATTTTTATGTAGTGAGCTTTGAAATTATTGATGTACATAATGTTCATTTTAAAGTGGTAAAAATTCATAAATTCAGATGACTGTAGTATGATAAACAAAAAAATGTATACATTTCCATCGTTTTTGACATTTTTATATTTACATTTTGAAAATACTAATATTAATGAACCAAAATACCAACAAATCTCAAAATTGATAAGTAAATGCAAAAGTGTCATTTCAGCCTGTGGTGCCTGGCCTTAAAATACATAGCCACTGGTGATGCCATAGAGTTTTCCAGCCCATATAGCAGCATTTGGTGTGTATTTACCCACACCAAGGTCAAATCTGCAAGCACGGTTAAAAACAGCATTAACACATGTATCATTTCTGTGCGGCCATACAGCTGCAGCAGAAGTAATAATAGGTAGCATGGCCCCAATGAATCAAACAGTTTTGTGAAACATTTAAAAGGTAGGCCACCCATGGCTTTACACTTACCAATGATGGCACCAAGGGCACATTTCACATGGTTAGCTATGTACTTAACAGACAAATTGAAATCCAAAATGTCATTAAAAATCAACCCCAAATACTTGTACTCACTGATATCTAATATAGCAGGACCACATGAGAAAATAAAAGGTGTACTAGATACTGCTGAGTTCCTCCACTGAGTATAGAAACATTAAGAACACCTTCCTAATATTGAGTTGCCCTCAGAACAGCCTCAATACATCAGGGCATGGACTCTACATGCTGTCGAAAGCTTTCCACAGGGATGCTGGCCCATGTTGACTCCAATGCTTTCCACAGTTGTGTCAAGTTGGCTGGATGACCTTTGGGTAGTGGACCATTCTTGAAACACATGGGAAACTGTTGAGCATGAAACACCCAGCAGCGTTGCAGTTCTTGACACAAACCGGTGCGCCTGGCACCTACTACCATACCCCGTTCAAAGGCACTTAAATATTTTTCCTTGCCTATTCACCCTGAATGGCACACATACACAATCCATGTCTCCACTGTCTCAAGCTTAAAAATCCTTCTTTAGCCTGTCTCCTCCCCTTCATCTACACTGATTTGAAGCAGATTTAACAATTTACATCAATAAGGGATCATAGCTTTCACCTGGTCAGTCTATCATTGAAAGAGCAGGTGTCCTTAATGTTTTCTACACTGTGTATAGTATACTACTTTATTTTTGTCTACATTGATATTCAGTTTCCATTGTTCAGACCAATTAAAAACAATATGTAACATTTCTTGAAGCTCATCTTTAGTTTCAGAAATCAATACAATGTCATCTGCATGTAAAATAAGACGCTCATTAATTGTTCCGACAGACACCTTTTCCTAGAGCTTTTATGGCCAGAGAGAGAGAATTTATATACATTGAGAACAGAATAGGTGATAAAATGCAACCCTGTTTCGCTCCAATGTCAACGGGGAACCAGTCAGTTAGGCAGTCATTGACTCGAATACAACATTTCACATTATCATGCATGGCGATAAAGCATTTCAGGATGTTACCATTTAGACCAATTTGACTCCAGCTTGTCCCATAATATACACTACATGATCGAAAGTGTGTGGACACCTGCTCGTCGAATATCTCATTCCAAAATCATGGGCATTAATATGGACTTGGTCCCCCCCCTATTGCTGCTATAACAGCCACCACTCTTCTGGGAAGGCTTTCCACTAGATGTTGGAACATTGCTGCGGGGACTTGCTTCTATTTAGCTACAAGCGCATTAGTGAGGTTGGTCACCGATGTTGAGCGATTAGGCCTGGCTCACAGCTGGTTTTCCAATTCATCCCAAAGGTGTTTGATGGGGTTGAGGTCAGGGCTATGTGCAGGCCTGTGAAGTTCTTCCACACCGATCTCGGCAAACCATTTCTGTATGGACCTCGCTTTGTGCACGGGGGCATTGTCATGCTGAAACAGGAAAGGGCCTTCCCTAACTGTTGCCATAAAGTTGGAAGCATAGAAACATCTAGAATGTCACTGTATGCTATAGCGTTAAGATTTCCCTTCACTGGAACAAAGGGGCCTAGCCCGAACCATGAAAAACAGCCCCTAACCATTATTCCTCCTCCACTAAACTTTACAGTTGGCACTATGTATTCAGGCAGGTAGCGTTCTCCTGGCATCTGCCAAACCCAGATTAGTCCGTCGGACTGCCAGATGGTGAAGCGTGATTCATCACTCCAGAGAACGTGTTTCCACTGCTCCAGAGTCCTATGGCAGCAAGCTTTACACCACTCCAGCTTTACACCACCCCACACTTGGCATTGTGCATGGTGATCTTAGGCTTGTGTGTGGCTGCTCGGCCATGGAAACCCATTTAATGAAGCTCCCGAGGAACAGTTCTTAACACTACAGCATTCAATGACATTCTAGACGATTCTTTGCTTTCAACTTTCTGACAACAGTTTGGGGAAGGCCCTTTCCTGTTTCAGCATGACAATGCCCCCGTGCACAAAGCGAGGTCCATACAGAAATGGTTTGTCGAGATCTGTGTGGTAGAACTTTACTGACCTGCACAGAGCCCTGACCTCAATCCCATCGAACACCTTTGGGATGAATTGGAATGCTGACTGCGAGTGAAGCCTAATCGCCCAACATCAGTGCCCGGCCTCACTAATGCTTGTGGCTAAATGGAAGCAAGTCCCCGCAGAAATATTTCAACATTCAGTGGGAAGCCTTCTCAGAAGAGTGGAGGCTGTTATAGCAGCAAAGGGGGGACCAAGTCCATATTATTTTTTGAATGAAATGTTTGACGACCAGGTGTCCACATACTTTTTGGTCATGTAGTGTATATAATGTCCCACAGTTGACAGTGCATGTCAGACCAGAAACAATACCATTAGGTTCAAGGAACTGTCCGTAGATCTCAGAGAGAATTGCGATGAGGCATATACAGTGGGGAGAACAAGTATTTGATACACTGCCAATTTTGCAGGTTTTCCTACTTACAAAGCATGTAGAGGTCTGTCATTTTTATCATAGGTACACTTCAACTGTGAGAGACGGAATCTAAAACAAAAATCCAGAAAATCACATTGTATGATTTGTAAGTAATTAATTTGCATTTTATTGCATGACATAAGTATTTGATACATCAGAAAAGCAGAACTTAATATTTGGTACAGAAACCTTTGTTTGCAATTACAGAGATCATACGTTTCCTGTAGGTCTTGACCAGGTTTGCACACACTGCAGCAGGGATTTTGGCCCACTCCTCCATACAGACCTTCTCCAGATCCTTCAGGTTTCGGGGCTGTCGCTGGGCAATACAGACTTTCAGCTCCCTCCAAAGATTTTCTATTGGGTTCAGGTCTGGAGACTCCAGGACCTTGAGATGCTTCTTACGGAGCCACTCCTTAGTTGCCCTGGCTGTGTGTGTCGGGTCGTTGTCATGCTGGAAGACCCAGCCACGACCCATCTTCAATGCTCTTACTGAGAGGAGGAGGTTGTTGGCCAAGATCTCGCGATACATGGCCCCATCCATCCTCCCCTCAATACGGTGCAGTCGTCCTGTCCCCTTTGCAGAAAAGCATCCCCAAAGAATGAGTTTCCACCTCCATGCTTCACAGTTGGGATGGTGTTCTTGGGGTTGTACTTATCCTTCTTCTTCCTCCAAACACGGCGAGTAGAGTTTAGACCAAAAAGCTCTATTTTTGTCTCATCAGACCACATGACCTTCTCCCGTTCCTCCTTTGGATCATCCAGATGGTCACTGGCAAACTTCAGACGGGCCTGGACATGCGCTGGCTTGAGGAGGGGGACCTTGCGTGCGCTGCAGGATTTTAATCCATGACGGCGTAGTGTGTTACTAATGGTTTTCTTTGAGACTGTGGTCCCAGCTCTCTTCAGGTCATTGACCAGGTCCTGCCGTGTAGTTCTGGGCTGATCCCTCACCTTCCTCATGATCATTGATGCCCCACAAGGTGAGATCTTGCATGGAGCCCTAGACCGAGGGTGATTGACCGTCATCTTGAACTTCTTCCATTTTCTAATAATTGCGCCAACAGTTGTTGCCTTCTCACCATGCTGCTTGCCTATTGTCCTGTAGCCCATCCCAGCCTTGTGCAGGTCTACAATTTTATCCCTGATGTCCTTACACATCTCTCTGGTCTTGGCCATTGTGGAGAGGTTGGAGTCTGTTTGTTTGAGTGTGTGGACAGGTGTCTTTTTTTATACAGGTAACGAGTTCAAACAGGTGCAGTTAATACAGGTAATGAGTGGAGAACAGGAGGACTTCTTAAAGAAAAACTAACAGGTCTGTAAGAGCCGGAATTCTTACTGGTTGGTAGGTGATGAAATACTTATGTCATGCAATAAAATGCAAATTAATTACTTAAAAATCATACAATGTGATTTTCTGGATTTTTGTTTTAGATTCCGTCTCTCACAGTTGAAGTGTACCTATGATAACAATTACAGACCTCTACATGCTTTGTAAGTAGGAAACACTGCCGATTTTTCAGCTTATCAAATACTTGTTCTCCCCACTGTATCTGGGTAAAGGTATAAAACAATTGTGTTGAACGTTTCCAAGAGCACAGTGGTCTCCATCATTGGGAAATTGAAAAAATATGGAACTACCCAGACTCTGCCAGAAGGACAACAGTCTCTACAGCAATTCACCAATTTGGACTTTTAGAGAGAGTTGCCTTATGGAAGCCACTGTTGAGTAAAAGGCACATGAGAGCATGCCTGGAGTTTGCAAAAAGGCACGTGAAAGACTGAGAGCATAAGGCAAAAGATGTGGTCTGATGAGACAAACATTGAACTCTTTGGCCTGAATGCAAAGCACTATGTCTGGAGAAAACCAGACACAACTCAACACCTGTCGAACACCATCACTACCGTGAAGCATGGTGGTGACAGCATAATGCTATGGGGATGCTTTTCAGCTGCAGGGACTCGGAGACCGGTAAGGATAGAGGGAACAATGAATGGAGCCAAATACAGGCAAATCCTTGAGAGCCTGCTTCAGAGTGCAAACGACCATAGATTGGGGTGAAGATTTACATTCCAACAGGACAATGACCCACAGCATACAGCCAAAGCAACGCTGGAATGGCTTCAGAACAAGAATGTGAAAGTCCTTGAGTGGCCCCGCCAAAGCCCAGACTTGAATCCCATTGTAAATATGTGGAAAGAATTGAAGATTGCTGTTCACTGCCGCTCCCCATCTAATTTAACAGGGTTTAAGAAAATCTGCAAGGATGAATGGGAGAAAATCCCCAAATCCAGATGTGCGACACTATAAGGTCCTACAGTTGACAGTGCATGTCATAGCAAAAACCAAGCCATGAGGTCGAAGGAATTGTCCGTAGAGCTCCGAGACAGGATTGTGTCGAGGCACAGATCTGGGGAGTGGTAACAAAAAATTTATGCAGCATTTAAGGTCCCTAAGAACACAGTGGCCTCCATCATCATTCTTAAAGTAAGAAGTTTGGAACCACAAAGACTCTTCCTAGAGCTGGCCGCCCGGCCAAACTGGGCAATCGGGTGAGAAAGCCTTGGTCAGGAAGGTAACAAGAACCCAATGGTCAATGACAGAGCTCCAGATTTCCTCTGTGGAGATGGGAGAAACTTACAGAAGGACAACCATCTATACAGTACTCCACCAACCAGATCTTCATGGTAGAGTGGCCAGATGGAAGCCACTCCTCAGTAAAACGCACATGACAGCCCAAAGGCACCTAAAAACTAACAGACCATGAGAAACAAGATACTCTGGTCTGGTGTAACCAAGATTGAACTCTTTGGCCTGAATGCCAAGCATCACTTCTGGAGGAAACCTGGCACTATCCCTACGGTGAAGCATGGTGGTGGCAGCATCATGCTGTGGGGATGTTTTTCAGCGGCATGGAATGGGAGACTAGTCGGGATCGAGGGAAAGATGAACAGAGCAAAGTACAGAGAGATCCTTGATGACAACCTGCTCCAGAGCACTCGACCTCAAACTGAGGCGAAGGTTCACCTTCCGACAGGACAACGACCCTAAGCACACAGCCAAGACAATGCAGGAGTGGCTTCGGGACAAGTGTCTGAATGTCCTTGAGTAGCCCAGCCAGAGCCCGGACTTGAACCCGATCGAACATCTCTGGAGAGAACTGAAAATATCTGTGCAGCAACGATCCCCATCCAACCTGACAGAGCTTGAGAGGATCTGCAGAGAAGAATGGGAGAAACTCCCCAAATACAGTTGTGCCAAGCTTGTAGCGTCATACCAAAGAAGACTCTATGCAGTAATCGCTGACAAAGGTGCTTCAACAAATTACTGAGTAAAGGGTCTGAATACTTATGTGAATGTGATATTTCAGTTTTTTATTTTTAATAAATTAGCAAACATTTCTAAAAACCTGTTTTTGCTTTGTCATTATGGGGTATTGTGTGTAGATTGATGAGGAAAACATAAAATGTAATACATTTTAGAATAAGGCTGTAACGTAACAAACTGTGGAAAAAGTCAAGGGTATATACAGATAGTCTATTTAAGTTGATAGTCAATTAGATTAATTGAAAATGTGACGTTATCTCTACCAAAACCGAAATTGATTGAACTATACATAGCAGGTTATGCTGACTTTCTTTTATTAGTCAAAGTAAATTTGGTGTTATTTAGGAAAACTCTACATTTTTTATGTTGATCTATCTAAAGTTGAAATTGATTCAACTAGGAATAGTAGGTTATACTGACATGGTCACCCTGTTTCTAGCTCCTAGCCAACTTTGCAGTATTCATTTTTTGTTGTGTTATTTCTGGAGTGGTGCCAGGAAAATAACCTCTTCGTGAACGTCAACAAAGAGAAGGAGCTGATTGTGGACTACAGGAGACAGCAGAGGGAGCACGCCAACATCCACAATGACGGGCCGCAGTGGAGAGGGTCAAAAGCGTCAAGTTCCTTGGCGTGGCACATCACTGACGACCTGAAATGGTCCCTTCACACCGATAGTGTGGTGAAGGAGGTGCAACAGCGCCTCTTCAACCTCAGGAGACTGAAGAAATTTGGCTTCGCCCCTAAGACCCTCACAAACTTCTACAGATGCACCATTGAGAGCAACCTGTTGGGCTGTATTACCGCCTGGTACAGCAATTGCACCGTTCGCAGCTGCAGGGCTCTCCAGAGGGTGGTGCGGTCAGCCCAACGCATCATGGGGGGCACACTGTCTGCCCTCCAGGACATCTACAGCACCCAGTGTCACAGGAAGGCCAAGAAGATCATCAAGGACCTCAGCCACCCGAGCCACGGCCTGTTTACCCCACTACCATCTAGACCGGGTACTCTACCCTGCACCTTAGGGACTGCTGTCCAATGTACTTAGCCATTGAACACTGGTCATTTTAATATTGTTTTACATTTTAGTCATTTAACAGATGCTCTTATCCAAAGCGACTTACAGTTAGTGCATACATTTTCATACTGGAAGAAACCGGTACAAAAGTATCTAAATCCACTGTAAAACAAGTCCTACAGTGGGGAAAAAAAGTATTTAGTCAGCCACCAATTGTGCAAGTTCTCCCACTTAAAAAGATGAGAGAGGCCTGTAATTTTCATCATAGGTACACGTCAACTATGACAGACAAAATGAGGGAAAAAAATCCAGAAAATCACATTGTAGGATTTTTAATGAATTTATTTGCTAATTATGGTGGAAAATAAGTATTTGGTCAATAACAAAAGTTTCTCAATACTTTGTTATATACCATTTGTTGGCAATGACACAGGTCAAACGTTTTCTGTAAGTCTTCACAAGGTTTTCACACACTGTTGCTGGTATTTTGGCCCATTCCTCCATGCAGATCTCCTCTAGAGCAGTGATGTTTTGGGGCTGTCGCTGGGCAACACAGACTTTCAACTCCCTCCAAAGATTTTCAATGGGGTTGAGATCTGGAGACTGGCTAGGCCACTCCAGGACCTTGAAATGCTTCTTACGAAGCCACTCCTTCATTGCCCGGGTGGTGTGTTTGGGATCATTGTCATGCTGAAAGACCCAGCCACGTTTTATCTTCAATGCCCTTGCTGATGGAAGGAGGTTTTCACTCAAAATCTCACGATACATGGCCCCATTCATTCTTTCCTTTACACAGATCAGTCGTCCTGGTCCCTTTGCAGAAAAACAGCCCCAAAGTATGATGTTTTCACTCCCATGCTTCACAGTAGGTATGGTGTTCTTTGGATGCAACTCAGCATTCTTTGTCCTCCAAACACGACGAGTTGAGTTTTTACCAAAAAGTTCTATTTTGGTTTCATCTGACCATATGACATTCTCCCAATCCTCTTCTGGATGCACTCTAGCAAACTTCAGACGGGCCTGGACATGTACTGGCTTAAGCAGGGGGACACGTCTAGCACTGCAGGATTTGAGTCCCTGGCGGCGTAGTGTGTTACTGATGGTAGGCTTTGTTACTTTGGTCCCAGCTCTCTGCAGGTCATTCACTAGGTCCCCCCCGTGTGGTTCTGGGATTTTTGCTCACCGTTTTTGTGATCATTTTGACCCCACGGGGTGAGATCTTGCGTGGAGCCCCAGATCGAGGGAGATTATCAGTGGTCTTGTATGTCTTCCATTTCCTAATAATTGCTCCCACAGTTGATTTCTTCAAACCAAGCTGCTTACCTATTGCAGATTCAGTCTTCCCAGCCTGGTGCAGGTCTACAATTTTGTTTCTGGTGTCCTTTGACAGCTCTTTGGTCTTGGCCATAGTGGAGTTTGGAGTGTGACTGTTTGAGGTTGTGGACAGGTGTCTTTTATACTGATAACAAGTTCAAACAGGTGCCATTAATACAGGTAACGAGTGGAGGACAGAGGAGCCTCTTAAAGAAGAAGTTACAGGTCTGTGAGAGACAGAAATCTTGCTTGTTTGTAGGTGACCAAATACTTATTTTCCACCATAATTTGCAAATAAATTCATTAAAAATCCTACAATGTGATTTTCTGGATTTTCTTTTCTCAATTTGTCTGTCATAGTTGACGTGTACCTATGATGAAAATTACAGGCCTCTCTCATCTTTTTAAGTGGGAGAACTTGCACAATTGGTGGCTGACTAAATACTTTTTTTCCCCACTGTATATCGACATAACCGGAAAAGCCGCTCAGCAAGGAAGAAGCCACTTCTCCAAAACCGTCCTAAAAAAAACAGACTACGGTTTGCAACTGCACATGGGGACAAAGATTGTACTTTTTGGAGAAATGTCCTCTGGTCTGATGAAACAAAAATAGAACTGTTTGCACATAATGACCATCGTTATGTTTGGAGGAAAAAGTGGAATGCTTACAAGCCAAAGAACACCATCCCAACCGTGAAGCACGGGGGTGGCAGCATCATGCTGTGGGGATGCTTTGCTGTAGGAGGGACTGGTGCACTTCACAAAATAGATTGCATCTTGAGGAAGGAAAATTATGTGGATATATTGAAGCAACATCTCAAGACATCAGTCAGGAAGTTAAAGCTTGGTCGCAAATGGGTCTTCCAAATGGACAATGACCCCAAGGATACTTCCAAAGTTGTGGCAAAATGGCTTAAGGACAACAAAGTCAAGGTATTGGAGTGGCCATCACAAAGCCCTGACCTCAATCCTATAGAATATTTGTGGGCAGAACTGAAAAAGTGTGTGTGAGCAAGGAGGCCTACAAACCTGACTCAGTTACACCAGCTATGTCAGGAGGAATGGGCCAAAATTCACCCAACTTATTGTGGGAAACTTGTGGAAGGCTACCCGAAACGTTTGACCCAAGTTAAACAATTTAAAGGCAATGCTACCAAATACTAATTGAGTGTATGTAAACTTCTGACCCACTGGGAATGTGATGAAAGAAATAAAAGCTGAAATAAATAATTCTCTCTACTATTATTCTGACATTTCACATTCTTAAAATAAAGTGGTGATCCTAACTGACCTAAGACAGGGACTTTTTACTAGGATTAAATGTCAGGAATTGTGAAAAACTGAGTTTAAATGTATTTGGCTAAGGTGTATGTAAACTTCCGACTTCAACTGTATGTCAAAAGCATGAGTTACACCATTCAGAGAACTGCTCAGCTTAGTGTACCTACATGACACAGGGACTCAAGAGTGTTTTAACAGACTAAGGGGCTATGCTGGCCATAAGGTTAACAATATGGTATTACCAAATAATCACAACCTACAGTACATTATTAAATGTATCTTCTATAGGGCAAACAGTAAGAGTTATTGCTTTTTTGGCGTGTGTGTAAAAGCCTGCTAAATCCTTGAATACATTTTCAATCTATCCTGGTGCAATTCTAGTGATTTAGTTTTAAATTAAAATAAGAAAATCTAACAGAAAATAAATTGACAGTTTTCTTGGCTCATCTATATACAGTGTTATGGCTCAGAGAGCTGTCCAGTTGATTCCCTTGCTCTGTCCATCCACCAGGAAGAGACAGAGATTGTGAGCAAAGTATGTGAGCGGAGTGAGGAGCGGAGCGTGCCCAATCTGACTTGAGCGCGGAGCAAGTTTCCCAAAGGCTGGAGCTTTGGCCTTCTCACCCTCTTCAATTTCGCTCTAGTAGCGCTCACTTCACTTCATGAGTTCAGGGCATGCCCAGCCCAGCATGCATTTGTAGGCTACTTGTGTGCTGCTATAACCCCTTGCTTTAGCTACTGTCATGGAGTTCACTAAATATTTTCAAAAATAAACTGAAAAAACACAGGTGCAAAATCAAGGTGACTTACAAAGATGAGGATGACCAAGAGCAAGAGAGGGAGTGCAGTGATGTAGTGTCCACAACTAAAGAATCATTGTGGAATCTGAAAAGACGTGTATCCCGAAAGCATGATGGTGTACTACGTGCACATGCTAACAGAAAGGAACGAGATAGGTAGCTAGCTAAGCGTGTCATTTTAGCAAAGTATTTACACACAAAAAATCAGATCTCTTAAAAGTTTTGTTCATTTTCGTTCTATTAGCTATACAATAGGCTATCATTTATTTTGGCCCAATAGGCCTGACATATTACCTCTTTCAAGGAGCTTTCTGTTTCGATAGGGTAATTTTGCCTAAAAACCTTTAGGCCTACCTATAGAAAAATCAAAAAACAACTCTGCATCCCTGCCCATCCCTGCAAGAGTGGCCCGAAAGGTGTTTAGCATCTCCAGTGGCTCTGTAAGTGCGGAGAGGGTATTCTCTGTTGCTGGCCTGCTCTCCAGGCACCATCGCATGAGCCTGAAGCCACAGACTCTGGCCAAACTCCTGTTTCTAAAAGTTAATTCAAAGGGATTTTTATTTAATTGAGCCTAATATGGCATTTTTCGTTTAATTTTTATTTAATTCTAAGTCAGTCACAGCCTATGTGCGCAGTTTATAGACTCTAATAATTGAATACATCTAAATGTTGTTTAAATGCTGAGCGCTTAATGTTCCTGCCAGCCTAGTGTGTTGAACTCGCAAGTGCTTCACAATTTATTTATTTGTAGGCTATAGCCTTGAAGTAAAAGGCTAATAATATAGCCTAAATAATTAATTTTCGTTCCTTCTTAATATAGCCTAAATAATATATTTTCGTTCCTTCTTCTGATCTATTTAGTGTTTATATACTGTTTTAATACGACATGTAGCCTATTTGAAATGATGAGCGCTTCTTACAGTCAAGCAAATAACTGTCAGTCTCACGGTAATTGGCTGTTAATTAACATAAACACATTTAGCATCTCCTGGATTCCACACATAGCCTACAAGGCACTGATACAGACCTTTGGAACATCTACATTTTAAAAAGTCTAATAAATCCATGTAATATAGCCTACACCTTCACAATAAATCCATAATCTATTTATTTTAGACAGTTCTAAAGAAGCATGATATGAAGAAAATGTAGACTATTTCAGAAGAACAGAATAGCATACTCTGAGTTGTCCTTATGTTAGGTCCTGATCTGGCTGTGCCAAATGGCTGTGGGCTACACTCGTTCATTTAGCAGACAAGATTTGCTTAGAATTCCTTGGCATTATTTTATTTTATAGTATGAAGAATACAATTATAAAGCTGAATAAAATAGAAAGGATATTTTCTCCAAAAGATTTGAGGGAGTGTGCACATGCAGCAATTCTGTATTGAGTGGTTAACAAAGAAATAGGTACTCCTATTATCACGTTTTAGTGTATTAATAGAACAGGGGGCAGGCAAACGACAGGTCAAGGGCAGGCAGAGGTCAGTAATCCAGTGTGGTGGGACAAGGTGCAGGCAGGCTCAGGGTCAGGGCAGGCAGAATGGTCAAAACTGGGAAAACTAGAAAACAGGAACTTTGGAAAAGACAGGAGCAAGGGGGAAACCGCTGGTAGGCTTGATGAACAAATCAAACTGGAAACAGCCAAACAGAGAACACCGGTATAAATACACTGGGCATAATGAGGAAGATGGGTGACACCTGGAGGGGGATGGAGACAATCTCAAAGACAAGTGAAACAGATCAGGGTGTGACAGTACCCCCCCCCCCCTACCTGGTTGACTGGGGTGCCGGTGTTGGTACTCAGAGATGAGGCCTGTGTCCAGGAGGTCCCTAGCAGGGACCCAGCACTTCTCCTCCGGGCCATAACCCTCCCAGTCAACCAGGTACTGGAATCCCCTACCCCGAGGTCGAACCTTCAGGAGACACCTCAACGTGTACGCCGGTTGGCCGTTGATGAGACTGGGGAGAGGGGTGGGCCTGGAAACAGGAGACAAAGGGCTGTGAGACGTGTTTGATTTTAGACACATGAAAAGTGGGATGTATACAGAGGGTAAGGGGCAACAGAAGACGAACAGCAGAGGGGCTCATGACCTTGGAGATGGGGAAAGGGCAGATAAACCGGGGAGTTTGCGGGACTCCATCCGGAGGAGCAGATCCAAGGGTGGATAGCCATACCTTCTGCCCGAGACGATACCGTGGAGCCGGGGTCTGGTGGTGGTCCACTTGTCATCGATACCTGGAGGTGGTCTTGTGAAGGGCCGACCGGGCTCTCTTCCAGGTATGACGACAGCGGCGGACAAACATCTGGGCCGAAGGTATGCCGACCTCTTCCTCTTGCTCAGGGAAGAGCGGGGGCTGATAGCGCAGGGAACACTCAAAGGCGAGAGACCTGTGGCAGAGCAAGGAAGGGTGTTGCGGGCGTTTTCGACCCACGCTAGTTTCTGGCTCCAGGTGGTGGGGTTGGTGGAGACCAGGCAGCAAAGAGTAATTTCCAAGTCTTGGTTGGCTCACTCCGACTGGCCGTTGGACTGGGGATGGAACCCGGAGGACAGGCTGGCCGACGACCCAATGAGCATGCCGAACGCCTTCCAGAACCGGGACAAGAACTGAGGACCCAAGTTGGAGACCATGTCCACCGGGAGTCCATGTATCCGGAAGACGTGCTGCACCATGAGTTGGGCCGTCTCTTTGGCAGAGGGTAGCTTGGGAAAAGGAATGAAGTGGGCGGCTTTGGAAAACCGGTCCGCAACTGTCAGGATGGCGGTGTTGCCATCAGACGGAGAAGACCCGTGACGAAGTCCAGGGATATGTGAGACCAGGGATGGTGAGGGACAGGCAGTGGTTGAAGAAGACCAGCCGGAGCTTGCCGACGAGTCTTGTTCTGCGCACAGAAGCATTGTCGCATAAAGGCCAGGGTCCAACGGGAGCCTGGGTGGCAGGCAAGCCTGGAGGAGTGGGCCCACTCCCAGGACTGAGGAGCAGACAGCGTCAGGCACAAACATCCGGTTATCTGTGCCCCCCCGGGGTTCGGCTGAGAACGCTGCGCCTCACGAACATGCTTCCCATTTCCCCAGCTTAGTGCCGTCGCCAGATACGAGGTGGGAAGGATGGTCTCGGGATCTGAGGGTGTAGCCGTGGGGCTATAGCGGCGTGACAGCGCATCCGGCTTGATGTTCTTGGATCCTGGTCGGTAGGAGAGAGAGTAGTTGAACTGGGTGAAGAGCAGGGCCCACCTAGCTTGCCCAGTCCAGAGATATTCCAGGTTCTTGTGGTCGGTCCACACAATGAATGGACGTTCCGCCCCCTCCAGACGGTGCCTCCACTCCTCCAACGCCATCTTAACCGTGAGAAGCTCACGATTCCCCACATCGTAGTTCCTCTCCGTGTCGTTGAGGCGATGGGAGAAGAAGGCGCAGGGATGTAACTTGAGGTCCAGGGCAGAACGCTGGGACAGGACAGCCCCTACTCTGACATCCGAAGCATCGGCCTCCACCATGAACTGGCGGGACGGGTCAGGATTAACCTAGATGGGAGCTGTGGTGAAACGGTGTTTGAGATCCCGGAACGCCCGGTCAGCAGCTTGGGACCACATGAACAGAACCTTGGGAGAGGTGTGTGCAGACAGTGGGGAAGCCAGGGTGCTGTAACCCCGGATTAAGCGACGATAAAAGTTGGCGAATCCCAGGAAACATTGCAGCTGCACCCTGGACGTAGGCTGGGGCCAATCCACCACCGCTCTCACCTTCCCGGAATCCATCTGTACACTCCTTGCAGCGATGATGTAACTCAGGAAGTGGATGGTGGAACGATGGAATTCACACTTCTCCGCTTTCACAAAAAGCTGGTTCTCCAGGAGGCGTTGGAGAACCTGTCAGACGTGGAGCACGTGTTCTTAGGCGAAGCGGGAGAAGACGAGGATGTCACCGAGGTAGACGAAGACAAACCGGTTAAATGTGTCGCGGAGAACATCATTAACCAGAGCCTGGAACACAGCTGGGGCGTTGGTAAGGCCAAATGGCATGACCAGATACTCGTATTGACCACTGGCTGTTTTTAAGGCATTCTTCCACTCGTCCCCTTCCCGTATCCGCACCAGGTGGTAGGCGTTCCGTAGGTCCAGCTTGGAGAACACTGTGGCCCCCTGGAGCGGCTTGAAGGCTGAGGAGATTAGTGGTTTTGTTCTTCTTCTCCACAAAGAAGCACCCTGCGCCGGCGGAGGAGGCAGAAGGACGGATGAACCCTGCATCTAGGGAGTCCTCAATGTAGGTCTCCATAGTCTTGGTCTCCAGACCCGACAGAGAGTACAGTCGTCCCCGGGGCAGAGTGGTGCCTGAGAGAAGGTCAATCCCCCAGTCATAGGGTTGGTGCGGCAAAAGCCAAGTGGGCCGGGCCATACTGAACACCTCCCGGAGGTCCTGGTACTCCGCGGGAATGGCAGAGAGGTCCGGGGCAACTTCCAAGCCCAGAGGAAGACGTCCCAGGGCAGGCTGCGCTGACTTCAGACAATGGGCGTGGCAGAACGGGCTCCAGCCCATAATGGCACCCGCAGTCCAGTCTATGATGGGATTGTGTCGCTGGAGTCAAGAGAATCCCAATACCACAGGAACCTGAGGAGACTTAATCAGCATAAAGTGGTATTGTGAGTGACCCGGCCCATAGAGCGCCCGTCCAGCACTCTAACTTCCATGGGAATGGAGAGGGGCTGAGTGGGGATGCCCATCTCGGACACCAGGGTAGCGTCCAAAAAACTCTCATTGGCCCCAGAGTCGATGAGTACCTGGAGAGATTTTGACTGGTTCCACCACAGCAGGATGGCATGGAAAGGGATGCGAGTAAGGGGAGAGGAAAAGTTCTCCATAAGGCCCACCAGAGTACTTGCCCCTTCTTGATGAGCCTGGTTTTTTAATGGTGTTCGACAGGTGTTGAGTTGTGTCTGTCCAGTGGGTTTTATCCAAAGTGACTTAGGTCACATCAACCTGTGGTCACAGAAAGTACTGTATGGGCTCTATTCAATCTGTATCGCTGAAGCGTTACAGATTGCGCGATGGAAATGTAAAGGTAATTTCCGATTGAGCCAACATATGCAGCGTTTACCGTGAATGCATAGTCCGCTAACGCGGGAAAATTGCCTTAAATTTCAATCACGCTGTAAGGCTGAACTTCCGTTTACGGATTGAATAGAGCCCAAGTCACAGTGACCCATAGGGCAGGAGGATCCCCTCTTTCTGTAGCGCGAGGCAGCTTGGTGTACAAGTACACCCCCTGGATAGGACGCTAGACAGGACGCTAGTCTGTCACAGGTCTTTACCCCTAATCCATCTCCTTAATGCTGAGTGCCAAGCAGAGAGGAATATGTTAGTCTTTGGTATGACTCGATCGAGGATCCAACACCCAACCTTCCGATCACCTTGCTTTTAACATAATCTTTTTTTTTTACCTAAAAAGTCAGAGCCCCACTTGCTGAGAACTGAATAATCACATAATTTCATTAGGATCTTCAATAGACAAATCCGATTATTTCATGAGTCAATTGCGCAAAGGATTTTTTTTTATTAGTCAACACATTGTCTAATGCAATGTACCTGGCTGTTAGGAACACATACCTAGGTGTCTGGTTAGACCGTAAACTCTCCTTCCAGACTCACATTAAGCATCTCCAATCCAAAGTTAAATCTAGAATCGGCTTCCTATTTCGCAACAAAGCTTCCTTCACTCATGCTGCCAAACATGCCCTCGTAAAACTGACTATCCTACCGATCCTTGACTTCGGCAATGTCATTTACAAAATAGCCTCCAACACTCTACTAAGCAAATTGGATGTAGTCTACCACAGTGCCATCCGTTTTGTCACGAAAGCCTCGTTGGCTGGCCCTCACTACATATTCGTCGCCAAACCCACTGGCTCCAGGTCATCTATAAATCACTGCTAGGCAAATCCCCGCCTTATCTTAGCTCATTGGTCACCATAGCAACACCCACCCGTAATATGCGCTCCAGCAGGTATATCTCACTGGTCATCCCCAAAGCCAACACCTCCTTTGGCCGCCATTCCTTCCAGTTTTCTGCTGCTAATGACTGGAACGAACTGCAAAAATCTCTGAAGCTGGAGACTCTTATCTCCCTCACTAACTTTAAGCATCAGTTGTCAGAGCAGCTTACCGATCACTGCACCTCACTGTACACAGCCCATCTGTCATTAGCCCACCCAACTACCTCATCCCCATATTGTTCTTTATTTTGCTCATTTGCACCCAAGTATCTCTTTTTGCACATCATCTTCTGCACATCTATCACTCCAGTGTTACAGTTTTTCTCAATTGCTAAAACACAATTTCTGAAACCTTGCTCCATTTCCTGAAAACATTCAACACAAAACCTCATCTTCAAGCACTATTTACAAAACCTCTGACCACTCGCAAAATGAAACATTCGCCTCAAAACAGTTTTACCTGTGTTCAAAATCAAACACTGCTCTCAAATCATAAACAAAGTGATCAAAATGATATACACTCTCAAACAGTCAGTAAACAATACACCGAAAAATAGAAAACACATTGTTCAAAACATACAGTTCTCAGGGAGAAGTACATTTTTAATCTCAAAACAAATTTCATATTTTTATATGAACGAAAACATGTTCTATCATAGTAGCTCAAAATTGATCAGAAATTACTACTCTGCTTTGCTCTTTGCAATTTTGTTTTTTGTTCTTCCTCCTCCTTGTACCCCTATTTTTACAGTACTGTACCCTGCATCTCAGAAACTTGTCCTTTGTCTCTGTGATACTGTAATTCTTGTTCTTTGTTGATATGAACCTGCAACCAGTCAAAATCTACAGTCAGTACTGTTAACAAATGGAAAGCACAATGTTCAGGGCCATACAATTTGTCAATTTTACAGTATACAGCCTACAATGCACTGCACTACAGTATACAATACTGAAAGGGACAAAAATCAAAGGAGTAAACATGTGATCAATGTGCTTCTTCTTGTCTTTGGGCTGGGTCAGGCCAGAGCACTTCGTCGACATCACAAGCAATATTGTCCCTCCTGAGGCAACGGGGGAAGAAGCCTCTTGTGTGCCATATCCAGCCCTGACATGATTCCTCACCTATATCACCACAGGCTAAATCCATGGCTTGCAGCATATTTACTCTGGTGTAGGGTTGTCTATCATACACTTTCCATCTCCAAGAGGAGAAAAACTCCTCAATCGTATTCAGGAAAGGCGAGTATGGAGGGAGGTACAAGTTCATAAACTGCCCTTTGATGTTAAACCATTCCCTTACCTGAGCAGCTCAGTGGAAACTGACATTGTCCCACACTATCACATAGGTGGGAATGGGATTCTCATTTAGCTCTTGACCCTGCTGCTCTTGAACCTGCTGCTCAAATAAAATATCTCTTACATTGGCAATAAATCTTAGAAGGTGCTGGGTGTTATATGGCCCGAGTGTAACATGGGGATGTAGAACACCATGGTTGCTGATAGCAGCACAGATTGTGACATTGCCACCTCATTGACCAGGGACTTCAACAATGGCCCGCTGTCCAATCATGTTTCGGCCTCTCCTTCTCCTCTTTGTTAGATTAAAGCCTGCTTCATCGACAAAGATTAACTCATGGGGTCTGTCCAAGGATTCCAAGTCAAATATTGTCTGTGTAGAAATACAATATACTGTATGTAGGATTTTGTAAGTCGTACAGAGACAGTGCTATACTGTAGAGTACAATTAGGCCTACTGTATGCACTTCTGGTTCACATACATTGTATGTACTGAAGAGTAATGTCATTCACATAGTATGTGTTAGTACTGTAGACAATCTGGATTACAGTAAATCTTTCTGAATGTACACTTACTTGCACATACTGAGCTCGCAGTTCTTTCACCCTTGGTGAGTTGCGCTCAAAAGGTACTCTGTATACTTGTTTCATTCACATCCTGTTACGATGGAGGACACGGTCATGCTCACACTGTCGATTCCCTGGAAGTGTATGTTGTCTTGTATCACTCGTTCCTGGATTTATCTGAGTCGTATTGCATTACCTTGAAGGACCATGCCAACTATAATGGCCTCTTGCTCCCAAGTGAATATAGCTGTCCTTCCACCTGCATGTGGCAGCCTTGCAATTCTACAAAAAGTAGTTGTGCAGTTACAAAACATATTTAGGCAGTACAATACATACAGTGATTAACTTTACAAATGTCTATTGAAACAGCTGCATATAGTGTAGTACAGTAAATTTGCAATTACAAAAATACAGTAGTATACTGTACTTGTTCTCTTCTCTGAATGTCCTTACTATGGTGGACACAGAAAATCGGCTCAAATTGGGTTGCACTCTAAGTCCTGCTTCCCTCATTGTCAGTCCATGGACAAGAACATGGTCTATGACTATTGCTTGAATTTCAGATATTTCCACTCTTTGTCTTCCTCTTCCTCTTCGTCCTCCTCTTCCTCTTTCTTGCCCTCCTCCTCCTCTTCCTCCTCGCCGCCCACCTCGCATACGCACTCGTCCTCTCACATTGTTTCTTCTATCCATTCTCAGACTTTCTCCTTCCCACCTTCAACAACCTGTTTGCTCTCTGAACTGTCTTATATTGGTTGTGTCGCATCAATTGAAACAGGTTAAATCAATTTTGAGTGGTTGTGTTCAATCAATGACATGTGTTCTCTATTTGTATTTGATTGTTGCCACTTGTGTTTACCAGTATGGATGACATGTGCATTAGAGTGCAGAATGTGTTTTGAGAATGAAAATGTGTTTTGCTGAAAAGTCTAAGTGAGATCTGCAAATTGTGTTTTACCATGTGAAATGGTTTAAGGTATTGACAACAGACTGCATAATTAGCTAAATGAGTCCAGGCAACTGAGAACTTTGTTCAGCCAATGGGTTTTAGTGTTTTAGCAATTGAGAGAAACTGTAATACTAAATTGTAACTATTTTGCACTATGGCCTATTTATTGCCTTACCTCCATAACTTACTACATTCGCACACACTGTTTATAGATTTTCTATTGTATTTTTGACATTATGTTTTGTTCATCCCATGTGTAACTCTGTGTTGTTGTTGTTGTTGTTTTTATCGCACTGCTTTGCTTTATCTTGGCCAGGTCGCAGTTGTAAATGAGAACTTGTTCTCAACTGGCCTACCTGGTTAAATAAAGGTGAAATAAAAATAAATAAATAAAAAACACATGTTTATAGAATACGACTGTACTGTAGCTATGTGGTATTCATATCATAATTACATTATAGTATAGAGTGAGGATTTCAAGGGAATTCATAATTAGTATTTTCATACCATGAGGCCTGGATTCAGGTCTGTGGGCACAAAAACTCAAAATGTGCCTGGTCATTAAGGGGTGGTCAAAGCAGACAACTTGAATTACTCAGCCAAACTAAGAAACGCTCACACAACACCCACAATAAGGGAATGGATGGAAAACAAGAGGGTAAAGAACTGTGAAATTAATTGCTGGAGAAATTATGAAAAGAGACTGTTAATTAAAGAGAAACACGGTCAGTGGCATCTGTGTTTGGATCAGGAGCAGGAGGGCTGACACAAAGGGACAGAACATGGCTACCCAGGACCAGTCATCATCAGAGCCACAGCCAATACTGCTGTTGGAAATCATGCTATTTCCCCACTTTGTATTTCCGAACAGAGCCAAAGTGTGTTTGATTAGTCCTGCTGAGTCCTGTATGCGTAACGCCACAGAGCAAATAGCCTGACGTCAGATTGTCCTCTGATCATAAAACTTAATGAGGGAGAGAGAGAGAGAGAGAGAGAGAGAGAGAGCAGAGAGAGAGAGAGAGAGAGCGAGAGAGAGAGCGAGAGAGAGAGAGAGAGAGAGAGAGAGAGAGAGAGAGAGAGAGAGAGAGAGAGAGAGAGAGAGAGAGAGAGAGAGAATTTATATTTTTTTCTGGGCAGGTAGTCTTTGTTTTGTGTGTGAGACTGGCCTTGAGCCCAGAGCAGACAGCTCTCCCCAGGACCCAGTCAGAGACAGCACCGGGGGCAAACCCAGAGCCAGCCTGCCAGATGCTCAATGGACTCGCACATTCCACAGACTGCTATACAAACCAAAAATGTGTGTGTGTGCGCATGAAAAGCTGCAATCATCGCCCAGCATTGACAATACAATCTAACTCAACTGTATACCCACATACAGTTGAAGTCGGAAGTTTACATACACTTAGGTTGGAGTCATTAAAACTAGTTTTTCAACCACTCCACACATTTCTTGTTAACAAACTAGAGTTTTGGCAAGTCGGTTAGGACATCTACTTTGTGCAAGTATAAACACCATGGGACCACGCAGCCGTCATACCGCTCAGGAAGGAGACGCGTTCTGTCTCCTAGAGATGAACGTACTTTGGTGCGAAAAGTGCAAATCAATCCCAGAACAACAGCAAAGGACCTTGTGAAGATGCTGGATGAAACAGGTACAAAAGTATCTATATCCACAGTAAAACGAGTCCTATATCGACATAACCTGAAAGGCCGCTCAGCAAGGAAGAAGCCACTGCTCCAAAACCGCCATGTACAGTTTGCAACTGCACATGGGGACAAAGATCTTACTTTTTGGAGAAATGTCCTCTGGTCTGATGAAACAAAAATATAATTGTTTTGCCATAATAACCATCGTTATGTTTGGAGGAAAAAGGGGGCGGCTTGCAAGCCGAAGAACACCATCCCTACCGTGAAGCACGTGGTGGAAGCATCATGCTGTGGGGGTGCTTTGCTGCAGGAGGGACTGGTGCACTTCACAAAATAGATGGCATCATGAGGAAGGAAAATTATGTGGATATATTGAAGCAGCATCTCAAGACATCAGTCAGGAAGTAAAAGCTTGGTCGCAAATGGGTCTTCCAAATGGACAATGACACCAAGCATACTTCCAAAATTGTGGCAAAATGGCTTAAGGACAACAAAGTCAAGGTATTTGAGTGGCCATCACAAAGCCCTGACCTCAATCCTATAGAACATTTGTGGGCAGAACTGAAAAAGCGTGTGCGAGCAAGGAGGCCTACAAACCTGACTCAGTTACACCAGCTCTGTCAGGAGGAATGGGCCAAAATTCACCCAACTTATTGTGGGAAGCTTGTGGAAGGCTACCCGAAACGTTTGACCCAAGTTAAACAATTTAAAGGCAATGCTACCAAATACTAATTGAGTGTATGTAAACTTCTGACCCACTGGGAATGTGATAAAATAAATAAAAGCTTAAATAAATCATTCTCTCTACTATTATTCTGACATTTCACATTCCTAAAATAAAGTGGTGATCCTAACTGACGTAAGACAGGGAATTTTTACTAGGATTAAATGTCATGAATTGTGAAAAACTGAGTTTAAATGTATTTGGCTAAGGTGTATGTAAACTTCCGACTTCAACTGTATGGCAACTGGATGCCCATAGAGGAGGTTTCTGAAAGGTGGCTTTCATGACAGAGCATTCAACAGTCAACATATTACCAAAATAAAGCTGTTCAGCTTTTCATCTTTTACTGGAGGCTAGGAGCTGCTGTGGCTGGAACATACTGTATTGATCTTGGGGACAGACAGACAGAGACACAGAGTATGATTTAGAGGTGTCATATGTTCAAAGTCTAGAGGGGTGACCTCAGATTCATGATCACTCTGTTTATCATGTCAGTTCCACTGAATAAATGGGGAATGCTTAGCGAGTGATAAAGTATATGCTCTGAAATTCAAAGGTCTGCTAAAGCTACGGGGTACTAATAACATGGCATTTTCAAAGCATGCAACAGAGCATGCAAGCAAAATGTTAAAAGCCTTATATAGCCTTTTTTTCTCTCATATAAAGTACAAGTTCAGAGCAAGAAATATAATTAGAAAGGTCTAATCATTGAAAGCTGTCATTGAAAGTGGCTCAGACTGGCTGCAGCTCGTTAGGGTCTTGTCTCCTCTAATTGCCTGTTCCAGCTTAGCCTGGTTAGGGCCGTGCAATTAGACGGTTCATGTTTTCCCAAAGCATGTACTGCCCTGCCGTTTCTGACCCTGTTCATTACGCACACTAAGTCCCGTCCTGTCGGGTTTTCAGAAGGGGGAGCTTTTACACCAATTTTCCTGGCAGACAGACCAACCACCTCATTTCCAGTCATCTGTCTAAAAGCAGGAGGGCAGAACAGGGCAAAGGGAAACCCCAAACTCCAAGGGGCCCGTGCCAAGAAAACTGACTTTGGCCGTGTCCGAATACTTTGGCCGTGTGCGAAAAAAGTATGTTTTATAGTATGTGAAATTTCAAAAATGTTGAATGTTTTAAATGCCAGGATGTCATACTCATTTCAGCTTTTAATCTAGTAGAATTCGCTGCACACTTGAGGAAGAGAATCATCTTTAGAGACCCATGTGTGTCTGACAACAGCTAATAATGAGCTGAGGAGACGCACTGTACCAAATGAACAAATGGCGGGAATCAACGCAAATGCGCATTAGATGACGCATTTTTACTAAACCGTACGTTCTAAACAGTATGCAGTTTAAATAAGTAGTAGTCAAGCCAGATTTCACACACAGCCCTTGTTTTTGTCTACCCCTCCACTCCAATCTACTGGCTGATCCTACTTTCATTCATGTTAAATTGAAGTCACAGCCTCTGATTTGAAAGGTCGCAGGTCTGTGTTTTCCAGTAAACATCACTCTTGGTCACATTTATCTGTTTTGTTCAGTGGAATTACAGGAAACGATGCCAAAGTATGCTATCTAAAATGAGATCCAGTTAACGAATGTACCTCTTCTTATGGATATAGAATGAGTATGGGACCAAAGATTAGGGTTTGTTGGATCCACAGAGACACTCAGAAATCTTGTTACTGTAGCATCTCTTGACATGGCTGAATATTGTAATTCTGAAAGATGTCTGTGATGAGGATAAGGGTAGGGAGTGGTGTCAAAGATTCAACGCCTATCCAAGGCTCAAGGCATACAGTATACTTAAAAAGTTTAAACGAGCACTATTAACTCTCTTGCATTTGTTGGCCCAGTGCAGACCCATTGTGTCAGGGGTAGTAACGTAAGCAGATATTGAGTTGCTTCCATTCCTCATGTCTCTGTTGGATCATAAAGTGCACATGTAAATTGATTTTTATACGTTGTGCTCAACGCTCTAATCGGCAGTATTCCTATGAATCATAATAATGTGACATGCTGTACTTAGCTCACATTTATGAGTCTGTATCAACAGGAACAGTACTGCCCATTCTTAATATCATTTTACATTTGAGTCATTTAACATCTTATCCAGAGCAACTTACAGAAGCAATAGGGGTTAAGTGCCTTGCTAAGGCACATTGACAGATTTGATACTTTGTCAACTCGGGGATTCAAACCAGAAACCTTTTAGTTACTGGCCCAACCCTATAACCGCTAGGCTACCTTCCGCCCTATATCAGGTAGCAGTATGCATAGCCAGGCCCTGCGATAGACTAGCATCCTGCCTAGGGGGTGTACTTGTACATCAAGCGGCCTCACACTACAGAAACAGGAGATAAGTTCTTGCATCTATGAGCCGTTCCGGCCTCGCACAAGTCAAGGCTCGTGCAAGGGTACTTATAGTCTGCTGGCAATCAGCTGACTGACCAATTGACAAAAGTATGTATCCATTCAACATGTGATGAGATTTATAGAGACTAACTATACTATAATGTATGGTGATCACGTTAATGATATATATGGCTTTAAGGTCAGGTTTCCCTATTACAGCCTTTCATGACAGAATATGAAGTTGAATATGCTTGAACATTGTGGCCTGAAAGGCTCTGGAATAGGGCTGATAGATGCACCATATGTCCAACTAAAGTAAATTCAACCTCTTTCCCAAATTCTCCTCTCACCCTCTGTATGGGTCCTACAAACCAAAACAGGTACCCAAAATAACACTAACTTAACCAAAACAATCAAAAAGTACAAAAAACAACCACAACGTGCCTAAAACGTCTCCAAACAACCATAAACAGGTACTTAAAAGTACACAAAATAACCCCAAATGACCCAAAACATCCACAAACAGGTACCCCATACAACCCAAAAGAACCAAAAATGTACCCAAAGAACCACAAACTGGCAAAGGCTTTTTTCACTTTAGGTGCACTATCAAACATGTCAATAAAATGTATCGCACAGGCTTCACCCAGAAAATGCATGCCTTATTTATTTTAAAAAGCATAGCTTAAAAGTGGTAACGTACTAAACAGTACATTATGAGTCGAGACGGCAGTCTTTTATTGAAGTCTACACGGGCCATTGTTTGTCTGAGAACAATGTAGGAGTGCTGTATTGATAACTATGATTCTAATATATCAAAGCGTAATAATCACGTTGTTCTCAGTCAGACATAACACCTGAAATATTGCATTTATAAAAAAATATTGTTCATATACAATAATTTTTAGATATGATGCTATTGTTTTGGGTAGGAATGAGATACGGTCAAACCGTTAGCACAGGACGATAGCCTAGCTCCTTCTGCTTTGATAGAGCTATTGCTTGAGCCAATCGACCGCTTCGTTCATGGCAGGCAAACAGGATTGTGTCCCACGTCACGGTTTACAGGAAACGTCACTGATGACTCTTGAGGGACCCAGATTATCTCTAAGCGGCCATATTACTTTCCACCACATGGCCTCAAACTGCACCATTTTGTTTCTCTCCGTAGCCCACACACTTACACTACCGGTCAAAAGTTTTAGAACACCTACTCATTCAAGGGTTTTTCTTTATTTGTTCTTATTTTCTACATTGTAGAATAATAGTGAAGACATCAAAACTATGAAATAAGACATATGGAATCATGTAGTAACCATAAAAGTGTTAAACAAATCCAAATATATTTTATATTTGAGATTCTTCAAATAGCCACCCTTTGCCTTGATGACAGCTTTGCACACTCTTGGCATTCTCTCAACCAGCTTCACCTGGAATGCTTTTCCAACAGTCTTGAAGGAGTTCCCACATATATGCTGAGCAGTTGTTTGCTGCTTTTCCTTCACTCTGCTGTCCGACTCATCCCAAACCATCTCAATTTGGTTGAGGTCAGGGGATTGTGGAGGCCAGGTCATCTGATGCAGCACTCCACCACTCTCCTTCTTGGTAAAATAGCCCTTACACAGCCTAGAGGTGTGTTGGGTCATTGTCCTGTTGAAAAACAAATGACAGTCCCACTAAGCCCGAACCAAATGGGATGGTGTATCGCTGCAGAATGCTGTTGTAGCCATGCTGGTTAAGTTTGCCTTGAATTCTAAATAAATCACAGACAGTGTCACCAGCAAAGCACCCCCACACCATAACACCGCCTCCTCCATGCTTTATGGTTGGAAATACACATGCAGAGATCATCCGTCCACCTACTCTGCGTCTCATAAAGACATGGCGGTTGGAACCAAAAATTTCCAATTTGGACTCCAGACCAAATTACAAATTCCCACCGGTCTAATGTCCATTGCTTGTGTTTCTTGGCCCAAGCAAGTCTCTTCTTCTTATTGGTGACCTTTAGTAGTGGTTTCTTTGCAGCAATTCAACCATGAAGGCCTGATTCACACAGTGTCCTCTAAACAGTTGAGGTTGAGATGTGTCTGTTACTTGAACTCTGTGAAGCATTTATTTGGGCTACGATTTCTGAGGCGGTAACTCTAATGAACTTATCCTCTGCAGCAGAGGTAACTCTGGGTCTTCCATTCCTGTGGCGGTCCTCATGAGAGCCAGTTTCATCATAGCGCTTTATGGTTTTTGCGACTGCACTTGAAGAAACTTTCAAAGTTATTTTAATGTTCCGTATTGACTGACCTTCATATGTTAAAGTAATGATGGACTGTCGTTTCTCTTTGCTTATTTTTGCAGTTCTTGCCATAATATGGATTTGGTCTTTTACCAATGGTAAAATGGAGCTCAGGTGCATCCTGTTTCCAGTGATCATCCTTGAGATGTTTCTAGGACTTGATTGGAGTCCACCTGTGGTAAAATCAATTGATTGGACATGATTTGGAAAGGCACACACCTGTCTATATAAGGTCCCACAGTTGACAGTGCATGTCAGAGCAAAAACCTAGCCATGAGGTCGAAGGAATTGTCCGTAGAGTTCAGAGACAGGATCGAGGCACAGATCTGGGGAAGAATACCAAAGCATTTCTGCATCATTGAAGGTCCCCAAGAACACAGTGGCCTCCATTATTCTTAAATGGAAGAAGTTTGGAACCCCTATTCCTAGAGCTGGCCACCCGGCCAAACTGAGCAATCGGAAGAGAAGGTCCTTGGTCAGGGAGGTCACCAAGAACCCGATGGTCACTCTGACAGAGCTACAGAGTTCCTCTGTGGAGATGGTAGAACCTTCCAAAAGGACAACCATCTCTGTAGCACTCCACCAATCAGGCCTTTACGGTAGAGTGGCCAGACGGAAGCCACTCCTCAGTAAAAGGCACATGACAGCTTGCTAAAAGGCACCTAAAGGACTCTCAGACAATTACATTTTACATTTTAGTCATTTAGCAGACGCTCTTATCCAGAGCGACTTACAGTTAGTGAGTGCATACATTTTTCATACTGGCCCCCCATGGGAATCGAACCCACAACCCTGGCGTTGCAAGCGCCATGCTCTACCAACTGAGCTACAAGATTATCTTTGGCCTGAATGCCAAGCGTCACGTCTGGAGGAAACATGGCATCATACATACGATGAAGCATGGTGTTGGCAGCATCATGCCGTGGGGATGTTTTTCAGCGGCAGGGACTGGGAGACTAGTCAGGATCGAGGGAATGATGAACGGAGCCAAGTACAGAGAGATCCTTGATGAAAACCTGCTCCAGAGCACTCAGGACCTCAGACTGAGACAAAGGTTCACCTTCCAACGAGACAACAACCCTACGCACACTGCCAAGACAACACAGGAGTGGCTTCAGGACAAGTCTCTGAATATCCTTGAGTGGCCCAGCCAGAGCCCGGACTTGAACCCGATAATGATAATGGTGCCGGAGGAGATGGCTTCCATTTTACGGGCTCCTAACCAATTGTGCTATTGTGTGTGTGTTTTCGCGTTATTTGTAATTTATTTTGTATTTTATAATGTTTCTGCCACCGTCTCTTATGACCGAAAATAGCTTCTGGATATCAGGGCAGCGATTACTCACCTCGTACTGCACGAAGATTTTTTATTTAACGAGTCGGACGCAAAGGATTTTTTTCAGACACCCGACAAGGCCCAAATCCCCGTCATTCGCATGAGAAAGAGACAGAGATATCGGGACGTAGGTCGGGGTGCCTTGTAAGGATCCGACGGCGAGTGGGTACTCTGCCTCTACCATCAGTCCTATTAGCCAACGTACAATCATTGGATAACAAAATAGACTAACTATGATCACAGATATCCTACCACCAGGACATAAAAAAAAGTAATATCTTATATTTCACAGAGTCGTGGCTGAACGACAACATGGATAACATACAGCTGGCGGGATATACGCTGTATCGGCAAGATAGAACAGCTGCCTCCGGTAAGACAATTGGTGGCGCTCTGTGTATATTTGTAAACAACAGCTGGTGTACGAAATCTAATATTAAGGAAGTCTCAAGGTTTTGCTCGCCTGAGGTAGAGTATTTCATGATAAGCTGTAGACCACACTATTTACCAAGATAGTTTTCATCTATATTTTTCGTAGCTGTCTATTTACCACCACAAACCGATGCTGGCACTAAGACCGCACTCAATGAGCTGTATAAGACCATAAGCAAACAGAAAAATGCTCATCCAGAGGTGGCACTCCTAGTGGCTGGGGACTTTAATGCAGGGAAACTTAAATCCGTTTTACCTCATTTCTACCAGCATGTTAAATGTGCAACAAGAGGAGAAGAACTCTAGATTACCTTTACTCCACACACAGAGACAAATCTGACCATAACTCTATCCTCCTAATTCCTGCTTACAAGCAAAAACTAAAGCAGGAAGCACCAGTGACTCGGTCAATAAAGAAGTGGTCAGATGACGCAGATGCTAAGTTGCAGGACTGTTTTGCTAGCACAGACTGGAATATGTTGCGGGATTCTTCCGATGGCATTGAGGAGTACACCACATCAGTCACTGGCTTCATCAATAACTGCATCGATGACTTCGTCCCCACAGTGACCGTACGTACACACCCCAACCAGAAGCCATGGATTACAGGCAACATCGGCACTGAGCTAAAAGGTAGAGCTGCCGCTTTCAAGGATGCTTTTAAGAAATCAAGCTATGTCCTCCGACGAACCATCAAACAGGCAAAGCGTCTATACAGGACTAAGATTGAATCGTACTACACCGGCTCTGACGCTCGTCGGATGTGGCAGGGCTTGCAAACTATTACAGACTACAAAGAGAAGCACAGCCGCGAGCTGCCCAGTGACACGAGCCTACCGGATGAGCTAAATTACTTCTATGCTCACTTCGAGGCAAACAACATTGAAGTATGTATGAGAGCATCAGCTGTTCCGGACGACTGTGTGATCACGCTCTACGTAGCCAATGCGAGTAAGACCTTTAAACAAGCCAAAATTCACAAGGCTGCAGGGCCAAACGGATTACCAGGACGTGTACTCCGAGCATGCGCTGACCAACTGGCAAGTGTCTTCACTGACATTTTCAACCTGTCCCTGACTGAGTCTGTAATACCAACATGTTTCAAGCAGCCCACCATAGTCCCTGTGCTTTGAAAGGCTGGTCATGGCTCACATCAACACCATTATCCAGAAACCCTAGACCCCACTCCAATTTGCATACCGCCCCAACAGATCCACAGATGATGCAATCTCTATTGCACTCCACACTGCCCTTTCCCACCTGGACAAAAGCTCATCCCTAAGCTAAGGACCCTGGGACTAAACACTTCCCTCTGCAACTGGATCCTGGACTTCCTGACGGGCCGCACCCAGGTGGTAAGGGTAGGTAACAAGACATCTGCCAACACAGGGTCCCCTCAGGGGTGCGTGCTCAGTCCCGTCCTGTACTCCCTGTTCACCCATGACTGCA
Organism: Coregonus clupeaformis; assembly: GCF_020615455.1. Lineage (NCBI taxonomy): Eukaryota > Metazoa > Chordata > Actinopteri > Salmoniformes > Salmonidae > Coregonus > Coregonus clupeaformis. The sequence goes on along the minus strand of NC_059215.1, from coordinate 30,901,803 downwards.
TGGCCAGGCACGACTCCAACACCATTAAGTTTGCCGACGACACAACAGTGGTAGGCCTGATCACCGACAACGATGAGACAACCTATAGGGAGGCCTGGCCGTGTGGTGCCAGGATAACAACCTCTCTCTCAGCGTGATCAAGACAAAGGAGATGATTGTGGACTACAGGAAAAAGAGGACAGAGTACGCCCCTATTCTCATTGACGGGGCTGTAGTGGAACAGGTTCAGAGCTTCAACTTCCTTGGTGTCCATATCACCAACAAACTATCATGGTCCAAACACACCAAGACAGTCGTGAAGAGGGCATGACAAAGCCTATTCCCCCTCAGGAGACTGAAAAGATTTGGCATGGGTCCTCAGATCCTCAAAAAGTTCTACAGCTGCACCATCGAGAGCATCCTGACTGGTTGCATCACTGCCTGGTATGGCAACTGCTCAGCCTCCGACCGCAAGGCACTACAGAGGGTAGTGCGTACGGCCCAGTACATCACTGGGGCCAAGCTTCCTGCCATCCAGGACCTCTATACCAGGCGGTGTCAGAGGAAGGCCCTAAAATTTGTCAAATACTCCAGCCACCCTAGTCATAGACTGTTCTCTCTGCTACCGCACGGCAAGTGGTACCAGAGCGCCAAGTCTAGCTCCAAAAGGCTTCTTAACAGCTTCTACCCCCAAGCCATAAGACTACTGAACAGCTAATCATTGTCTCTCTCCCCCCCCCCCCACCCCCTCTTTTACGCTGCTGCTACTCTCTGTTTATTATCTATGCATAGTCACTTTAACTCTACCTACATGTACATATTGCCTCAATTACCTTGACTAACCTGTGCCCCCACACATTCACTTTGTATCGGTACCCCATGTATTTGTATTTGTATTTCTTATGGATCCCCATTAGCTGCTGCCAAGGCAGCAGCTACTCTTCCTGGGGTCCCGCAAAATTAAGGCAGTTCAATACATTCACAGATTTCACAACACACTGTGTGCCCTCAGGCCCCTACTCCACCACTACCACATATCTACAGTACAAAAATCCATGTGTCCGTGTGTGTATAGTGCGTATGTCATCGTGTGTGTGAATGCATGTGTCTGCGCCTATGTTTGTGTTGCTTCACAGTCCCCGCTGTTCCATAAGGTGTTTTTTTAATCAGTTTTTTAAATCTAATTTTACTACTTGCATCAGTTACTTGATGTGGAATAGAGTTCCATGTAGTAATGGCTCTATGTAGTACTGTGCACCTCCCATAGTCTGTTCTGGACTTGGGGACTGTGAAGAGACCTCTGGTGGCATGTCTTGTGGGGTATGCATGGGTGACCGAGCTGTGCGCCAGTAGCTCAAACAGACAGTTCGGTGCACCCAACATGTCAACACCTCAACACCTCTCATAAACACAAGTAGTAATGAAGTCAATCTCTCCTCCACTTTGAGCCAGGAGAGATCAACATGCATATTATTCATATTAGCTCTCTCTGTACATCCAAGGGCCAGCCGTGCTGCCCTGTTCTGAGCCAATTGTAATTTTCTTAAGTCCTTTTTTGTGGCAGTGACCACACGACTGAACAGTGGTCCAGTTGTGACAAAACTAGGGCTTGTAGGATCTGCCTTGTTGATAGTGCTGTTAAGAAGGTAGAGCAGCGCTTTATTATGGACATACTTCTCCCCATCTTAGCTACTGTTGTATCAATATGTTTTGACCATGACAGTTTACAATCCAGGGTTACTCCAAGCAGTTTAGTCACCTCAACTTGTTCAATTTCCACATTATTTATTACAAGATTTAGTTGAGGTTTAGGGTTTAGTGAATGATTTGTCCCAAATACAATGCTTTTAGTTTTAGAAATATTTAGGACTAACTTATTCCTTGCCATTTGTTAGGTGTAGCAGTCATTTCAGTCGCTGTAGTAGCTGACATGTATAGTGTTGAGTCATCCGCATACATAGACATTCTGGCTTTACTCAAAGCCAGTGGCATGTCATTAGTAAAGATTGAATAAAGTAATGGGCCTAGACAGCTGCCCTGGGGAATTGCTGATTCTACCTGGATTATGTTGGAGAGGCTTCCATTAAAGAACACCCTCTGTGTTTTGTTAGACAGGTAACTCTGTGTCCACAGTATAGCAGGTGGAGTAAAGCCATAACACATACGTTTTTCCAGCAGCAGACTATGATCGATAATGTCAAAAGCCGCACTGAAGTCTAACAAAACAGCCCCCACAATATTTTTATCATCAATTTCTCTCAGCCAATCATTACATTTACATTTTAGTCATTTAGCAGACGCTCTTATCCAGAGCGACTTACATGAGCAATTAGGGTTAAGTGCCTTGCTTAAGGGCACATCGACAGATTTTTCACCTAGTCGGCTCGGGGATTAGAACCAGTGACCTTTCGGTTACTGGCACAACGCTCTTACCCACTAAGCTACCTGCCGCCCTAATCATCAATCATTTGTGTAAGTGCTGTGCTTGTTGAATGTCCTTCTCTATAAGCATGTTGAAAGTTTGTTGTCAATTTGTTTACTGTAAAATAGCATTGTATCTGGTCAAACACAATTTTTTCCAATTGTTAACTAATGGTTGGTAACAGGCTAATTGGTCGGCTATTTGAGCCAGTAAAGGGGGCTTTACTATTTTTAGGTAGCAGAATGACTTTTGCTTCCCTTTAAGCCTGGTGGCACACACACTTAAATTGAACCTCGCTACTGTTATTTTACTGCTGCTCTTTAATTATGTTTTATTCTTATTTTTTAGTGATCTATTTTTTTGATTGTTGGTTAAGGACTTGTAAGTAAGCATTTCACTGTAAGGTCTACACCTGTTGTATTCGGCGCATGTGACAAATACAATTTGATTTGATCGAACATCTGAAAATAGCTGTGCAGCGACACTCCCCATCCAACCTGACAGAGCTTGAGAGAATCTGCAGAGAAGAATGGGAGAAACTCCCCAAATACAGCTCTGTCAAGCTTGTAGCGTCATACCCAAGAAGACTCAAGGCTGTAATCGCTGCCAAAGGTGCTTCAACAACGTACTGAGTAAAGGGTCTGAATACTTATGGAAATGTGACTTGTTTCAGGAAACTAGGCGTAAGTCGCACGTCACTACTTCACAGCAGAGGCATTTTTTTTAAATCAAAATGCGATTTTGGGCAGAAATGCCTTCTGGAACATGTTAACTTTCATGTGCCTTAATAACAAACTTGTATGCCATCTGTAAATACGAATACAATTGTTAAATTACGAGCCTAGTTGGTTTAGCCACGGCAAAAGACAGGAACCTTCAGGCTAGCCATGATTGGTTGAGATAATGGTTGGGCTGGACATGCCGAGAGATGAGTTCGGATTGGCCTGCCATGTAGTATGCTTCTGTCTATAACATGAGCTGGTCAGTATGTGTAGGTAATCCTTTCTAACGTGGCTTTTTTTTTAAGATATCACATAATAGATCTGCCAAAGTGTTGTTCTCCACTTTCTGGAGGACCGAGTTTTGAAATCAGTGGAATGCCCGGTGGAATTAGAGTATGATAGCTAAGGAGATGGAGAAAATTCTGGCGTTTGATTGCAAATATACAGACAGAGTCGAAAAGAGAGCACACAGAAGGCTGTTGTATAAAACACCTGTCTCCAGATTACATCTTCAAACTAAGGGCAACCATGGCATCTGTGACAGAGCGGGAGAAGTGTCCATCCATGTATATGGGTACATTTTCAGTTATTATACGTTTCTAATTTTGTCCAAAAGTTAAAGCGTACTGTTAGCTAGCTAGCTAACATTATGTGTATGATCTGTAGTAATATTATTCATATCTCAGAGCCATTTGATTGCTACAGTGAGGGAAAATAGTATTTGATCCCCTGCTGATCTTGTATGTTTGCCCACTGACAAAGACATGATCAGTCTATAATTTTAATGGTAGGTTTATTTGAACAGTGAGAGACAGAATAACAACATAAAAATCCAGAAAAACGCATGTAAAAAATGTTATAAATTGATTTGCATTTTAATGAGGGAAATAGGTATTTGACCTTTCTGCAAAACATGACTTAGTACTTGGTGGCAAAACCCTTGTTGGCAATCACAGAAGTCAGACGTTTCTTGTAGTTGGCCACCAAGTTTGCACACATCTCAGGAGGTATTTTGTCCCACTCCTCTTTGCAGATCTTCTCCAAGTCATGAAGGTTTCGAGGCTGACGTTTGGCAACTCAAACCTTCAGCTCCCTCCGCAGATTTTCTATGGTGTTAAGGTCTGGAGACTGGCTAGGCCACTCCAGGACCTTAATGTGCTTCTTCTTGAGCCACTCCTTTGTTGCCTTAGCCGTGTGTTTTGGGTCATTGTCATGCTGGAATACCCATTCACGACCCATTTTCAATGCCATGGCTGAGGGAAGGAGGTTCTCACCCAAGATTTGACAGTACATGGCCCCGTCCATCGTCCCTTTGATGCGGTGAAGTTATCCTGTCCCCTTAGCAGAAAAACACCCCCAAAGCATAATGTTTCCACCTCCATGTTTGACGGTGGGGATGGTGTTCTTGTGGTCATAGGCAGCATTCCTCCTCCTCCAAACACGGCGAGTTGAGTTGATGCCAAAGAGCTCCATTTTGGTCTCATCTGACAGCAACACTTCCACCCAGTTCTCCTCTGAATCATTCAGATGTTCATTGGCAAACTTCAGACGGGCCTGTATATGTGCTTTCTTGAGCAGGGGGACCTTGCGGGCACTGCAGATTTTCAGTCCTTCACGGCGTAGTGTGTTACCAATAATTTTCTTGCCGACTATGGTCCCAGCTGCCTTGAGATCATTGACAAGATCCTCCCGTGTAGTTCTGGGCTGATTCCTCACCGTTCTCATGATCATTGCAACTCCACGAGGTGAGATCTTGCATGGAGCCCCAGGCCGAGGGAGATTTACAGTTATTTTGTGTTTCTTTCATTTGCGAATAATCGCACCAACTGTTGTCACCTTCTCACCAAGCTGCTTGGCGATGATCTTGTAGCCCATTCCAGCCTTGTGTAGGTCTACAGTCTTGTCCCTGACATCCTTGGAGAGCTCTTTGGTCTTGGCCATGGTGGAGAGTTTGGAATCTGATTGATTGATTGCTTCTGTGGACAGGTTTCATTTATACAGGTAACAAGATGAGATTAGGAGCACTCCCTTTAAGAGTGTGCTCCTAATCTCAGCTTGTTACCTGTATAAAAGACACCTGGGAGCCAGAACTCTTTCTGATTGAGAGGGGGTCAAATACTTATTTCCCTCATTAAAATGAAAATCAATTCATAAAATTTTTGACATGCGTTTTTCTGGATTTTTTTTCTACCATTAAAATTATAGACTGATCATTTCTTTGTCAGTGGGCAAACGTACAAAATCAGCAGGGGATCAAATACTTTTTTCCCTCACTGTAGTTATAGCCTAATGTTAACTAGCTAGCTAACATTGAACCTGGTTGGTTAGTATCTGCATATTAATGACGGGAAGTAACGTAATGATTTGGGATTATGGTTCATTGTTTAGGTAGCTAGCTACATGTCTAAGCAAAATACTCCACTATGCAAGTAACAATTTCACTGTACTGTTTACACCTTCTTTATCCTGTGCATGTGACAAATAAACGTTCATTTTATTTGATATAGTATGTGTTTACCAGAGACAGTAATGTGAAGAACGCACCGAAGTCAAATTAGGATATAACGTTAGGCCAACGAGACAGTGTCCATGTTCTAAACTTCTCCAGTAGAATGCCCTGCTTTTATTTAGTCACACTCAAAACCATAAGCTATTTTCTGTAATTTGCTCGCCATTAACTTGTAAATAATTATGTTGTTGTGAGTTTATTTTCCTGTAATAATGAATACAAATTAGCTTAAGTGAAAACGTTGTCAGCTATATGATATGGTCATTATTTGAAATTCATTTTTAAACGGGTGCGTTTATTGGTGTTAAAATACACCAGTTATGCTATTTTGGACCACCAGCCTGTAGTTTTTGTATTTACACTTTTTCATAACGACAAGTATGATATCGGACGACAATAGAATGTTTATGATGTCACTGCGACAACTGTCGATAGACGTAGTATAAACCAATCTTTAATCTTGAAATCTTTGGTTGTTTAGTACATGGCCTCACCTGTGAATCCTTAAAATAATTAAAAATAAATAATTGGTCATTTAGCAGACGCTCTTATCCAGAGCGACTTACAGGAGCAATTAGGGTTAAGTGCCTTGCTCAAGGGCACATCGACAGATTTTTCACCTAGTCGGCTCGGGGATTAGAACCAGCGACCTTTCGGTTACTGACACAACGCTCTTAACCACTAAGCTACCTGCCGCCCTTAATGAGATGGATGGAGCTAAGGCTTAAGAGGGTGTGAACGATGCTGAATGGGTGTAGACAAAGAAGTGCTCTCCAGTAGGTTTACCAAAACATTCAAGGGCCATTTTCACAAAAGTGGGGTTACAAGTTTATCAACTTTCAAAGCAGAATTACTTTCCCATTGTTCCTCAACTTTAGTGTATGATATACCATTTTCTAGCTCTGAGTTGCTACTTTTATCCAATGTAAAAAAAAACACAATTTCAAATTTTGCTACTTAAGTCCATATTTCCGTTTTTTATTTTCAATACATTTGCAAACATTTCTAAAAACCTGTTTTTGTGTTGTCATTATGGGGTATTGTGTGTAGCAAAAATTTTATCAATTTTAGAGTAAGACTGTAACGTAACAAAATGTGGAATAAGTAAAGGGGTCTGAATACTTTCCGAATGCACTGTAAATGAGATATTTCTGTATTTAATTTTCAATCAATTTGCAAACATTTCTAAAAACATATTTTCTCTTTGTCTTTATGGGGTATTGTGTGTAGATGGGTGATATTTGTATTTATTTAATCCATTTTGAATTCAGGCTGTAACACAACAAAATGTGTAATAAGTCAAGGGGTATGAATACTTTCTGAAGGCACTGTAAGAGTGAGGAGCAGGTGTAATTCGAGCAGGTTTAAAAAATGGTGTCTGCCTTCTCTCCTGCTACAATTTTGCTCCGGGCATGCTTTACCTAGCATTTTTAATTCCCTTTATAACTATTATTTTAATTAGGCCTATTCGGTTGTAATTATTTAGCCTACCCCACCCACAGTAGCCTATATCTATATATTCTACTTTCTAACATTAGGATAAGTTGTTTCTATTTTAAAGGACTTCAAATGTATTAACAGATGTTTTAGGTAGGCAAGACATAGGCTACTGTAAAATGTATTTTCATTTTTCTTGGAATAGAAACACCATAATATAAATGAAATCCTGTTTCGGAGCTCTGCGGACAATTGCTTTGACCTCATGGCTTGGTTTGTGATTTGACATATAGACAGACATATAGACTTATATAGACAGGTGTGTGCCTTTCCAAATCATGTCCAATCATTTTACATTTTAGTCATTTAGCAGACGCTCTTATCCAGAGCGACGTACAGTTAGTGAATGCATACGTTTTTTAGTTTTTATACTGGCCCCCCGTGGGAAACGAACCCACATCCCTGCCGGCCAAACCCTCCCCTACCTTGGACGACGCTGGACCAATTGTGCGCCGCCCATGGGTCTCCTGGTTGCGGCCGGCTGCGACAGAGCCTGGACTCAAACCAGGATCTCTAGTGGCACAGCTAGCACTGCGATGCAGTGCCTTAGACCACTGCGCCACTCGGGAGTCAATTGAATTTACTACAGGTGGACTCCAATCAAGTTGTAGAAACATCTTAAGGATGATTAATGTAAACAGGATGCACCTGAGCTCAATTTCGAGTCTCATAACAAAGGGTCTGAATACTTATCTAAATAAGGTATTTCTGTTTTTTATTTTGAATAAATGTGCAAAATTTTCGCTTTGTCATTATTGTGTGTAGATTGATGAGGGGAAAAAACAATTTAATCAATTTTAGAATAAGGCTGTAACATAACAAAATGTGGAAAAGTCAAGGGGTCTGAATATGTTCTGAATGTGTGGGCATGTGGACTGAGCAGACAAAAAAATAAAAAAATAAAAACTCAAGCAAGGTACGTCTTTGTACTCGAGGCGCTGTGCCTTTTTTAGGTATTTTTAGCTCAAACTCCTCTCCTAAAGTGGATTATGTCATTATACATACATTGAAGAAAGACTGCCAGTTAAGTACTGTGGTCAGTTTGTATTACCTTATAAATTCAATTAAAGTATAGTGACTGGTGGGGGTCTACTTGGGGAGAGTGGGTCCACCGAGAGACTGAAATGGGATGAGTGGAGGCACCACACACACCTCAGAGAAGTGTCTGATGTCATCCCATCCCAATCCACTGGCTAAAGCCCCTCTCCATTCTCACCAATAACCACCATTGAATCTTAGTTATTATGACAAGCAAGGAATAATAATGATTCGACATCCTTTCTTATCTGTCCAAAACGCTTATTCATTTTAAAATGGGTTTGCAAGTCACAAAGAAAATGCATTGTTGTATATAATTAAGTCCTTCCTTCTCTCTCTCTCTCTCTCTCTTTCTCTCTCTCTCTCTCTCTCTCTCTCTCTCTCAAACCAAATCCATCCCTCTCCACTACCCCTCCCAGTTCTCCCCCCTTTACCCCACCCTAGCCAAGCTTATTCCAACCTTACATTTTTACTCACCCTTTCCCACCCAAGCCAAGCTTGTCCCATCCTCCCATCCTTACCCACCCTTGCCCCCCAACATGCCAAGCTTATCACCACCTCCCATACATGTCCTCTCTTACCCACCCAGGCCAAGTTTATTCCACCCTCCCTTCTTCTCAGACACATCTACACCCTTCTATACATCTACTTACTCATCCATTCGCCTTCATTCACACACAACATACACTGAGTGTACAAAACATTAAGGACACCTTCTCTTTGCATGACATAGACTGACCATTATATTAAAAGGACTGCAGTTAATAAGAGAGGGGAAAATGGCTGATACTTCTGGTCTGTCTGGTGTAGCATTCAGATATCAGATAACATATAACTAATTACACCCAGACACATATACAGGGCCATCTTCCACATTGTCCTCTCCTCTCCTTTACTGTCTTCTCTCTCTCTCTCTCTCTCTCTCTCTCTCTCTCTCTCTCTCTCTCTCTCTCTCTCTCTCTCTCTCTCTCTCTCTCTCTTTCTCTCTCTCTCTTTCTCTCTCTCTCTCTTTCTCTCTCTCTCTCTCTCTCTCTTTCTCTTTCAGACCAACTTTTAAACAGACTTAAAAGGAATCAATATGTCTATTGATCGTTGATTGTTATGATTGCATTTCCAATATTGTTTAAGGCAAATACTATATTAGCTAATTGGCAGAAAGCCAACAATTCCAAAAAGTACAGTCTTACTAACTTATTATCTCTCTGCCTCTCCCTTTCTCTGGACAGGTGAATGTGTTCCTGTCCTTTGTGGTTCCCATGGTAGCCATATCTGCTCTGAACGGGATCATCGCCAGTCAGCTGCTGCGTATGTTCAGAGAGACGAAGCAGGACACCCGCATCTGCATCATTGAAGGCAACCCCACCATGCTGAGTATCGCTGTGGAGCCAAACCGCACACAGTCGCTGCGTCATGGAGTCATGGTTCTACGTGAGTATACTATGCTCACTTGTATACACATACATGCACGCACGCACGCACACACACACGCACGCACACACACACACACACACACACACACACACACACACACACAGCCATGAGGAGTTAAACACAAAACTATTCCTTTAACTGGCAGAAATGCTTACACAGGTATGTACGTATGTTTGTAAAAGCTACTACATACCGAAGAACAGTCCACTATCTGTGTGTCATTAGACATTAGGCGATGGGGTCTCAACTTTTGTGAGACCCCATCTCCAAGCCAGCAGATAACATATTGGGAATTACTGAGATTGTGGTTGTTTATGTCCTGATAAAATGGTATAAATAAGTAGCCTTGCAGGAGCCGCAACAGCTCATAGGAACAGTGGTATCTCCTGTTTCTGTAGTGTGAGGCAGCTTGATGTACAAGTACAACCCCTGGACAGGACGCTAGACTTTCGCAGGGCCTTACCCCCTATCTATCTATTTAATGCTGAATGCCTAGCAAAAACGCATCAGGTCCCATTTCTACAGTCTTTGATATGACTCGGCCGGGGATCGAACTCCCAACCTTCCAATCTTAGACACACTAACTACAAGGCCACTGAGTTGGCTGATAGAATGGCGTACTGGAGCTATAAAGAGTACATTTATCCAAGGACGCCAAAGTAGTCCTCCCTCCCATGACAAGTGTGTGTAAAGATGTATAAAAGAACAGACACAGGCCCCTCCAGCCTTAGCCTCACTCTCTGTATCTCTAAGCACCACTGATTTCATTAGCAGTCTATTAAGGGACACACTATCTAAAAGAGAAAACCTGCAGCCAAATCTACTACCGGAATTAATCCTTTCCTTTAGCTAGGTTTCCATTTAATTGGCGACAGATTTTTCTGCGAATATCAAAACATCTACATTAAGAAAATATGCGCATTTTCCCACCAGTGGCATTTCCACCAAACGGACTTGCTGCAGATAAAAATCAGTGCATGATGACGTAGTGCACACAAAATTTACTTTTTGGCTTACGTTTTCATATACCGAAGAAAAATCTTCAATGTGTTTCCATCGCATTTTCAACTCTACTGATAGTTTTGTTACAAATACTCTGGTCTTGGCATGTGCGCTCTAGACAACAGCTTGAGATACAGGTAGTCTACATAATGAAATGATTATGGATAAGAGCAAGAATATATACATTGGTGAGAACAAGTATTTGATACACTGCCGATTATGCAGGTTTTCCTACTTACAAAGCATGTAGAGGTCTGTAATTTTGATCATAGGTACACTTCAACTGTGAGAGACGGAATCTAAAACAAAAATCCAGAAAATCACATTGTATGATTTTTAAGTAATTAATTTGCATTTTATTGCATGACATAAGTATTTGATCACCTACCAACCAGTAAGAATTCCAGCTCTCACAGACCTGTTAGTTTTTCTTTAAGAAGCCCTCCTGTTCTCCACTCATTATCTGTATTAACTGCACCTGTTTGAACTTGTTACCTGTATAAAAGACACCTCAAACAGACTCCAACCTCTCCACAATGGCCAAGAACAGAGAGCTGTGTAAGGACATCAGGGACAAAATTGTAGACCTGCACAAGGCTGGGATGGGCTACAGGACAATAGGCAAGCAGCTTGGTGAGAAGGCAACAACTGTTAGCGCAATTATTAGAAAATGGAAGAAGTTCAAGATGACGGTCAATCACCCTCGGTCTGGGGCTCCATGCGAAAACCATTAGTAACACACTACGCCGTCATGGATTAAAATCCTGCAGCGCACGCAAGGTCTCCCTGCTCAAGCCAGCGCATGTCCAGGCCCATCTGAGGTTTGCCAATGACCATCTGGATGATCCAGAGGAGGAATGGGAGAAGGTCATGTGGTCTGATGAGACAAAAATAGAGCTTTTTGGTCTAAACTCCACTCGCCGTGTTTTGAGGAAGAAGAAGGATGAGTACAACCCCAAGAACACCATCCCAACTGTGAAGCATGGAGGTGGAAACATCATTCTTTGGGGATGCTTTTCTGCAAAGGGGACAGGACGACTGCACCGTATTGAGGGGAGGATGGATGGGGCAATGTATCGCGAGATCTTGGCCAACAACCTCCTTCCCTCAGTAAGAGCATTGAAGATGGGTCGTGGCTGGGTCTTCCAGCATGACAACGACCCGAAACACACAGCCAGGGCAACTAAGGAGTGGCTCCGTAAGAAGCATCTCAAGGTCCTGGAGTGGCCTAGCCAGTCTCCAGACCTGAACCCAATAGAAAATCTTTGGAGGGAGCTGAAAGTCCGTATTGCCCAGCGACAGCCCCGAAACCTGAAGGATCTGGAGAAGGTCTGTATGGAGGAGTGGGCCAAAATCCCTGCTGCAGTGTGTGCAAACCTGGTCAAGTCCTACAGGAAACGTATGATCTCTGTAATTGCAAACAAAGGTTTCTGTACCAAATATTAAGTTCTGCTTTACTGATGTATCAAATACTTATGTCATGCAATAAAATGCAAATTAATTACTTTAAAATCATACAATGTGATTTTCTGGATTTTCTGGATTCCGTCTCTCACAGTTGAAGTGTACCTATGATAAAAATTACAGACCTCTACACGCTTTGTAAGTAGGAAAACCTGCAAAATCGGCAGTGTATCAAATACTTGTTCTCCCTACTGTATATGAAAAAAAATATTTTTTCCTTTATTCTTTTCCCCTAACCCTACCACCCCTCCCCCAATTGGAGTAAACTAATGGACAACAACACTTACTCTTCTACTTCCAGCTTGTACATACTATATACATTTTGTTTGTTTTTAATTCCATCCTTCAGCTACCTTCAACCCCTCCCATCTATCTCTGAAGACCATTCGTTTTGATTTCTATTTGCCATATATTTTTAACTGTGCTGTTTCACAAAAGTTCTGAACATACAGTGGGGAAAAAAAGTATTTAGTCAGCCACCAATTGTGCAAGTTCTCCCACTTAAAAAGATGAGAGAGGCCTGTAATTTTCATCATAGGTACACGTCAACTATGACAGACAAAATGAGAAAAATACATCCAGAAAATCACATTGTAGGATTTTTTATTAATTTATTTGCAAATTATGGTGGAAAATAAGTATTTGGTCACCTACAAACAAGCAAGATTTCTGGCTCTCACAGACCTGTAACTTCTTCTTTAAGAGGCTCCTCTGTCCTCCACTCGTTACCTGTATTAATGTCACCTGTTTGAACTTGTTATCAGTATAAAAGACACCTGTCCACAACCTCAAACAGTCACACTCCAAACTCCACTATGGCCAAGACCAAAGAGCTGTCAAAGGACACCAGAAACAAAATTGTAGACCTGCACCAGGCTGGTAAGACTGAATCTGCAATAGGTAAGCAGCTTAGTTTGAAGAAATCAACTGTGGGAGCAATTATTAGGAAATGGAAGACATACAAGACCACTGATAATCTCCCTCGATCTGGGGCTCCACGCAAGATCTCACCCCGTGGGGTCAAAATGATCACAAGAATGGTGAGCAAAAATCCCAGAACCACACGGGGGGACCTAGTGAATGACCTGCAGAGAGCTGGGACCAAAGTAACAAAGCCTACCATCAGTAACACACTACGCCGCCAGGGACTCAAATCCTGCAGTGCAAGACGTGTCCCTCTGCTTAAGCCAGTACATGTCCAGGCCCGTCTGAAGTTTGCTAGAGTGCATTTGGATGATCCAGAAGAGGATTGGGAGAATGTCATATGGTCAGATGAAACCAAAATATAACTTTTTGGTAAAAACTCAACTCGGTCGTGTTTGGAGGACAAAGAATGCTGAGTTGCATCCAAAGAACACCATACCTACTGTGAAGCATGGGGGTGGAAACATCATGCTTTGGGGCTGTTTTTCTGCAAAGGGACCAGGACGACTGATCCGTGTAAAGGAAAGAATGAATGGGGCCATGTATCGTGAGATTTTGAGTGAAAACCTCCTTCCATCAGCAAGGGCGTTGAAGATGAAACGTGGCTAGGTCTTTCAGCATGACAATGATCCCAAACACACCGCCCGGGCAATGAAGGAGTGGCTTCGTAAGAAGCATTTCAAGGTCCTGGAGTGGCCTAGCCAGTCTCCAGATCTCAACCCCATAGAAAATCTTTGGAGGGAGTTGAAAGTCCGTGTTGCCCAGCGACAGCCCCAAAACATCACTGCTCTAGAGGAGATCTGCATGGAGGAATGGGCCAAAATACCAGCAACAGTGTGTGAAAACCTTGTGAAGACTTACAGAAAACGTTTGACCTGTGTCATTGCCAACAAAGGGTATATAACAAAGTATTGAGAAACTTTTGTTATTGACCAAATACTTATTTTCCACCATAATTTGCAAATAAATTCATAAAAAATTCCTACATGGTGATTTTCTGGATATTTTTTCTCATTTTGTCTGTCATAGTTGACGTGTACCTATGATGAAAATTACAGGCCTCTCTCATCTTTTTAAGTGGGAGAACTTGCACAATTGGTGGCTGACTAAATACTTTTTTTCCCCACTGTATACATTTCCAAAATTTCTAAAAACCTGTTTTTTTGCTTTGTCATTATGGGGTATTGTGTGTAGATTGATGAGGGGGGGGGGGGGAAACAAGTTAATCCATTTTAGAATAACGTAACAAAATGTGGAAAAAGTCAAGAGGTCTGAATACTTTCCGAATGCACTGTATCTTGATGTTTTTAGTCCCACCCTTCAGCGCCACTCAACCCCTTCCCATCTATCTCTTAACACCATCCTATTTAGATGTATATTTGCAATATATATTTCAAATGTGCTGTGATGTTTCACAAAAGTTCTGAACCCTTCTATTCTCATAGTTTCTACAGATTGTAAATTAAAGATACAATTTTTTGATAAAATATGTATTATATTATTGATTGAATTGACTATGACTTTTCAAATCACTCAGTAGTAGCTCCAGGTAAATGTTGCAATTTTTCTGCCATTCCTGGACCTGTGACCAAAAACAAGCTACATATGGACAGTACCAAAACAAATGATCAAATGATTCTGTCTCTTCACAGCAACATTTGCAGAGCTGGGATGCTTGTATCCCCCATATATATAACATTCTATTGGTTGCAAGAATTTTGTATAATAATTTAAATAGAAAAATTCTACGTTTTGAATCCGGCATCATTTTGCTTATCAGTTCATAAACCATGTGCCAAGGAATCGGTACATTGAAGATCACTTCTCAACTATTTTGCAATCTATATGCAGAGCTGTCCATTTTTTGGTCCTTAAATTAAACTGGTGTACTTTTTTATTTATCACAATTGTCTTTAACCAATGTTGGTCTTTAATGCAAGGCCAACAGACAAATTCCTTACTTTTCCCCCTTCCAATTGCCTCTTCCATTTTTGCGTTAATGTTCCAATTAGTAGGTTGTAATTTTGGGTAGAGCAGACATTTCCATATATTTTTGTTAGTTGCATGTGTGACATAACTCCACCAGTCCTATTTATGATGATATCATTTTCAAAGATTATACCTTTTTTTAATATAATGTTTTTTTTAAATCAATTAGTATATTTGAGTTTAACCATAATATTTGTTGTATTATTTGTTCTGTCTTTTCTGGTGGATTAAACTGAAATTGCAACCAACTTTCTATGGCTTGTTTTAAAAATAGTGATATTTTGGAGATTATTTCATTTTCAAGTAACCGAAAGTGAGAGATTGTAATCTGAATAAAGGGAAAAAGGTCATTCTTGAACATGGGGTGAGACATTCTTACTAATCTACTAGAGAACCAGTTTGGATTTATTTATGACTGAAGCCTTTAGTGAGAGGTCTAATAATGTAATATTTAATCATTTCTGCCCTCCGAATTCATATTAGTTATAAATATAGGCCTGTTTAATTTTGTCTTGCTTGCTGTTCCAAATAAAATGGAATCATTTTTGCTCATATAATTTAAAAAACAGGTCGCTAGGTGTAGGCAAGGCCATAAGCAAATAGGTCAACTGGGATATGACTAAAGAGTTAATCAGGGTGATTTTTCTACAAATAGACAGGTATTTTTTCCCCATGGTAGCAAGATCTTATCAATTTTTTCTAACTTTCATTTATTTATTTCGGGATATGAATACCGATTATGTCCACATCACCGTCAGACCATTTTATTGGTAAACTACACGTTCATGTAAAAGTTGTATTTTTTAGTGATCCAATACGTAATATAGTACACTATAGTACACTCTATGAGGCTGTTGAGGGATCCACATTTTGGATTTAAAAGAAAACATGAATCAACAGCGTACAATGACACCTTTGTTTTTAAGCCCTGGATTTCTAGCCCCTTGATATTATTGTTGGATCTGATTGTAATAGCTAACATTTCAATGGCCATAATAAATAGATATGCCGATAGTGGACAACCTTGTTTTACTCCTTTTGACAGTTTAATACTTTCTGAGAAGTAGCGATTATTTACTATTTTACACCTAGGTTTACTATAGATAACTTTAACCCATTGTATAAGAGATTCTCCAAAATTGAAATATTCCAGGCATATATAAATTCCAGTCGTACTTTATCAAAAGCCTTTTCAAAGTCAGCTATGAATACCAGGCCTGGTTTCCCAGATTTTTCATAGTGTTCTATTGTTTCCAGTACTTGTCTTATATTATCTCCAATGTAGAAAAAACATTTTTTTTGAATATTTTTATTTGTCAAACGGCAGTCAAGCATCGATCATCATGTCACCAGAATCAGACCCTCGATATTTATTGGGAAGTAGCATTAAGGTCACCGTGCACTTTCACCGCCCTGTGAAGTTCATCATAAGTTATTTAATCTGTAGCCTAATACACTGCATGGTTTCCCTAGTCGTAGTGGGAGGACCACACAACATATCATCGCATGACTCCAAGTTTACTTCGATGTGATGGTTATTATATCAATATTTGCGCATAAAGGCATTTCCATTGCCATTTCTCGCATAATTGATTTTACCGACACAAAAAGATCCTACCATGTATGATTTTACTCGAAGTACCAAAAAGGAGAATAGTATCTCATAGCTTTCTCCATCTGCTGTGGCTAGTTGGGTAGACACATGACCAAAGGCTTCAAAGGACAAATTAAACTCCTTCAACTCCTGATTACCATAATAATAGTATGGAGTTGTTTCATTATGCCTGGCGTCAGGCTGTCAGCATTATTAGCTCCATGCCTCCTTCTAGAGTGGAAGATGGATGGATTCCACTCAGTGATTACATGCACTTGAAACAGTAGTGGACAATAATCATCAGCCTCTGTCCTCCTAGTGAACTAGCTGCCCACTGATAAATAAATGCAAAGGGAATATTTCTGGAAAACTGCTATATAGTAGTAGGACAAGGCCATTACTGTTGGCACTTAACCTCAAAGTAACAGCACTCAGAGTCCCACTCAGACTGATGGAACTGGCTTGTTTTGGTAACAGACATTAACCTCCCCTGCACACGCTAGCTCATGCCTGTCACTCCTGCCTCTTATTATGACAGGGGAAAGGGGAAGGCCCATGCTTAATTTAATTGCAATCACAGAGCGGAACAAAGTGGACTTAATGTAAGTTAATGTGTGTGCGTGTTCATATTTTTCTTGAATTTCTTCCTTTTCACCCTACACCAAAGGACAGTGCGAAGGCCGAAGTGGGCCAAGCTATTTCTCAGGTCAACTTAGGTCAATAACTGAACTTTTTGGGTGCCGTAGAGTTATTCATGTTTCCTACATATTACATTTACATTACATTTAAGTCATTTAGCAGACACTCTTATCCAGAGCGACTTACAGTTAGTGAATACATTTTTTTTTTTTTTTTTTTTATACTGGCCCCCCGTGGGAATCGAACCCACAACCCTGGCGTTGCAAACACCATGCTCTATCAACTGAGCTACATCCCTGCCGGCCATTCCCTCCCCTACCCTGGACGACGCTGGGCCAATTGTGCGCCGCCCATGAGTCTCCCGGTCACGGCCGGCTGCGACAGAGCCTGGATTCGAACCAGGATCTAGTGGCACAGTTAACACTGCGATGCAGTGCCTTAGACCACTGCGCCACTCATATTACAGCATGGAGAGAGTTAGAAATTAACTTAGTAAGTCAGAGGGCTTAATCACTGTGACAGTATTATCCAGTCTGCCCAAGCTGAGTCACTGAGAAATTACTGTTTTACTCTTTCATGTTTATTTGCTCTGTGTAAGTGTGTGTATCTTTGCACACCTGCTGCTTCATTTTGCTAATGGCTGGATGGTGGGGTTAAATAGGCTTTGATCAGAGCCACAGTGGAGCTCCACATGGAGACAGACAGCGCTCTGACTCACAAAACCACAGCGAGATGCCCTTTCTTCCCGCTCTATCATCTGTTTCATGTGCTAATGAGCCAATATGAGTGAGAGATATCACATGCCATTTGGAAAGGTAAGACAATGAAACCTGCAGCTTTCATAGATTAAAAGTGCTCTTCGCAGAACTCTGAATTGTAGAATTTCCAGGGAAATATGTGTCTCGCAAGGAATTCCACCACTGACCCAATGGATACAATAGGCTCTATGCACGCATCACTTCTGTATTGGCGTAAGGATGCTTGGGCATTTCCAGTTACCGGAAAAAAACATTAGACAGTGACAGTAGACCGTTATGATGGCAGAGATGAAGTTTACAAGGTGTTTGCTGGAGTTGCCTAAAGTATCTGTTAATGATATATACGGAGGGTCGTCCGGACATCCAGTACGACACCACGTAGCAAACTGGATAAAGGCTTCAGATTTTACGTTTCTTATTTTCTTTGCAACTTTGAAGGTAATATGCTAACGCTAGCTAGCCTGAGCTAGAAGCCTTGCTTTGGTGTTTTGAGTCATGACTCCGTCCTGTTTCAGGTTAATCATGCTTTAAATAAAGTTTAATCATGTGTATATACCTCTCACTTCATGTGTTTGTACTTTTGTGAAAGTATCAGGTAAAAACAGGGCTACAAATGAGATCTCTGTGAGAGCCTACTGCTACCGCTCAATGAAGAAACTAAAGCCACCACACCAGCTGAGAGTAGGACTAGATTAAGTGACACGTTCAAAGTTCTGTTGAACTTGTTCAAGGTTCCGTTCAACACATGTTTTACTCGTTTAATGTTACCACAGCTTTGATTGCCATTGCTAAGAGAACACTTTAGAACTTTAGTGGTTTTCACGATAGCTGAACAGTGGTAGCCTAATACAGACCAGGGTAGCTTTGTTGTTGGGTCTGTTTGGAGTTTGGTTTGAAATGTAAACAATAATGAGATTACTACTTTTTCCTGACTTGATGACTGCAATGACAGTAACATATTCCACTCAGCTATTCTTCAAACTGCTGATGTTCTACTCAAAACTGTCCTGTCATCTTTACTTCTTTCTTTATAAACATATGGCCCAACTTCCTTGCTTTTGTACTTGATGTTTCTACTTTTCAAGAGGAATTAGGAGCAAAACCTTCACTCTACTGTTGTTATTGGTACTAGGCTACAATGTTGCACCACTCGCCTACTGCTCTGCCAATACTGTTTGAAGGTAGGTAAATGGCACAAGACAATAGGTAAGTGGTGGGAGACAGTATAGCCAAGTGGTGCAAGACAGTAGGAAAGTGATACAGAAAGCACAAAAGTGACACGAGACAGTAGATAAGTTGCTTACACCAGTAAAAAGTAGAAAGAACAAGTTTTGCTCCTACTCCTGCTGCTGTAGACCCTTGCCTTTCAAAACCCATTAAATTATGCTTCTGTGTATTTCAGATGACATTGCGTGATTCACAGCCAGTTGTGCTTGTTAAAAGCTACTGTTCCTGTGTGGCTGGGTGTGGGATATGCAATCATTTGGTTGCATTACTATATCAGACTGCCCATTACTCTGAATGTGGCATGTCTGTCGTCCCTCCTGTACTTTCGTGCACTGAAACAGAGCAGAAGTAGCATAAACCACGAACAATGGTTCCATTGAAACAGCACTGGAACAGCTCCCTTCTTCAGACGTCTGCGCCCAGCTGGAGTCGGAGGCTCTATCACATCTTCACTTAGAAAGTGTCAGCTGCAGACTCGTGTGTTTGTTGTAAGAAAGTTGACTCGTCGAAGGTTAATCACCAACCGTTTATGTAATTCAGTGGCAGACACTGTACATTGCGGCACACAGCAGTGATGGCTGGAAGAGCTGTCATCCCGTTTTTGAAAGGACACTTTTGTACGTTTACACGTCATCGTGTTATAAGTCAAGACGAAGTATTACAAGTAAAAACATTAACATAAATATTAAGATAAACAACAACAACAACGAAAATTAACCGTTTCAGATGTTCAATGCTAGCATACGGTAGCACAGCATTCTACGATAACCGGAAGTTTACATCCATCCTGAGATTTAACTGGAAATACGTCATGCTCGCCTGTGCATATCGCCTATTCCATACAGTCCAGCATAGTTCCTATAACAACTGATTGTCCACTGTGACGGCATACAGTGCCTTCGGAAAGTATTCAGACCCCTTGACTTTTTCCACATTTTGTTACGTTACAGCCTTATTCTAAAATGGATTAAATAAATAAAAATCCTCATCAATCTACACACAATACCCCATAAAGACAAAGCAAAAACAGGTTTTTATACATTTTAGCTAATTTATCAAAAATTAAAAACAGTAATACCTTATTTACATAAGTATTCAGACCCTTTGCTATGAGACTCAAAATTGAGCTCAGGTGCATCCTGTTTCCATTGATCATCCTTGAGATGTTTCTACAACTTGATTGGAGTCCACCTGTGGTAAATTAAATTGATTGGACATGATTTGGAAAGGCACACACCTATATAAGGTCCCACAGTTGACAGTGCATGTCAGAGCAAAATCCAAGCCATGAGGTCGAAGGAATTCTCTGTAGAGCTTCGAGACAGGATTGTGTTGAGGAACAGATCTGGGTAAGGGTACCAAAACATTTCTGCAGCATGGAAGGTCCCCAAGAACACAGTGGCCTCCATCATTCTTAAATGGAAGAAGTTTGGAACCAACAAGACTCTTCCTAGAGCTGGCCGCCCGGCCAAACTGAACAATCGGGGGAGAAGGGCCTTGGTCAGGGAGGTGACCAAGAACCCGATGGTCACTCTGACAGAGCTCCACAGTTCCTCTGTGGAGATGGGAGAACCTTCCAGAAGGACAACAATCTCTGCAGCACTCCAACAATCAGGCCTATATGGTAGAGTGGCCAGACGGAAGCCACTCCTCAGTAAAAGGCACATGACAGCCCGCCAAAAGGCACCTAAAGACTCTCAGACCATGAGAAACAAGATTCTCTGGTCTGATGAAACCAATATTGAACTCTTTGGCCTGAATGCCAAATGTCATGTCTGGAGGAAACATTTACATTTACATTTAAGTCATTTAGCAGACGCTCTTATCCAGAGCGACTTACAGTTAGTGCATACATTATTTTTATTTTTTTATTTTTTTATTCATACCCCCCGTGGGAATCGAACCCACAACCCTGGCGTTACAAACGCCATGCTCTAGAAACTGAGCTACATCCCCTGCCGGCCATTCCCTCCCCTACCCTAGACGACGCTGGGCCAATTGTGCGCCGCCCTATGGGTCTCCCGGTCGCGGCCGGCTACGACAGAGCCTGGATTCGAACCAGGATCTCTAGTGGCACAGCTAGCACTGCGATGCAGTGCCTTAGACCACTGCGCCACTCGGGTGAAGCCTGGTGGTGGCAGCATCATGCTGTGGGGATGATTTTCAGCGGCAGGGACTGGTCAGGATCGAGGGAAAGATGAACGGAGCAAAGTACAGAGAGATCCTTGATGAAAACCTACTCCAGAGCGCTCAGGACCTCAGACTGGGGCGAAGGTTGACCTTCCAACAGGACAACGACCCTAAGCACAAAGCCAAGACAATGCAGAAGTGACTTCGTAACAAGTCTCTGAATGTCCTTGAGTGGACCAGCCAGAGCCCGGACCTGAACCAGATCTAACATCTCTGGAGAGACACATGAAAATAGCTGTGCAGCGACGCTCCCCATCCAACCTGGCAGAGCTTGAGAGGATCTGCAGAGAAGAATGGGAGAAACTCCCCAAATACAGGTGTGCCAAGCTTGTAGCGTCATACCCAAGAAGACTGAATAAAGGGTCTGAATACTTATGTAAATGTGATATATCAGTTGTTGTTTTTTTAATACATTTGCTAAAATGTCTAAAAACCTGTTTTTGCTTTGTCATTATGGGGTACTGTGTCTAGATTGATGAGGGAAAAAACCTATTTAATCAATTTTAGAATAAGGCTGTAATGTAAGAAATTGTGGAAAAAGTAAAGGGGTCTGAATAATTTCCGAATGCACTGTATGTTGCCATCCATGCAGACATGCAAGTTTGTTAATTAGACACAGTTTTGTTACCTTGACTATAAGATAAAGATGCATATACACAGAAACAGACTGGGTGCACACATCCATATCTGTATACTACTGTATATTCTGTTAACCTGATCCAAGATTTGATAGCACTGCTAGCTGATAATCATAACAGTTATCACAATTACATTCGTCCCCAGAGATTCAGGTTTTGTAATTGTCCTCGCTATTAGATTATCAAGGACCATAGCACAAATATATAAACGAATTAGAAAGCAGATATGTTAATTGTGATATACAGATACAATAAGCTTGACCATAATAAGGCTACAGCATCTCTAATCATCCTTTATGGTCCATGACTAAAGCCAGGGCTCTGATTCAACCAGGCTAAGATGCAGCTTTCAGGGCGTGCCACTGACACATAGCCTAATGGACACCCATCTGAGGTAACATTTCAACCCTTGCAAATATCAAATGAAAATGGTTAAATTATTTTGCAATTTGGACCCCAGATCAGCGCTCGCTTAAACTAATCTTGGCACCGAGAACCAATTATTATGTGTGACATCACATCTGTCACAAGAGACTAGCAAAAACAGAAAACTTGATTTTAAAATGTAAAGTCATTTCGTATGGGGACAAACTTTTCTGCTCTGTTTCACACTGTGTGGGTGTCCAGACTGAGGAAGAGAGATTGGCTTAGACTGAGAGCAGGGGTGAAACCACTAGCCTGTAATGTACTCATCATGACAAAATGTGACCAACAGAAAAACAAATGTCATGAAGAAACAAAGGATGTCTCCATGCAGCTGATGTACTCCCACAGCGCTAATACAATGAAAAAAGACAAATACGCACATCACGGTGGGAGTGTTTTCAATAAATATAATGGATTTCTGTTCAAGTTCTGAATTGACTGGCATCAATGTGGAATTGACTCAAATTCCAAGGGACAATGGTCCGATTATGAGAAAAAGTTGTTTTGAATTGCACTGATCGTACTTGGTAATGTGTTACACCTTTGCTGGCTATCATCACATTAGAAAGAATGTTCTGTTCAAAGAGACCATTACAAAGTACACCCACGCTACCCCTCCCTTTTAATCTTTGACAAATGTCATCTTTGATCACACCACACCGACACACACGTCCATGTCCCACAGTACCTGGATAGGGAAGATGCCTGGTAGGATGGGGCAGGTGATCCCTATGGCCCTGCAGTCCCTGACAAACTTGAGGAAGGTGTCGGCCCGGAAAAAGAGCTGGCTGATGATGAAGTCGGCCCCAGCGTCCACTTTCTTCTTCAGATGTCTCAGGTCCACGTCGTAGCTCTCCGCCTCTGGGTGGCCAGTGGGGTAGCCTGCCACAATGAAAGGGTTTTAATGCTCAGTTTGTGGGTTTACAGTGCATTCGGAAAATATTAACACCCCTTGACTTTTTCCACATTTTGTTACGCTACAGCCTAATTCTAAAATGGATGAAATAGTTTTTTCCCCCTCATCAATCTACACACAGTACCCCATAATGACAAAGCAAAAACAGGTTGTTACAATTTTTTGCAAATTTATTCAAAATAAAAAAGTTATCACATTTACATAAGTATTCAGACCCATTACTCAGTACTTTGTTGAAGCACCTTTGGCAGCGATTACAGCCTAGAGTCTTCTTGGGTATGACGCTACAAGCTTGGCAAACCTGTATTTGGGGAGTTTCTTCCATTGTTCTCTGCAGATCCTCTAAAGCTCTGTCAGGTTGGATGGGGAGCGTCGCTGCACAGCTATTTTCAGGTCTCTCCAGAGATGTTCGATTGGGTTCAAGTCCGGGCTCTGGCCGGGCCACTCTAGGACATTCAGGGACTTGTCCCGAAGCCACTTCTGCGTTGTCTTGGCTGTGTGCTTTGGGTCATTGTCCTGTTGGAAGGTGAACCTTCGCCCCAGTCTGAGGTCCTGAGCGCTCTGGAGCAGGTTTTCATCAAGGATCTCTCTGTACTTTGCTCCGTTCATCTTTCCCTCGATCCTGACTAGTCTCCCAGTCCCTGCCACTGAAAAACATCCCCACAGCATGATGCTGCCACCACCATGCTTCACCATATGGATGGTGCCAGGTTTCCTCCAGACATGAGGCTTGGCATTCAGGCCAAAGAGTTCAATCTTGGTTTCATCAGACCAGAGAAATCTTGTTTCTCATGGTCTTAGAGTCTATAGGTGCTTTTTGGCAAACTCCAAGCGGGCTGTCATGTGCCTTTTACTGAGGAGTGGCTTCCGTCTGGCCACTCCATTGGTGGAGTGCTGCAGAGATGGTTGTCCTTCTGAAAGGTTCTCCCATCTCCACAGAGGAACTCTAGAGCTCTGTCAGAGTGACCATCAGATTCTTGGTCACCTCCCTGACCAATGCCCTTCTCCCCCGATTGCTTAGTTTGGCCAGGCGGCCAGCTCTAGGAAGAGTCTTGATGGTTCCAAACTTCTTCCATTTAAGAATGATGGAGGCCACTGTGTTCTTGGGGACCTTCATTGCTGCAGAACTTTTTTGGTACCCTTCCCCAGATCTGTGCCTCGACACAATCCTGTCTCGGAGCTCTACAGAGAATTCCTTCGACTTAATGGCTTGGTTTTTGCGCTGACATGCACTGTCAACTGTGGGATCTTATATAGACAGGTGTGTGTCTTTCCAAATCATGTCCAATCAATTGAATTTACTACAGGTGGACTTCAATCAAGTTGTAGAAACATCTCAAGGATGCTCAATGGAAACAGGATGCACCTGAGCTCAATTTCGAGTCTCATAGAAAAGGGTCTGAATACTTATGTAAATAAGGTATATATTTTATTTATAATAAATGTGCTAACATTTCTAAAAACCTGTTTTCACTTTGTCATTATGGGGTATTGTGTGTAGATTGATGAGGGAAAAAAACATATTTAATAAATCTTAGAATAAGGCTGTAACGTAACAAAATGTGGAAAAAGTCAAGGGGTCTGAATACTTTCCGAATGCACTATACTCTATATAGATCACATAGAGTATAGTAGAGTATATATGCCTAGTTTCAAGAAGCTAGGCATATATCACACGTCACTACTTCACAGGAAAGGCATTTTAAGTTTGTTTTTGTTTTTTTAATCAAAATGCGTTTTATGGCAGAAATGCCTTCTGGAACATGTAAATTTTCATGTGCCTTAATAACAAACTTGTATGCCATCTGTAAATACGAATACAATGGTTAAATATACTAGCCTAGTTGGTTTAGCCACGGAAAAAGACAGGAACCTTTCTGCTAGCCATGATTGGCTGAGATAATGGATGGGCTGGACATGCCGAGAGATGAGTTCGGATTGGCCTGCCATGTAGCACGCTTCTGTCTATAACATGAGCTGCTCAGTATGTGTAGATAATCCTTGCTACCGCTATTACTATTTGCTGCCCAGAATTTAGCAGGCGCTATCGACAAAGATCTGTGGGAAAAAGTTGTGATGGACAACATTCTGCACACGGTCAATGTGAACTGGAGTGACTTGACACAACAACGGGCCAAACAAGCAGTAGCTAGTTACAAACCAAATGGAAAAGACACGTTGCCATGAAGCGTTCATTCATGTATGCGGGTAAGAGTCTGGATACATTTTCAGATATTATAAGTTTCTAATTTTGTCAGATGTCGTTTTCATTGCAAGTTAAAGCACACTGTTAGCTAGCTAGCGAACGTTAGCTAGCTACATGTCTAAAGAAAAGACTTCACTTTGCCAGAGGATTACTTGACCCATCAAGTTAGCCAGGTGTGTCTGGGGGTGATTACGGCCATCTATAATATTTCATGAACATGTGTACATGTCTAGACAATAGTGACCCATCCACTTAGCTAGATGTGGCTGCGGGGTGGTTATAGCATTTCTTCCACATGACCCATCAATTTAGACAAGTCTGTCTGGTAGGGGTGTGCCGACATGGCCATACTCGTATTCGTAATCAAGTTATTTAAACCACGCACATGACTGACTCAAAGACAGTAGTAGTATTGCTCTTCACAAAGTTTGCTGCTTCAGTGTTTTTAGATATTTTTGTCAGATGTTACTATGGTATACTGAAGTATAATTACAAGCATTCCATAAGTGTCAAAGGTTTTTATTGACAATTACATTACATTTATGCAAAGAGTCAATATTTGCAGTGTTGACCCTTCTTTTTCAAGACCTCTTCAATCCACCCTGGCATGCTGTCAATTAACTTCTGGGCCACATCCTGACTGATAGCAGCCCATTCTTGCATAATCAATGCTTGGAGTTTGTCAGAATTTGTGGGTTTTTGTTTGTCCACCCACCTCTTGAGGATCGACCACAAGTTCTCAATGGGATTAAGGTCTGGGGAGTTTCCTGGCCATGGACCCAAAATGTCGATGTTTTGTTCCACGAGTCACTTAGTTATCACTTTTGCCTTTTGGCAACTTGCTCCATCATGCTGGAAAAGTGTTCTTGGATGGTTGGGAGAAGTTGCTCTCGGAGGATGTGTTGGTACCATTCTTTATTCATGGCTGTGTTCTTAGGCAAAATTGTGAGTGAGCCCGCTCCCTTGGCTGAGAAGCAACCCCACACATGAATGGTCTCAGGATGCTTTACTGTTGGCATGACACAGGACTGATGATAGCGCTCACCTTGTCTTCTCCAGACAAGCTTTTTTCCAGATGCCCCAAACAATCGGAAAGGGGATTCATCAGAAAAAATGACTTTACCCCAGTCCTCAGCAGTCCAATCCCTGTACCTTTTGCAGAATATCAGTCTGTCCCTGATGTTTTTCCTGGAGAGAAGTGGCTTCCTCTCTGCCCTTCTTGACACCAGGCCATCCTCCAAAAGTCTTCGCCTCACTGTGCATGCAGATGCACTCACACCTGCCTGCTGCCATTCCTGAGCAAGCTCTGCACTGGTGGTGCCCCGATCCCGCAGCTGAGTCAACTTTAGGAGATGGTCCTGGTGCTTGCTGGACTTTCTTGGGCACCCTGAAGCCTTCTTCACAACAATTGAATTTCTCTCCTTGAAGTTCTTGATGATCCGATAAATGGTTGATTTAGGTGCAATCTTACTAGCAGCAATATCCTTGCCTGTGAAGCCCTTTTTGTGCAAAGCAATGATGACGGCACGTGTTTCCTTGCAGGTAACCATGGTTAACAGAGGAAGAACAATGATGTCAAGCACCACCCTCCTTTTAAAGCTTTTCTAACTCAATCAGCATGACAGAGTGATCTCCAGCCTTGTCCTCATCAACACTCTCACCTGTGTTAACGAGAGAATCACTGACATGATGTCAGCTGGTCCTTTTGTAGCAGGGCTGAAATGCAGTGGAAATGTTTTTTGGGGATTAAGTTCATTTTGGAGTATATGCAAATTGCCATCATAAAAACTGAGGCAGCAGACTTTATGAAAATTAATATTTGTGTCATTCTCAAAACTTTTGACCACGACTGTAGACAAATTAGGGTTTCCAATCTCTCCAAAAGAATGTGGTGATCGATGGTGTCAAAAGCAGCAGTAAGGTCTAGGAGCACGAGGACAGATGCAGAGCCTTGGACTGACACCATTAAAAGGTAATTTACCAAATTTCTTCAGTCTCCTGTTGCGCCTTCTTCACCACACTGTCTGTGTGGGTGGACCATTTCAGATCATCAGTGATGTGTATGTCGAGGAACTTGAAGCTTTCCACCTTGTCCACAGTGGTCCCGTCGATGTGGATAGGGGCGTGCTCCCTCAAATCCACGATCAGCTCCTTTGTTTTGTCGACATTGAGGGAGAGGTTATTTTCCTGGCACCACACTCCCAGGGACTTCACCTCCTCTCTGTAGGCTGTCTTGTCATTGTTGGTAATCAGGCCTACTACTGTTGTGTCGTCTGCAAACTTGATGATTAAGTTGGAGGCGTGCTTAGCCACGCAGTCAAGGGTGAACAGGGAGTACAGGAGGGGGCTGAGCATGCACCCTTGTGGGGACCCTGTGTTGAGGATCAGCGAAGTGGAGGTGTTGTTTCCTACCTTCACCACCTGGGGCGGCCCATCAGGAAGTCCAGGACCCAGTTGCACAGGGCGGGGTTCAGACCCAGGGCCCTGAGTTTAATGATGAGCTTGGCTATGGTCAATGAACATCATTCTTACATAGTTATTCCTCTTGTCCAGATGGGATAGGGCAGTGTGCAGTGTGATGGCGATTGCATCGTCTATGGATCTATTGGGGCGGTAAGCAAATTGTAGTGGGTCTAGGGTGTCTGGGATGATGCTGTTGATGTGAGCCATGACCAGCCTTTCAAAGCATTTCATGGCTACAGATGTGAGTGCTACGGGGCAATAGTCAATTAGACAGGTTACCTTGGCGTTCTTTGGTACAGGGACTATGGTGGTCTGCTTGAAACATGTAGAGGTGATAAGATCCTAAACAAGCCTCTCAAAGCACTTCATGATGACAGAAGTGAGTGCTACGGGGCGATAATCATTTAGTTCAGTTACCTTTGCTTTCTTGGGTACAGGAAAAATGGTGGACATCTTGAAGCAAGTGGGGACAGCAGACTGGGATAGGGAGGGATTGAATATGTCCCTAAACACTCCAGCCAGCTGGTCTGCGCATGCTCTGAGGATGCGGCTAGGGATGCCGTCCCGGCCTTGCGAGGGTTAACACACTTAAATGTCTTACTCATGTCGACCATGGAGATGGAGAGCCCACAGTCCTTGGTAGCGGGCCGCGTCAGTGGCACTGTGTTATCCTGAAAGTGAATGAAGAAGATGTTTAGCTTGTCCGGAAGCAAGACGTCGGTGTCCGCGACGTGGCTGGTTTTCCTTTTGTAGTCCGTGATTGTCTGTAGACCCTTTCACATACGTTGTGTTTGAGCCGTTGAATTGCGACTCCACTTTGATATACTGAGAACCCAGCTGGCTGTATGGACAAAGACTGTATATCCCGAGAGAGCCATGTTTCCGTGAAACAGAGTATGTTACAATCCCTGATGTCGCTCTGGAAGGAGATTCTCACCCTGAGCTCGTCTACTTTATTATCCAGAGACTGAACATTAGCGAGTAACATACTCGGAAGCGGTGGATGGTGTGCGCGCCTCCTGAGTTGGACTAGAAGTCCACTTCGAATACCTCTTCTCCGCCGGCGGTGTTTTGGATCACGCTCTGGAATCAGTTAAAGCGCCCTGGGGAGTACAAACAAAGGATCCAATTCGGGAAAGTCGTATTCCCGGTCGTAATGCTGGTGAGTTACTGTCGCTCTGATATCCAAAAGTTATTTCCGGCTAATAATGTAAGAAATAACACACAAAAAAACTAAATACTGCAAAGTTGCTTAGGAACTAGAAGCAGAGCTGTCATGTCTGTCGGCGCCATTTTCCTCAAAGTCAAAAGAGTTAGTGCAAAAAGGGTCAATGCAGCTATTTGGTTAATTATTTAGCAGTCTTATGGCTTGGGGGCAGAAGCTGTTCAGGGTCCTGTTGGTTCTTTGAAAATGTGGTGTTGAACACTGAGCTGTAGTCAATGAACAGCATTCTCACATACTGTAGGTATTCCTCTTGTCCAAGTGGGAGAGGACAGTGTGGAGTGCAATAGAGATTGCGTCATCTGTTGATTTGTTGGGTCGGTAGGCTCGCGTCACTAGGCAGCTCGCGGATGGGTTTCCCTTTGTAATGCGTATAATTTGCAAGCACTGCCACATCCGATGAGTGTCAGAGCCGGCGTAGTAGGATTCGATCTTAGTCCTGTTTGATGGCTCGTCGGAGGTCGTAGCGGGATTTCTTATAAGCGTCCGGATTAGTGTCCCGCTCCTTGAAAGCGGCAGCTCTAGCCTTTAGCTCAGTGCAGATGTTGCCTGTAATCCATGGCTTCTGGTTTTGATATGTACGTACGGTCACTAATGGGTAGACATCGTCGATGCACTTATTAATGAACTCCTCAATGTTGTTGGATGAATCCCGGAACATATTCCAGTCTGTGTTAGCGAAATAGTCCTGTAGCTTAGCATCCGCTTCATCGGACCACTTCCGTATTGAGCGTGTCACTGGTACTTCCTGTTAGAGTTTTTTCTTGTAAGCAGGAATCAGGAGAATAGAGTAATGGTCAGATAATGGGAGGGCGAGGGAGAGCCTTGTATGCGTTTCTGTGTGTGGAGATCTAGTGTTGTGTCTCCGTTAGCTGCACAGGTGACATGCTTGTTAAATCTGAGAAACATAGAATATTACTGTTCTTCAGGTCCCGTTGATAGGATAGGGTCGAACGGAGCTCATCCAGTTTGTTCTCTAGTGACTGTATGATAGAACGAAATGTAGAGGCAGTTTATTTGCTCGCCAACATAGTCCCGTCAGGATACCGGCTCCTCTGCCTCTCTTGCGCCGTCGCTTCCTCTTTCGAGTCCCTGGATTAGGGCCTGGTCCATAGTAAACACGTTGAAGTAGAAATTGTCATCCAAAACGAGGTTAGTGATCGCTTTTCTGATGTCCAGAAGCTGTTTTCGGTCATAGGAAATGATGGCAGAGATATTATGTACAAAAACAGTTAAGATCAGCGTAAAGAAAATACACAAAATAGCAGAATTGGTCAGGAGCCCGGGGTGGCCCCCCAAGTTTCGGAGCAAAATATATATATATATATATATATATATATATATATATATATATATATATTCAGTGAGGGAAAAAAAGTATTTGATCCCCTGCTGATTTTGTACGTTTGCCCACTGACAAAGAAATTATCAGTCTATAATTTTAATGGTAGGTTTATGTGAACAGTGAGAGACAGAATAACAACAAAAAAATCCAGAAAAACGCATGTAAAAAATGTTATAAATTCATTTGCATTTTAATGAGGGAAATAAGTATTTGACCCCCTCTCAATCAGAAAGATTTCTGGCTCCCAAGTGTCTTTTATACAGGTAACGAGTTGAGATTAGGAGCACACTCTTAAAGGGAGTGCTCCTAATATTAGCTTGTTACCTGTATAAAAGACACCTGTCTACAGAATCAATCAATCAGATTCCAAACTCTCCACCATGGCCAAGACCAAAGAGCTCTTCAAGGATGTCAGGGACAAGATTGTAGACCTACACAAGGCTGGAATGTGCTACAAGTCCATCGCCAAGAAGCTTGGTGAGAAGGTGACAACAGTTGGTGCGATTATTCGCAAATGGAAGAAACACAAAATAACTATTTTTGTTGGACATAATAGACTAAAAACACCAGGAAATCAGCTCCATGTGATTTTGATTCAAGAAATCTGTTCCCAAGTATTCCCACGCATAATAGAGAGATACGTGATCGTATAGAAATGTAAGCAAGGTTTGAAATAAATATGTTTTAGTAAAACATTATATCTGTTTGGACTTCTTGCGGTCAATTTGCAGTCTACAAATTATTTGTAATTACACCACCGGTCAAAGGTTTTAGATCACCTACTCATTCAAGGGTTTTTCTTTATTTTGACTATTTTCTACATTGTAGAATAATAGTGAAGACATCAAAACTATGAAATAACACATATGGAATCATGAAGTAACCCAAAAACTGTTAAACAAATCAAAATATAAGGGCTATTGTACCAAGAAGGAGAGTGATGGAGTGCTGCATCAGATGACCTGGCCTCCACAATCCCCCGACCTCAAACAAATTGTGATGGTTTGGGATGAGTCGGACCGCAGAGTGAAGGAAAAGCAGCCATCAAGTGCTCAGCATATGTGGGAACTCCTTCAAGACTGTTGGAAAAGCATTCCAGATTAAGCTGGTTGAGAGAATGCCACGAGTGTGCAAAGCTATCATCAAGGCAAAGGGTGGCTATTTGAAGAATCTCAAATATAAAATATATTTTGATTTGTTTAACAGTTTTTGGGTTACTTCATGATTCCATATGTGTTATTTCATAGTTTTGATGTCTTCACTATTATTCTACAATGTAGAAAATAGTCAAAATAAAGAAAAACCCTTGAATTAGTAGGTGTTCTAAAACGTTTGACCGGTAGTGTATGTTCCGGCCAATGACCATCCGCTCAAGAAAATATCGTCCTGCGGCTGAATCTAGTTGATGATCCCTGACCTACAGTATACTGCTAATATAACACTGTACTGCTATTCTAACTGTGAAAGCAATGTTTGTCTTAGACCCACTGCACCTAATTCAACTGTGCAGGCTTTGATCATGTGTTACCCTGATGGCAAAGAGAGATTCACACCCTGCTTTTGTCCCAAATGGCATCCTATCACTATAGTGCACTATATAACGGATAGGGTACCATTTCAGATGGAGCCTCTGTCTCTGCCTGAATAGTACAACATGTCTTTACCTTAATTTCTCTCTCTCTCTCTCTCTCTCTCTCTCTCTCTCTCTCTCTCTCTCTCTCTCTCTCTCTCTCTCTCTCTCTCTCTCTCTCTCGCTCTCTCTCTGACGTCCTCTCTCCTCTATTTGGCAGGGGCTGTGGTTGTTGCCTTTGTGGTGTGCTATCTACCCTATTATGTACGGCGCCTCATGTACTGCTACGCAGAGTTCACAGAGTGAGTAACATGCAGACATTTCAATGGGTTTTGTAACAAGTCCATCTAGCCACCATACGTCACATACCAGTAAATAAGTGGACATCCATCAATAAGTGCAAACCTAAATGGAATGCATGCTTTTAAGCACTTCAATGTTTTATATACTTTATTTCTCTCTCTCATACACACATTCATACATAGTACACACACATTGGTTGACTGGTCAGAGAGTCATCCGTCAGAGCAGGGTGACATAGAGGGGAGCTCAGCCACCCAGTCAGAATAGATAGATCTCCCTGATTTAATTAGCATCATTTGTCAGAGTGATCAGAGTGAAAGCTTTATTTACCTAAGTCTGTCTCTCGCTAATGTTCAAATGATCGCCTGACTACTCTCACAATATATGGTTTTCTTAATTGAACCAAATGCACACCATTGAGTAAGTGATTGCAGAAGGGAGTTTAAAGCTAAGGAAGCATGTCCCAGAAACGATTAAAACAAAACTTTACAGATGGAGAAGGTGGTTGTGTATATACTGAGTGTACAAAACATTAGGCACACCTTCCTAATATTGAGTTGCACCCCCTTTTGCCCTCAGAATAGCCTCAATTTGTCAGAGCATGGACTCTACAAGGTGTCGAAAACATTCCACAGGGGTGCTGGCCTATGTTGATTCCAATGCTTCCCACAGTTGTATCTAGTTGGCTGGATGTCCTTTGGGTGGTGGACCATTCTTGATACACACAGGAAACTGTTGAGCGTGAAAAACCCAGCAGCATTGCAGTTCTTGACACACTCAAACCTGTGCGCCTGGCACCTACTACCATACCCCGTTCAAAGGCACTTAAATATTTTGTCTTTCCCACTCACCCTCTGAATGGCACACATACACAATCCATGTCTTAATTGTCTCAAGGCTTAAAAATCCTTCTTTAGCCTGTCTTCTCTCCATCTACACTGATTGAAGTGGATTTAACAGGTGACATCAATAAGGGATCATCGCTTTCAACTGGATTCACCTGGTCAGTCTGTCATGGAAAGAGCAGGTGTTCCTTATGTTTTGTACACTCGGTGTATAAGCCTTCTGTAAACAAGGTTTCCCATCTGACATGCGTCACCAATCTATCCTCTGAGACCTAATGCTTAATTTAAACACATCTGTCTTGGAGAGGACGGTAGAAGTACATTTGGTCAACAATTGTGGTTTATAAAGAGGAAAAATATGGGCAAACAATTCTCTTCATTTACAATGACACATTAATTGACATGTTGGTGATGTGAAGCTTTTCAGTATTGCATCAGTCAATGAAAATCACTGATTGTTCCTCCCTGTGCTCCCCTCCCTCCACCTCCCCGACAGGGAAGGGTATGATTACTACCACTACTTCTTCATGGTGACCAACGTCCTCTTCTATGTGAGCTCAGCCATCAACCCAGTTCTCTACAACCTGGTCTCAGCCAACTACCGGGAGATCTTCTTCAACACGCTCCGCTGCTTCTGCCTACCGTGTCGTCGCAAGAAACAGAGACGTCCTCTGACCAGACACTCCATCAGCATCTGCAGTAACCACACCTTCTCCTCCAATGTCGTCAAGGAGACCGTCTACTGACGACGACAGAACCACACCCCTGATAACATTCCATTTCAGAATTGCAATGTATGTATTATAGTGCTCTGCAGGACTCAATATGGGCTTGATGGGGACCCTGGCACTTTGAATCACTGACACATTGTCCTAGATAGGTTACACACAACATATCCAAAATGTGATATATTGTTATGATGAAAGAAAGAGAGAGAAAGAGAGAGAGAAAGAAAGATTAATTTTTGGATGTAATAGTCTTTAACGCTGTAAATATTGTAACGTATGTACATTCAGAGTTTTATAGAACTACCAATGCTACTCAGATTTAACCACTTACAGTAGTTTATCAAATGATATGATGACGATCAGAACATTCTGCACTTATCAGCATACGTCTGGATCTTTGAAATAGGAGGATAAAAACTATACGCTGTGACAGCTACCAGGAAGTGACTTCCCCTCAGTTTTTGAACATTGTAGGCTTTTTAAATGGTCTTCAATGGGCAAAAACTAAGTGCAATGGTGTTTCAAGAGCAAAAACTTAATAAAAGGCATCTGGCAGAAGTAAATTAATCCAGAAACACAAATATAATTGTATAAATATCTGAAATGCGTTTTCACAAATTTGATGATATAAAGCCTGTTCAAAAGATTAGAGGACATGACACGGCAGTAAAGTGGAAGGGGCGGTGACTTTCACAGGGTATTATCATCTCTCTCTGACTCTTTTTTGGGATTGAGAGAATGGTGGTCAAATTAACCACCATTTGTTATCTGCTGAGGAAGTAACGACTGGAAAGAGTATTGATCAAAACAACATCTCTGCTTGGACTGTGAATGTTAATTAAATGCTGAGAGAATATGTAATATTATGAAGAGGAGCAACAGATGGCAGTTACAGCTAGTGGATGATCTGCTGTGGTGTTGAGCCCTATACGCTGTTCTAATGTGCCAACTCCTGACCCATTACAGCAAACACAGCTATTTTGTAGGACTGGTTTTGGAATAATTTAGATGTATCACACTACTGCACAGTAGTCAATCTTTCCTACTGAGGCTTTTATTTTTATATAACTGTGATTTAACTTACATTTAACAGTGTTTTACTTGAAATAAGAATGTTTAGGAGGCTTGTACAGTGAGGGAAAAAAGTATTTGATCCCCTGCGGATTTTGTACGTTTGCCCACTGACAAAGAAATGATCAGTCTATAATTTTAATGGTAGGTTTATTTGAACAGTGAGAGACAGAATAACAACAACAAAAATCCAGAAAAACGCATGTCAAAAATGTTATAAATTGATTAGCATTTTAATGAGGGAAATAAGTATTTGACCCCTCTGCAAAACATGATTTAGTACTTGGTGGCAAAACCCTTGTTGGCAATCACAGAGGTCAGACATTTTTTGTAGTTGGCCACCAGGTTTGCACACATCTCAGGAGGGATTTTGTCCCACTCCTCTTTGCATATCTTCTCCAAGTCATTAAGGTTTTGAGGCTGACGTTTGGCAACTCAAACCTTCAGCTCCCTCCACAGATTTTCTATGGGATTAAGGTCTGGAGACTGGCTAGGCCACTCCAGGACCTTAATGTGCTTCTTCTTGAGCCACTCCTTTGTTGCCTTGGCCATGTGTTTTGGGTCATTGTCATGCTGGAATACCCATCCACGACCCATATTCAATGCCCTGGCTGAGGGAAGGAGGTTCTCACCCAAGATTTGACGGTACATGGCCCCGTCCATCGTCCTTTTGATGCGGTGAAGTTGTCCTGTCCCCTTAGCAGAAAAACACCCCCAAAGCATAATGTTTCCACCTCCATGTTTGACGGTGGGGATGGTGTTCTTGGGGTCATAGGTAGCATTCCTCCTCCTCCAAACACGGTGAGTTGAGTTGATGCCAAAGAGCTCGATTTTGGTCTCATCTGACCACAACACTTTCACCCAGTTCTCTGAATCATTCAGATGTTCATTGGCAAACTTCAGACGGGCATGTATATGTGCTTTCTTGGGCAAGGGGACCTTGCGGACGCTGCAGGACTTCAGTCCTTCACGGCGTAGTGTGTTACCAATTGTTTTCTTGGTGACTACGGTCCCAGCTGCCTTGAGATCATTGACAAGATCCTCCCGCGCAGTTCTGGGCTGATTCCTCACCGTTCTCATGATCATTGCAACTCCACGAGGTGAGATCTTGCATGGAGCCCCAGGCCGAGGGAGATTGACAGTTATTTTGTGTTTCTTCCATTTGCGAATAATCGCACCAACTGTTGTCACCTTCTCACCAAGCTTCTTGGCGATGGTCTTGTAGCCCATTCCAGCCTTGTGTAGGTCAACAATATTGTCCCTGACATCCTTTGAGAGCTCTTTGGTCTTGGCCATGGTGGAGAGTTTGGAATCTGATTGATTGATTGCTTCTGTGGACAGGTGTATTTTATACAGGTAACAAACTGAGATTAGGAGCACTCCCTTTAAGAGTGTGCTCCTAATCTCAGCTCGTTACCTGTATAAAAGACACCTGGGAGCCAGAAATCTTTTTGATTGAGAGGGTCAAACACTTATTTCCCTCGTTAAAATATAAATCAATTGATAACATTTTTGACATGCGTTTTTCTGGATTTTTGTTGTTGTTATTCTGTCTCTCACTGTTCAAATAAACCTACCATTAAAATTATAGACTGATCATTTCTTTGTCAGTGGGCAAACGTACAAAATCAGCAGGGGATCAAATACTTTTTTCCCTCACTGTATACAATAAATGCTACATTGCCAATTGTTCTGTAGTTAGGCTATGAACTTTGAATCCATAGCATCTGATCTTGAGAGAAGAGTTCGGACAGTGGCAGCAAGATTACTTTACAAGACAGAGAACTATGGACACAATATGGACTCTGGTCTTCGAAGCATGGAGAGAGCACTGTAGCTGAAATGGATATAGCGTACACCCTACTGTCATGACTACTCAGTGTCTATACAGTACATTGTGTACCATGGAGAATGACGAACATTTGAGAGATAGAAGAAGAGAAGAATGGAGACATTGAGTCAGACTCTGATTACACGGTTCCAATTAATCAAAAGATGCAGGAAATAGACCAGATTTTTTGGGACAAAGGAGGGGAAATAAGTGCACTCTCCTGGAGGGAGGGAGGGCCCACTCAAATAAAAAATCAAATCAATTAAATCAAATGTATTTGTCAAAGACTTGTCCCGAAGCCACTCCTACGTTGTCTTGGCTTTGTGCTTAGGGTCGTTGTAATTTTTCTCCTCATCAATCTACACACAATACCCCATAATGACAAAGCGAAAACAGGTTTTTCGACATTTTTGCAAAAGTATAAAAAAAAACCAGAAAAAGCTTATTTACATAGGTATTCAGACCCTTTGCTATGAGTCTCGAAATTGAGCTCAGGTGCATCCTGTTTACATTGATCATCCTTGAGATGTTTCTACAACTTGATTGGAGTCCACCGGTGGTAAATTCAATTGATTGGACATGATTTGGAAAGGCACACACCTGTCTATATAAGGTCCCACAGTTGACAGTGCATGTCAGAGCAAAAACCAAGCCATGAGGTTGAAGGAATTGTCTACAGAGCTCCGAGACAGGATTGTGTCGTGGCACAGATCTGGGGAAGGGTACCAAAAAATGTCTGCAGCATTGAAGGTCCTCAAGAACACAGTGGCCTCCATCATTCTTAAATGGAAGAAGTTTGGAAACACCAAGACTCTTCCTAGAACTGGCCGCCCGGTCAAACTGAGCAATCGGGGGAGAAGGGCCTTGGTCAGGGAGGTCACCAAGAACCCAATGGTCACTCTGACAGAGCTCCAGAGTTCCTCTGTAGAGATGGGAGAATCTTCCAGAAGGACAACCATCTCTGCAGCACCCCAGCAATCAGGCCTTTATGGTAGAGTGGCAAGACGGAAGCCACTCCTCAGTAAAAGGCACATGCCAGCCGGCTTGGAGTTTGCCAAAAGGCACGTAAAGGACTTTCAGACCATGAGAAACAAGATTCTCTAGTCTGATGAAACCAAGATTTAATTATTTGGCCTGAATGCCAAGCGTCACATCTGGAGAAAGCCTGGCACCATCCCTACGGTGAAGCATAGTGATGGCAGCATCATGCTGTAGAGATGTTTTTCAGCGGCAGGGACAGGGAGACTAGCCAGGATCAAGGAAAAGATCAACAGAGCAAAGTACAGAGAGATCCTTTATTAAAACCTGCTCAGGACCTCAGACTGGGGCGAAGGTTCACCTTCCAACAGGACAACGACCCTAAGCACACAGCCATGACAACGCAGGAGTGGCTTCGGGACATTTCATCCATTTTAGAATAAGGCTGTAATGTATGAAAAAATGTGGAAAAATTAAAGGGGTCTGAATACTTTCCGAATGCATTGTATACAAGGAGTAACGGTACCGAGTCAATGTGCAGTCGTTTGAGGTAATTGAGGCAATATGTACATATAGGTAGGAGTAAAAGTGACCAGGCAATTTAGGATAGACAATAAGGAGAGTAGCAGCAGCATATGAGAATAGTGTGAAAGTGTGTCTATGTGAGTGTGTGTGTGGGGGGTCAATATGCATGTGTGTGTTTTTTGGAGTGTCAATGTAGTATGTGTGAGTGTGTGGGTAGAGTCCGGTGAGTGTGCACAGAGCCAGTGAAAGAGAGTCAGCGCCTTGCGTTCGGATGCCAAGTAGTTGCCATACCAAGCGGTGATGCAGCCAGTCAAGATGCTCTCAAGATGCTCTTATCTTTTCAACCTTCTGAGGGAGAAGAGGCTTTGTCGTGCCCTCTTCACGAATGTGTTGGTGTGTTTGGACAATGATAGGTCCTTAGTGATGTCGACACCGTGGAACTTGAAGCTCTCGACCCTCTCCACTACAGCCCTGTTGTTGTGAATGGGGCGTGCTCAGCCCTCCGTTTCCTGTAGTCGACGATCAGCTCCTTTGTCTTGCTGACGTTGAGGGAGAGGTTGTTGTTCTGGCACCACACTGCCAGGTCTCTGACCACCTCCCTGTAGGCTGTCTCATCGTCGTTGGTGATCAGGCCTACCATCATCGTGTCGTCGGTAAATGTAATGGTCGTGTTGGAGTCGTACGCGGCCACACAGTCAAAGGTGAACAGGGAGTATTTTTTTTTTACATTTTACGTCATTTTTAGCAGACGCTCTTATCCAGAGCGACTTACAGTTAGTGAATACATATCTTTTTTTTATTTTTTTATACTGGCCCCCCGTGGGAATCGAACCCACAACCCTGGCGTTGCAAACACCATGCTCTATCAACTGAGCTACATCCCTGCCGGACATTCCCTCCCCTACCCTGGACGACGCTGGGCCAATTGCGCGCCGCCCCATGGGTCTCCCGGTCGCGCCGGCTACGACAGAGCCTGGATTCGAACCAGGATCTCTAGTGGGACAGCTAGCACTGCGCTGCAGTGCCTTAGACCACTGCGCCACTCGGGAGTACAAAAAAGAGTACAGGAGGGGACTAAGCACGCACCCCTAAGGGGCCCCCGTGTTGAGGGTCAGTGTGGCGGATGTGTTGTTGCCTACCTTCACCACCTAAAGGCAGCCCATCAGGAAGTCCAGAATCCAGTTGCAGATGGGGGTGTTTAATCCCAGGGTCCTTAGCTTAGTGATGGGCTTGGCAGGCACTGTGGTGTTGAACACTGAGCTGTAGTCCATGAAAGCATTCTCACGTAGGTGTTTATTTTGTACAGGTGGAAAAGGGCAGTGTGGTGTGCAATATAGATTGCATCATCTGTGGATCTGTTGGGGCATTATGCGAATTGGAGTGGGTCCAGGGTGTCTGTGATGATGCTGTTGATGTGAGCCATAACCATCCTTTCAAAGCATTTCATGGTTACAGATGTGAATGCTACGGGGCAGTAGTCAATTAATATACTAATAATAATATGCCATTTAGCAGACGCTTTTATCCAAAGTGACTTACAGTCATGTGTGCATAAATTTTTACATATGGGTGGTCCCGGGGATCGAACCCACTACCCTGGCGTTACATGCGCCATGCTCTACCAATTGAGCTACAGAGGACAGGTTACCTTGGTGTTTTTTGGTACAGGGACTATGGTGGTCTGCTTGAAACATGTAGGTATTAAGACTGGGTCAGGGAGAGGTTGAAAATGTCAGTGAAGACACTTGCCAGCTGGTCAGTGCATGCTCTGAGTACACGTCCTGGTAATCCGTCTGGCACTGCGGCCTTGTGAAAGTTAACCTGTTTAAAGGTTTTACTCACATCAACTACGGAGAGTGTGATCACACAGTCGTCCGGAACAGCTGGTGCTCTCATGTATGGTTCAGTGTTGCTTGCATCGAAGAGAGCATTGAAGACATCTAGCTTGTCTGGTAGGCTCCTGTCACTAGGTAGCTCGCCCTTTGTAATCCGGGATAATTTGCAAGCCCTGCCACATCCAACGAGCGTCAGAGCCAGTGTAGTAGGATTCGCTCCTAGTCCTGTTCTGAAGCTTTGCCTGTTTGATGGTTCGTTGGAGGGTGTAGCGGTATTTATTCTCAGCGTCTGGATTACTGTCATGCTCCTTGAGTGCGGGAGCTCTAGCCTTTAGCTCAGTGCGGATGTTGCCTGTAATCCATAGCATCTGGTTGGGATATGTACGTACGGTCACTGTGGGGACGACATCGTCGATGCACTTATTAATGAAGCCGGTGACTGATGTGGTAAACTCCTCAATGCCATCAGATGAATCCTGTGCTAGCAAAACAGTCCTGTAGCTTAGCATCCGCTTAATCTGACCACTTCCATATTGAGCGTGTGCGTCACTAGTACTTAATGCTTGAGTTTTTGCTTGCAAGGGAGAGCTCTGTATGTGTTCCTGTGTGTGGAGTAAAGGTGATCTAGAGTTTTTTTGCCTCTACTTGCACTGGTGACATGCTGGTAGAAATTAGGTAAAACTGTTTGCTCATTGCCCTATACAGCTCGTTGAGCGCGGTCTTAGTGCCAGTATCGGTTTGTGGTGGCAAATAGACAGCTGCGAAAAATATAGATGAAAACTCTCTTGGTAAATAGTATGGTCTACAGCTTATCATGAGGTATTCTAACTCAGGCAAGCAGAACCTCGAGACGTCCTTAATATCAGAGGTTGTGCACAAGCTAAAGTTAACAAAGACACCCCCCCGAGCTTACCCGACGCTGCCGTTCTGTCCTGCTGATGTATAGAAAAACCAGCTAGATGTATATTTTCCATGTCCTTGTTGAGCCACGACTCGGAAAAACATAAGATATTACTGTTCTTCAGATCACGTTGTTAGGACAGTCTCGAACCTAGCTCGTCCAGTTTATTCTCCAGTGATTGCACGTTCACCAATAGAACAGAGGGTAGAAGTAGAAATCCTCATCCAAATCGAGGTTAGTGATCACTGTTCTAATGTCCAGAAGCTGTTTTCGGTTATAGGAAACAATGGCGGAAACATTACGTGCAAAAATTTTTTAAGCTCAATGCAAATAAACACAAAATAGCACAATTGGTCAGGAGCCCGTAAAATGGCTGTTATAGTAAAAGACATGACATATAAAGTGCATTAATGACAGAGTAACATTTTGTTGTACAAGGCTATGCTCAGGATATCTAGGCAAAAATCTATTACCACTTTCCCAGCCATTGCCATGGTGATGGTTTGAATGTGATCGTAATAAGATCCTAATAAGAAAACGGAACTTTGAAAGTTATGTTTGTCTCCCCAAAGGTAGCTTGGATATGAGGTGAATGTAGTAAACAGTAGCGCAGCGTAGCCTAAATGTTCAATTCTGTCAAGTCTGGAATCCAAAATCAAAATAATGAGAAATTATTTAATTCCATGAATGGTTTTCATCAAATTCCTGAACTGAAAGTGGGTGCAGTGTGAGCAAGCATGCCCCTCTTCAACACTGCTGGCAGGCTTTGATTAGTAACACTCAAGTGTGCAGGTTCCACAGCTTAGTATGGAACCAACAAACACACCTTGTAGCCTTCAATATAATAATCATAATTTGGAGTTTAAACGTTTATTCGCCACGTGCACAGGACACAACAGGTGTAAAACAGTACAGTGAAATTCTTAGTGGCTAAGGCGGGTGTGTCACACCCCACAATACGCCACAGTATATTGAAATAGACCCCAATCCTGAACCATGTTACCTACCCACTGGGCAAAAACTGGTTAAATCAACGTTGTTTTCACGTCATTTCAACCACAAAAATCAATGTGATGGAGTTGACTCAACGTGTAAAACTCATTGCATTTGCAAAAAGTCATCAACGTAAGGGAATTTCATATTTCTTTTTTCGTAGCCTTTAACCTAAATCAAATGACATTTTTTGTTCATTTCACGTTGAATTCACAATAGTTGACAGCTCAACCAAATGTAAATCAAAACTAGATGTTGAAATGACGTCTGTGCCCAGCGGATAGCTTCTGACAGGTGCTAATGTTGTACGTATTCATACCGTTTATCTAAGTATTTGCTCATGGTGTACACCTGCTGCTTACCGTAAGTACTGTGCTCTATGCCAAAGGTTATGTCTTTGTTTGAAGGAGCTGGAGCAGTTTTGCCTTGAAGAATGGGCAAAAAACCCAGTGGTTAGATGTGCCAAGCTTATAGAGACATACACCAAGAGACTTGCAGCTGTAATTGCTGCAAAAGGTGGTTCTACAAAGTATTGACTTTGGGGGGTGAATAGTTATGCACGCTCAAGTGTTCTGTTTTTTTTGTCTTATTTCTTTTTTGTTTCACAACAAAAAATATTTTGCATCTTCAAAGTGGTAGGCATGTTGTGTAAATCAAATGATACAAACCCCCCAAAAATCCATTTTAATTCCAGGTTGTAAGGCAACAAAATGGGAAAAATGCCAAGGGGGG
This sequence comes from Coregonus clupeaformis, assembly GCF_020615455.1. Classification (NCBI taxonomy): domain Eukaryota; kingdom Metazoa; phylum Chordata; class Actinopteri; order Salmoniformes; family Salmonidae; genus Coregonus; species Coregonus clupeaformis. The sequence continues at coordinate 30,858,890 of NC_059215.1, read as the reverse complement.
TGAATACTTCTGCAAGCCACTGTATTTCTGCTTCATCTCAGAGTTATATACTGTATAGATGGCTCTGCTTTATATAATATATGTTTTGAAAAAAAATCATTCCATCTCATTTTGCTATACGTGAATAAATGAGTGAATATAGTGATATCAGTTGCCTCGCTCTGTGGTTCATGATCTTCCACACACACACAGGCACACCAAGTACACACACACACACAGGCACACCGTGCATTCAACCTGCCACACAGACAGATGCACACACACACACACACACACACCAAGTACACACACTCCCAGATGGATACACCAAGCACACACACAGAGGCAGGCACACCAAGCACATGCACCATTTAGCACAGATGTGTCTGACCTTTTCCAAAGTGTACCCTGGCGGATTGTCAGCTCTGCTTTATAATGGAGCTGTCAATCACGGGGGTCATGGGACAAGCTGAGATAGAAGAGTGTATTCTTCATCCACCCAGCCCATTGAGTGTTTTGTGGTGGTGAAAGTCCTTCTTTTTTTTTTTTTTTTTTTTTTACAATTTAGCAAACGATAAAGCTGTTATTAAGGGTAGTTAACAACATATCTGCCACACTGATCCTCAACACGGGGGCCCCTCAGGGGTGCGTGCTCAGTCCCCTCCTGTACTCTCTGTTCACCCATTATTGCATGGCCAGGCACGACTCCAACACCATCATTAAGTTTGCCAACGACACAACAGTGGTAGGCCTGATCACCGACAACGATGAGACAGCCTATAGGGAGGAGGTCAGAGACCTGACCGTGTGGTGTCAGGATAACAACCTCTCCCTCAACATGATCAAGACAAAGGAGATGATTGTGGACTACAGGAAAAGGAGGACCGAGCACGCCCCCATTCTCATCGACGGGGCTGTAGTAGAGCAGGTTGAGATCTTCAAGTTCCTTGGTGTCCACATCCCCAACAAACTATCATGGTCCAAACACACCAAGACAGTCGTGAAGAGGGCACGACAAAGCCTATTCCCCCTCAGGAGACTGAAAAGATTTGTCATGGGTCTTCAGATCCTCAAAAAGTTATGCCGCTGCACCATCGAGAGCATCCTGACTGGTTGCATCACTGCCTGGTATGGCAACTGCTCGGCCTCCGACCCCAAGGCACTACAGAGGGTAGAGCATACAGCCCAGTACATCACTGGGGCCAAGCTTCCTGCCATCCAGGACCTCTATACCAGGCGGTGTCAGAGGAAGGCCCTAAAAATTGTCAAACTCATGCCACCCTAGTCATAGACTGTTCTCTCTGCTACCACACGGCAAGTGGTACCGGAGCACCAAGTCTAGGTCCAAAAGGCTTCTTAACAGCTTCTACCCCCAAGCCATAAGACTCCTGAACAGCTAATCAAATGGCTACCTGGACTATTTGCATTGTTCCCCCACCCCCTCTTTTACGCTGCTGCTACTCTCTGTTTATTATCTATGCATAGTCACTTTAACTCTACCTACACGTACATATTACCTCAATTACCTCGACTAACCTGTGCCCCCGCACATTGACTCTGTACCGGTACCCCCTGTATATAGCCACATTACTGTTATTTTATTGTTGCTCTTTAATATTATTTTTTACTTCAGTTTATTTTAGTAAATACTTTCTTAATACTTATTTTTCTTCAAACTGCATTGTTGGTTAAGGGCTTGTAAGTAAGCATTTCACTGTAAGGTCTACACCTGTTGTATTTGGCGCATGTGACAAATAAATTTTATTTGATTTTATTTGATTTATTAGCAGTTTTAAGGCAATGAACATGCAGGCAGCAGCCTTGAGTTTAAATTAGAATGTTCTCTAAAGCATTTTCATGTGCTTTCCCTGTTTCACTAGTCTACCCTATACCATACTGTCTCAGAGATACAGATGCAGTACACTGTCACTCAATATAACCAACCATTCATTTGAATACCAAATGAACACTGCAGAAGCCAAGTGACAGTTTGTAAAGTATTTTTCTGAGAGCAACAGCAATTTGCACAAGATGCCCAACTTGGTAAAGGTAGAAGCTTTCTAAAAGTCCAATCCTGATGCAGCTTAATGATCATGCCATTTCACCCATCTGTGCTGTCCCTTCTCACCCAATTCCATATTCCCCTCTGCCTCTCACTCCATTTTCACTCTCTGCCTGTCCTTTCTCTGCTCTCTCCCGCAGGGCAAAAACTGGTTGAATCAACATTGTTTCCACATCATTTCAACCAAAAAATCGATGTGATGGCGTTGAATCAACGTGGAAAACTGATTGGATTTGCAGAAAGTAATCAACATAAAGGCATTTCGTCTTTTCACCGAACTTTTAACCTAAATCCAATGACATGGTGACATTTGTTGTTGATTTCACATTGAATTCACGGTTAGTTTTGACAACTCAACCAAATGTAAATAAAGTTGAACTGACGTCTGTGCCCAGTGGAAAGGCTCTGCAATTCTCTCTCTGTCCAGAGGGCTGGATCACCCCCCTCATGATTATGTCACGAACCCAGGACTTGACTTACAGCAGGTGTTGGGGGATTGCACAAAATAGGAACATGTGGATTAAGACAACCGGCATAGCACACCGGGTAGAGTTCACCTCAGTGACCAGCTTTCTCTTCTCAGGAAATCATGCAACAGGAATCATAATCTCCTCTCATTTCTGCTCTGTTACCTGCTTGGCTACTCCCATTCAGGGAGGGAGAGGAGCTTACAAGATTCCTGCCTGGCGGAGTGGAGAGAGAATAACTTGTAGCCTGCAAGGCAGACTGAATGATTAACTACAGCCAGGTTATGTTCATTTTGTTTTAAAGCTGGAACCCAAGGGATTGTCTATTCCTGTAAGCCCCAAATCTCCTTACTCTCACCAACGATAAATGCAGTGATAAGATATCAGATGACAGCCTGAGTTAAGGAATGCATATATATAAGACAGAAAATCATCTAAGACTTGCTTAATCTAAGACACATGTGCAGAAGATCATAGATTTCACCAGAGGTGTCATGCCCATAGGGGGCACAAGGGCACGTGCCCCCTCAGATTTTTGTATTTTTTGTGTTCAATTAACTACTAAACTTCATCTTTAAGTCCACGTTTTATCATAATTATTTATAAAAAGATCTCTCAACAGTATTTTGCTGACTTGACCCCCCTATTCTCCCTAGTAAGTGGTTCCTTCCATGGTGCACAACGGAGCAAAGATATGCCAGGCTGGAAGCTAGATACTCTAGTGTGTGCAGACAGTATCATCAGTGCAGGAGGAGAGAAAGTGTAGTGTTTGGTTGGATTTTAGCTGCCGGTGACGGGAAGGACTCGTTTGTAAATAAATTTGATCAAGCTATGTAGCCTACTGATTCATTTTTGCTGAATAAAAAAATACAATATTTTGTTATTTCTCTGTAATACTAGCCACCTAGCAATTTTATGAAGTTGGCTTTAGCTAGCCAGCTACATAAGTTCCCAATCTCCCAACCTCATAACTAGCAACCAAACCATTTCAGGCTATCAATCAAGTTATAGTAGCTTGTCTAACTATCTTATCCGGCATGCCTGTTGGCAAGGTTGCTACTTTAGAAAAGCAAGCAATTACTAAATGTACTGAATAAGACTCACATTCCTTTCAATCTATTACCCAGATTTGTGCAGAGATGCAGAGAAGCATATTTAGTTTCTTTAAAAAAAAAAGAAACACCAGTCAGGAGGATACAGACAGTTCAAGAGGTATGCTTAGATATGCAGAAAAATACTTGGTTTAAATGTAGTCTGGCACCTTATGATAATATCATGATATTTGCGTATTAATTGTGATGCCATGATATATGCCTGTATTGATGATGTGTGTTATGATCTCATGTACTGTGTTTTCATATGGATGTAATATTCTAGGCATGTTAGTGCAGTATATTGAGATGTGTGATTTACAACAGTCAGAATGACACCCTCATTAAAATGACAATTGAACAGGTAAAGAGGTATGCTTAGATAGCCTATGCAGAAACATCGACATATATTTTACCTACAATTAGGCATAATGATTATGGTTCTAGATTGCAGGTGTTTGAAAAATTCAAAATTCTCCAACTTCTCCATACTCAAGTACTTCGTACCCCCTCTAAAATGATGGTTGCATGACGCCCCTGGATATCCCGCAAAGAAAAGTAGGTGAAAGGTTGTGCTATTCATGTTGATGGCAATGTACACTAGTCACAGTTGGGAACACAATGTACTGATATGTATATTGCATTTCTCTTTTCACTGTGCAGTGAGCATATAAAGGAATTCATGTGTAAAAGTAAGACGATACACAAACACATTTGTGAATGCAAATCAATCTGTTTGAATGCAAGATCATCTGGTCATATTACAGTGAAGTGTGTCTCTCATCTTGTCCCAGTCCATTAATGAAAGGTCACAGCCAGGTCACGTTTGTTTCCCCAATGACAGCGCTAAAGGAAATACTGGTTTCCATTTCCTTACTCTAGAAATGGCACCATTGGTTTCATTCTGTGCTTTTCTCTCCCCATTGCTCTTTCACATTGTTTTTTCTGTCCTCAGTGTTGTCTGAAATTGGACTGGATTCATGGTTGGTTTTTTGTGCACTGCTGGCTGAGTGACTGTGCCTCCTCCTTCTCTGAGCCAGTCTTTCTGTGGAGCCGGGAACCCGGAGCAGTCAGGCAGAAAATGCTCTCAATACACACCCAGAAGGAAAAGAGAAATAAAATACTGAGTGATATGAAGCGTATGAACCCCATGTTATTATCCTATCACTCTGGGCTGTCAAACTAATGCAGGTGCAAATAGTTTCAGCTCTGGGAACTTGCTATGCAAATTATTTTTTAAGGAAACATTGGAGCACGAACCACACTGTAAACAATACATTTTTGGATCAACCAAAATGTTGTTACTTCAGCTGGTTACAAGTAAATGTGTTTTCTCAATTGAAAAAAAATAGCATTTGTTGAAACCCAATATATGATTCTGCCACTGCTACATTGCCCCCACTGCTACTCAATTCGCATGAGGTGTTGAAAGCAATTTAGAAACTTTCATTAAATTCGTTATTGGATTTCAGAAAGATTGAATGAAATCGGTTGAACAAACCAAAACGTAATTTTCGATCATTCCAATCAGTAAAAACACTTCAGATGAACAACAGCGCTTTCCCACTTTTTACAGTGCAGCTTTCCCACAGATTTTTATACAGGGCTCCTGTCATTCTCATTAGTCCAGACTTTGGCAAAGCAACAGAGGCATGCCCAGGCAGTGGACTGGAAGAGTCAAGTTGGCAAGCCAAGGAGGGCATTCCTCACTTTCTTCCCTTTCTTTTACAGGATGTTCCCTTTCTTTTACAAGGGTTTAAATGACAGGGGCTAGACAGTAGCTTATTGGAATGACACCTAGAGAGGCTCAGATATCCCTGGACGTGTCTGAAGATAGGTGACACAAGCAGTGCATCCATCAGGACCAATTGATGTCTCTGCTTATTTGTGTCACAGCATCGTAGATACCACTTTCATTAATGTAGACAAATAATCGGTCCTGCAATCAAGCATGCAACAATGTCCACACGACACACACAGACAAGTTACAGTGTGTGTGTGTGTGTGTGTGTGTGTGTGTGTGTGTGCTGAATATACAGTATAAGCAGGATGTGATTCAATTTATCTAAAGGAATGAGAAATAATACAAGTGAGGAAAGTAGGGATGAGAGGACGATGAAAGCAATACAAAGGAAGTGAAAAAATAAAGGAGATTAGAATTTGGCTTATTCAAGGTTTGAAAAAAAAGCTGTAGAAAAGCTTATGCTTGCTTTGTTTATGTCACGCAAGTGTAGGTGGGTGATGTGGTGGAATCAGACGCAGGACACCGGAGTATAGTCCACAAGACTTTAGTATAAATCCAACACGGAAAATACTAATACAATATCCAAAGGCGCAACAAATACGCACAAAGGCAAAACGAAACCAAGAGCGCACCAGACAAGTACGTAAACTCTCCAAAACAGTGGAGGGAAGCTCAACCGAGCGAACATGTAGAAACCCTACACATGACTGACAAAATCCAATAACACACAACACTAGACAAACACAACGAGAAACTTATAGGACACTAATTACGCCAAATGAGAAACAGGTGTGAAAACAAACAGACAAAAGCAAACGAACATGAAACATACAACGGTGGCAGCTAGAATTCCGGAGACGATCGAACGCCGAAGCCTGCCCGAACAAGGGAGAGGCAGCCTCGGCGAAACCGTGACAGTACCCCCCTTGACGCGCGGCTCCAGACGTGCGCCGACTCCGGCCTCGGGGACGACCCGAGGACGTGGAGCAGGCGCGTCGGATGCCCCGATGGAATTCCGTCCAGGAGCGACGGGTCCAAAATGTCTCTCCTCGGCACCCAGCACCGCTCCTCCGGACCGTACCCCTCCCACTCCACTAGATACTGAGACCCCCCCATCCGACGTCTCGAATCCAAGATGGACCTCACGGAGTACGCCGGTGCCCCTCGATGTCCAGTGGGGGCGGAGGAGTCTCCCCTATCTCATTTTCTTGGAGTGGGCCCACTACCACCCGGCCTGAGAAGGGACACATGGAACGAGGGGTTAATACACTTATACTCCACAGGTAGCTGTAATCTATAACATACCTCGTTCAACCTTCTCAGGACTTTAAATGGCCCTACAAACCGCCGACCCAGTTTCCGACAGGGCAGGCGGAGGGGCAGGTTTCTGGTAGAGAGCCAGACTCGATCACCAGGTGCGTACACCGGTCCCTCACTGCGGTGGAGATCAGCGCTCGCCTTCTGACGTCGGAGGGCCCGCTGCAGGTGGACGTGTGCAGCGTTCCAAGTCTCCTCCGAGCACCGCGCCCACTCATCCACCGCAGGAGCCTCGATCTGGCTCTGCTGCCAGGGTGCCAGAACCGGCTGGTAACCTAACACACATTGAAATGGAGTTAGGTTAGTGGAGGAATGGCGTAGGGAATTCTGGGCCATCTCGGCCCAGGGAACGTACCTTGACCACTCCTCCGGCCGGTCCTGGCAGTATGTTCTGAGAAACCTACCCACATCCTGGTTTACGCGTTCCACCTGCCCATTACTCTCCGGGTGGTAACCCGAGGTGAGGCTCACCGAGACGCCCAACCGCTCCATAAACGCTCTCCAGACTCTGGAGGTGAATTGGGGACCTCGATCAGCCACAATGTCCTCGGGTACCCCGTAGTGCCGGAACACATGGGTGAATAGTGCTTCGGCTGTTTGTAGGGCAGTAGGAAGACCCGGCATGGGGAGCAAACGACAGGCCTTAGAGAACCGGTCCACAACGACCAGGATGGTAGTATTCCCTTGGGAGAGGGGAAGGTCTGTTATAAAATCCACAGAGAGGTGGGACCATGGTCGTTGTGGAACGGGCAGGGGTAGAAACTTACCCCTAGGCAGATGTCTAGGCGCCTTACACTGGGCGCACACCAAGCAGGAGGAAACATAAACCCTCACATCCCTTGCCAACGTGGGCCACCAGTACATGGCACTAAGACAGTGCACTGTCCGGCCGATACCCGGATGTCCAGAGGAGGGTGACGTGTGAGCCCAATAGATCAATCGATCTGAACCTCGAGCGGAACGTACTTCCGACCCTCCGGGCACTGTGGTGGACTAGGGTCGGTGCGTAACGCCCGCTCGAGTTCAGCATCGACCTCCCACACTACCGGTGCCACCAGACACGACTCCGGCAGTATGGGAGTGGGCTCCACGGACCTCTCCTCCGTGTCATACCGCCGAGACAGCGCATCTGCCTTACCATTCTGTGACCCAGGGATGTACGTGATCTTAAAAGTAAACCTGGTCAAGAACATACTCCATCTTGCCTGGCGAGGGTTCAGCCTCCTCGCCGCCCGGATGTACTCCAGGTTACGGTGGTCCGTCAAAATGAGGAAAGGGTGTTGAGCCCCCTCAAGCCAGTGCCTCCACACCTTTAGAGCCTGTACCACGGCTAACAGCTCCCTGTCCCCTACGTCATAGTTCCGCTCCGCCGGACTGAGCTTCTTAGAATAAAAAGCACAGGGGCGGAGTTTAGGTGGCGCGCCAGACCGTTGTGAAAGCACGGCTCCTAAACCGGCCTCTGACGCGTCCACCTCTACCTGGAACGGCAAAGAGGGATCCGGATGCGCCAGCACCGGGGCCGAGGTAAACAGGTCCTTCAGCCTCCCAAACGCCCTGTCCGCCTTGGCCGACCACTGCAGACGCACCGGACCCCCCTTCAAAAGAGACGTGATGGGAGCTGCCACCTGTCCAAAACCCCGGATAAACCTCCGGTAGTAATTCGCAAACCCCAAAAACTGCTGCACCTCCTTCACAGTGGTTGGTGTTTGCCAATTACGCACGGCCGACACCCAGTCTACCTCCATCTTCACCCCTGACGCAGACAACTGATACCCCAAAAAGGAGACCGACTCCTGGAAAAACAGACACTTCTCTGCCTTCACATACAGGTCGTGCTCCACCAGCCTCCGCAACACTCTACGCACCAGGGCCACATGCTCGACACGGGTAGGCGAGTACACGAGAATGTCATCAAAGTACACAACCACCCCCTGCCCCTGCATGTCCCTGAAGATCTCATCCACGAATGATTGGAAAACTGACGGAGCGTTCATCAACCCGTATGGCATGACCAGATACTCGTAATGGCCCGAGGTGGTACTAAAGGCTGTCTTCCATTCATCGCCCTCCCTGATGCGCACCAAGTTGTACGCCGCTCCTGAGATCTAATTTAGTGAAGAAACGCGCCCCATGCAACGACTCAGTCATGGTCGCAATCAGCGGGAGTGGATAACTGTACTTCACCGTAATCTGATTGAGACCACGGTAATCGATGCACGGGCGCAAACCACCATCCTTTTTCTTCACAAAAAAGAAACTCGAGACGCAGGGGAAGTGGAAGGCCGTATGTATCCTTGTCTCAGAGATTCGTCTATGTAAGTCTCCATAGCTTTCTTCTCCTCCTGAGACAGAGGATACACATGGCTCCGTGGGAGCGCAGCTCCTGCCTGGAGATCTATCGCACAATCTCCCTGCCTATGGGGCGGCAACCGCGTCGCCCTCGCCTTACTAAACGCAATAGCCAAATCCCCATACTCAGGGGGAACGTGCAATGCGGGCACCTGGTTTGGACTCTCCACCGAGGTAGCCCCCTACGGAAACGCCCAAACATCTACCCACACACTGAGCAGACCACTCCATCAGAGCCCTCTCCTGCCACGAAATAGATGGGTTATGGGTACTTAACCAGGGCATGCCCAGCACCACCGGATACGCAGGAGAGTCAATCAGGAACAGCTGAATCATCTCCTGATGATCCCCCTGCGCACACATCCTAAGTGGCGCCGTGACCTCCTGATCAAGCCCGTACCCAACGGACGGCTATCTAGGGCATGAACGGGGAAAGGAACATCAACAGGAATAAGGGGAATCCCTAACGCTAAACAAAACTTTTTTATCAATAAAATTCCCAGCCACGCCTGAATCTACCAGCGCCTTATGCTGGGAATGAGGTACTACCTGTGGAAAACGCACAGGCATACAAAAATGGGCAACAGTGAGCTCTGGGTGAGTGGGGCGCCTACTCACCTGGAGGGAATCCCCAGTGCGGGACCTGTCGTCATCCCCCCTAGGAGGCCATCCCCAGCACCTAGCCGCGGTGTGTCCTCCCCGACCACAGTTGGTGCAGTGGATGGACCCCCTAGCCAACTGACTCCTCCTCTCTCTAGCGCCAGCGCCCCGAGCTCCATAGGACACGGCTCGGAGGCGCTGGAGGGTGAAATGGACGGACCCTCCTCAGGACGTCCCGCGGGTAGCCAGTAGGTTATCCAGCCTGATGGACATGTCGACCAGCTGGTCGAAAGAGAGGCTGGTGTCCCTACAAGCCAGCTCCCCGACGGACGTCCTCTCGTAGGCTACATCTGTATAGATCGACGAGGGCCCGCTCATTCCACCCTGCATCTGCCGCTTAGAGTCACGGATTCAAGAGCGAATTCTTGGGCACTCCTCCTCCCCTGCCGGAGGAAGACCAGACGCTCCCCCGCCGCTTTCCCCTCCGGGGGATGGTCAAACACCGCCTTGAAGCGGCGGGAGAACTCGTTGTATGTGATAGTCTCGGCGTCGATCTTCCTCCACTCCGCGTTGGCCCATTCCAACGCCTTCCCGGACAGGCAGGAGATCAGGGCGGACACGCTCTCATGCCCCGAGGGTGCCGGGTGTACGGTGGCCAGGTACAGCTCCACCTGGAGGAGGAATCCCTGACACCCAGCCGCGGTTCCATCGTAGGCCCTCGGGAGAGAGAGTCGGATTCCTCGGGGTTCTGGCGCTGGAATGGGCGGACTGGCCGATGGTGCTGGCAGGGAGGGAGGTGGTGGAGGCGTTCCCCAGCCTCGGAGGGTGGTGATCACCTCCTGCAGGGCGGTCCCCATCTGAAGTATCTGGTCCTGTTGTTCCCGAACCTGGGCCTCCAGCCTCGTCGGGGCTGCTTCGGCTCCTGCTGATTCCATGTAGGGTGTGTTATTCTGTCACGCAAGTGTAGGTGGGTGATGTGGTGGAATCAGACGCAGGACACCGGAGTATAGTCCACAAGACTTTAGTATAAATCCAACACGGAAAATACTAATACAATATCCAAAGGCGCAACAAATACGCACAAAGGCAAAACGAAACCAAGAGCGCACCAGACAAGTACGTAAACTCTCCAAAACAGTGGAGGGAAGCTCAACCGAGCGAACATGTAGAAACCCTACACATGACTGACAAAATCCAATAACACACAACACTAGACAAACACAACGAGAAACTTATAGGACACTAATTACGCCAAATGAGAAACAGGTGTGAAAACAAACAGACAAAAGCAAACGAACATGAAACATACAACGGTGGCAGCTAGAATTCCGGAGACGACGAACGCCGAAGCCTGCCCGAACAAGGGAGAGAGGCAGCCTCGGCCGAAACCGTGACAGTTTATCACTTATTTGATTTCCTACCTCAGTGTCACAGAAAGCCCCTGGGCAAGCAAAAATCAGTACATTCAAGACAGTTGAGATAAATTGAACGCATTTGGTGTTCAATAGGGAAGCTGTTTTTGACTGTGGAGAAAAATTCAAAAAGCTATTGTAATACACATAAAAATTACATAAACATGATGAGCTATTGCTTTCTCCTCTTTCGTACTGGATCTTTCTGAAATGTGATAATCCTTGGCTAAACTTTAGGCCTCTTGGGGAATATCATTATTTTGATACGAGTCTTGATGTTGCTTGTGTTGTGACAGGGACAGTTAAACTGAATAATGCGTCATCATCTCGCATGGCCCTCCTTTTCTCTATTGCCATTATTATTATTTTCTCTCATACTGCTTCCATACATCTTCTCATTCCATATTTCCCCCTTGTTAGACATTTCCTCCATTCCTTCCCTCAAAACGTATTTCCTCTCTTAGTTGTTGCTGCCATGTTTTCTGCTATGTAACATTTAGCTCATTATATTTTCTTTCTGAATATGTCTTTCTGCCTGCATGTAATTGCTGAAAATATGTGAAAGTTTACAACCAAAGTTTCAGCGATGTAAAAGTATAATTTATATTTTCAAATATAGGATTTTTACAAAGCAGACTTTCCATGCCTGTGTTTTTTTTTTTTAAGGAGTAAAAGGCTTATAAACACCCCCTTGCAGATAATATACTTATACAGCAAGGCCATTACTGCCAAGGCAGCTAAAGTCGTGACAAGACTGACTGCAGAGGGATTACGTGTGTCAAAATAATAGGCCAAAAGGTCCTGTTATAAAAAACTAAGATTTTTTCTTAATTGATTGGCATTTCCATCTAAATGACCTTTAGGGAAGCTGAGGTGGCCCTTAGCTATAGCCTACACCGCCAAGGTGCCATGGTAGTTGTGACCATTCCATATATCGCGGTACCTACATATATTACCTGTTCCCTTTCTTTTACAAGGGTTTAAATGACAGGAATGAGCACGCCCCCATTCTCATCGACGGGGCTGTAGTGAAACAGGTTGAGAGCTTCAAGTTCCTTGGTGTCCATATCACCAACAAACTATCATGGTCCATACACACCAAGACAGTCGTGAAGAGAGCACGACAAAGCCTATTTTCCCTCAGGAGACTGAAAAGATTTGGCATGGGTCCTCAGATCCTCAAAAAGTTCTACAGCTGCACCATCGAGAGCATCCTGACTGGTTGCATCACCGCCTGGTATGGCAACTGCTCGGCCTCTGACCGCAAGGCACTACAGAGGGTAGTGCGTACGGCCAAGTACATCACTGGGGCCAAGCTTCCTGCCATCTAGGACCTCTATACCAGGCGGTGTCAGAAGAAGAACCTAAAAATTATCAAAGACTCCAGCCACCCTAGTCATAGACTGTTCTCTCTGCTGCCGCACGGCAAGGGGTACTGGAGCGCCAAGTCTAGGTCCAAAAGGTTTCTTAACAGCTTCTACCCTAAGCCATAAGACTCCTGAACAGCTAATCATGGCTACCCAGACTATTTGCGTTGCCCCCCCACCCCACCCCACCCCAACCCCCTCTTTTACGCTGCTGCTACTCTGTTTATTATTTATGCCTAGTCACTTTAACTCTACCCACATGTACATATTACCTCAATTACCTCAACTAACCAGTGCCTCCGCACATTGACTCTCTACCGGTACCCCCTGTATATAACCTCCCTACTGTTATTTTATTTTACTGCTGCTCTTTAATTATTTGCTTTTTTAATTTTTTTCTTAAAATGCATTGTTGGTTAAGGGCTTGTAAGTAAGCATTTCACTTTAATTTCTACACCTGTTGTATTCGGCGCATGTGGCAAATATTATTTGATTTGATTTGATTGTCGGCATTATTTCCCATCCCCCATATATTTTTTGGGTAAATATACAGTACCAGTCAAAATTTTGGACACACCTACTCATTCCAGGGTTGTTCTTTAATTTGACTATTTTCTACATTGTAGAATAATAGTGAAGATATCAAAACTATGAAATAACATGTATGGAATCATGTAGTAACCAACAAAGTGTTAAACAAATCAAAATATATTTTATATTTGAGATTCTTCAAAGTAGCCACCCTTTGCCTTGATGACAGCTTTGCACACTCTTGGCATTCTCTCAAACAGCTTCATGAGGTAGTCACCTGGAATGCATTAAAGGAATACATTGAGATTTTGGCAGAGGCCCTTCATCTACTTCACCAGAGTCAGATGAACTTGTGGATACCATTTTTATGTCTCTGTCCAGTATGAAGGAACTTAGAGGTCGTTTCGTGAGCCTGTATCTCATGTCTGATTTATGATCTAAAATCAGAGGTGAGTTATGGGTACGCTGCCGAGGGGATGGGGGTATAGGAGACCTCAGGCTGGTGAGCCAAAGATCATCAATCAGGTTGGTACTACCCTATATCACCGCCATGAACGGACATTCCCCATTTATCCCCTCACAGCTCCCACTCACTCGTTCATTCACTCAGCTGCTCTCTCTCTCTCTCTCTCTTACTCACACTCGCTTACTCAACTCACATTCTAAGAGTCTAAATCGTAACATAACATATACTGACGACACTGGGAGACTGGGGATTCTTGACTAGAAAAAGAAAGAAAGACAAATACAGACAATGAACCTGACTCCCCATAGAGAGGGACAGGAAGAAGATTAGAACATGTAAAGCTATAAGTGAAAATAATTGGGAGGAAAGATATTGAGGCCGATTATTGAAATAACAACAGAGAAGATACCAAAGGCAGTATGTACTATATTAGGAAGCGGAGACAGAGGGTAGTTGTCAGATCACTGTCACTGCTATGCTCCTCTTCCCTGAGGAAGGACAGGGCAGAGCAGAGCATTGGGAGAATTACTTATGTGAGCGTGTAGACTGATCTCTGACACAACACACTTCGTTATCGCCCATCCCCATCACCATCATCCCCCACATACTCCCTCCCACTCACCCTAAAATGAAATGGAACTGTAACTTCTCTGACAGAAAAAGTTAGATAAATACAGTGGATATGGAGTTACAATTAGAAGCCGCAACTAGGGAGAGTGTATCGGGATGGGAGGTGCTGCTAACAACTGTTTTTCTCTGCTCATACAGGAGTAATAAAGGCCCAGTGCATTAATTTGGTGGGAATAAAAAATAATAAAAAACAAAAAAATTCAGCTCATACTGGAGTCATAAAGGCCCAGTGCACTAATTTGGTGGGGGGGAAAAGCACCCCTACTTCCCGCGGCTATGAATACACATGCTCATTATGTGACACAAATGCAGATGTATATTGGAACACATAGATGCATAAGAACACACGTACACACCAGCGACACCAAGGACCCGTCAATCAATTATAGAGCCAATTAATGATTCCGCTTGCCCTCAAATATATTGACCTTCAATGAGGCAATCTGTTACAGATTCATAAGACATGAAAGAGACAACAATTGAATTTGAGAGAACGAGAGGGATGAGGTATAATGATCCCATCGTGGCATGAGCATGAAGGGGCTAACAGACTGACCACTGTGCAGCTTAACAAAAATTGTGCAATAAAATAATAAGCATTTTCCTTTACAAAGAGATCAGTACAACTGAGAAAGAGCATGTTGCAATGGAATCAATGTAAAAGATCAAAGTTCTGTCTGTAAAAAAACTGTTAACATGGCTATAACAACACACTACAGAGGAGTTCATTCTGATGATGAGTAACATGACTCCCAAACTTAAAATAAAAATGTAAAAACATATTATTATCAAACTTGAGACCAAGAATGCTGCCATCTTCAATAGAGAGAAAATATTAATTAGAAATCAATGCCTGATTTTCAGTACAGACTTGATGAGAGCAAATGCAAATTAAATAGATAAACCCTGAGGAAGTCAATTATAGTGAAATCATTTTCAATAAAGGAGTTTTGGAGACCACTTTCATAATTATTCCAATATGAAAGGAGTAATCACTTAGCCTGATGAGGTTATTGTTTATTGTCTATTAATCCTCAGTTGTCCTGGACACAGAGCAGTCATCCAAGACCAAATGGGGTAGGAATGAGAGGCTGTGCACCACACTGCTAGACCGAATCTCAAAATTCAAAATTCTCATTCATTCAAGACCAAATGGGGTATACATTTTTGGGGAAAGAGTCCTCTGCAATGACACCATCCACTCTTAGATCCATTTTCTAGCACTAACACTGCAATCATTCTCACATGCTAAGAGTAGAACATTTACATTTTATCAGAGAAGTAACACACAGTGAACACAGTAATGTAACAGACCCAGAGAGCAACTGAGAGCTCATGAGTGTACTACAGAGGAGACAGATAGGCAGGGGCATGGGAGTTGAGAGCTGTGATTTAAGCCTCTGCGTTAATGGAGGTCCGAAGACTCCCCAGGTCACCACAACAATATGGCCCACAGCCCAGCTCAGCCAAACAGCTGATACAGCGTGCTGGGGGTGAGGTATACGAAGGAAGGTTTAAAAAGTGATTTTGTATTTATCTGTGGTCATCTTCAACAACATTGTTGTCAATCATTGTGACAGCTTAAAGCCCCCATGCAGTCTTTTTAATTTAATTTTTAAATCATCACTTTATGTCTAATAAATCACGGTGTTTTTAATTTTATATTTGTAATAGTTTATTTCGCTGATCCTCCTTGGGCCACTGAAATGCTCAGTCTGATCGTGTGGGTGTAAGGAAATAAAATTGAATATGAAATTAGCTATTTACATACACAGTCTGATTGGCTGATAGGATGGTCTAGAGCTGCCCCCTTCCCCTTTCAAAAATCAATAACAAAGTCACATCAACCTGTCAGTCAGAGCTGGAGTTGGACACTGAAAGAAACAAACATCCACAGGTGTGTAGGCTACTTTGTTTTGTGATCAAAACAAAAGGCCTACATAATGCATCCTAATTTGCTATATCATTGTTGTACTGTTTTCAATAGGTCACCAGAAGATGCAGAAGATGCAGGTCCAGAACAGCCTGTTTGCATGCTGGACCATACTGGCCTATACCGTGTCTGCAGTCTATTCATTCCAGAATGCCATGATTATCTACAGGGCAGACTACAGGCTGCGTTAGGCCTCTGAGACGCAATGGCCCATTATATAATCTTCGGTATCATCACAATGTCTATTTTATCATTTTGCGAAATACTTGATGATACTGGAGATCATAACTTATTACATTTTTTCTAATGAGTAAACACTTAAGTTGTGTTGTTGAAAGTAAATAAAGAAACCAGACTGCAATGAAAGGTTGTTGTCATTTTTCATAAATTCTCGTCAGTTATTTACATAACATAATAAGCAGATGCACTGCAATTCAGTTTTCTTTATTGTAAACTGTGCTCCATCTCAGATCGTAAACAAGGTTATAATGAAAGTCAAAATCATGGCATGTAAGTATCTTTTCAAGTTATTGTTTTACAACTCTGGAAGGTATAACTCATTCACAGTCAAATTAATTTATATTCTGATCTTTACAAAATAAGGAACAGCTGTTTCAGTGACTGATGGTACTTTTCTAAAATTCTATGGAATTTTCCAGGATCAGACACTTTCTTATCCGGATAGTAAATTAAACACATATCTGCACCACAACAAAATACAGAAAGCATTGAGTCTTAAATATGATAAGGAAAGACACACAAGTAATATAATATTAATAAAACAATAACTTTATTGAAAGAATAAGGTTAGGGGAATACATTGTCTCATTCAAACCTGAAAACATTGTGCAAGTAACATCACTATCGTAACCATAACATCATACACAACCGCTTGCCTTAACATTCAGGTGCCACACAAGGAAATCACATAATATCCTCCTTTCTATCTTTCCTGTAAACAAAGCCAACAATTGCTAGAGTAATCCTCAAGTACATTGAAGTTTCATTCTTTCTGTTCTGACAATTAGCCAAATGTTAGCTTGGTCTTTGATTTGTTTGTGATATATAGCTAACTCCTATGTATAGCCAAGCCAACTGCTATGGTAACATGGCATGACAACTATCAAACATTAGGAGTTATCAAGACAGCATAAACAGATCTGGGACCAGGCTACAACATTTATACGACCTGTACCACCATAATGGTATGTACAGCAGCCAACTCCACCAGCATCAACCTAGGAAGGTTAGGGGGGTACCAGTTCAGCTGCTTCTCTGTCAGTCGATGTTCACCTGTCTGACCTATGTGTGTGTGTGTCTGTGTGTGTCTGTGTGTGTGTATGTGTGTGTCTGTGTGTGTGTCTCAGTTGAAATAAAAAATCCCTGAAGTTTTCCATACACACAACAAGCTTATTTCTCTCAAATTCTGTGCACACATTTGTTTACATCCCTGTTAGTGAGCATTTCTCCTTTGCCAAGATAAACCATCCACCTGACAGGTGTGGCATATCAAGAAGCTGATTAAACAGCATGATCATTACACAGGTGCACCTTGTGCTGGGGACAATAAAAGACCGCTCTAAAATGTGCAGTTTTATCACACAACACAATACCACAGATGTGTCAAGTTTTGAGGGAGTGTGCAATTGGCATGCTGACTGCAGGAATGTCCACCAGAGCTGTAGCCAGATAATTTAATGTTAATTTCTCTGCCATAAGCCACCTCCAACGTCATTTTAGCAAATTTGGCAGTGCATCCAACCAGCCTCACAGCTGCAGACCATATGTAACCACACCAGCCCAGGGCCTCCACATCCGGCTTCTTCACCTGCGGGATAGTCTGAGACCAGCCACCCGGACAGCTGATGAAACTGTGGGTTTGCACAACCAAAGAATTTCTGCACAAACTGTCAGAAACTGTCTCAGGGAAGCTCATCTGCATGCTTGTCGTCCTCACCAGGGTCTTGACCTGACTGCAGTTCGTAACCGACTTCAGTGGGCAAATGCTCACCTTCGATGGCCACTTGCACACTGGAGAAGTGTGCTCTTCACGGATGAATCGCGGAAGATGTACCGAGCAGATGGCAGACGTGTATGGCGTCGTGTGGGCGAGCGGTTTGCTGATGTCAACGTTATGAACAGAGTGCCCCATGGTGGCGGTGGGGTTATGGTATGGGCAGGCATAAGCTACAGACACTGAAAACAATTGCATTTTATCGATGACAATTTGAATGCACAGAGATCCTGAGGCCCATTGTCGTGCCATTCATCCGCTGCCTTCACCTCATGTTTCAGTATGATAATGCATGGCCCCATGTCACAGGGAACGGTACACAATTCCTGGAAGCTGAAAATGACCCAGTTCTTCCCTGGCCTGCATACTCACCAGACACATTGAGCATGTTTGGGATGCTCTGGATATCCAGCAACTTTGCACAGCCATTGAAGAGGAGTGGGACAACATTCCACAGGCCACAATCAACAGCCTGACCAACTCTATGTGAAGGAGATGTGTCACGCTGCATGAGGCAATTGATGGTCACACCAGATACTGACTGGTTTTCTGATCCACGCCCCTAACTTTCTTTTAAGGTATCTGTGACCAACAGATGCATATCTGTATTCCCAGTCATGTGAAATCCATAGATTAGGCCTAATAATGTATTTCCTTATATGAACTGTAACTCAAATTGTTGCATGTAGCGTTTATGTTTTTGTTAATAATAATAATAATAATAATAATGTGCCATTTAGTTCAGTATTATTCAGTATAATTAGTAGGAAACAACATTTCTCCTTTAGAAATGTAATTGTTTTTCCAAGTCAGTTTAATGCACTTTAGACTAAATCTTCATCAGCACATGGCGGCTCAGAGAATGCCACTGAGTAGCTAGTAAAACTTTCATTTTGGCATCAGTCCTCAAGAGAACATTCAAAACAATATTGTGACGAAGCGTGTAAACCATGAATAATATGTCCTTTACTTATAATAGAAAAATAGATATCTAGATACTTCATGAATGGTTGCTGCTACCGATTTCAAGATCCATGTGATAATTGATGGAGCTGCTGGGAAATCCACGTGTACCTGATTTGCAATGTAGTCAAAGTACAAAGTATGCTGTGCCGGAGGTTCGACTGAAGCCAAATCAGACGAAGTGATTGTTCGGATGGAATACAGTGCAAATGGAGCCATACTTCACAATCACTCTTTATTTTGGGCGGGACCAGCACCAAAAGTAGGGGGGAATATGTAAATAAATTCTTAACGTTAATTGGTCTATTATAATCAGATCGACGGGTGACGTTATGCGGTGGACCAAAATTACATCTCACCTGAACAAGCTGCAATTCCAGGCGTTTTTTTTTTTTCAAACAGCTCTTACACAAAAAGGGCATTATCAGAGTTTTCACAATTTCAGAGAGTTATTTCAACCTCATAGTGTGAAATATCTTTTTTTTTTTACAACAGGAAAAACATGTTTTTAACTGCACTGCCCCTTTAATTAACGTTATGAAATCAAATCAAATGTTATTTGTGATATGCGCCGAATACAACAGGTGTAGACCTTACCATGAAATGCTTACTTACCAGCCCTTAACCAACAATACAGTTCAAGAAATAGAGTTAGAGAAAGAGAGAGAAATGATTTATGCTGCTGCTCTTGCTTTTCACGAGAGTGGAGCATGGCGCATGTAGCTTGTTGTTGTTGATGGCCAATCATAAGTAATCAAAGCGGCAATAGGTTACAGTCATAGAGCCTCTGTGTTAAGCAAAAGTTAGGAGATATCTAATCAATGGAAGATGGAATTAAATGATGGAATTAAAAGCTAAAGGAGAAGGATAGGCTGCAACAACCAAGAGCCAACAGGTAGGCTGCTACTTTATATTCTAAATGGAGTTGTTGTTATTTGTAACTGTAGGTTGAGAAAGCGCATGCAGTACAGCCTTAGTTAACCTAGCTAGTGTAGTGTCTGAAGGTCTATTGATTTTGCTGATGTTTGCAAATGGTGTAATAGATGAACTTTACTCTGCTTTGCTGAAGCATTTGGAAAAGCATTGCTACATAGGTTTCTTGGAATAGAGGACATTTGGAGATATGTGAAAGCCGGGGATTGGTTTATTAAAATCACGCCATACTATGTCACATAGGATATAAATACCATGTCTTAAACAAAGGACTGAGAGAGAGACAACATATTGGATCAACAGATTGGCCGTTTCTCTCCAGATATAACTGCAGATATCTGTAAATTAATACTGTGAACTTTGATACAATAAATCTTTATAATCAAAGAACAGTGTAAGCGGACTTCTTATCATCACAGCATAATTAGCAACGTTGACTTGGACACCACACTAGCTAACATTATCTAGCTTAAAGGTGCAATATGCAGAAATCGGTCCGCCATTTCCTGGTTTCTAAAATTCGACTAGTTTGCCTAATTTCAGTTTCTGTGACGAAACAACCAATGTATAGTGTAGGTAATCATTGTACCATCTAAACCGCTATGAAATATATTTTCAATAAACAAAAATATAGTTTTTTCATGTCTTTGAAGCTGGTGTACAAAATCGAAAGTAAAAGACTCAAAAACAAAACTTAAGAATGGGAAGCATAGAAATAGCGCACATAGAACATATCTACCGCTTCTTAGACTTGCTTTCAATGAGAATGACAGATCTATAACTCATATTTCGCTCCCTCCTCCCTGCTCCCCATGTCACTAGCTCACAGTACAGCCCCTCCCCCGCCTGCTAGAGCAGCACCTCTCTCCCCCTCTCGCGCTTTATCAGCTCCGGTTAATAAAGTAGCTTAAAAAATTGTTTTCTGCTGTTTCCCTCACTCACCGGAATGGATCCGACCGGAACAGGTCTAGTTGTCCTCAGGTCCGTTCGGAACGGGTCTCTGTATTTAAAACATTTATTTATGCGTATCAGGTCCAGGTGGGAAAGCCCCAGGTCCATTTCAGAATGGGTCCAACTTCTATGGTCAAGTCATCTCAGCAGGCCTGTCAGACTGAATAGGCCTGTAGAGGAGGCTTATCCTCAATAGCCCTTTCCTGCAGTAAAATAACCTAGTGGTCTCATGGGTGGAGTGTTATTAATATTCTTCATAGTTTCATAATTAATAAACATTATTTCGAAAATCTGGTGTTTCTGTGTCAAACTGTTTTGTTATATTTCAGTCTTCTGTGATGACTCAGAATTGAATAAATTTCAACTCTATATCTGACATGGTGCAGGTGTCTTCTTTATTTTTAAGCTCATAACCATGTGTGTGAGGTGTATACTTTTGTTTCAAAGTAGATTTGTTTAAGACTACCAAGAGACACTCTGTGTGACCCTGATTTAGCCCACTGCAGTAAAAGGTTAAATAATGGCCAGCAGATTAGATGGAAAACTCAGCTGGGAAACTCTAAACAACTCTGCTCTCCTTCAGTTATGTCCTCCACACTCTGCAAAGTCACGTAGGACAGGCACAAACTCATAGAGAGTACTTCAGTCAGCTCAGGGAAGCAGCTGGACACATAGTAGGGGAGACCGGCGCACAAAGTAACACGGGCACAAAGTAACAACTAAATAACTCAAATTAGAAACCACTTAGAAAGCTGAAATTCAATGTGCTAATGCTTGGCTAGTGTATCCACATTACTAGGAAGTTTTGCGTGAATCCATAAATTGTTTTGGTTTTTCAGGTCAAATGTTTTATATTTTTGTTGCCTCTCTTTTTTTATTATTGACCTGGAACATTCCCCACGTACAGTATCTAATCGTATATCATTTTTATCAGTAAGAAGCAGTCTTTTGATTGGTATAGTTGATGACAATAATTATTGTTGTGTTTTCTTACAAGACCCAGATTAGACTCAGATTTGTAATGGGGGTACATTGCAACATTTGTTACAATTAACCCCGTACCTGAAATTCAATCTTTGCCAGTACAACTAAGATAATACGTTAGAAAAATAAAAATTAAGTAATATTCATACTATTGAATGCTGAAAGTATCTTATATAAAATATATACATTTTGGCTACTCTATTTTACATCTACCCCTGAGTCCATGTTGCAGCAATGAATAGAATGAACGACTGGGTCAAAACGACCAGCCTGTTTGGTTAGCAACTTCTGAACCTCAGAACTAACAACTGGCTTTTGCCCAGACTATATCATCTGGTGGAAGGATGAAATATAACTAATTTACTCATAAAAATTATGTTTTTAATGAAAACATGTCGGTAATCTTTAAATATGTTAAATATTTTGGCAACTGTTTTATAAAAGCAAAAACCCACTGGGCACAGATTTAATTTTTTAAAAACATTTGGTTGAGTTGTCAACTAACGTGAATTCAATGTGAAATCAACAAAATTATTTAGGCAAATCCAATCAGTTGATTCAGCGTCATCATATTTAATTTTGGGGGGTTGAAATGACGTGGAAACAACGTTGATTCAACCAGTTTATGCCCAGTGGGAAGGCCCTCGAACCCGGGAATTATCAGATGATAACTCCCTCCTAAGGGCTGTTTCCCGGCCCTTGGCTTTACCTCAGGCCTAAGAACAGCCCTTAGTCAGGACTTCACACAAGAATCCCCGGGTTCTCATGCCTTATTGCTTAAACAATCACTGCTGATACTGACATGCAATTGGTCTGTCTAAGTAAGTAAATCAGTAGATGTTCCAAAATAGAATGCCGAAAGCATGTCATAGAATAACTTGAATGTCAGTATTTATTCATTTTGAGTTCAGGAGGGGGAAGAGGATGGGTCGAGGGCTTGTGCATGGGCTCTGTGGGTGGCTCTAATGGATCTCTTTATACAATCCCACCTACAGCTAACCATTCTTCATTCATCTCAGACAGCACAAGAGGGAATGATTGCTTTGAGAGTAAAAGTATGTACTGTAGCACAAAATTATTACTTTAAAGGGGAAGTTCACCCATTTGTCATCCCCCAGACAGTGTTTAGGTCCATTGCTTGAGTATTGCGAATTCTATCATCACCCCCCATAGAAACCCCATTAATCGTCAAAGTCCATCATAAATACCTTCAAAAGACACCACTCGTGTCACGATCGTTCATGAACAGGACGGACCAAGGCGCAGCGTGATATGCATACATGTTTATTTGGAACTAATAAACACAACGACAAAACATTAAACAAACGATACGTGAAGTCCAAGGCAGCACAGCACAACATACCTTAACACGGAACAAGATCCCACCACTAACTAGTGCCAATAGGCTGCCTAAGTATGATCCCCAATCAGAGACAACGAGCGACAGCTGCCTCTGATTGGGAACCACACCGGCCAACATAGATCTAGAAATACTAGAACTAAACATAGAAAATGCAACATAGAAAATCACACAGAAAATACACACCCTGACTCAACAAATACGAGTCCCCAGAGTCAGGGCGTGACAACTCGGGCCTCCCATGGCCGCAATAGTCCTTGTAATGAAATTCTCAACAATTATTTTACTAACTTATTTCAGTAGGCTAACATTTACCGATATATATATTTTTTTCGCATTGAAATTCAGGAAGTATATTAATGCGTGCCGCGAGTCGGGACTTGGTCGGAACTTCCGAGGTGGGGGTAGTTTACCATTTTTATAATGGTACAGTTGTGCCTTACCGTTTTGAGCCAGAGTTCAAAAATACAAATACAAATACAACAAAAACATAGCTAGATCTCTCTCTCTCTGCTGTTTCTCCTTAATTAAAAAAATGAATTTGTTCAAAACTGTTCAACTATTGTCTTTCTCTTTGAGTCACCTACTCACTACATTTTATTTTATGCTCTACAGTGCTAGCTAGCTGTAGCTCATGCTTTCAGTACTAGATTCATTCTCTGATCCTTTGATTGGGTGTACAACATGCTGCAAGAGCTCTGATAGGTTGGAAGTCATCATAATTACTGCGTAAGTCTATGGAAGGGGGTGAGAACCATGAGCCTCCTAGGTTTTGTATAGAAGTCAATGTACCCAGAGGAGGACGGAAAATAGCTGTCACCATGGTGCTACACCATGGTGCTACCCCAGAGAGTACTGTTGAGGATACTGTAGACCTTCATTGCAAAACACTGTGTTTTAATCAGTTATTTGGTGACGTGAATATATTTAGTATAGTTTTGTCTAAAAATGATCACTTTTTTTAATGTTTCACTCTTTAATGTCCCTGCTGTCAGGAGTGGGACCAGCTGATTCCCATAATGAAGAAGGTTGAGAATCAGACCGACGATGCAGAAGAACAAGACGTGTGTCTGTGTAAACACTCAGATTTTCCAGCTATCATCAATCCTGGGGTTCTGGATAAGTTTTTCTGAATGCCCAGGATCAACTGGAAGCTACTTGCCACACCTGACGGCCATAATGGGAAGCTCTCTGAAGTGTAAGTGTTAGGATATATATTACTCTCTATGATGCAAATGAGTAGCTAATAGCTACCTAATCACACCCAACTGTATTTTCTAGTAACCTGCCTACACTCCATACTGTAACTGGCTACTGTAGTCTCCCCTTCAAGTTTGTCTGACAATGATGACATGCTGGCTAGGTAAACAGTGTCTAGAACAAGTGGATGCACCATAGAAATAGAATGTATGGGATGTGCACTTCACAATATGGTCTAAATAAACAATAATATATATTACCAAACAGTGTAAGAAGTACTGTATAAAGTCGAAATTGGTAGTGAACAACATGTTGCTTGTAATTGCCAGTCTAGCTTTTATACCACTAATATCCTGATTAGCCTGTAAACCCATACACTAAAGAGGAAGACAAACAGCCTCACACTTGACCACTCACACCCTTTTAACGATGAGTTGGCTATACAGTCTTCAAGTATACAAGACCAAGAGAGCTGTCAATAGTTTTGTGCCATCATCAATACGGCTTATAAATGTATAGGCCTAATGATCCCTGAGTCTATTGTTATGTATTTATTTTCTGTCTCTTGTCTAGACAATACAGACTGGTTTCCTACAGGATCACTTAGGAGTCGATGCTGAGGAGAGAATGTCTCAGTACTCCGCAACAATTCGATCTAAATACCATGTGAGAGAAGTGGGAGCTCAGGTTGATAGACGAGTGCAGGTGGTCTACAAAGCAGTCATACTGTACGTGCAACAGGTGTGAAATGGTGATAGGTAACAATGCTTCGTAGGTGACTGTTGTTGATGTGTTCAGAGGGTCCCTGGTTCCAGCGGAGGCTGGGGCAAAGACAAGGATGGAAGCAATGTGGGCAGTATAGCAGCTTAAAATGAAGTGTAACACCTAGTAAATTACATTGTACTTATGCAGACATTACATGTGCTCTGTGGCATACTAGTGTGTTTATCCTCCATCTTGGATGGCGCTTCCAGTAGCCTTAAAATAAGGGCCAGGATGTCAGGCAGTGGAGGCTCCTCAGAGGAGGAAGGGGAGGACCATCCTCCTCAGTGAATTTCATTTTTGTATTTTTTGTAAAACATTGAAAAAAATATCATGAACAGCACTGACCGCCACTGATGTCAGGATGGGTAATGTACTATAGAAGTACATATTAATTACAAGTAATTACCCCTCAAGAAGATACACTTCATTGTAAATAGCTAAATCCTGTGTAACACCTAGCAATTACATTGTACTTATGTAGATATTATATGTACTTATGGGTTTATCCTCTCACTTGGATGGCAAGGAGGGTCAAGTTGTTATTTTTTTATTATAATTGTACATCTTTGTCATTTTAGCAGATGCTCTTATCCAGAGCAATTAGGGTTAAGTGCCTTACTCAAGAGCACGTCGACAGATTTTTCACTTAGTCTGCTCGTGGAAACCGCTAGGCTACTTGTCGCAATAACATCTGTCCACAAGAGATTACAAGCTTGTGACAGTTATTATTGAATCGGATGCAGCTGAGAAGAAGCTAAACACTAAATTGGGGGATTTAATGGAAACCTGCCCATTTATAAAAGCATGATAACAAGCATTTGTTGTTACAACTATGTGATTACAGACTGTATTTACCACCAGTTACATGTTGTTATTACAGTGTAACTATGAGTTATTACAATTAACTACAATAGCTGTTATCGTGTAATTACACTGTAATAAGGACCCTTAAAATGAAGTGTTACCAATTTAAATATAAAATGGGTAATATAGGGATCAGTGGCGGCCACTGATTGGCTGAATATCTGCAGCGCGAGGTGGTTGGAGTTGTCAACAAAGCAGCATGACAGAAATATGATGGCAAGTTTTCGAACTACTGCTGCCACTGTTTTGAAAATATTAGATTATACTATTTACAATGAGCAGTCAGCTCACGAACGGGTGCCCCAGGGAGAACGCAACAAGCATGCAGATGCAATAAGTGAAAACACATTATCTAACTGGGGATAGCTAGCTAACAATGTCACAAAGCATGATGCACTAGACAGTTAACTATCATTCTGAAATAACTTCATATTTCCGATTTAGTCAGATATTAGCAAGGGAGCTAACTAGATAGCAAGCTACTTATCAAAGGTAGATAACTGGTAATTTGACCCAAAAATCATAACTGATTAATTTGACCCAAAAATCATAACTGATTAATTTGACCAAAAAATCGGCCAAACTATTTCTCAATGTTTACAAAATGTACTGTAGCAGGCTAGTTAATTTGATCATGCTTTGTGATACACCCGGTTTTATTCTGTTTTAGTCCACACAACATTTCGCCCTGTCACCTAAAGTAGAACCTGATGATGAACATGGGGGGAAACAATAAAATTGGCCAGCAGTGGAGGCTTCTCACAGGAAGAAGGGGAGGACCATCATCCTCAGTGAATTTCATAAACATTTTAATAGAGAAAAATTTGAAAAAAGTATATTAAATATATTCATGTCATCAAATCATTGATTAAAACACATTGTTTTGCAATGAAGGTTTACAGTAGCCTCACAGCACTCTGTAGGGTAGCAACATGGTGTAGCCGGAGGACAGCTAACTTCCGTCCTCCTCTTGGTACATTGACTTCAATACAAAACCTAGGAGGCTCTTGGTTCTCACCCCCTTCCATAGACTTACACAGTAATTGTGACAACTTCAGGAGGACATCCTCCAACCTATCAGAGCTCTTGCAATCAATCAAATGATCAGAGAATGAGTCTAGTACTGAAAGCATAAGCTACAGCTAGCTAGCACTGCAGTGCATAACATGTGGTGAGTAGTTGGCTCAAAGAGAGAGAAAGACAATAGTTGAACAGTAAGAGAGAGAGAGAGAGAGAGAGAGAGAGTGAGAGAGAGAGAGAGAAAAAAACTTTCACTTAGCTACGAGCTAGTTTAGCCTACTCAAACACCCGGCTCAAACAGAGAGGGATGCTATGTTAACTAGCTGGCTATGGCTATCCAACACTGGAACTCTTCAAAGGTAAGCTTTTGGTTTTATTCATTTATTTCCACCGGGGCCCGGCGGTGTAACTGCTAAACTACTTTCTGACTGTACACTGTACTGCATGATTGTAGCAGGTTTATTGTTAGTTTTAGTATGTTGACTATGATGTGACAATGATGTAGGCTGTGTTTAGCGGTTAGTGGTCATGATATGAAGGTTTGGCTTGGAAAGATTTTCTCGCCTGGTCACAGACAGCTGATGTGTTGTGCACTGAAGTCCACAAGCGAAGGGAAAAGGTGAGAGGAGGAGAGCGCTCAGATAGTTGCAAGAAGGAATTATATATACCACGAGCAAAGTGATCATGCTGTTTTATGTGGCTGCTATGAAAGTGAACTGTGTTTGTGTGTGATCAGGGGTGTATTCATTCCGCTGATTCTATTGGAAAACGTTTCTATGATCTAAGGATTATACAGTGTGTCTCTGTTACAGTATGTTAATATTTTAAATTGTATATAACTGCCTTAATGTTGCTGGACCCCAGGAAGAGTAACTGCTGCCTTGGCAGCAGCTAATGGGGATCCTTAATAAATACAAATACAAATAGCCACAACACAACAAGCCGTATATTTGGCATGCATGCTGCCCAAATTGCAGCCTTCCCCACTGTAGGCAATCGGTAACTGCCAAAATAAAGGAAATACTATAGTAAATGAGGGATACAAAGTTTATGTTATGGTGTGGGGTGCATTTTCCTGGCATGGTTTAGGTCCACTTGTAGAATCTATGCCAAGACACATTGAAGCTGTTCTGGTAGCTCGTGGTGGCACAACACCCTTTTAAGACACATTATGTTGGTGTTTCCTTTATTTTGGCAGTTACCTGTATGCGCTTGTGATAACATTTTATCCACAGTAATGTTTTAGAAACTACTGATCCTCTGTGGCTAAATTATGCTCTCTGGTGTATTTTAAACATTGAGATCGGGCTCCTGTGGTTGGATTAAGAAAAACATTCTTTTTTTGTATGTTTTTTTTGCCTCTTGGGCTCACTATGGGCTTGGGCCCAGCCCCTGACTCACACAATTGACCAGTCACATTTATTTATTATGCAGTTTATTTTATTTTATTTTATTAATCAGTTACCCAATCAAGGCAGGGCCCCCCAGTTACCCACGTGGTCCCTCTATCTCCTCTCCTCCCCCGATCTGACGATTAGCAGAGCGGCAGCAGGCAGCAGCAGGCTGTCTACAGTCATTGAGAGCGGGCTCCTGAATCCTCCTGTGGTTGGCGGTTGCAGTAAAAAAATAGAAAATAAATACTACATATCTAATATATACTGTATATACTGTATAATATACACTGTATATATGTATATTAATTTTTGGTACATTATTTTGTAGCTTTTTCTTTGCTGCATCTTGGGGCTCTCATAGGCCTGGGCACAGGGGCTTCAGCACCGGTAATCCCCTGCATTAATCCGGTTCTGCACGTACAGATAATTCAGCAACATAAATTTGAAGGACAGCTGTTGCTAAGTCTGTGTAAAGCCAGCATGGAGTGGGTTCTAGGCAAAAACTTTCCAATCCTAGAAACATTCAGTCTCAAACCTTTTCTATCAGAGAAAACGATCAAACCCGAAGCTCAATCTTCAATCAAGGTTATTAAGAGACTGGTATTAATGAGAGATATCAGGGATTGGACAGTGTGCCCTTTATCAGTGTCCAGAATCTCTTCCAAATTACCAAAGAGTGCTAAACAAGTTTGGTGGTGTACACACACACATACTTTACAGTGCAGGGATCAGTGTGTTCATGTAAAGCATGAAAAGTTGAAATAAAACCTGATTTGTGGGTAGTTATATTGCTGTGCTAACCCCTTTGGCATTATCATTCATAACCACCAGTCGGCTGTGCTAAGTATTTGGCCATTAACGTCCCTACTCACCCTGCCTGCCCAGCGTTCCATCTCAAGCAAAATTATTTTCAAGAGAGGCTGACTGTCTGACAAGTGGAGCATTTTGTCAATGTAATGGCTTGATCAGCAATGCATCAGCATTTCTGTATAAATCCTCAGCCACATTGTTTTATTACAGCTCACTTTCTCAAACATGCCTCCAGCCATCACAATTAGAGGCAATAGGACTATTGGGGTGTCTGCAAAATGAATATCTACTCCATGACACCATCTGAGAAACACAGAAGAACAACCTGATGCAGAGACAGGCTGGGGGGGGGGCACAGAGTGAGTGGCCTGAAGACATGCACACGGGCTGCCTCCAGGTATTTTTGCTTTCTATGTAATGAATGAAAACGTAATATCCCTGAGAGTGAAGGAATCAGATTAGCCTGGTAGGGAAAGGGCAGGGGCATACAGGCCAATGGATCTTTGTTTGGCATCAATTTATCAAATCAAATATCAAATACCATGTCTTGGGAGAGAGCTGCGAGATGTAAGATTTTGACTCCTTTGTGTGTTGTTGTTTGTAGGAAAATCCTATTAAAGGTGGACACAGCAATTTGACATCACTATAATTCAGCGGGGTGACTTCCTGCTTATGGAAAACAACAACCATCCAACCATGGGCCAAATACGCACAGCACCAATGTCACATATTTAAAGGAGCAGCTAATGTCCTGCAGGTCAATATCACAAGGCTCTCAGGCTAGCACACTGAATTCCATGTCAAGAGGCATTATGGAATTTAATTTTTCGATGCATATCTCTTCAAGGAATGCAAAAGTGTTCCTGTGATTTGTAACGTGCCCACTCTACAACACTTCGCCAAATGGAGAGAGTTAATTCCACCCAGGCACTCTCTGCTCCTGTTTCATTGACTTTAATCAATCACAGTTGTCACACAACTATGTGCACTGATTACTTGCTACTCCCAAACCACTTCTCTGCTCAGTAAATGGCTGTAATAATCCCAGTCCTTTTTCAGGTTCAGAGAGAGAGAGAGAGAGTGGAAAGAAGCGAGAGAAGGAGAGAGGGAGTGCTTGAAAGGCAAGAAGGTACAGAGAGAACAAAAGAGAGGGATGGAGATGATGGTGGCAGATGAGGTGATGGAACTTAACTGGTTGTGATGGAGAGGCACGTGTTGAGGCAGATGCTAACTTTTCAACCAACAGACATAAACAACTTGCAAATTACCCACTCATCTGAAGCCTTCAATCTGTGAGAGTAAAAAAACATAAGGTTTCTGATCCTCCAGTTCTGAACATTCTGTTTGAATTGGAGACTTTTTGGCTCACAAATGTAAGAGGTGTACTCCATTCATTTCTGACACACAGAGTGACATTTTGTACATTTCATATTGGCTGTGAAAGGGAAAGAGTGTGGAAGATGGAAGGGAGGAAAGTCTGGCAAAGAAATGTGTATTGATGAGGGGGAAAACATCACACTTCTAAATGGTTCGGAGACAAGGGAGCTGAACAGTGTCAAATACCAAATGATAGGAGCTGAAGAATCGCAACAGTTGCAACACCACTGAAATGTAATGGTGTAGAATTTTTTCAATCAGACAGTACATAAACACATGGCTGCAGGAAGATGTTTTGGGTTGTGGGTGCTGGACGATGGGGGGAGTGGGGGTTAAGGTGTTGAGAAGTATTTTACTCCACTCATACAGGAGTAATAAAGGCCTAGTTCACTAATTTTGTGAGAATTGTATTTTATTTTAATTTAGATTTATCAGTGGGTGCTGCACCCTCAGAATTCCTACTTAAACAGCAATCTCTGTGCTTTGTGCAATGTTTTTCTAATTGCTCTCTCTTCATTCACCATCCTCCGGTACAATACCTCAGCATTGGCAGACTGCCAGTGAAAGGGGAGGCAATAATATTTCAGAAGTTATAGGTATTTTCAAATAACTATTACAATTGCAGCCCAAAATAGAGACGTGATTCTACAGGTAGAGGCAAGAGTAGAAACAAACAAACACAGCACTAATATCACTCATGCCCTTGTGTAAACTGTGTTTCTGCCCTTATGTTTCCATTAACTTTGGGGTGGCAAGGCAACGTCATTACAAACATGTTAAGTCTACAGTATGCTTCTTATGGATCACTTCCCTATCTAAAGTATGATCTCCTTTGAAATCATTACCTCTCTCTTACACTGCATAAACTTTACAATCATACTATTTACTCAACATGTCCTACCTCAGGCGCAACTGGACCATATTAGCTGTTGGAGACCATGGTGCACTATATCGGGGGGGGGGGGGGAACAGAGGGGCACACAGCTACACACACTCATCACAGGAGAGATGGTGTAGCATCCAGCCCAGTAAATAGAAACCAAGCCTGGCGTGATCAATAGGACTAATACAGGATTAGGCTTGTAGCCTGCGCTGGCCTTATGTTCATGTGTGTGCTTCTGTCTTAAAAGGGTGTTGGGCCACCATGAGCTGCCAGAACAGCTTCAATGTGCCCTGTATCCCTCATTTACTCAAGTGTTTCCTTTATTTTGTCAGTTACCAGTTGCCTACAGTGGGGAAGACTGTAACTCTCTGAGAGAAGTCAAGTAAATTAGCATACAGAGTCCTGAGGAACACGAGTGTGCTCCCCTGGTTCTATAGGGGGAAGCAGTAAGTGCCACAGAGAGACAGGCAGTGTGGTGCCCAGATAAGAGACGACAGGACAGAACCAGAGGCTAGCTGTACATTTCAGATCCGTCTGACGAGGTGAGGCCAGGAAGAGTCAGAGGAAGAAACAGTGTCCCCACATAGCGGAATGCATGTGACTCCTGTTACCTTGTTGTGACTACTGCTGTTAACGCCTCAGGTACTTGAGAGTGAACACCTAAGCAAACAAACACTGTGTCTTCAAACCCTCAGGCTCCAGGCTGACTCACTGCACGCTATCTCCTCATCGGAAACATCTGTGAAGGGGGTTTAGTATATCTTCTTTAGAACTTCTTTGACTTAGCATATACTATTATGGGAAAGTACGTTGTGCAATCCTCTGTTGGCGTTTGCTCTTACTTTTTTATAGCTCGATAGATGGCTAAGGGAGTAGAGTAATGTGTTGATGTATGTGACATTACAACCCAGTACCATAAAATAACTGTTCTATTACCTCATCTACTACACTACACACCATCCCAAAAATATTCATAAGTGAATTGTGATTGTGAGCCCTTTCATGCTAAACTGTAGTGTCTCTGATTGATTCATTTCTATATCAAGACAGAGGGGTGCTGTACCTCGGAGATTATTCTGACCTTCTCAAACAGAATGAAAAGATTAGTAGTGGCGATGAGGGCTCCTACATGCCTGACAAGAATATCTGACAAGATAGCACAGATAGAGGGGAATGAGGAGAGAAACAGAGGAGAAAGAGAGAGACGAGGAGAGAGAGAACGAGAGAGAGAGAGAGCGAGAGGTGGGTGGGTGGGTGCATCCACTCAGGCGTCCCATCCAAAACTGGCTTCCTTCTTGACAGGAGAGAGGTGAACGTGAGAGGAAAGGAGAAGAAAATAGGAATGTAAGACAGATCAAAAGAAAGCACAGGCTGAGAAGGAGAAGTGAGAGGGAAACTGCCAAAATAAAGGAAACCCCAACATAAAGCGTCTTAATAGGGCGTTGGGCCACCACGAGCCGCCAAAACAGCTTCAATGTGCCATGGCATAGATTCTACAAGTGTCTGGAACTCTATTGGAGGGATGATGGTGGTGGAAAATGCTGTCTCAGGCGCCGCTCCAGATTCTCCAATAAGTGTTCAATTGGGTTGAGATCTGGTGACTGAGACGCACACACACACTTACACACACACACCCTTTAAACCCCCTATGCTCCTTTGAGACCATGGAAGCCAAAATAATGGGCAACCGGGCATTGTTATACTGACCCTAAGCATGATGGGATATCAATTGCTTAGTTAACTCACCTGTGTGGAAACACCTGCTACATTGTATCCCTCATTTACTCAAGTGTTTCCTTTATTTTGGCAGTTACCTGTACATCCTCTCCACAATACCAAGCTGTGAAGTTAGGTTTCACGGTTTGTGTGTAGTTTTATAAAACTACTAGCGTGTATCAAATCCTTCTGCCTGTGCCTCACAGACAGACACAATCTGGAAACATACCATGATACTGTCCTCCCAGGTGTCTCCACAATGACTCACTGACTGTCTCGGTCACAATCATAACCATGTGTGTCTTATAACAGGACAATCATGGCATCTCATGTAGTGATGGGGATTTATTTTTATACAGTTACATATTGGGCTATCATTTGACAAGATATATCACAATATTATTTTCAACAATGTAAGAAAATTATTTTTGCTCTAGTCAGTTGTACCTGCTACAAAAAATTTTTCCTTAATAGCTTGTTCTACATCTTCTTTTTAAATAGTGAGCCAAATTTTTTTCAGCAGTTTTATTTCTATGACTCATCCAAACATGGCTCTCTTTTCCCTCAGCAGCAGACATTTGTTTTGGTGAAGCACCAGTGCACCTAGAAAAAAAATCACGCAGATAATAATTGTTGTAATGTTTAGATTTATTTGTTAACATCATGGTTGTACCATTACTACAGCGAAAACAGCCATTCTAAAACTATGTTGGGGGGGGGGGGGATTACGAACTGGCATATGGAATTGTTTTATGATGGTCATACCATGGATCATTTAGCTATTTGATTTAGAATTTTAGGACCCCTTTAGGAAAAAAAATTTAAATCTAGAAAATATTAAATTTGGCCTTGAGTACCAAATCCCGTAGAAACGCATTGAATAACACATTCATAAATGACTCTCTTTTTTTTATCATAAGGAATAGGGTTTTGAAGTGTCTGTCCTATATATAAGAAAGCTCAGGAAATATATATACAGTGGGGGAAAAAAGTATTTAGTCAGCCACCAATTGTGCAAGTTCTCCCACTTAAAAAGATGAGAGAGGCCTGTAATTTTCATCATATGTACACGTCAACTATGACAGAGAAATTGAAAAATTTCCAGAAAATCACATTGTAAGATTTTTTATGAATTTATTTGCAAATTATGGTGGAAAATAAGTATTTGGTCAATAACAAAAGTTTCTCAATACTTTGTTATATACCCTTTGTTGGCAATGACACAGGTCAAACGTTTTCTGTAAGTCTTCACAAGGTTTTCACACACTGTTGCTGGTATTTTGGCCCATTCTTCCATGCAGATCTCCTCTAGAGCTGTGATGTTTTGGGGCTGTTGCTGGGCAACACGGACTTTCAACTCCCTCCAAAGATTTTCTATGGGGTTGAGATCTGGAGACTGGCTAGGCCACTCCAGCCCCATGAAATGCTTCTTACGAAGCCACTCCTTCGTTGCCCGGGCGGTGTGTTTGGGATCATTGTCATGCTGAAAGACCCAGCCACGTTTCATCTTCAATGCCCTTGCTGATGGAAGGAGGTTTTCACTCAAAATCTCACGATACATGGCCCCATTCATTTTTTCCTTTACACGGACCAGTCGTCCTGGTCCCTTTGCAGAAAAACAGCCCCAAAGCATGATGTTTCCACCCCCATGCTTCACAGTAGGTATGGTGTTCTTTGGATGCAACTCAGCATTCTTTGTCCTCCAAACACGACGAGTTGAGTTTTTACCAAAAAGTTATATTTTGGTTTCATCTGACCATATGACATTCTCCCAATCCTCTTCTGGATCATCCAAATGCACTCTAGCAAACTTCAGACGGGCCTGGACATGTACTGGCTTAAGCAGGGGAACACGTCTGGCACTTCAGGATTTGAGTCCCTGGCGGCGTAGTGTGTTACTGATGGTAGGCTTTGTTACTTTGGTCCCAGCTCTCTGCAGGTCATTCACTAGGTCCCCCCGTGTGGTTCTGGGATTTTTGCTCACCGTTCTTGTGATCATTTTGACCCCACGGGGTGAGATCTTGCGTGGAGCCCCAGATCGAAGAAGATTATCAGTGGTCTTGTATGTCTTCCATTTCCTAATAATTGCTCCCAAAGTTGATTTCTTCAAACCAAGCTGCTTACCTATTGCAGATTCAGTCTTCCCAGCCTGGTGCAGGTCTGCAATTTTGTTTCTGGTGTCCTTTGACAGCTCTTTGGTCTTGGCCATAGTGGAGTTTGTAGTGTGACTGTTTGAGGTTGTGTCTTTTATACTGATAACAAGTTCAAACAGGTGCCATTAATACAGGTAACGAGTGGAGGACAGAGGAGCCTCTTAAAGAAGAAGTTACAGGTCTGTGAGAGCCAGAAATATTGCTTGTTTGTAGGTGACCAAATACTTATTTTCCACCATAATTTGCAAATACATTCATTAAAAATCCTACAATGTGATTTTCTGGAGAAAAAAAATCTCAATTTCTCTGTCATAGTTGACGTGTACATATGATGAAAATTACAGGCCTCTCTCATATTTTTAAGTGGGAGAACATGCACAATTGGTGGCTGACTAAATACTTTTTTCCCCCACTGTATACAGTAAGGGAAAAAAGTATTTGATCCCCTGCTGATTTTCTACGTTTGCCCACTGACAAAGAAATGATCAGTCTATTATTTTAATGGTAGGTTTATTTGGAAAAAAACCAGAAAAACCTATGTCAAAAATGTTATAAATTGATTTGCATTTTAATGAGGGAAATAAGTATTTGACCCCCTCTCAATCAGAAAGATTTCTGGTACCCAGGTGTCTTTTATACAGGTAACGAAATGAGATTAGGAGCACCTAATCTCAGCTTGTTACCTGTATAAAAGACACCTGTCCACAGAAGCAATCAATCAATCAGATTCCAAACTCTCCACCATGGCCAATACCAAAGAGCTCTCCAAGGATGTCAGGGACAAGATTGTAGACCTACACAAGGCTGGAATGGGCTACAAGACCATCGCCAAGCAGCTTGTTGAGAAGGTGACAACAGTTGGTGCGATTATTTGCAAATGGAAGAAACACAAAATAACTGTCAATCTCCCTCTGCCTGGGGCTCCATGCAAGATCTCACCTCGTGGAGCTGCAATGATCATGAGAACGGTGAGGAATCAGCCCAGAACTACACGGGAGGATCTTGTCAATGATCTCAAGGCAGCTGGGACCATAGTCACCAAGAAAACAATTGGTAACACACTACGCCGTGAAGGACTGAAATCCTGCAGCGTCCGCAAGGTCCCCCTGCTCAAGAAAGCACATATACATGCCCGTCTGAAGTTTGCCAATGAACATCTGAATGATTCAGAGGAGAACTGGGTGAAAGTGTTGTGGTCAGATGAGACCAAAATTGAGCTCTTTGGCATCAACTCAACTCGCCGTGTTTGGAGGAGGAGGAAAGAACCCCAAGAACACCATCCCCACCGTCAAACATGGAGGTGGAAACATTATGCTTTGGGGGTGTTTTTCTGCTAAGGGGATAGGACAACTTCACCGCATCAAAGGGACGATGGACGGGGCCATGTACCATAAAATCTTGGGTGAGAACCTCCTTCCCTCAGCCAGGGCATTGAAAATGGGTTGTGGATGGGTATTCCAGCATGACAATGACCCAAAACACACGGCCAAGGCAACAAAGGAGTGGCTCAAGAAGAAGCACATTAAGGTCCTGGAGTGGCCTAGCCAGTCTCCAGACCTTAATCCCATAGAAAATCTGTGGAGGGAGCTGAAGGTTCGAGCTGCCAAACGTCAGCCTCGAAACCTTAATGACTTAGAAAAGATCTGCAAAGAGGAGTGGGACAAAATCCCTCCTGAGATGTGTGCAAACCTGGTGGCCAACTACAAGAAACGTCTGACCTCTGTGATTGCCAATAAGGGTTTTGCCACCAAGTACTAAGTCATGTTTTGCAGAGGGGTCAAATACTTATTTCCCTCATTAAAATGCAAATAAATTTATAACATTATTGACATGCGTTTTTCTGGATTTTTTTGTTGTTATTCTGTCTCTCACTGTTCAAATAAACCTACCATTAAAATTATAGACTGATCATTTCTTTGTCAGTGGGCAAACGTACAAAATCAGCAGGGGATCAAATACTTTTTTCCAATCACAGAGGTCAGACGTTTCTTGTAGTTGGCCACCAGGTTTGCACACATCTCAGGAGGGGTTTTGTCCCACTCCTCTTTGCAGATTTTCTCCAAGTGATTAAGATTTCGAGGCTGACGTTTGGCAACTCGAACCTTCAGCTCCCTCCACAGATTTTCTATGGGATTAAGGTCTGGAGACTGGCTAGGCCACTCCAGGACCTTAATGTGCTTCTTCTTGAACCACTCCTTTGTTGCCTTGGCCGTGTGTTTTGGGTCATTGTCATGCTGGAATACACATCCATGACCCATTTTCAATGCCTTGGCTGAGGGAAGGAGGTTCTCACCCTAGATTTGACAGTACATGGCCCCGTCCATCGTCCCTTTGATGCGGTGAAGTTGTCCTGTCCCCTTAGCAGAAAAAACACCCCCAAAGAGCAATGTTTCCACCTCCATGTTTGACGGTGGGGATGGTGTTCTTGGGGTCATAGGCAGCATTCCTCCTCCTCCAAACACGGCGAGTTGAGTTGATGCCAAAGAGCTCGATTGTGGTCTCATCTGACCACAACACTTTCACCCAGTTCTCCTCTGAATCATTCAGATGTTCATTGGCAAACTTCAGATGGCCCTGTATATGTGCTTTCTTGAGCAGGGTGGACCTTGCGGGCGCTGCAGGTTTTCAGTCCTTCATGGCGTAGTGTGTTACCAATTGTTTTCTTGGTGACTATGGTCCCAGCTGCCTTGAGATCATTGACAAGATCCTCCCGTGTAGTTCTGGGCTGATTCCTCACCGTTCTCACGATCATTTCAACTCCACGAGGTGAGATCTCGCATGGAGCCCCAGGCCGAGGGAGATTGACAGTTATTTTGTGTTTCTTCCATTTGCGAATAATCGCACCAACTGTTGTCACCTTCTCACCAAGCTGCTTGGCGATGGTCTTGTAGCCCATTCCAGCCTTGTGTAGGTCTACAATCTTGTCCCTGACATCCTTGGAGAGCTCTTTGGTCTTGGCCATGGTGGAGAGTTTGGAATCTGATTGATTGATTGCTTCTGTGGACAGGTGTCTTTTATACAGGTAACAAACTGAGATTAGGAGCACTCCCTTTAAGACTGTGCTCCTAATCTCAGCTCGTTACCTGTATAAAAGACACCTGGGAGCCAGAAATCTTTCTGATTGAGAGGGGGTCAAATACTTATTTCCCTCATTAAAATGCAAATCAATTTATAACATTTTTGACATGCATTTTTCTGGATTTTTTTGTTGTTATTCTGTCTCTCACTGTTCAAATAAACCTACCATTAAAATTATAGACTGAACATTTCTTTGTCAGTGGGCAAACGTACAAAATCAGCAGGGGATCAAATACTTTTTTCTCTCACTGTATAGTGGCTTGCGAAAGTGTTCACCCCCCTTGGCATTTTTCCTATTTTGTTGCAATACAACCTGGAATTAAAATTGATTTTTGGGGGGTTTGTATCATTTGATTTACACAACATGCCTACCACTTTGAAGATGCAAAATATTTTTTCTTGTGAAACAAACAAGAAATAAGACAAAAAAACAGAATACTTGAACGACCATAACTATTCACCCCATATAACCAAATCCTGATCTGTACTTTTCCGCAACTTTGTCCCTGATCTGTTTGGAGAGCTCCTTGGTCTTCATGGTGCCGCTTGCTTGGTGGTGCCCCTTGCTTAGTGGTGTTGCAGACTCTGGGGCCTTTCAGAACAGGTGTATATATACTGAGATAATGTGACAGATCATGTGACACTTAGATTGCACACAGGTGGACTTTATTTAACTAATTATTTGACTTCTGAAGGTAATTGGTTGCACCATATCTTATTTAGGGCCTTCATAGCAAAGGGGGTGAATACATATGCACGCACCACTTTCCGTTATTCATTTTTAGAATTTTTTTAAACAAGTAATTTTTTTCATTTCAATTCACCAATTTTGACTATTTTGTGTATGTCCATTACATGAAATCCAAATAAAAATCAATTTAATTTACAAGTTGTAATGCAACAAAATAGGAAAAACGCCAAGGGGGCTGAATACTTTTGCAAGGCACTGTATATATACAGGTGTGGAAAAACATGAATGACAGCCATTCCATTCCAGTGTCTGTTGACTTCCAACACAGGCACACCTCATTCTACTGAATTAGGTACTGATTAGGTGATCACCTGAACCAAATCTTACTTAACGAGGAAAAGTATAAAAACCACTGCTGTGGTCATCACTATCCTCTTGCAATAGGACCAGCTGGATGGCAAAAACAGTGCTAATAGTACCTCAAAAGTAATATTAATAAAAAAATAACTATTGACCATGCCAAAAGAGTTGAAAAGGAAAGTTTTGAGTGAGGAAAAGAAGGGTTCAATTCTGGCTTTACTGGCAGAGCGATACAGTGAGCGTCAGGTTGCTTCCATCCTTAAAATTTAAAAGATGGCGGTTCATAAGAACAAGGTCAAGCAGCAGACTTTGGGGACAACAAAGCTACAGACCGGCAGAGGGCGAAAACGACTCTCTGCTGACCGGGATGACCGCCAACTCGGTCAATTCGAATGTCACTCAACAACCATAGGATGACATCAAGTGACCTACAAAAAGAATGGCAAACGGCAGCTGGGGTGAAGTGCATGGCGAGGACGGTTCAAAACAGGCTCCTAGGGGCAGGGCTGATGTCGTGCAAAGC
Organism: Coregonus clupeaformis; assembly: GCF_020615455.1. Taxonomy (NCBI): domain Eukaryota; kingdom Metazoa; phylum Chordata; class Actinopteri; order Salmoniformes; family Salmonidae; genus Coregonus; species Coregonus clupeaformis. The sequence continues at coordinate 30,818,903 of NC_059215.1, read as the reverse complement.
TAGAAAAGGACTGGAGTAAGGTCATCTTCTCTGATGAGTCCAATTTTCAGCTTTGCCCAACACCTGATCATCTAATGGTTAGAGGGAGACCTGGAGAGGCCTACAAGCCACAGTGTCTCGCACCCACTGTGAAATTTGGTGGAGGATCGGTGATGATCTGGGGGTGCTTCAGCAAGGCTGGAATCGGGCAGATTTGTCTTTGTAAAGGACGCATGAATCAAGCCACGTACAAGGTTGTCCTGGAAGAAAACTTGCTTCCTTTTGCTCTGACATTGTTCCCCAACTCTGAGGATTGGTTTTTCCAGCAGGACAATGCGCCATGCCACACAGCCAGGTCAATCAAGGTGTGGATGGAGGACCACCAAATCAAGACCCTGTCATGGCCAGCCCAATCTCCAGACCTGAACCCCATTGAAAACTTCTGGAATGTGATCAAGAGGAAGATGGATGGTCACAAGCCATCAAACAAAGCCAAGCTGCTTGAATTTTTGCCCCAGGAGTGGCATAAAGTCACCCAACATCAATGTGAAAGACTGGTGGAGAGCATGCCAAGACGCATGAAAGCTGTGATTGAAAATCAGGGTTATTCCACCAAATATAGATTTTTGAACTCTTCCTAAGTTAAAACATTAGTATTGTGTTGTTTAAAAATGAACATGAACTTATTTTCTTTGCATTATTTGAGGTCTGACAACACTGCATCTTTTTTGTTATTTTGACCAGTTGTCGTTTTCTGCAAATAAATGCTCTAAATGACAATATATAATGATATATATTTTTATTTTGAATTTGGGAGAAATGTTGTCAGTAGTTTATAGAATAAAACAAAAATGTCATTTTTACTCAAACACATACCTATAAATAGTAAAACCAGAGAAACTGATAATTTTGCAGTGGTCTCTTAATTTTTTCCACAGCTGTATATATACACACATACAGTTGAAGTCTGAAGTTTACATACACCGTAGCCAAATACATTCAAACTCAGTTTTTCACAATTCATGACATTTAATCCTAGTAAACATTCTCTGTCATAGGTCAGTTAGGATCACCACTTTATTTTAAGAATGTGAAATGTCAGAATAATAGTAGAGAGAATGATTTATTTCAACTTTTATTTCTTTCAACACATTCCCAGTGGGTCATAAGTTTACATACACTCAATTAGTATTTGGTAGCATTGCCTTTAAATTGTTTAACTTCGGTCAAACATTTCGGGTAGCCTTCCACAAGCTTCCCAGAATAAGTTGGGTGAATTTTGGCCCATTCCTCCTGACAGAGCTTGTGTAACTGAGTCAGGTTTGTAGGCCTCCTTGCTCGCACACGCTTTTTCAGTTCTGCCCACACATTTTCTATAGAATTGAGGTCAGGGCTTTGTGATGGCCACTCCAATACCTTGACTTTGTTGTCCTTAAGCCATTTTGCCACAACCTTGGAAGTATGCTTGGGGTCATTGTCCATTTGGAAGACCCATTTGCGACCAAGCTTTAACTTCCTGACTGATGTCTTGAGATGTTGCTTCAATATATCCATATAATTTTCCTTCCTCATGATGCCATCTATTTTGTGATGTGCACCAGTCCCTCCTGCAGCAAAGCACCCCCACAGCATGATGCTGCCACCCCCGTGCTTCACGGATGGGATGGTGTTCTTCGGCTTGCAAGCTACCCCCTTTTTCCTCCAAACATAACGATGGTCATTATGGCCAAACAGTTCTATTTTTGTTTCATCAGACCAGAGGACATTTCTTCAAAAAGTACGATCTTTGTCCCCATGTGCAGTTGCAAACCGTAGTCTGGCTTTTTTATGGCGGTTTTGGAGCAGTGGCTTCTTCCTTGCTGAGCGGCCTTTCAGGTTATGTCGATATAGGACTCGTTTTACTGTGGATATAGATACTTTGTACCTGTTTCCTCCAGCATCTTCACAAGGTCCTTTGCTGTTGTTCTGGGATTGATTTGCACTTTTCGCACCAAAGTACGATCATCTCTAGGAGACAGAAAGCGTCTCCTTCCTAAGCGGTATGACGGCTGTGTGGTCCCATGGTGTTTATACTTGCGTACTATTGTTTGCACAGATGAACATGGTACCTTCAGGCATTTGGAAATTGCTCCCAAGGATGAACCAGACTTGTGGAGGTCTACAAATTTTTTTCTGAGGTCTTGGCTGATTTCTTTTGATTTTCCCATGATGTCAAGCAAAGAGGCACTGAGTTTGAAGGTAGGTATTGAAATACATCCACAGGTACACATCCAATTGACTAAAATGATGTAAATTAGCCTATCAGAAGCTTCTAAAGCCATGACATCATTTTCTGGAATTTTCCAAGCTATTTAAAGGCACAGTCAACTTGGTGTATGTAACTTCTGACCCAATGGAATTGTGATACAGTGAATTCTAAGTGAAATAATCTGTCTGTAAACAATTGTTGGAAAAATTACTTGTGTCATGCACAAAGTAGATGTCCTAACCGACTTGCCAAAACTATAGTTTGTTAACAAGAAATGTGTAGAGTGGTTGAATAACCAGTTTTAATGACTCCAACCTAAGTGTATGTAAACTTCCAACTTCAACTGTACATACAGTGCTCTCTGTAATTATTGGGACAGTGAAGCATTTCTCCAGATTGCGGAGATGGAAATCCCGGACAATGTTGGGGTCCAGGATGTCGGCCGCTGGAACCCAACAGCGCTCCTCTGGACCGTACCCCTTCCAGTCCACCAGGTACTGAAGCCGACCTTCACAATGTTGGGAGTCCAGTAGGGACCTGGCGGAATAAGCAGGGGACCCATCGATGTCCAGGGGAGGCGAAGGGGTGTCGCAGGGGACAGTATCAGCAAGGGGACCAGGAACCACCGGCCTGAGGAGGTAATCATGAAAAGAGGGTGATATCTGGTAGTTGTTGGTGAGTTTTAAATGGTAAGTTACCTCATTAACCCTCCGGAGGACCTTAAAGGGCCCCACAAACTGGGGGCTCAGCTTCCGGCAGGGCAGGCTGGGCGGGAGGTTCCTGGTGGAGAGCCAGACGTGATCACCAGAATGGAACACTGGAGCCTCACTGCGGTGGCGGTCCGCCAGATCCTTCTGACACCGGACAGCGCGCTGGAGCCTCACGTGGGTGGCGTTCCACACCTCTGCGCATCGGAACCACTCGTCCACTGCAGGTGCCTCGGTCTGGCTTGGAGTCCATGGAGCCAGGGCCGGCTGATATCCCAGGACGCACTGGAAGGGAGTCAGCCCGGTGGAGGACTGATGGAGTGAGTTCTGGGCGTATTCCACCCAGGGATTGAACCAGACCCACTCCCCCTGCCGGTCCTGGCTGTGACTCCTTAGGAATCTCCCCAGCTCCTGGTTGGTCCTCTCCACCTGCCCGTTGGACTGAGGCCTAAAATTTCCAAACTGCCTCTGAAAGCAACGTCAGCACAATAACTGTTCGTCGGGAGCTTCATGAAATGGGTTTCCATGGCCGAGCAGCTGCACACAAGCCTAAGATCACCATGCGCAATGCCAAGCGTCGGCTGGAGTGGTGTAACGCTCACCGCCATTGGACTCTAGAGTAGTGGAAACGCGTTCTCTGGAGTGATGACTCACGCTTCACATTCTGTTAGTCCTACAGACAAATATGGGTTTGGCGGATGCCAGGACAACGCTACCTGCCCGAATGCTAGTGCCAACTGTAAAGTTTTGTGGAGGATAAATAATGGTCTGGGGCTGTTTTTCATGGTTCGGGCTAGGCCCTCTTAGTTCCAGTGAAGGGAAATCTTAACGCTACAGCATACAATTACATTCTAGACAATTCTGTGCTTCCAACATTGTGGCAACAGTTTGGAGAAGGCCCTTTCCTGTTTCAGCATGACAATGCCCCTGTGCACAAAGCGAGGTCCATAGAGAAATGGTTTGTTGAGACTGGTGTGGAAGAACTTGACTGGCCTGCATTGAGCCTTGATCTCAACCCCATCAAACACCTTTGGTATGAATTGGAACGCAGACTGCGAGCCAGGCCTAATCACCCAACATCAGTGCCCAACCTCACTAATGCTCTTGTGGCTGAATGGAAGCAAGTCCCCGCAGCAATGCTCCAACATCTAGTGGAAAGCCTTGCCAGAAGAATGGAGGCTGTTATAGCAGCAAAGGGGGGACAAGCTCCATATTAATGCCCATGATTTTGGAGTGAGATGTTCGACGTGAAGGCGTCAACATACTTTTGGTCAGTGTATATTAGTGTTTTATTTTTCATGGATTTGTCCTCCACTTTGACATTACAGAGTATTTTGTGTAGATCATTGACAAAAAAGAACAATCAAATCCATTTTAGTCCCACTTTGTAACACAACAAAATGTGGAAAAAGTCAAGGTGTGTGAATACTTTCTGAAGGCACAGCATAAATACATGAACAAAAATTAAAATGCAACATGCAACAATTTCAAAGATTTTACTGAGTTTCAGTTCAATCAATTGAAATAAATAAATTAGGCCCTAATCTATGGATTTCACTTGACAGATATGCATCTGTTGGTCACAGATACCTTTTAAAAAAGGTAGGGGCATGGAACAGAAAACCAGTCACTATCTGGTGTGTGACCACCATTTGCCTCATGCAGCGTGAAACATCTCCTTGATTGTGGCCTGTGGAATGTTGTCCCACCCCTGTTCAATGGCTGTGCGAAGTTGCTGGATATTTGCGGGAACTGGAACATGCTGTCGTACATGTCGATCCAGAGCATCCCAAACTTGTTCAATGGGTGACATGTCTAGTGAGTATGCAAGCCATGGAAAAACTAGGACTTTTTCAGCTTCCAGCAATTGTTTACAGATCCTTGCGACATGGGGCCGGGCATTATCATGCTGAAACATGAGGTGATGGCGGCGGATAAATGCACAACAATGGGCCTCAGGATCTCGTCACGGTATCTCTGCGCATTCAAATTGCCATCAATAAAATGCAATTGTGCGAGGACGACGAGCACACAGATGAGCTTCCCTTAGACTGTTCTGACAGTTTGTGCAGAAATTATTTGGTTGTGCAAACCCACAGTTTCCGCAGGTGAAGAAGCCGGATGTGGAGGTCCTGGGCTGGCGTGGTTACACGTGATCTGCGGTTGTGAGGCCGGTTGGACGTACTGCCAAATTCTCTAAAACAACGTTGGAGGCGGTTTATGGTAGAGAAATGAACATTACATTTTCTGGCAACAGCTCTGTTGGACATTCCTTCAGTCAGCATGCCAATTGCACGCTCCCTCAAAACTTGAGACATTTGTGGCATTGTGTTGTTTGACAAAACTGCACATTTTAGAGTGGCCTTTTATTGTCCCCAGCACAAGGTGCACCTGTGTAGTGATCATGCTGTTTTATCAGCTTCTTGATATACCACACCTGTCATTTGGATGGATTATCTTGATTATCTTAAAGGAGAAATGCTCACTAACAGGGATGTAAACCAATTTGTGCAAAACATTTGAGAGAAATAAGCTTTTTGTGCATACGGAACATTTCTGGGATCTTTTATTACAGCTACATGTTGCATTCATATTTCTGTTAAGTATATATTTTGTTCAGATCATTGGCGCATATGGAGGATTTATGCAAGGTAATGTGAATGGAGAAAGAAATGCATTACCCTTTCCATGCATACTACATATAGGCACTTTTGATGACTTCATTTATTATGGGGGGAGGGCATTCTTATGACAATGCCAACGGTAAGATTTCCAAAAAGACAAGTGCTGTAGCTTTCAAATTATGTAACTTTCTGTTTTCTGACCGAAACTGACAGAGCGGTCAAATCAAATCAAATCAAATGTTATTTGCCACATTCCCTGAATACAACAGGTGTAGACATTACAGTGAAATGTTTACTTACAAGCCCTTAACCAACAATGCAGTTTAAGAATAGCAAATAATTAAAGAGCAGCTGTAAAATAAAAATAATAGTAGGGAGGTTATATACAGGGAGTACCGGTACAGAGTCAATGTGCGGGGGCACCGGTTAGTCGAGGTAATTGAGGTAATATGTACATGTGGGTAGAGTTAAAGTGACTATGCATAAATAATAAACAGAGTAGCAGCAGCATAAAAGGGGGGTTGGGGCGTGGTGGGGGGGCAATGCAAATAGTCCGGGTAGCCATGATTAGCTGTTCAGGAGTCTTACGGCTTGGGGGATAGAAGCTGTTAAGATGCCTTTTGGACCTAGACTTGGCGCTCCGGTACCGCTTGCCGTGCGGTAACAGAGAGAACAGTCTATGACTAGGTTGGCTGAAGTCTTTGATAATTGTTAGGGCCTTCCTCTGACACTGCCTGGTATAGAGGGCCTGGATGGCAGGAAACTTGGCCCCAGTGATGTACTGGGCCGCACGCACTACCCTCTGTAGTGCCTTGCGGTCAGAGGCCGAGCAGTTGCCATACCAGGCGGTGATGCAACCAGTGCTCTCGATGGTGAAGCTGTATAACTTTTTGAGGATCTGAGGACCCATGCCAAATCTTTTCAGTCTCCTGAGAGGGAATAAGCTTTGTCGTGCCCTCTTCACGACTGTCTTGGTGTGTTTGGACCATGATAGTCTGTTGGTGATGTGGACACCAAGGAACTTGAAGATCTCAACCTGCTCAACTACAGCCCCGTCGATGAGAATGGGGGCGTGCTCAGTCCTCCTTTTCCTGTAGTCCACAATCATCTCCTTTGTCTTGATCATGTTGAGGGAGAGGTTGTTATCCTGGCGCCACACAGCCAGGTCTCTGACCTCCTCCCTATAGGCTGTCTCATCATTGTCGGTGATCAGGCCTACCACTGTTGTGTCGTCAGCAAACTTAATGATGGTGTTGGAGTCGTGCCTGTCCATGCAGTCATGGGTGAATAGGGAGTACAGGAGGGGACTGAGCACACACCCCTGAGGGGCCTCCGTGTTGAGGATCAGCCTGGCAGATGTGTTGTTACCTACCCTTACCACCTGGGGGCAGCCCGTCAGGATCCAGTTGCAGAGGGAGGTGTTTAGTCCCAGGGTCCTTAGCTTAGTGATGAGCTTTGAGGGCACTATGGTGTTGAATGCTGATCTGTAGTCAATGAATAGCATTCTCACGTAGGTGTTCTTCTTGTCCAGGTTTGGAAAGGGCAGTGTGGAGTGCAATAGAGATTGCATCATCTGTGGATCTGTTGGGGCGGTATACAAATTGGAGTGGGTCTAGGGTTTCTGGGATAATGGTGTTGATGTGAGCCATGACCAGTCTTTCAAAGCACTTCATGGCTACAGACGTGAGTGCTACAGGTCGGTAGTCATTTAGGCAGGTTATCTTAGTGTTCTTGGGCACAGGGACTATGGTGGTCTGCTTGAAACATGTAGGTATTACAGACTCAGTCAAGGACATGTTGAAAATGTAAGTGAAGACACTTGCCAGTTGGTCAGTGCATGCTCAGAGTTCACGTCCTGGTAATCCGTCTGGCCCTGTGGCCTTGTGAATGTTGACCTGCTTAAAAGTCTTACTCACATCGGCTACAGAGAGCTTGATCACATAGTCATCCGGAACAGCTGATGCTCTCATGCATGCTTCAGTGTTGCTTGCCTCGAAGCAAGCATAGAAGTGATTTAGCTCATCTGGTAGGCTTGTTTCACTGGGCAGCTCGCGGCTGTGCTTCCCTTTGTAGTCTGTAATAGTTTTCAAGCCCTGCCACATCCGGCGAGCGTCAGAGCCGGTGTAGTACGATTCAATCTTAGTCCTGTATTGACTCTTTGCCTGTTTGATGGTTCGTCGGAGGGCAGAGTGGGATTTCTTATCAGCGTCTGGGTTAGAGTCCCGCTCCTTGAAAGCGGCAGCTCTACCCTTTAGCTCAGTGCGGATGTTGCCTGGAATCCATGGCTTCTGGTTGGGGTATGTACGTAGGGTCACTGTGGGGACGACGTCATCGATGCACTTATTGATGAAGCCAGTGACTGATGTGGTGTACTCCTCAATGCTATCGGAAGAATCCCGGAACATATTCCAGTCTGTGCTAGCAAAACAGTCCTGTAGCTTAGCATCTACGTCATCTGACCACTTCCTTATTAACCGAGTCACTGGTGCTTCCTGCTTTAGTTTTTGCTTATAAGCAGGAATCAGGAGGATAGAGTTATGGTCAGATTTGCCAAATGGAGGGCTAGGGAGAGCTTTGTACGCATCTCTGTGTGTGGAGTAAAGGTGGTCTAGAGTTTTTTCCCTCTGGTTGCACATTTAACATGCTGGTAGAAATTAGGTAGAACGGATTTAAGTTTCCCTGGATTAAAGTCCCCGGCCACTAGGATCGCTGGCTCTGGATGAGCGTTTTTTTGTTTACTTATGGCCTTATACAGCTCATTGAGTGCAATCATAGTGCCTGCATCGGTTTGTGGTGGTAAATAGACAGCTATGAAAAATATAGATGAAAACTATCTTGGTAAATAGTGTGGTCTACAGCTCATCATGAGATACTCTACCTCAGGCGAGCAAAACCTTGAGACTTCCTTAGTATTAGATTTTATGCACCAGCTGTTGTTTACAAATATACACAGACCGCCACCCCTTGTCTTACCGGAGTCAGCCATTCTATCCTGCCGATGTAGCGTATATCCCGCCAGCTGTATGTTATCCATGTCGTCGTTCAGCCACGACTCAGTGAAACATAAGATATTACAGTTTTTAATGTCCCGTTGGTAGGATAACCGTAATCTTAGGTTGTCTAATTTATTTTCAAATGATTGAACATTGGCTAATAGGATTGATGGAAGAGGCAGTTTACTCGCTCGCCGTCGGATCCTTACAAGGCACCCCGACCTACGTCCACGATATCTCCATCTCTTTCTCATGCAAATGGCGGGGATTTGGGCCTTGTCTGGTGTCTGTAGGATATCCTTCGCGTCCGACTCGTTGAAAAAATCTTCGTCCAATACGAGGTGAGTAATCTCTGTCCTGATATCCAGAAGCTCTTTTTGGTCATAAGAGACGGTGGCAGAACCATTATGTACAGAATAAATTACAAATAACGCGAAAAAACACACATAATAGTACAATTGGTTAGAGGGCTTCCATCTTCTTCGGCGCCATTTGATATGTACAGCTTAGAGTTAACACTAGAACCGTCATAGGCCAACACTTCCTGCCGGTTGATTTTGTAATTAAAATAAATCTGCCATTTTGAAAGCAATGTCCTCCTCCTTTCCTGCCTTTTCCTAAATAGTTGTATTTTACATTGCTCAGTTGTCTGAATTTTTTAATCACAAACAGAAAAGTATTTAGAGACTGTTTACCTGTTTTTTTCTCCACATCTATTCTTAACTTAAGGGGCCAAGACAAATGCTCTGCTAGGCGTTGGTACCCAGGAGCTAATGTGTCTCTGTCCACGCTGAACGAATGCCTTCAATGGATGGCTGTCAATGGATGAATGGGCGATAGAAACTGATAATCATGCACGTGACTTTACAATTATATTTTAATTAACTGAATGGTGAGGATGATGAAGAGGGTGATTGACTTTAGAACAATAGTGTAATGATGATGAAGAATTGTGAACGCCAAGAAAGCAGCTACTGTTGCCAAGGAGGCAGCCAAGGCAACAGCTTTTCGTCCTCCTCCTCAGCATTGTGCACCGTGCTCTAAATAACTCAACTGGCTAATTTGCATGTCTGTAAAGAGAAGGGCGGGCTGAATGTATTCTGACTGAGTGACAGCAAACTTGTCTGCCAGCTGCAATTTCTGAGGACAGGACACAGCCACAGTCACACACACCTCTGCTCTCTGCTTCTCATCTGTAGCTTTTTTGGTCTATAAACTTGCAGGGAGATAGGTATTCTACATCTACTTAGGCATAACAAAACACACGAGTATCAGCTGTCAATTTACAGATACGATTACAAATACGAGTATACCCAGGTTGTCACACTCCTAATAACAACACAGTAGATTGATCTGATTCATAGGCTAAAGGGTACACCTGACAGCGCGTTCTCTAGTGGATACTTGGAGACTGAGAAGCCCAGTGGTGCTAGTGTTAAACAGGAAGAGACAGCCTACAATCTTTATCTAATCCATCTCAATGTGAAAATTGTGCTTTTACACAGTGTAGAAACGTAATATTACACAAATGACTTTGTAATTTCAATGACAGGTATTTGTATAAGCATTTGAGCTTTTTTAATAAACAAATATATTTACAGGGTTACAAATACGTTTCTAGGGAACAATATGTGCTTCAGAAGTAGCTACAATACATTTAGGCCCAATATGGACTATATCTCAATCGATAATTTTGAAAAAATCTGGTGCTCCTAAATGTTATGTTGTGTTCCTAACTTTGTGCTCCACCACTGCTGCTCCACCACTCCACCAATGACAAATGTTAATTTAGAGCCCTGATGGTAAGCAATTATTTTTTCAGTATAATCTTTTCAATGGTAGCGTTTTGGCAAGTCTTCCATAACAAGATGCTTTCACTGGGGTGTCAGTGGTTACTTTGTTGCTTTCCAAACACAGGTGAGTAGTTTTCTTCCAGGCTGACACTTGTTTCAGGGTATCTTTCCATTATGGCTTCTGAGTGTCTCTGGGTGTGTTGTTCATTGTGTTTTTAACCGGTGTCTCCAGTTCCTTCTGTAGATTCTCTTGTTTGGTGTTTGTACTATTATGACCTTGGCAGGCTATGTTTTCCAAGTACAATTACTGGTTGCCATTTGTTGTCTTGTCTGATCCTGACTTGTTCTCCTTCCTTCATGACAGAAACCTTACATGTGCCTTGGTCAAAGTAGTGTTTTTGTCTCTGTTGTCTGCTTCTGAGAGGGCTCCTGACATGCTGATAGAGTCCTGGCTTTAACAGTCTTTTTGATGTTGGAATTTTGTCTTCAGCCTCCTTCCCAGGTGAGAGACCTACTCCATCCAGGGTGTGTTTCTGTAAGGATCTCAGTTGCTGTCTTGTGCTTTTTTCTACAGGTTATTCACAATCTGAATTGCTCTCTCAGCTTAGCCATTTGAGTGTGGAAATCCAGGGCTCGACGTGACATGTTTGAACTCCCAGCTGGTAATTAACTCTGACATTTCTTCAATTTTCGGAGTACAAAACTTTGGGCACAACATGCCTTGTGAAGATCGACTTTAGTGCTGTGATGATCTGTTTGCTTGTAGTCCCACTGAGCTTGGAGATGTCTGGGTATTTTTAGTAGTAATCCACACAGTAGATATTCTGCGTTGTTGTAATGGAAGAGGTCCACTTCAACTTTGGCCCAAGCTCATTCTGGGATTGGATGAGACATGACGGGCTCTGTCTGGTTGTTGTTTTTGGTGTGTTGCAGATTGAACATTTTGCTACATCTTCAATCTGTTTAGAAATGCCTGGCCAGAACAGAACATCTCTTGCACGTTCCTTGCATTTCACGATTCCCATGCGTGCTTCATGAATCTTTTCCATCATTTCTTCCCTCATTTTCTGAGGAACGACAAATGTTGAACTTTTGAACTGTAGTCCATCTGAGTATGTCAAGTCCTCTCTGAAGGTATGCTGGGCTCAATACATCAGCGATGTGCATCTCCTTTCCTGGTTTGTATGTCATGTGTAGACTGAATCTCTGTAGTAGTGATGGGAAGTTCGGCTCTTTTTACTGACTTTTTACTTTTCGACTCGTTTCGTTTATTTGAGTATTTAATACCCAGAGAACGCAGAACCCCCTACTTGCGAATTATGAACTGAAAACTCGAATGAGTCATGATTCTCCAAGTCACTTGTTCACCATAGGGGGTTTATTGGAGCTGTCATTTGTGACTGAGACTTGTAAAAGAGTGCTTTAAACAATGTACATTTGTTGATTGCTAGGCATACAAATAAGATCATTTCTTGATACATTTGAAACAAGGTCTAGTTGTGGCCGCAATCGAACTAGATTGTGAATGACTTTTGGCAGAATGCATTGCTTGACTGCCATGAGGGTGATAAGCACAGTATCGTTCGCGAACTGCAGCCCTCGCAAACGATTAGTTCTCGAGTTCGAGTTTATTGAGCAGAGGCTGTGTATGTTTTGATTCTATAAAGCTGTGTCCATTGTAACATTCAATAATCATTCATTTAATTCATTCTTGCACCATGCGATCAATTATCCATTCTAAACATGTATTCTTCTTCTATATGCTACCTGCCGCATGATCTAGCAGCATATGACAGACAGTTGTAGGTCAGAGCAAGTCTCTGGAGCCGCTGAGCCGGAGGAGCGTGTGTCAATATTGCTGTAAGACTCATTACAACCAACAGGTCAAACAAACGACTAAAATGAACGAGTCACTCAGAAAAACGAATCATGACTTCCTAGTCAGTAAAAATAGTTGTTCACAAAAATAACATATCGTTCGCGAACTGCACATCACTACTCTTTAGTCTCATCAGCATTCTCTGTAGTCTGGCTGGTGTTTTCTGGAGCGACTTCTTGAAGATTGTTGAAGGTCTTGTGGTCTGACTCCACCTGAATCTGTTTCCCTACAGGTATTGTTGAAACTTCTCGCAGACATATACTATCACCAGCAGCTCTTTTGACAGTCTGTGAGAGACATTGACCCGTATGTGATTGTCTGACCATCTTGCAGGATCACGGCTCCCAAGCCTTCTAAACTTGCATCCACAGATAGTGTCACTGTTTTTTTCGCATAGTACTTTAACACTGGCGCACTTCTGACAAGTGTTTTCAAGCTTTTGAAGCTCTGTTTCTGTGCAGACTCCCAGTGCCACCGAACGTCTCCTTCCAGCAGTTGTCTCAGTGGTGCGCTGACATCTGAGAGATATGGGATTAACTTTGCGAGATACTGCAACATTCCCTTAAACCTCTGAAGCTCTGCTTTATCCTCCAGCATTTCTTGTATTGCTCTGACCTTGTCAGAGTCTGGTTTCAGGCCTTCTTTGCTTAACACATGTTCAATGTAGCTGATTTCTGTCATTTCTGCACTTCTGCACTGTCAATTTCAAGTTGATGCTTTTCAGTCTAGTAGCTGTCTCAGTCTCCTGTCGTTCTGCTCTCTGTCTTCACCCCAGACAAGAATGTCATCAATGATGTTCACGACACCTTCCAGATGCTGGGCGAGGCACCTCTGGAACACTTCAGGATCGGACGCAATTCCGAATGGCAGTCTCTTGAATGAATACCTTCCAAATAGCATATTAAACGTGCAGAGTCGGGAGCTCTCGTCCTCCAGTTGATTTGACAGAATCCTTGGTTTGCATTAACAACTGAAAATAACTTGGCTTTAGGCATTTCAGCAACTACCTCTTCAATGGTACGTAAAATATAATGTTCTCTTTTGATGGCTTTGTTTAGACCCTGTGGGTCCATGGATACCTGTATTTCATCTTTGGCGTCACCTTTGTCACCAAGCTTTTTCCCATTCAGTAGGCTCAGTTTGCTTGACAATGACATCCATCTTTTCCATGCGGTTCAGTTCCTTTTCAAGTTTTTCTTTTAGTGCTGCAGGCACTTTTCTAGGTCCGTGAACCACTGGTGTGACATCTGGATCCGTTTGTGATGAACTCCTGGAACACATCCACGTCCTCTGAATAAATCTTCATATTCACAAGAAAATGTCAGTATTTTGTTCAAGCTTAAATCATTTCTGTATTAAGCCAATTTGCAGACAAACTGATCTTGCAAATATTGCAGGTGCATCTTGTTCGATAACTTGGAATTCCAGTTCAAACACTTTCTCTTTGTATTGCCATTTGAGTTTTCTCTTGCTTGTTGGCGCCATCTGGGGCAGAATACGTCACAAGAGTGCAGTTGGATCTTTGCATTTTTACATTTTCGCGTTGTTTATTTTCTGTGTTTCTGTCCACTGCTCTTTGTCTGTGTTTTTCTCATTGACATTCACAGTTGTTAGCTGAGCTACACATTGTACTTCACTCTGTTAGACTACAATTGTCCCACTGAACATGTCCTCATCTCCTGTCATCTCCCTGTCAATGCCGTGAATCCTCCGGTTTTCTGTCTGTGTATGTGAGGAACACATTTTGGCGTAATTGTTTTTTCTGTGACATGCATTTGCATATCTGACCGTTGGGCCATAACTACATAATGAGGATTTTGTACACAATAAAGAAAATCAATTACGGGTCAACGTCTTAATATTGCTCCCAGCATTGATCAAAGCTCAGAATGTTTATATTCTTGATCTGACTGAGTTCTAATCGCGCCTGTCTCTTTGCAAAAGGGGGAATCATAAACAGTGGTTTGTTCGTTACGTTCGCCTGCATCCCCCGGATTTGCCTTTTTAGCAGTACATTCAACACTCTCTTAAACAGCTAGTCCACCCTCTCGCGGCACAGGCCGAGGGCCTGAGACGTGAAACAAACTACCCCAGCTCGAAGTCGGCTCAGGTAAGCAACTAGAGACACTGCTGACAGTATGTTTGCGAGATGTTGGACAAAAGGCCATTTTAAAACCATCGCGCGACTCCTGCCATGTCTACAGACATCCCCCAAACCAACAAAAAACAACTAGGAGAATGATAAATAGTGCACTGGTAAATCGTTGCTTATAGCACAGGAGGTTGGTGGCACCTTAATTGTAGAGGACGGGCTCGTGGTAATGGCTGGAGCGGAATCACTGGAATGGTATCAAATACACCAAACACATGGTTTCCATGTGTTTGATGCCATTCCATTTGCTCCATTCTAGCCATTATTATTAGCTGTCCTCCCATCAGCAGCCTCCACTGGCTTATAGATATATTAATCAGTCAGGTGGCTAAATGCTGGCAGAGACTTCTATTGCAGTAATGTTGAAGGGCTCTGGTTAGCATTACGATGAAGTAAGAAGCTAACGTTAAATGGAGCCTACCTCGGCAGAAGCAAAAAAAACTGGCAACTGCTAGTTTATCATAATAACTGTTTTGAGCCCCATCTGTTTAGCTAAAAAAATAAGTAAAACGTTTGGACACACCTACTCATTCAAGGGTTTTTCTTTATTTGTACTATTTTCTACATTGTGGAATAATAGTGAAGACATCAAAACTATGAAAAAACACATATGGAATCATGTAGTAACCAAAACAGTGCTAAACAAATCAAAATATATTTTATATTTGAGATCCTTCAAATAGCCACCCTTGATGACAGCTTTGCACCCTCTTGGCATTCTCTTAACCAGCTTCACCAGGAATGCTTTTCCAACAGTCTTGAAGGAGTTCGCACATATGCTTAGGACTTGTTGGCTGCCTTTCCTTCACTCTAAAGTCTGACTCATCCCAAACCATCTCAATTGGGTTGAGGTCGGGGATTGTGGAGGCCAGGTCATCTGATGAGCACTCCATCACTCTCCTTCTTGGTAGAATAGCCCTTACACAGCCTGGAGGTGTGTTGGGTCATTGTCCTGTTGAAAAACAAATGACAGTCCCACTAAGCTCAAACCAGATGGGATGGCGTATCACTGCAGAATGCTGTGGTAGCCATGCTGGTTAAGTGTGCCTTGAATTCTAAATAAATCACAGACAGTGTCACCAGCAAAGCACCCACACACCATAACACCTCTTTCGCCATGCTTTACGGTGGGAAATATACATGCGGAGATCATCCGTTCAACCACACCACGTCTCACAAAGACACAGCAGTTGGAACCAAAAATCTCAAATTTGGACTCCAGACCAAAGGACAAATTTCCACCGGTCTAATGTCCATTGCTTGTGTTTCCTGGCCCATGCAAGTATTTTCTTGTTATTGGTGTCCTTTAGTAGTGGTTTCCTTGCAGCAATTCGACCATGAAGGCCTGATTCACACAGTCCCCTCTGAACAGTTGACGTTGAGATTTGTTTGTGACTTGAACTCTGTGAATCATTTATTTGGGCTGCAATTTCTGAGGCTGGTAATTCTAATGAACTTATCCTCTGCAGCAGAGGTAACTCTGGGTCTTCCATTCCTGTGGTGGTCCACATGAGAGTCAGTATCATCATAGCGCTTGATGGTTTTTGTCACTGCACTTGAAGAAACTTTCAAAGTTCTTGAAATGTTCCATATTGACTGACCTCCATGTCTTAAAGGAATGATGGACTGTCATTTCTCTTTGCTTATTTGAGCTGTTCTTGCCATAATATGGACTTGGTCTTTTACCAAATAGGGCTATCTTCTGTATACCTCCCCTACCTTGTCACAACAGAACTGATTGGCTCAAACGCATTAAGAAGGAAAGAAATTCCACAAATTAACTTTTAAGAAGGCACACCTGTTAATTGAAATGCATTCCAGGTGACTACCTCATGAAGCTGGTTGAGAGAAATATAATTTGATTTGTTTAGCACTGTTTTGGTTACTACATGATTCCATATGTGTTTTTTTATAGTTTTGATGTCTTTACTATTATTCTACAATGTAAAAAATAGTCAAAATTAAGAAAAACCCTTGAATGAGTAGATGTTTCCAAACCTTTGACTGGTAGTGTATATACATATACAGTGCCTTTGGGAAGTATTCAGACCCCTTGACATGTTCTACATTTTGTTACTTTACAGCCTTTTTCTAAAATGTATTCAATTCCATATTTTTCCTCATCAATATACACACAATACCCTATAATGACAAAATGAAAACAGGTTTCTAGAAATGTTTACAAATGTATTAAAAATAAAACACAGAAATACCTTATTTACATAAGTATTCAGACCTTTTGCTATTAGACTCGAAATTGAGCTCAGGTGCATCCTGTTTCCATTGATCATCCTTGAGATGTTTCTACAACTTGATTGGAGTCCACCTGTGGTAAATTCAATTGATTGGACATGATTTGGAAAGGCACACACCTGTCTATATAGGGTCCCACAGTTGACAGTGCATGTCAGAGCAAAAACCAAGCCATGAGGTCGAAGGAATTGTCCGTAGAGCTCCGAGACAGGATTATGTCGAGGCACAGATCTGGGGAAGGGTACCAAAAAATATCTGCAGCATTGAAGGTCCCCAAGAACACAGTGGCCTCTATTATTCTTAAATGGAAGAAGTTTGAAACCACCAAGACTCTTCCTAGAGCTGGCCGCCCGGCCAAACTGAGGAACCGTGGGGGAAGGGCCTTGGTCAGGGAGGTGACCAAGAACCTGATGGTTTCTCTGACAGAGCTCCAGAGTTCTTCTGTGAATATGGGAGAACCTTCCAGAAGGACAACCATCTCTGCAGTACTCCACAAATCAGGTCTTTATGGTAGAGTGGACAGACGGAATCCAATCCTCAGTAAAAGTCACATGTCAGCCCGCTTGGAGTTTGCCAAAAGGAACCTAAAGACTATCAGACCATGAGAAACATGATTATCTGGTCTGATGAAACCAGGGTGAACGTACACCTTCCAACAGGACAACGACACTAAGCACACAGCCATGGCAACGCAGGAGTGGCTTCGGGACAAGTCTCTGAATGTCCTTGAGTGACCCAGCCAGAGCCCGGACTTGAACCCGATCGAACATCTCTGGAGAGACCTGAAAATAGCTGTGCAGCAAAGCTCCCCATCCAACCTGACAGAGCTTGAGAGGATCTGCAGAAAATAATGGGAGAAACTCCCCAAATACAGGTGTGCCAAGCTTGTAGCGTCATACCCAAGAAGACTCTAGGCTGTAATCGCTGCCAAAGGTGCTTCAACAAAGTACTGAGTAAAGGGTCTGAATACTTATCTAAATGTGATATTTCAGTTTTTATTTTTTTATACATTTGCCAAAAATTCTAAAAACCTGTTTTTACTTTGTCATTATGGGGTATTATGTGTAGATTGATGAGGGGGGGGGAAACTATTCAATCCATTTTTGAATAAGGCTGTAACATAACAAAATGTGGAAAAAGTCAAAGGGTCTGAAAACTTTCAGAATGCACTGTATATTTATTTTTTATATTTTTTTTGCCTGTTTTGTATGTCATTTTGCCATTAATACGTGTCACATATCCGTTTGCAAACAATGTACCAAAAAAAATGTGAGTTAATAAAGCCGCATACAAACATGGTCTCTTTTTCTTTCTTGAGTAAGGCATCTCCAAAATGCAGGTGCTTCAGCGTAGCTCAGTGCTATCTGTGGTGGTGGGGCAGCCAGCGGAAAATATGGAGCGTAGGGGTTGGTAATGTTCTCTAGTTGTGCCGTGATTGGCTCAGTGTTCTGTTACTCATGGGGACACTACGTCACTGCAAAATCTACGGAGAGAGCTCAAAGATTCAAGCCCCTTGGGTGCTGCCATATATTTACATGAGAAGTGCCCATCCAAGAAGGCTCAAGGTCATTGGCCACAAATAAAATGACGTCAAATCACGTTATATCTACCCTTGCTTTGATTGGACTGATCATGTCATCATACTTTCAAAATCTTAGCTAGCAAGCTAGACAACATCATCATTTGTTTAAGCAAGTCAGCCATATCAGCTATGTTTTTTAACAAGGCAGTAAATGAGGCTGAATGAACTGTTTTGCTGCCAGACAAGGCTCCGCTGATAGCCAGGTGTAGTGGTGGTAAGGATTCACGCCATGGTGCTGAAAAGAAAGCTCTGCTGTTGGGACAGCTTTATGTAGGCCCTAATAGTTTGTGGGCACCGTTTTTCACCGTTATAGTGCAATTAATAATGTATTGTTTAGTGTTGTGTTGTGGCTTTGCTGGCTTGCCTCCAAAAAATGTTTGGGGAGTTTGCCCCACCAAGATTTACATGCTAAAATCGCCACTTGTGGTGAGGCTGAGGCAGGCTGCAGTGCATGCAGGAGGAAGCAGAGGTGACAGAGATAGAGCGAAAGCAAGCAGAGCGAGGTTAGTACAGTGGTTCCCAAACTTGGTGTCGGGGCCTCAGGTGGGGTCCCCTGATAAAAACAATCAGTAGGCCTACTAATCTTATCAAACAAGTTAGGAACTTTAAAAAAAGAAGAGATGCTTCAATATGAACATCTCCACCTGGCCTATCTTCCCTATAGGCCTACATTAAAATGCAGTCAGAATGCAAACAATACAGTTCTAAAAATGTCATTTGTTTTTGTTTATATCGGTTGTTGTTCATGTTATCTCGATCGCCCAATGGAGTTTATAGTTTACCCATTACCCACCTTTTTTGTACCACTACATCACTGATAGTGATACAGAATCGTAAGTAATATTCTAATAATTCATGTGAATGTGATAATACAATCATCTGTGTGTTCCAGTGATGTCTGTTTGTGTGGAGCTTGATTAGTAATGCCTAGGAATAAATGTGAACGATATGATAACATTACAATTGTATAGCTAATAGTCTATGTGTTTGTAGATCGACTGAGGTGAATGAACCTACAGCAGCCAAGGTGATAATGGCTGGGGTAATTTTTGCTTGTTTTTGCTGTTCTCCCAATTGCATTTTAAAGATTTTGAATTGTATAAAAATGCAGTAAATGAGATTAAACCTTCCAAAAATGTCCTGGGAGGGAGGTGGCCCACTTCCGGAACTCACCAAAACTCAAACCCTGATTGCGGTCCTGCTGACTGTATGGGGGACACTTTTTTGGTTCATGTTTGTACCCACAACGTGAGCAATCTCACTGCGATCTCTCTTTTACTGGCTGTGCACTCTCTTTTTCCATTTCTTGGTTTTATTTTGCCTATGCACTTTGAGAACGGGTACCTCTACTTTGTCATGAAGCATTTCAGCTGGCTCTGGCTCACTTCACTAGCAAGGCAAATGTCTAATGCTCTCGCTAACATAAGATCTGGTTCTCTGAGTAATCTGCCTCACACTTGGTCATTTTTGATTCCACACACAATTCTATCCCATATCAATGACTCGGTAAGTTGTTGAAATTCACAGTCTTTTGCTTGAGATCAGTTACATAAGCATCAATTGACTCTGTTTGTCCCTGCACTCTCGTAAAAAAGGGTCACAGATTGTCATACTCTCAACAAACTATCTGCTGATAAGCAACTGCTTGCTAAGGTTACGGTTAGGGTTAGGTTTAAGGTTAGGGTTAGAGCTAGGGTTAGTAGATAGTCAGTTGAAATGTTACTGGTAGTCTGTAGAACATTTACAGATGGACTATTCAAATAAAGTGTTACCTAAAAAAGATATGCCTCAGGTACGACAGATTTCTTCTTGGCTTACAGTATGTTCGGAAAAGCTATTTTAATACAGTACATCCAAGTCATCAACATCATCGTCAAAATCAAAAGTATTGAATACCTTGATTGCATCATCTCCGGCTACGTGCAGGAATGTGGCACATTTCACTTTTTCAGATTTCTCCGAGATGCCACTGGTGACGATATAAAGGTTGAATTTCGGGATCAACACTCTCCAATTTCCAGCTAGATTTCCCTCTAGGTTCAAAGTAGTCGGTGGTCTCATTTGTTCAAGCTTTCCTTTTTATTACTTTGTAACTTCAGACACCATGTAATATATTAGCACACTGAGGCAGGGATGCGGGTAGAAGAACAACTTTTATCAGATGTCGTGGGTCAATTGCTTCCTGTCTCGCTGGGGTATAAAAATTAGGTTACATACCTTTTGTCATCTATCACCATGGGAAAAGGCAAAAAACTCACAAAAGAAAAGAGACAAATAGTTGTCATAAATTAGGCAATGGGTACAAAACATATACTAAATAACTAAATATACCACTTACCATTATTAGGGCAACAATTAAGAAATGTAAAACCACTAGAACAGTGATAAACTTGCCTGGTGTTGGACAGCAAGTGTATCTTGTCCCCACGCATGCCAATAGGCTCTTTGGAAGGGTTGCCAGAAAGAAGCCTTTATTGAGAGCAACCAACAAATGTAAATGCCTGAAGTTTGCTAAACAGCACTGGCATTTGGATTGGAACCGGTGCTATGGTCAGATGACATGAAAATAAAGCTCTTTGGCCATGCACACCAGTGGTGGGTTTGGCGTCGAAAGAAGGATGCATATGCAGAAAATAACCTCATTCCTACTGTTGGTGGATCTTTGATGTTATTGGTCTGTTTTACTTCCACTGGTTCTGGACCCCTTGTTAATGTCAACGGCATCACCAGGACGCTGACCTTCTAGGCAGAGTTACAAAGAAAAAGCCATATCTCAGACTGCCCATCTTAATCTTTTATTTTTATTGGCCAGTCTGAGATATGGCTTTTTCTTTGCAACTCTGCCTAGAAGGTCAGCATCCCGGAGTCGCCTCTTCACTGTTGTCGTTGAGACTGGTGTTTTGCGGGGATTATTTAATGAAGCTGCCAGTTGAGGACTTGTGAGGCGTCTGTTTCTCAAACTAGACACTCTCATGTATTTGTCATCTTGCGCAGATGTGCAAAGAAACAACAAAAGTTATAGGGTAGCACCAGGTTATTGAGGACAATAGTTGAAGAGAGAGCTTTCCAAATACAGACGAAGATTGCAAGCTTTCTCCGAGTCACTATCATATCAACCATGTAAATGGCAGACTTTTACCCGCTTGTTTTCTTTTTTCTAATTTGGTTTAAAGCCTTTAAGACAATTTTTCCTTCGTACTTTTCTCCTTTTGTTTTCTTTGTCTCTGTGGGAAAGTTGTCATATCAATAATAAAGATGCTTACGTTTCATCCCTTTCATTTACTTCAACCTGTCATCACATGACCACTGAGACACACCAACAAAGTAGGCCACACAAAACACACATAAATAGAGGTTCACAGCCTACCTACAGACACACACCAATACATCAAAAACAAAAACAAAATGCTATAACTACTGTACATCAAACACATGCACCATACAAGTGCAATCATACATACAAACAGACAAATAAACATAGGCCTACACACACGCAGGCACGTGTGTACACACACACACAAACACACACACGTACAGTACATAGATCAAAATGCAGGAAAGAGCAATAACAAACAAAGCCATTGAGAACCTTTCAAAACTGTCAGTGCCGATAGCAGACAGACATGAGCTGATCTGAAGATGAGAGCAGAGACTAACACACAACATAACACCTGAGACGAATGAACTTATACGGGGATTAAGCAATTGACATCACAAGAAAGATGAGAAGAGTTGGGGAAAGGGAGAAGAGAGAGAGATGGAAGCGCTTCTCTAAGCGAGATATAATATTTGCGCGATTTGGAAAGCTATAGTCAATCAATCAATAATATAATAACGTTTTTCATCTTTAGCTCACAATCTGTGGATACTATGTGATTAGAAAGGTTCAAAATTAATGTAAAACATCACAGCACAATTGAAAAATACAGTACCTGTCAAAAGTTTGGACACATCTACTAATTGTTCTTTATTTTTACTATTTTCTACATTGTAGAATAATAGTGAAGACATCAAAACTATAAAATAACACATATGGAATCATGTCGTAACCAACAAAGTGTTAAACAAATCAAAATATATTTTATATTTGAGATTCTTCAAATAGCCACGCTTTGCCTTGATGACAGCTTTGCACACTCTTGGCATTCTCTCAATCAGCTTCACCTGGAATGCTTTTCCAACAGTCTTGAAGGAGTTCCCACATATGCTGAGCACTTGTTGGCTGCTTTTCCTTCACTCTGCCGTCCGACTCATCCCAAACCATCTCAATTGGGTTGAGGTCGGGGGATTGTGGAGGCCAGGTCATCTGATGCAGCACTCCATCATTCTCCTTCTTGGTGAAATAGCCCTTACACCGCCTGGAGGTGTGTTGGGTCATTGTCCTGTTGAAAAACAAATGATAGTCCCACTAAGCCAAAACCAGATGGGATGGCATATCACTACAGAATGCTGTGGTAGCCATGCTGGTTAAGTGTGCCTTGAATTCTAAATAAATCACAGACAGTGTCACCAGCAAAGCACCCCCACACCATAACACCTCCTCCTCCGTACTTTACGGTGCGAACTACACATGCGGAGATCATCCGTTCACCCACACCGCGTCTCACAAAGACACGGCGGTTGGAACCAAAAATCTCCAATTTGGACTCCAGACCAAAGGACACATTTCCACCGGTCTAATATCCATTGCTTGTGTTTCTTGGCCCAAGCAGGTCTCTTCTTCTTATTGGTGTCCTTTAGTAGTGGTTTCTTTGCGGCAATTCGACCATTAACGCCTGATTCACATAGTTCCGTCTGAACAGTTGATGTTGAGATGTGTCTGTGACTGGAACTCTGTGAAGCATTTATTTGGGCTGCAATTTCTGAGGCTGGTAACTCTAATGAACTTATCCTCTGCAGCAGAGGTAACTCTGGGTCTTCCATTCCTGTGGCGGTCCTCATGAGAGCCAGTTTCATCATAGCGCTTGATGGTTTTTGTGACTGCACTTGAAGAAATTGTCAAAGTTCTTGAAATGTTCTTTATTGACTGACATTCATGTCTTAAAGTAATGATGGACTGTCATTTCTCTTTGCTTATTTGAGCTGTTCTTGCCATAATATGGACTTGGTCTTTTACCAAATAGGGCTATCTTCTGTATACCTCCCCTACCTTGTCACAACACAACTGATTGGCTCAAACGCATTAAGAAGGAAAGAAATTCCACAAATTAACTTTTAAGAAGGCACACCTGTAAATTGAAATGCATTCCAGGTGACTACCTCATGAAGCTGGTAGAGAGAATTTCAAGAGTGTGCAAAGCTGTCATCAAGGCAAAGCGTGGTGTCACGGTTTCGGCCGAGGCTGCCTCTCTTCCTTGTTCGGGCAGGCTTCGGCGTTCGTTGTCTCCGGAATACTAGCTGCCACCGTTGTATGTTTCATGTTCGTTTGCTTTTGTCTGTTTGTTGTGACACCTGTTCTCGTTTAGCGTAATTAGTGTCCTATAAGTTTCTCGTTGTGTTTGTCTAGTGTTGTGTGTTATTGATTTAGGTCTGTTGTGTGTTGGGCTTGTATTTTGCTATTTCGCTCGGTTGAGCTTCCCTCAAGCGTTTATCGCACCTGTTTAGTGCGCCTTTTGTTTTGTTCGCCTTCGTGCGTAATTTCGCCTTCGGGCAAGTCTGTTCGTATTTTTTCCTTGTTGGAAATTGACTAAAGTATTTTGGACTATACTTCGGTGTCCTGCGTTTGATTCCACCACTACACCCACCTACAGCATTCGTGACAGAATAACACACCTTGAAGAATGGAATCAGCAGGAGCCGCAGCAGCCCAGGCGACGCTGGAGGACAAGGTCCGGGAACAAAGTGACCAGATCCTACAGATGGGGACCGCACTGCAGGAGGTGATCACCACCATCCGAGGCTGGGGGACGCCTCCACCGCCATCCTCCCTGCCAGCACCATCGGCCAGTCAGCCCATTCCCGCACCGGAACCCCGAGGAGTCCGGCTCTCGCTCCCGAGGGCCTACGATGGGACCGCGGCCGGGTGTCAGGGATTCCTTCTCCAGGTGGAGCTGTACCTGGCCACCGTGCACCCGGCGCCCTCGGGACATGAGAGCGTGTCCGCCCTGATCTCCTGCCTTTCCGGGAAGGCGTTGGAATGGGCCAACGCGGAGTGGAGGAGGATCGACGCGGACACCATCACATACGACGAGTTCTCCCGCCGCTTCAGGGCGGTGTTTGACCATCCCCCCGGAGGGGAAAGCGGGGGGAGCGTCTGGTCTTCCTCCGGCAGGGGAGGAGGAGTGCCCAGGAGTTCGCCCTCGAATTCCGTACTCTAGCGGCAGATGCAGGGTGGAATGAGCGGGCTCTCGTCGATCACTACAGATGTAGTCTACGAGAGGACGTCCGTCGGGAGCTGGCCTGTAGGGACACCAGCCTCTCGTTCGACCAGTTGGTCGACATGTCCATCAGGCTGGATAACCTGCTAGCTACCCACGGACGTCCCGAGGGGGGTCCGTCCATTTCACCCTCCAGCGCCTCCGAGCCGTGCCCCATGGAGCTCGGGGGCGCTGGCGCTAGAGAGAGGAGGGGTCGGCTTACTAGGGGGTCCATCTCCTGCACCAACTGTGGTCGGGGAGGACACACCGCGGCTAGGTGCTGGGGATGGCCTCCTAGGGGAGAGGACGACAGGTCCCGTACTGGGGATTCCTTCCAGGTGAGTAGGCGCCCCACTCACCCAGAGCTCTCTGTTGCACATTTCTGTATACCTGTGAGTTTTCCACAGGTAGCACCTCATTCCCAGCATAAGGCGCTGGTAGATTCAGGCGCGGCTGGGAATTTTGTTGATAAGAAGTTTTGTTTAGCCTTAGGGATTCCCCTTCTTCCGGTTGATGTCCCTTTCCCCGTTCATGCCCTAGATAGCCGTCCGTTGGGTGCGGGCTTGATCAGGGAAGTCACTGCGCCACTTAGGATGTGTGCGCAGGGGGGTCATCAGGAGATGATTCAGCTATTTCTGATTGACTCGCCTGCGTATCTGGTGGTGCTGGGTATGCCCTGGTTGAGTACCCATAACCCATCTATTTCGTGGCAGGAGAGGGCTCTGATGGAGTGGTCTGCCCAGTGTGTGGGTCGATGTTTGGGCGTTTCCGTAGGGGCTACCTCGGTGGAGAGTCCAAACCAGGTGCCCGCATTGCACGTTCCCCCTGAGTATGGGGATTTGGCTATCGCGTTTAGTAAGTCGAGGGCGACGCGGTTGCCACCCCATAGGCAGGGAGATTGTGCGATAGACCTCCAGGCAGGAGCTGCGCTCCCACGGAGCCATGTGTATCCTCTGTCTCAGGAGGAGAAGAAAGCTATGGAGACTTACATAGACGAATCTCTGAGACAAGGATACATACGGCCTTCCACTTCCCCTGCGTCCTCGAGTTTCTTTTTGTGAAGAAGAAGGATGGTGGTTTACGCCCGTGCATCGATTACCGTGGTCTCAATCAGATCACGGTGAAGTACAGTTATCCACTCCCGCTGATTGCGACCATGACTGAGTCCTTGCATGGGGCGCGTTTCTTCACTAAATTAGATCTCAGGAAGCGCGTACAACTTGGTGCGCATCAGGGAGGGCGATGAATAGAAGACAGCCTTTAGTACCACCTCGGGCCATTACGAGTATCTTGTCATGCCATACGGGTTGATGAACGCTCCGTCAGTTTTCCAATCATTCGTGGATGAGATCTTCAGGGACATGCAGGGGCAGGGGGTCGTTGTGTACATAGATGACATTCTCGTGTACTCGCCTACCCGTGTCGAGCATGTGGCCCTGGTGCGCAGAGTGTTGCGGAGGCTGGTGGAGCACGACCTGTATGTTAAGGCAGAGAAGTGTCTGTTTTTCCAGGAGTCGGTCTCCTTTTTGGGGTATCAGTTGTCTGCGTCAGGGGTGAAGATGGAGGTAGACCGGGTGTCAGCCGTGCGTAATTGGCAAACACCAACCACTGTGAAGGAGGTGCAGCAGTTTTTGGGGTTTGCGAATTACTACCGGAGGTTTATCCGGGGTTTTGGACAGGTGGCAGCTCCCATCACGTCTCTTTTGAAGGGGGGTCCGGTGCGTCTGCAGTGGTCTGCCGAGGCGGACAGGCCGTTTGGAAGGCTGAAGGACCTGTTTACCTCGGCCCCGGTGCTGGCGAATCCGGATCCCTCTTTACCATTTCAGGTAGAGGTGGACGCGTCTGAGGCCGGTATAGGAGCCGTGCTTTCACAACGGTCAGGCGCGCCACCTAAACTCCGCCCCTGTGCCTTTTATTCCAAGAAGCTCAGTCCGGCGGAGCGAAACTATGACGTAGGGGACAGGGAGCTGTTAGCCGTGGTACAGGCCCTAAAGGTGTGGAGGCACTGGCTTGAGGGGGCTCAACACCCTTTCCTCATTTTGACGGAACACCGTAACCTGGAGTACATCCGGGCAGCGAGGAGGCTAAACCCTCGGCAGGCAAGATGGAATATGTTTTTGACCCGGTTTACATTTAAGATCACGTACATCCCTGGGTCACAGAACGGTAAGGCAGATGCGCTGTCTCGGCAGTATGACACGGAGGAGAGGTCCGTGGAGCCCACTCCCATACTGCCGGAGTCGTGTCTGGTGGCACCGATAGTGTGGGAGGTCGATGCTGAGCTCGAGCGGGCGTTATGCACCGACCCTAGTCCACCGCAATGCCCGGAGGGTCGGAAGTACGTTCCGCTCGAGGTTCGGGATCGATTGATCTATTGGGCTCACACGTCACCCTCCTCTGGACACCCGGGTATCGGCCGGACAGTGCACTGTCTTAGTGCCAAGTACTGGTGGCCCACGTTGGCAAGGGATGTGAGGGTTTATGTTTCCTCCTGCTCGGTGTGCGCCCAGTGTAAGGCGCCTAGACATCTGCCTAGGGGTAAGTTACTACCCCTGCCCGTTCCACAACGACCATGGTCCCACCTCTCGTGGATTTCCTTACTGACCTTCCTCCTTCACAGGGGAATACCACTATACTGGTCGTTGTGGACCGGTTTTCTAAGGCCTGTCGTTTGCTCCCCATGCCGGGCCTTCCTACCGCCCTGCAAACTGCCGAAGCCCTATTCACCCATGTGTTCCGGCACTACGGGGTACCCGAGGATATTGTGTCTGATCGAGGTCCCCATTTTACCTCCAGAGTCTGGAGAGCTTTTATGGAGCGGTTGGGGGTCTCGGTGAGCCTCACCTCGGGTTACCACCCGGAGAGTAATGGGCAGGTGGAACGTGTGAACCAGGATGTGGGTAGGTTTCTTAGAACATACTGCCAGGACCGGCCGGAGGAGTGGGCAAGGTGCGTTCCCTGGGCCGAAATGGCCCAGAATTCCCTACGCCATTCCTCCACTAACCTAACCCCCTTTCCAATGTGTGTTAGGTTACCAGCCGGTTCTGGCACCTTGGCAGCAGAGCCAGATCGAGGCTCCTGCGGTGGATGAGTGGGCGCGGCGCTCGGAGGAGACATGGAACGCTGCACACGTCCACCTGCAGCGGGCCCTCCGACGTTATAAGGCGAGCGCCGATCTCCACCGCAGTGAGGGACCGGTGTACGCACCTGGTGATCGAGTCTGGCTCTCTACCAGAAATCTGCCCCTCCGCCTGCCCTGTCGGAAACTGGGTCGGCGGTTTGTAGGGCCATTTAAAGTCCTGGGAAGGTTGAACGAGGTGTGTTACAAATTACAACTACCTGTTGAATATAAAAGTATTAACCCCTCGTTCCATGTGTCCCTTCTCAGGCCGGTGGTAGCTGGCCCACTCCAAGAAAGTGAGATCAGGGAGACTCCTCCGCCCCCATTGGACATCGAGGGGGCACCGGCGTACTCCGTGAGGTCCATCTTGGATTCGAGACGTCGGATGGGGGGTCTCCAATATCTAGTGGAGTGGGAGGGGTACGGTCCGGAGGAGCGGTGCTGGGTGCCGAGGAGAGACATTTTGGACCCGTCTCTCCTGACGGAATTCCATCGTGGGCACCCGACGCACCCTGCTCCGCGTCCTCCGGGTCGTCCCCGAGGCCGGAGTCGGCGCACGTCTGGAGCCGCGAGTCAAGGGGGGGGTACTGTCACGGTTTCGGCCGAGGCTGCCTCTCTTCCTTGTTCGGGCAGGCTTCGGCGTTCGTTGTCTCCGGAATACTAGCTGCCACCGTTGTATGTTTCATGTTCGTTTGCTTTTGTCTGTTTGTTGTGACACCTGTTCTCGTTTAGCGTAATTAGTGTCCTATAAGTTTCTCGTTGTGTTTGTCTAGTGTTGTGTGTTATTGATTTAGGTCTGTCGTGTGTTGGGCTTGTATTTTGCTATTTCGCTCGGTTGAGCTTCCCTCCACTGCATTGGAGCGTTTATCGCACCTGTTTAGTGCGCCTTTTGTTTTGTTCGCCTTCGTGCGTAATTTCGCCTTCGGGCAAGTCTGTTCGTATTTTTTCCTTGTTGGAAATTGACTAAAGTCTTTTGGACTATACTTCGGTGTCCTGCGTTTGATTCCACCACTACACCCACCTACAGCATTCGTGACACGTGGCTATTTGAAGAATCTCAAATATAAAATATATTTTGATTTGTTTAACACTTTTTTTGGTTACTACATGATTCCATATGTGTTATTTCATAGTTTTAATGTCTTCACTATTATTCTACAATGAAAAACCCTTGAATGAGTAGGTGTGTCCAAACTTTTGACTGGTAGTGTATATGGCACATGGAAACCAAACGAGGGTGGTCTACGGTGATAGGTTGGATGAGCTGAGAGTGGATGAGGGGTGAGATTAAAGAGCTCATGTTCGATAATGTATTATTGTTATGTGATTGCTGTATATAAAAGTACCATGTATGTAAAATGTATATGTAAAGTGTGATATGTAAAAAGTATGTACAGTATATGTAGCAAAAAAAGCTGTAAAAATTAAAAAATATATGTTTCCTCTGAAGAGTGGTGGATGGGTTATTATTATTATATTTATTTTTTAAAGAAGAGAGAGAGAGTGATTATCACCCCTCACAAACTCTTTACTCCCCACAGCGGCATCAACATGCTGTCTTCTGGACAGCCTCCCATGTTCCTACCTAACCTTTCATTAGACCCTGCCTGTCACTCTGTCAAATCACTTCATTTGCACTTCAATGCAGCAAAGCAGTATTCAAAGACACAGCAGCAGAACTCTTCAAGGAACACAAAGCCAGAAGGTTACACATGTAAGACTGATGACAGTCATGTCACAAGATACTATCCAGACATAGACTTTGTTGAGAAATCAAGTTTGATATGTCAAAAATGAATTGTAGTGTGGTTGAATACATACTAGCACAAATCAAAAACAAAAATGTGTGACATATTACATTTACATTACATTTACGTCATTTAGCTGACGCTCTTATCCAGAGCGACTTACAGTTAGTGCATACATTATTATTTTCATACTGGCCCCCCGTGGGAAACGAACCCACAACCCTGGCGTTGCAAACGCCATGCTCTATCAACTGAGCTACCTCCCTGCCTGCCATTCCCTCCCCTACCCTGGACGACGCTGGGCCAATTGTGCGCCGCCCCATTGGTCTCCCGGTTGCGGCCGGCTACAGCAGAGCCTGGATTCGAACCAGGATCTCTAGTGGCACAGCTAGCACTGCGATTAGTAGCCTATGTAGTCAAGTACACTACAATTCAGTTTGACATATTATTTAAACTGACAAAGTGTATTTGTGGAACATCACGTAGTACAGTATGAGAATTTAATCAGACTATTAATAAGTCCCTGTTTATTTTCCTCTATTACTTTTACAGTGACACCATTCATCTAATTGTCCCGATTTACAGTGTTTTGAAATGTTATTTCCTGCTTTCCTCTTTCTCTCACACACTCACACTCTTAGCAGAATTTGGCTAGGCGAAAGCGAACGTCTGTGCTTGCATAGACCTTATCTTAAAAAACAAGAAAGAAGTGGCAATATTACTGTTGTTTATCCCTCTTGAGCCACCATAGCAACAACATACCCAGTAACACTTCCTCAAAATAGGCTGTAAAAATCTGTAAAAAATGTTGACGTTACTGCCGAGGAGGTCTTAGTCGTGCAATTTTACATCTAGCTAAGATGTTTGGTGCAGTAATTCTCAACTGAAAACATTTGCATGAAAACTAGTAGTCCCTCGTTGAATGAGAATAAATAATTAATGTTCCCACTCCTGCTAGCATATTGTTATTCATGTCGGCACCAACGATGTTAGGATGAAAGAGTCAGAGGTCACCAAGCGCAATATAGCGTGTAACTTAGCTAGAAAGATGTGTCTGCATTAGTGATGTGCAGTTTGTGAAGTATTCATTATTTTAGAACGACTCTTTTTTCTGACTCGAGTGTCATGATTCGTTTTTCTGAGTGACTCGTTCATTTTAGTAGTTCATTTGACCTGCTAGTGCTGGCTGCAATGAGTCCTACAGCAGGATTAATACAGGCTCCTCCGGCTCAGCGGCTCCAGAGACATGCTCTGTCTATCTGTCTAACTGTCTAAATCAAAAATCTAATCTCATTTTATTTGCCACATGCGCCGAATACAACAGGTGTAGACCTTACAGTGAAATGCTTACTTACAAGCCCTTAACAATGCAGTGTTAAGTAAAAAATAAATAAGTAAAAAATAAAAATACCAAATAATTAAAGAGCAGCAGTAAAATAAAATAACAGTAGGGAAGCTATATACAGGGGGTACCGGTACAGAGTCAATGTGCGGGGGCACCGGTTAGTCGAGGTAATTGAGGTAATATGAACATGTGGGTAGAGTTAAAGTGACTATGCATAAATAATAAACAGAGTAGCAGCAGAGTAAAAAGAGGGGGTGGGGGGGGGCAATGCAAATAGTCCGGGTAGCCATGATTAGCTGTTCATGAGTCTTATGGCTTGGGGGTAGAAGCTGTTAAGAAGCCTTTTGGACCTAGACTTGGCGCTCCAGTACCGCTTGCCGTGCGGTAGCAGAGAAAACAGTCTATGACTAGGGTGGCTGGAGTCTTTGACAAATGCACGCACGAAAATAGATCATGATAGAGCATAGAGAAGAACAATACATGTTTAGAACTGATAATTGATCGCATGGCGCAAGAATGACTGCAATTCATTGTTTATTGAATGTTATGAAGGACACAGCTTTGTAGAACCAAAACATACACAGCCTCTGGTCAACAAACTCGAACTCAAGAACAAATCATTTGGGGGGCTGCAGTTCGCGAACGACTGTGCTTATCACTCCCACAGCAGTCAAGCAGTGCATTCCGCCAAGAGTCATTCACAGTCTAGTCCGGTAGGGGCCACAGCTAGACCTCGT
The DNA here is from genome assembly GCF_020615455.1 of Coregonus clupeaformis. Classification (NCBI taxonomy): domain Eukaryota; kingdom Metazoa; phylum Chordata; class Actinopteri; order Salmoniformes; family Salmonidae; genus Coregonus; species Coregonus clupeaformis. Next base: position 30,787,386 of record NC_059215.1, on the reverse strand, counting down.
TTCAAATGTATCAAGAAATAATCTTATTTGTATGCCTAGCAATCAACAAATGTACATTGTTTAAAGCACACGTTTACAAGTCTCAGTCACAAATGCTCCAATAAGCCCCTACGTTGAATGACGTGAACGAGAGGCTCGTAGAATCGAGTCTTTCAAGTTTTCAGTTCATCGTTCGTCGGTAGAGGGTCCTGCGTGCTCTGGGCATTACTGTCTCAAATGAGTTGAAAGATTCATTCTTTTGACTGAACGAGTTGAAAAGATCAGAGTCAGTAAAAAGAGCCGAACTTACCATTACTAGTCGGCATCGAGTAATTGTCTCTGGCCCCCTCTCAGTTATGGGGAGTGATGAGCTCTACAACAGACTTGCACAACTCAATTGCTGGTTGAAAACTGTTTTCTGCCCCTCCCAAAATATAGAATTTGCAGATAATTGGCCCTCTTTCTGGGACTCACCCACAAACAGGACCATGCCTGGCCTGCTGAAGACAGGGCTCTAACTCCTCTAGCTCCACAATGAGATAGGGTGCAGGCCAGGCAGCAGGCTGTCAGCCAGCCTGCCAGCTTAGTGGAGTCTGCCCCTAGCACAGTCAGTGTAGTCAGCTCAGTTTTCACCTTTGGGACCGTGTCTGTGCCTCGATCTAGGTCGGGGAATAAAGACCTCCTCCATTCCTGCCATTAATGAAAGAGATTGTGATAATACCTCACATCTCAAAATGGGACTACTTAATGTTAGATCCCTCACTTCCAAGGCAGTCATAGACAATTAACTAATCACTGATCATAAACTTGATGTGATTGGCCTGACTGAAACCTGGCTTAAGCCTGATGAATTTACTGCACTAAATTAGGCCTCTCCTCCTGGCTACACTAGTGACCATATCCCCCTTGCATTCCCGCAAAGGCGGAGGTGTTGCTAACATTTATGACAGCAAATTAGAATTTATGTAAAATAAATGACTGCGTTTTTCGTCTTTTGAGGTTTTAGTCATGAAATCTATGCAGCCTACTCAATCACTTTTTATAGCTACTGTTTACATGCCTCCTGGGCTCTATATGGCATTCCTCACTGAGTTCTCTGAATTCCTATTGGACCTCGTAGTCATGGTAGATAATATTCAAATTTTTGGTGACTGCAATAATCACATGGTCCACAGACCCACTCCAAAAGGCTTTCCGAGCCATCATCGACTCAGTGGGTTTTGTCCAACATGTCTCCGGACCTAAACTTTGCCACAATCATTCCCTAGATCTAGTTTTGTCCGGTGGAATAGATATTGTGGATCTAAATATTTTTCTCACAATCCTGGACTATCGGACCACCATTTTATTACGCTTGCAATTGCAACAAATAATTAGCCTAGATCCCAACCAAGGATTATCAAAAGCTGCACTATAAATTCTCTGACAACCCAAAGATTCCTAGATTCCCTTCCAGACTCCCTCCACCTACCGAAGGATGTCAGAGTACAAAAATCAGTTAACCACATAACCTAGGATCTAAACTTATCATTGCATAATACCCTAGAAAAAACAATTGGCACAAGAAACTAGCTCCCTAGTATACAGAAAATACCAGAGCCCTGAAGCAAGCTTCCAGAAAAACTAGTCTTCCGACTAGTTTGGAAAGACAGTACCATGCAATATCGAAAAGCTCTCACTGCTGCTCAATCAGCCTACTTTTCCAACCTGATTGAGGAGAATAAAAACAATACCCCCAAAAAATTTTATACTGTCGCAAAGCTAACTTAAGAGCAACATTCCCCAAGTGAACTTCTTTGACGAAAAGATCATGATCATTAGAAAACAAATTACAGACTGCGTATTTCTCCAAAACTCAGTTGTCCTGAGTCTGCACAGAACTGCCAGGACCTTGGATCAATGGAGACACTCAAGTTTTTTAATCCTGTATCTCTCGACACATTCACTAAAATAGGCATGGCCTCTAAACCTTCCAGCTGTCTATTGGACCCTACCCTAACTAAAGTACTGAAAGAGCTACTTCATGTGCTTGGCCCTCCTATGTTGAACATAATAAATCCTCTGGATGTGTACCAAACTCACTAAAAGTGGTAGTAATAAAAGGATTCTCCTGAAAAAGCCAAACCTTGACAAATATATATTTTTTTATTTTACTATCGGCCTATATCGAATCTCCCATTCCTTTTAAACATTTTAGAAAAAGCTTTTTCTCAACAACTCACTGCCTTCCTGAAGACAAATAATGTAAATAATAATGTCTGGTTTTAGACCCCATCATAGTACTGAGACCACGCTCGTGAAAGTGGTAAATGACCTTTTAATGGCTTAAGACCAAGGCTCTGCATCTGTCCTTGTGCTCCAAGACCTTAGTGCCACTTTCGACACCATCAATCACCACATTATTTTGGAGAGATTGGAAATCCTAACTGGTCTATGCAGACAGGTTCTTGCCTGATTCAGATCTTATCTGTCCGAAAGATATCAGTTTGTCTCTGTGGATGGTTTGTGCTCTGACAAATCAATGGTACGTTTCAATGTTCCTCAAGGTTCCATTCTAGGACCACTATTGTTCTCACTATATATGTTACCTCTTGGTGATGTCATTCGGAAACACAATGTCAACTTCCACTGTTATGCAGATGACACAGAGCTGTACATTTCGATGAAACATGGGGAAGCCCCAAAATTGCCCACCATGGAAGCCTGTGTTTTAGACATAATGAAGTGGATGGCGGCAAATGTTTTACTTTTAAAAGCCGACAAAACAGACATGGTAGTTCTAGGTACCAAGAATGAAAGAGATCGGCTGTCGGATCTGACAATTAATCTTGATGGTTGTACAGTCGTCTTAAATAAAACTGTGAAGGACCTGGGCGTTACTCTGGACCCTGATCTCTCTATTGACGAACATAGAAAAAAGAACATCGTTTTTTTTTTTCATCTTCGTAACATTGCAAAAATCGGAAACTTTTTGTCAAAAAATAATGCAGAGAAGCTAATCCATGAGCCTGACGACTCTTGGTTGTCCCCATCCCCAGTCCACCTGGTTGTGCTGCTGACCTGTTCACCGGACGTGCTACCTTGTCCCGGACCTGCTGTTTCGACCCTCTCTCTCTCTCTCCTCCCGCTGTCTCAACCTCTGAATGCTCGGCTAGGAAAAGCCAACTGACATTCACTCCTGAGGTTTTTTCTTCCTAGGTTCCTGCCTTTCTAAGGAGTTTTTCCAAGCCACCGTTCATCTACATCTGCATTGCTTGCTCTTTGGGGTTTTAGACTGGGTTTCTGTATAAGCACTTTGTGACAACTGCTGATGTAAAAAGGGCTTTATAAAATCATTTAACTGGTTGCAATTTGATAGTACTGTTGACCAATCACCGATGTAGGGACGTAGACTTCGACTACTGAACTTTGACTTGCCTCAAGAAAAAACGTTGTGTGCACGAACAGTCGAAAAAAACACTGCCGAAGACTAAAACATCTCAACATTTTGTGATAATATATGCTCAAACTGCTTAGACTGGGAAGCATACAGTAAGCTTAACACTCTCAACACCTTATGACATGTGATGTTTTACCTATCCACCCAGTATATGCTGAGAAAAAGGCCACTCACCACTGAGCTATTTCTGTTCACAGAGGGCAGAGACAAACAGGACTGCTGATGGAGTACTCATGCAGGTGGATAGGATAGATGTTAGACTGGGCTACAAACAACACCCAGTAGGTGTCCATTTAACCATCTGAATGTTAATCAGAAGCGTTTTAGCGCAAATCATATAGCCACTTTTAAAAAGATCATTACATTGTTTTTATATAAATAAAAGTTTTATAACAAAACAGTACTGAAAGCTTTTTAAAGAGTTTGAAGTTGCATTTTTTTAGTGATCCAATTGACATTTTAGTCATTTAGCAGACGCTCTTATCCAGAGCGACTTACAATTAGTGAGTGCATACATTTTTCATACTGGCCCCCTTGAGATGAAAGCTTTGAGTTATTTTATGTCCTTTTAGAATCTTCGCAAGGAGAAGACAGCGATAGCAAAAGCAGAAGAGGGTAGAGAATTGAGAGATAAGAGAAAAACATGAGCAAGAGAGATAGAAAGGGGGAGACACACAGTAAAAATGGATCAGAATGTTGTAGTGGGATAAGAAAGCAAATGAGACAGGCAGAGAAAAGCAGAGAGTGGGATATGCCTTCCAAAGCCAGGAGAATGTTTCCCATCGTTCTGCACATCTCCCACAGAGTGGGGGGAATGACTAACACACACACACCTGTCAAACACGTCATCTCACCACAGGCCTAGCAGCATTGTCACTACAAGGTCTTTCCTCCTAAACCATTATAATTAGTCCTCACCAAACTCCTGCAGTTGACCCCTATGGTGGTACGGGAAATCCCCGGAAAATTACTGCAACATAATTGGAAAAATTAAACAGTCTCTTCAAAACAACAATCTCATTTGATATATCTGGCAAATTAAAATAGTTTAAGGACTAGAAATAGGACCCAAAAATTATGTGTTTTGAAAAAATCATTATTTTAAGTGAATGTTGATCCCTTAAATTTCCCCAATATGTTTTTCCATGGGACAAATAGATTGACTAATTTAATCTACCAACATAACTGTAATTGTGTCAATTTTATCTTTGAACGTGCACTTTACATACCTCAAAATGATCAATATCATCTCTAGATCCCATCTCTGATCGTTTTCTTTCCCTCATAATTGTTCATATTAATCTTCTGCTCATTTTAGCTGTTAGGCTCAATCTAAGTGCTATGCACAGCCATAGTTTCAAAAGCCAAATTATAACTTCCAGCTCATAAAAATATAATAATAGGAGGTGGCGCTGCGGGGCCTAAGGCAGTAAACATGTCATTATGACTGGAACTCAGATCAACAGGGCTGCCAGGGAGCTCTCCTGGTATACTCATTCCACCCAAACTTCCTCTATTTATGTCTGGGAAATTAAGTGGGAATATCATTACATTTTATATATAAACTATGACACTGAGGACAATAGAGGCTTCATCAGCTCCGACATCTCAAGTCCCTGTAGTGTCTATCTAGTGCCGCATTTCCCTAACTCGGTCCTGGGGACCCCAAGGGGTGAAGCTTGGGGTCTTCAGGACTGCGTTTTGGAAATGTTGATCTAGTGAAAGCTAGAGAAATAAACAGAGATAGGTATCATAGAGTATCCAGGGTGAAGTGTAATAGCCACTCCTAAGATGACAACGTGTTCCTATGCATAAGTGGTTCTCCCATTTCCATTAGGGTTGAGATGAGCCTCTGGATCCCAGCCTGTCCACATCCAAGGAATGCACAGGGGGATGGGCACAACACTGGTGCCAAGGCCCACACATTTATGCAACACACATCGCCATGAAATGGAATTCATTGAAAATGCTGCCAGTGGCCAGAGATGACCTGTTCCAGCAGGTCTTCTGGCACTATGGCCTTCAGGAGGACATCGTCTCCGACCGTGGCCCCGAATTCACGTCACGGGTATGGAGAGCCTTCATGGAGAAGCTGGGGGTCATGGTCAGCCTCACTTCCGGGTACCGGCCTCAGTCCAACGGGCAGGTGGAGAGGATGAACCAGGAGCTGGGAACGTTCCTTAGGAGTCATTGTCAGGACCGGCAGGGTGAGTGGGCCCGGTTCCTTTCCTGGGCGAAGTACGCCCAGAACTCACTTTGTCACTCCACCGGGCTGTCTCCCTTCCAGTGTGTCCTCGGGTACCAGCCGGCCCTGGCCCCGTGGACCCCGAGCCAGACCAAAGCCCCTGCGGTGGACTAGTGGTTCCGGCGCGCAGAGGAGGTTTGGAACGCTGCCCATGTGAGGCTCCAATGCGCCGTCCGCCGATAGAAGGAGCAGGCGGACCGCCACCACAGTGAGGCTCCCGTGTTCCATCCTGGTGATCACGTCTAGCTCTCCACAAAGGAACCTCCTTCTCCGCCTGCCCTGCCGGAAGCTGAGCCCCCGGTTTGTGGAGCCTTTCAAAGTCCTCCGTAGGGTCAATGAGGTAACATACTGTTTACAGCTTCCCACTGACTACTGGATCTCACCCTCTTTTCATGTTTCCCTAAGGCCGGTGGTTCCTAGTCCCCAGGCTGACGCCATCCCCCACGACACCCCTCCGCCAACCCTGGACATCGAGGAAGGCCCCGCCTATGCTGTCAGATCCCTCCTGGACTCCCGACGTTGTGGGGTTTGGCTACAGTACCTGGTGGACTGGGAGGGGTACGGTCCAGAGATGCGATGTTGGATTCCGGTGGACGACATTCTAGATCCCAACATCATCTGAGATTTCGACCTCCGCCGACAGGCCCGCTCCTCGCCCTCAGGGCTGTGCCCCTGGCCTGCACCGTCCTGCGGCACGGGTACTGTCACGTCTACTCCCGCTCCGACGCTCGACGTCGCCGGTTTACTATCCACCGGTCCTGGCAACCCATCATGCACACCTGCGCCTCATCATTAGGCACACCTGGACTTCATTACTTCCTCTTTATTTAGCCCTCTGTGTTCATCAGTCCTTAGGCGTTATTGATTCTCTCACGTTCAGTACGCTTCCCATGTTTGTGCTTTTGTATCTGCTCCGTATTAAACTCACCTTCTGCACCTGCTTTCTGACTCCCGACGTATATGTAACACAACCCTCTAATATGTATGACAAGGCCTGCTGCGGAGGTTAGTACAAGGCGAGTGGCCAAGAGTACATCCACCACTTTAACGGTTTCACAACAGAGCGCAGTGGAAAGTAGAGTAGCAGAAGATTGAGTCATTTTGATTCATTAAGTATGCCAAAATTAACACTCAATGCTACAGGTACTGTAGACTAAAGGATGATCTTAATGATATACAGGCAACATTTTTCAATAGTTCTCTTCTATTAATATAAAAATAGCATGATGAGCAGGACTACTGAGTTACTGACGTGATCTTCCTGTCTGGGTTGGCGCCCCCCCTTGGTTTGTGCTGTGGTGGAGACCTCTGTGGGCTATACTCGGCCTTGTCTCAGGATTGTAAGTTGGTGGTTGAGGATATCCCTCTAGTGGTGCGGGGGCTGTGCTTTGGCAGAGTGGGTGGGGTTATATCCTTCCTGTTTGGCCCTGTCCGGGGGTTTCTTCGGATGGGGCCACAGTGTCTCCGGACCGCTCCTGTCTCAGCCTCCAGTATTTATGCTGCAGTAGTTTATGTGTCGGGGGCTGGGGTTAGTTGGTTATACCTGGAGTACTTCTCCTGTCTTATCCAGTGTCCTGTGTGAATTTAAGTATGCTCTCTCTAATTCTCTCGTTCTCTCTTTCTCTCTGAGAACCTGAGCCCTAGGACCATACGTCAGGACTACCGGGCATGCTGACACCTTGCTGTCCCCAGTCCGCCTGGCCTTGCTGCTATTCCAGTTTCAACTGTTCTGCCTGCGGTTACGAAACCCCTACCTGTCCCAGACCTGCTGTTTTCAACTCTTAATGATCGGCTATGAAAAGCCAACTGAGAGACCTGAGCCCTAGGACCATACGTCGGGACTACCGGCCGTGGTGACTCCTTGCTGTCCCCAGTCCGCCTGGCCTTGCTGCTATTCCAGTTTCAACTGTTCTGCCTGCGGTTATGGAACCCCTACCTGTCCCAGACCTGCTGTTTTCAACTCTTAATGATCGGCTATGAAAAGCCAACTGAGATTTATTCCTGATTATTATTTGACCATGCTTGTCACTTATGAACATTTTTGAACATCTTGGCATGGTTCTGTTATAATCTCCACCCGGCACAGCCAGAAGAGGACTGGCCACCCCTCATAGCCTGGTTCCTCTCTAGGTTTCTTCCTAGGTTTTGGCCTTTCTAGGGAGTTTTTCCTAGCCACCGTGCTTCTACACCTGCATTACTAGCTGTTTGGGGTTTTAGGCTGGGTTTCTGTACAGCACTTCGAGATATTAGCTGATGTACGAAGGGCTATATAAAATAAAATTGATTGATTGATTGACTAGTAAGAGGATGGATTCTGCTGGTCATGTGGTCTTATCTTGGCTTTTTTTCCAACTCACCTATTATCTGCCATATGATGTAATGAAAGTGGCTTGGCTCCTGTATGTTATGGTTGGTTAGCTTGATTGGATTGTTGCTCCCAGGTGCCGTAGAAAGAAAATAATTGTCAAGAAAACTTAGATGGGGGGGGTGAAACTAAAGAAAAACGTTAAAGGGCAATTCCACAACTTTCCAACCTCTTAATTATCTCTAGCTCAATACCATTATCTACATGTGTGAAAACGGCTTCATTTCAAAAATAAGTTAAGTTACTAAGTTCTACCCGACGACATCAAAAGTATAAACATTTAAAAAATGATTTTCAAACTCTATGAGATTCGCGGTGATGTGGGGAGCAAAATAAATACTCTCCCTCTGGCTAGAAACTAGTTGCAGGTTTTGAAACTCACTTTTAATCCTACCCTGTAATGTCACAGAATTTGAGGACATTTTGTTATATTTTTAACCACAGATCATAGAAACATTCAATTTTCACATACAGTTGAAGTCGGAAGTTTACATACACTTAGGTTGGAGTCATTAGCTCGTTTTTCAACCACTCCACAAAAATCTTGTTAACAAACTATAGTTTTGGCAAGTCGGTTAGGACATCTACTTTGTGCATAACACAAGTAATTTTTCCAACAATTGTTTACAGACAGATTATTTCACTTATAATTCACTGTATCACAATTCCAGTGGGTCAGAAGTTTATATACACTAAGCTGACTGTGCCTTTAAACAGCTTGGAAAATTCTGGAAAATTATGTCATGGCTTTAGTATCTTCTGATAGGCTAAAATATATATATTTTTCACCTTTATTTAACCAGGTAAGCCAGTTGAGAACAAGTTCTCATTTACAACTGCGACCTGGCCAAGATAAAGCAAAGCAGTGCGATAAAAACAACAACACAGAGTTACATTTGGGGTAAACAAAACATAAAGTCAAAAATACAACAGAACATATATAACAGTGTGTGCGAATGTAGTAAATTATGGAGGTAAGGCAATAAATAGGCCATAGTGCAAAATAGTTACAATTTGGTATTATGGAATCGTGGAATGATAGATGTGCAAAAGATGATGTGCAAATAGAGATACTGGGGTGAAAATTAGCAAAATAAATAACAATATGGGGATGAGGTAGTTGGATGGGCTAATTACAGATGGGCTGTGTACAGGTGCAGTGATCGGTAAGCTGCTCTGACAACTGACGCCTAAAGTTAGTGAGGGAGATAAGAGTCTCCAGCTTCAGAGATTTTTGCAGTTCGTTCCAGTCATTGGCAGCAGAGAACTGGAAGGAATGGCGGCCAAAGGAGGTGTTGGCTTTGGGGATGACCAGTGAGATATACCTTCTGGAGCGCAGACTACGGGTGGGTGTTGCTATGGTGACCAGTGAGCTAAGATAAGACAGGGATTTGCCTAGCAGTGATTTATAGATGACCTGGAGCCAGTGGGTTTGGCGACGAATATGTAGTGAGGGCCAGCCAACGAGAGCGTACAGGTCACAATGGTGGGTAGTATATGGTGCTTTGGTGACAAAACGGATGGCACTGTGATAGACTACATCCAATTTGCTGAGTAGAGTGTTGGAGGCTATTTTGTAAATGACATCGCCGAAGTCAAGGATCGGTAGGATAGTCAGTTTTACAAAGGCATGTTTGGCAGCATGAGTGAAGGAAGCTTTGTTGCGAAATAGGAAGCCGATTCTAGATCTAACTTTTGATTGGAGATGCTTAATATGAGTCTGGAAGGAGAGTTTACAGTCTAACCAGACACCTAGGTATTTGTAGTTGTCCACATACTCTAGGTCAGACCCACCGAGAGTAGTGATTCTAGTCGGGTGGGCGGGTGCAAGCAGTTCGGTTGAAGAGCATGCATTTAGTTTTACTAGTGTTGAAGAGCAGTTGGAGGCTACGGAAGGAGTGTTGTATGGCGTTGAAAATCGTTTGGAGGTTTGTTAACACAGTGTCCAATGAAGGGCCAGATGTATACAAAATGGTGTCGTCCGCATAGAGGTGGATCCGAGCGTCACCAGCAGCAAGAGCAACATCATTGATATACACAGAGAATAGAGTCGGCCCGAGAATTGAACCCTGTGGCACCACCATAGAGACTGCCAGAGGTCCAGACAACAGGCCCTCCGATTTGACACATTGAAATCTGAGAAGTAGTTGGTGAACCAGGCGAGGCTGTCATTTGAGAAACCAAGGCTATTTAGTCTGCCAATAAGAATGCGGTGGTTGACAGAGTCGAAAGCCTTGGCCAGGTCGATGAAGACGGCTGCACAGTACTGTCTATTATCGATCGCGGTTATAATATCGTTTAGGACCTTGAGTGTGGCTGAGGTGCACCCATGACCAGCTTGGAAACCGGATTGCATAGCGGAGAAGGTACGGTGTGATTCGAAATGGTCGGTGATCTGTTTGTTAACTTGGCTTTCAAAAACTTTCAAAAGGCAGGGCAGGATGGATATAGGTCTGTAACAGTTTGGATCTAGAGTGTCACCCCCTTTGAAGAGTGGGATGACCGTGGCAGCTTTCCAATCTCTGGGGATCTCAGACGTTACGAAAGAGGTTGAACAGGCTAGTAATAGGGGTTGCGACAATTTTAGAAAGAAAGGGTCCAGATTGTCTAGCCCAGATGATTTGTAGGGGTCCAGATTTTGCAGCTCTTTCAGAACATCAGCTGTCTGAATTTGTGTGAAGGAGAAGCGGGGGATGCATGGGCAAGTTGCAGCGGAGGGTGCAGAGCTGGTGACCGGGGTAGTGGTAGCCAGGTGGAAAGCATGGCCAGCCGTAGCAAAATGCTTGTTGAAATTCTCGATTATTGTAGATTTATCGGTGGTGATAGTGTTTCCTAGCCTCAGTGCAGTGGGCAGCTGGGAGGAGGTGCTCTTATTCTCCATGGACTTTACAGTGTCCCAAAACTTTTTGGAGTTAGTGCTACAGGATGCAAATTTCTGTTTGAAAAAGCTAGCCTTTGCTTTCCTAGCTGCTTGTGTATATTGGTTCCTAACTTCCCTGAAAAGTTGCATATCGCGGGGGCTATTCGATGCTAATGCAGTACGCCACAGGATGTTTTTGTGCTGGTCAAGGGCAGTCGAGTCTGAGGAGAACCAGGGGCTATATCTGTTCTTAGTTCTGAATTTTTTGAATGGGGCATGCTTATTTAAGATTGAGAGGAAAGCACTTTTAAAGAACAACCAGGCATCCTCTACTGCCGGAATGAGGTCAATATCCATCCAGGATACCCGGGCCAGGTCACTTAGAAAGGTCTGCTTGCTAATGTGTTTTAGGGAGCGTTTGACAGTGATGAGGGGTGGTCGTTTGACTGCGGACCCATTACGGACGCAGGCAATAAGGCAGTGATCGCTGAGATCCTGGTTGAAGACAGCGGAGGTGTATTTAGAGGGTAAATTTGTCAGGATGATATCTATGAGGGTGCCCATGTTTACAGATTTTGGGTTGTACCTGGTAGGTTCGTTGATAATTTGTATGAGATTGAGGGCATCTAGTTTAGATTGTAGGTTGGCCGGGGTGTTAAGCATATCCCAGTTTAGGTCACCAAGCAGTACGAACTCTGAGGATAGATGGGGGCAATCAGTTCACATATGGTGTCCAGGGCACAGCTCGGGCCTGAGGGGGGGCTGTAGCAAGCGGCAACAATGAGAGACTTATTTCTGGAAAGGTGGATTTTTAGAAGTAGAAGCTCAAACTGTTTGGGCACAGACCTGGATAGTATGATAGAGCTCTGCAGGCTATCTCTACAGTAGATTGCAACCCCACCCCCTTTGGCAGTTCTATCGAGACGGAAAATGTTGTAGTTGGGGATGGACATTTCAGAATTTTTGGTGGCCTTCCTAAGCCAGGATTCAGACACTGCTAGAACATCAGGGTTGGCGGAGTGTGCTAACGCAGTGAATAACTCAAACTTAGGGAGGAGGCTTCGGATGTTAATGTGCAAAAAACCAAGGCTTTTACAGTTACAGAAGTCAACAAATGATAATGCCTGGGGAGTAGGAGTGATACTGGGGGCTACAGGGGTTAACCTCTACATCACCAGAGGAACAGAGGAGGAGTAGAATAAGGATGCAGCTAAAGGCTTTAAGAACTGGTCTTCTAGTGCGTTGGGTACAGAGAAAAAAAGGGGCAGATTTCCGGGCGTTGTAGAATAGATTCAGCGCATTATGTACAGACAAGTATATGGAAGGGTATGAGTACAGTGGAGGTAAACCTAAGCGTTGGGTAATGATGAAAGAGATAGCATCACTGGAGGCACCGATTGAGTCGGTCTCCGCGTGTATGGGGGGGTGGGACAAAGGAGCTGTCTAAGGCAAGTTGAGCTGGGCTGGGGGCTCTACAGTGAAATAGTACAATAAGAAATAACCGAAACAGCAATAAGCAAGGTATATTGACATGGGAGAGAGGCATAAAGCAATCACAGGTGTTATTCGAGAGAGCTAAGACAACAGCTGGTAATGGCGACAAAGTTTGGGCTGAGGCTAAACATAAACAGGATGCGGTACCGTATAAAGGAACAGTCCAGCAGGCATCAGCTGTATAGCTGAGTTATCATAAGGTCCGTGAACAGCAATAGGAGAGTTCGGAGTAGGCTGCTACAGCACTGGCGAGCAAGAGGCCCGGCTTGCGTGTGCTAGCAGGCCGGGGCTAGCAGATGGATCTTCGTGGTCGACGTCGTAACGGGAAGCCTGTTGAAACCACATCAGATGATTTCGTCGGCAAACCAGTCGTGTTGGATCGGCGGGGCTCCGTGTCAACACTAGGAGGTCCCGTCTGGTTGACAGAGAGGTAGATAGCCGGGAGATGGGCCTGGCTCGAGGCTAGCTCAAGGCTAACTGGTGCTTGCTAAGGGGCAATGGTAATTAGCCAACGACAACAGCCATTTGGTTAAAGCTAGCTGGTTATGATGATCCAGCGCTAGGGTCCAGTGATTCTGGCAGAAAATCTGATATGCTCTGGGTCAATAGCACGCTGTGCAGACTGGCCGACAAATTGTCCAGGCTAAAGCTAGAGCTGGCTGGTGGGTAGTGCAGGCCACGGACAATGGTGAAGACGCTAACGGTGGCTAATAGCAAGTAGCCATTTGGTTGCATCTAGACTAGTTTCAGCTTAAGGTTCTTGATAAAAGTTATAAAGAAACAATAGAATCCTTTCCACATTGGGTGAGGCGGGTTGCAGGAAAGTGTATTTAGTTAAAGAATGAAAAGTAAAATTTAGAAATATATACAAAAGAGACAAAAAACTAACAAAACTGGCTATTTACACAAGGACACAGAAAAAAACACGACGCACTGCTACGCCATCTTGACATCATTTGAGTACAATTGGAGGTGTACCTGTTGATGTATTTCAAGGCCTACCTTCAAACTCAGTGCCTCCTTGCTTGACATCATGGGAAAATGAAAAGAAATCAGCCAAGACCTCAGAAAAGAAATTGTAGACCTCCACAAGTCTGGTTCATCCTTGGGAGCAATTTCCAAACACCTGAAGGTACCACGTTCATCTGTACAAACAATAGTATGCAAGTATAAACACCATGGGACCACGCAGCCGTCATACCACTCAGGAAGGAGACAAGCTCTGTCTCCTAGAGATTAACGTACTTTGGTGCGAAAAGTGCAAATAAATCCCAGAACAACAGCAAAGGACCTTGTGAAGATGCTGGAGGAAACAGGTACAAAAGTATTTATATCCACAGTAAAACAAGTCCTATTTCGACATAACCTGAAAGGCCGCTCAGCAAGCAAGAAGCCACTGCTCCAAAACCGCCATAAAAAAGCCAGACTACGGTTTGCAACTGCACATGGGGACAAAGATCGTACTTTTTGGAGAAATGTCCTCTGGTCTGATGAAACACAAATAGAACTGTTTGGCCATAATGACCATCATTATGTTTGGAGGAAAAAGGGGTACGCTTGCAAGCCGAAGAACACCATCCCAACCGTGAAGCACGGGGGTGGCAGCATCATGCTGTGGGGGTGCTTTGCTGCAGGAGGGACTGGTGCACTTCACAAAATAGATGGCATCATGAGGAAGGAAAATTATGTGGCTATATTGAAGCAACATCTCAAGACATCAGTCAGGAAGTTAAAGCTTGGTCGCAAATGGGTCTTCCAAATGGACAATGACCCCAAGCATACTTCCAAAGTTGTGGCAAAATGGCTTAAGGACAACAAAGTTAAGATATTGGAGTGGCCATCACAAAGCCCTGACCTCAATCCTATAGAAAAAGCGTGTGCGAGCAAGGAGGCCTACAAACCTGACTCAGTTACACCAGCTCTGTCAGGAGGAATGGGCCAAAATTCACCCAACTTATTGTGGGAAGCTTGTGGAAGGCTACCCAAAACGTTTGACCCAAGTTAAACAATTTAAAGGCAATTCTACCAAATACTAATTGAGTGTATGTAAACTTCTGACCCACTGAGAATGTGATGAAAGAAATAAAAGCTGAAATAAATCACATTCTTAAAATAAAGTGGTGATCCTAATTGACCTAAAACAGGGAATTTTTACTAGGATTAAATGTCAGGAATTGTGAAAAACTGAGTTTAAATGTATTTGGCTAAGGTGCATGTAATCTTCCGACTTCAACTGTATGTAGACACTGGTATGGTTCTGGAGATACTGAATAGGAGGTTGAAAAGTGGCAGAATTGCCCTTTACATTTTTTAAAATAGATATCATTAATGATAGAGGACAACATGGGTCGGGAGAAATATTGTCAAATTGCTCGAAGACTTGTTTGCCCGTTAGTGCAGACAGCCTATTGCACAAAGTCGAAGTGCATGATATGAAAGATTTTAGATTAAATAAAGTAATTGTAATCCAGGAGAGGTCACCTTTAACTTCAGTCCAAAGGAAACGAACACCTGGGGTGTAATCATTAGTCCAAACAGTTACAGAGTTTCTATTGGAGAAATTCCAGCAAGTCCCTCCGTTTAAGAAATGTTTTGCAACAGAATCGGTGGAATGAATAAACACCTGTGTCTGTCAACAGGTATGTTCAGGGCAGACACCATGGCTGTGAATGGAGACATGAGTATGAGAATGATCATATAGTGACATCTACTGGTAGTTGAGCAGTTGGTACTTATAACTTAAGGTTATAAACTGGGGGTTTGTTCAGGACCACTATATTTTACAGCTGTTTGCAACTAATCAATAAATCTGAATAACCACTACTCCCTGCTCCAAACTCTTTGCTCCCTGCAATACTCCCAGCACCAAAATTAAATAGGACTATCTGTAATGACAGGCTAACACAGTCTCGTGACATGCAGGAGACCTGGGTTCAAAGCCCGGCTGGTCACATAAAGCAACCCTGGCCCCACCCACCCAAAAAAACTATACTGGCAATACTCTTTAGCCCAGGGGTTCCCAAACTTTTTCACTCAGGCCCGCCTTCCAGCATTGGGGAACATCCCGCGCCACGTCTATTTCTATGGGCACAACCAATGTTCATGACACAAACTGTTCACACCGCTCTTTTTGGTGGAGAGAACATTTTGCGGGTTTAAAGGAAAGGAAAGGGTAAGGGGGATACCATGTCAGTTTTACAACTGAAATGTTTCTTCCGCATTTAACCCAACCCCTCTGAATCAGAAGCTTATTTCCTGCAATTCTACACATTTTGTCATGGGTACAGAGAACATTTAGCAGTTTTAAAGCTAATTTTCTTGCAATTCTATACATTTTTCCCCCTAGGCGCGCCCCACAGTTTGGGAACCACTGCAGTTTTGGAATTTCAATGTTGCTGAAAGTTTATTGCTACCTCCACTAGATGACAGCATTGTCAGGAAAAAGAGAAGGACCAGGGAAAGTCTTTAATACTTAGTTTATATGGGGAGCATTCTGGAAATTACTACTGAAATATAAGAATACAAGGTAAAAGGAATTTAAAGCGTAGAGCACTGTCTATTCCTCATCAACCAAAGCTATTGTGGATTGTGATCAAGCACTGTCATGCTGCTCATTTTGATTAAACGCTTTTAACCTTAATCCTGATATTATGATTTAACAGAACATAAATATAGCCTACATCAAAGCATGATAATAAATTACAATATTATAGTGTGTTGTATCTAAATGTCACATTCTGGGGGTCAAAGATAAGGACCTTAGAGAGCATTTAGTGCACATTTATTTATTAGAGGATATTTGGATCACTTTTTAAATACTTTATTTGAATCCACCAATCAAATTTACAAAAAAAGGATCCAAACATGTCAAAGGTCCCTGTATAGATGGCACTCAAAGGTACAGAAAGCACTTCCTTCTCCAAACAGCTAGGCTGCCCATGACAGCTGAAACAGAGTGTGTGTGTGTGTGTGTGTGTGTGTGTGTGTGTGTGTGTGTGTGTGTGTGTGTGTGTGTGTGTGTGTGTGTGTGTGTGTGTGTGTGTGTGTGTGTGTGTGTGTGTGTGTGTGTGTGTGTGTGTGTGTGTGTGTGCGTGTGTGTGATAAGAGTGGTATGTTTAGGCATGTAGGCTTGTGAAAACATTATTAATTCGAATCCAGACCATAACTAATCATACGGATTGTATCAAGTGCAGATACATGAATCCACGAATTATTCACTATTTGTCTGTGTCCATGACTGTTATCAATATGCAAGTTTGTTTGGAAGATTGGTGTTTCCCTTTAAGAACCTAAGTACCATTACGCATCAGCTTTCATCAATGCACTTGTCTTTCCTCACGCTGCTGCTCTCAAACGGATCTCATGCATCCCGGTCCAGCCCGGTGCACGCGAGCAAAGGCACACCGCTCTGGCGGAGTCCTAACCAGAGACGGGAATCGCGGTATAATCAAAGAAGGCAGGCGGTAAACCATCTCTGGTATAACGATGGAACCGTAAAATAAATACGGAAGGGGGAAACAGGTAAACCTCCATCTTTTTTTATTCAAGACGTTGTAGCCTAATGTCATTTGGCTTAGCTGTCATTTTGCAAAGGATGCTCCTGTGTAGTTAGCGTGTATAGGGCACTTGAAACACTGTGAATAAGTATGAATGGAGTATTCTAGAAATGGAGACATGCAGGGGGAGCTGCAAGATGTAGCCAAGCCTAGAATATGATTTTGTTTATAAAGAGTTACGCACGCACCTATAGCACGTATCAGATGTCATGATGGGTGTTGTTGTTTGTGTGTGTGTGTGTGTGTGTGTGTGTGTGTGTGTCGCTGTCCAGCAGGAGCCTGCTGTTGCAAGGATGCACCGCAGATGTTTGTGTACCATGTCATTTTTCCGTATACGTTGGCGGTAGCGGTAGGCTATTCTTCAGCCAGGTGATCGCAACCCTTGCAAATTACACGTAGATCTTTTGCGAATTGGCTTGATACATTATTAGGCTATTGCCGCAATGTATTTGGAAAGCTTTTGATAGAGATGGCGCATATGGAGGGCTGGTTTATTAAGCGTTGAGAAAATGCACAGTAATCTCAAGCCAAACAAACACCTGCCATATTGTTACCCTATATCGTGACTGGGCTTCTGGCATGCAATTTGACCTTGCAGCAGTGTGCTATTTTCAGTAAAATAGTCAATCTGACGGCATATGTCAGAAATATAACCATCTGTCTTGTAATAGAGCTCTTGACTTTGTGTTTGTTGGTCTGGGGATTTTAGATTGTTGGTAGCATACCCTACTCACACTCTCTCCAAATGTCCTCTAGAAATAGATGTTATTTTCCCAGGAATCTGCAGTGGCTCAGCTTTGCGTTATAGATATAGGCCTAAGTGTGTATTTATGGTCTTTGCCTATGGGTTTGAAAGGCCGGGCTCTGCCCAATTGAGAGCACATGCACCCCACATTCAACCTCTACCTGGTCCCAAAACAACCCCTAGCCCTTTCCTCTAATCACCACCTCTTTAGTGTTTGCAGGTTGTAGAGGACTGTCATCAGACTGATGTCAGCAACATGGTCATTGCTCCACCTAAATCAGGGGTGTCTAATTTTGCCCCGGGGGCCGCATTCGGTCTTCAACGAGGTTCAGAGGGCCGCACTGAAAATTGGTTATATTAGCTTGCCATCAAAATAAAAGGTATTCTATCTATTCTGTTTGGAATTGTCGATGCTCCTTGACTGTCTAGCTTTCATATCGGTGTTTATTAGCGAGCTGGACACTGTCAAGAAACGGTATGAATATAGGTCCATTATCATTTCTACACAATTTGGATTTGGCTTTAGTACTTTTAAAGTATACTGAGTTTGTTTCCCCCTCAAAGTAATTTTTGGGAAAAAACATATATATTTGGTATTATCATTTATTTTACTCAAACCACCCGCAGCCCAGATTGAACCCCCTCGCGGGTCGGCTCTGGCCCGCAGGCCGTATGTTTGACACCCCTGACCTATAGCCTTCAATTGGATAAAGCGAGCCTCTGCCTTATTGCAAAAACTAATGATTTCCATTCAGACCTGCAAACAAAAAAGGGGAAGGGGCTAGAGGTTGTTAGTCCTATTGGATCAGGTACCTCAGCTGTATGGTCAGCATTTTGCTGCTGTCCAATCCCAGTGAACGAATGACCAAGCCAGTATCATATTCAATAGCTGCACACATCCTAATATTTAAAATCCCATCCCTGATCCAGCCTGTTACACATGTCAGCCAATGTGCAGCTCACGTTCTGGAAAATTGGCAGATTGACTATCTCCATGGTGATCACTGTCATAGCATGCTGTTTCCTGTCAGTCCCCACTGTGCAGATCTTTCTCTCCAATTTCTCCTTACATCTCATCCTCAGTGGTACAGTGCTATCTTTATAGGTGAGTGAGTGCAAAAAAATTACGTAAATTACGTCATAATTTCCTCAATCTAAGTTTGTACCGACAGATGTGGCCTATTGAATAGCCTATCAATATAGAATATGCATAAAATGCATTCTATTTTTTATACCCTCAAATATAAAGTTAGGCATACCTAATTTCAAAATAGGCCATTATCACTGTCAATCTTATTGAATTAGTGTTTTGTGAGCGAATAAGAGCAGATGGTGTTAACAAACTATTAGCCTATCTTGTATTTTCAATCCAAGCATATACAGTGGGGAGAACAAGTATTTGATACACTGCCGATTTTGCAGGTTTTCCTACTTACAAAGCATGTAGAGGTCTGTAATTTTTATCATAGGTACATTTCAACTGTGAGAGACGGAATCTAAAACAAAAATCCAGAAAATCACATTGTATGATTTTTAAGTAATTAATGTGCTTTTTATTGCATATTCATCATCTCCAGCACCATCCCAATATCAACATATGTGAAAATGGCGTGTTTCTATATCTTGTAGTAAAAAAGATAGAGGAAGATGATGTTTCCAATGATATCATCAACCAATTAGTAGGCAATGCCTACTCATAATTGGTTCAAATCACATGATGTCATTGGAAACACTTATCTTCCTCTATCTTTTTTTCCACAAGACATACACTACCAGTCAAAATTTTGGACACACCTACTCATGCCAGGGTTTTTCTTTATTTTCATTATTTTCTACATTGTAGCATAATAGTGAAGACATCAAACTATGAAACAACACATATGGAATCATGTAGTAACCAAAAAAGTGTTAAACAAATCAAAATATATTTTATATTTGAGATTCTTCAAATAGCCACACTTTGCCTTGATGACAGCTTTGCACACTCTTGGCATTCTCTCAACCAGCTTCATGAGTTTACCTGGCGCCGACGAAGATGGCGGCCTCGCGACTAACTCTTAGGAAACTTTGCGGTATTTTTTTTTTTTTTATGTATTATTTTTTACATTATTAGCTCAGAAAGTGTTTTGTATCATTACATACAGCTGGGAAAAACTATTGGATATCAGAGCGTCGGTAACTCACCAGAACTACCAGCATTACGACCAGGAATACGACTTTCCCGAAGCAGATCCTTTGTTTGCTCTCCCCAGGGCAATTGAACTGATTCCAGCGGCTGACCCAAAACATAGCCGGCAGAGGAGAGGCACTCGGAGCGGCCTGCTTGTTCGACTTAGGAGGCGCGCACACCACCCACCGCTTCCAAATATATTACTCGCTAATGTTCAGTCTTTGGATAACAAAGTTGACGAGCTCAGGGCAAGGATTTCTTTCCAGAGAGACATCAGGGCCTGTAACATACTCTGTCTCACGGAAACATGGCTCTCTCTGGATATTCTATCGAAATTGGCCAGCCAGATGGGTTCTCAGTTCATCGCGCAGACAGAAATAAATATCTCTCCGGGAAGCAGAAGGGCGGAGGTGTGTGTTTCATGATTAACAACTCATGGTGTAATTGTAGTAACATACAGGAACTCAAGTCCTTTTGTTCACCCGACCTAGAATAACTCATAATCAAATGCCGACCGTATTATCTCCCAAGATAATTTTCTTCGGTTATAGTCACGGCCGTGTATATCCCCCCTCAAGCCAATACCACGATGGCCCTCAAAGAACTTCACAGGACTTTATGCAAACTAGAAAATACATATCCTGAGGCTGCATTTATTGTAGCTGGGGATTTTAACATTTTAGTCATTTAGCAGACGCTCTTATCCAGAGCGACTTACAGTTAGTGAGTGCATACATAATTATTATTATTATTTATTATTTTCATACTGGCCCGCCGTGGGAATAGAACCCACAACCCTGGCGTTGCAAATGCCATGCTCTACCAACTGAGCTACATCCCTGCCGGCCATTCCCTCCCCTAGCCTGGACGACACTGGGCCAATTGTGCGCCGCCCCATGGGTCTCCCGGTCGCAGCCTGCTACGACAGAGCCTGGATTTGAACCAGGAATACCTATGTAAGAATGCTGTTCACTGACTATAGCTCAGCATTCAACACCATAGTACCCTTCAAGCTCATCATTAAGCTCGAGGCCCTGGGTCTGAACCCCGGCCTGTGCAACTGGGTCCTGGACATCCTGTCGGGCCGCCCCCAGCTGGTGAAGGTAGAAAACAACACCTCCTCTTTGCTGATTCTCAACACTGGGGCCCCACAAGAGTGCGTGCTCAGCCCCCTCCTGTACTCCCTGTTCACCCATGACTTCGTGGCCAAGCACGCCTCCAACTCAATCATCAAGTTTGCAGACGACACAACAGTAGTAGGCTTGATTACCAACAATGACGAGACACCCTACAGGGAGGAGGTGAGGGCTCTGGGAGTGTGGTGCCAGGAAAATAACCTCTCACTCAACGTCAACAAAAAAACGGTGATGATCGTGAACTTCAGGAAACAGCAGAGGGTACACCCCCTTATCCACATCGACGGAACCGCAGTGGAGAAGGTGGAAAGCTTCAAATTCCTTGGCGTACACATCACTGACAAACTGAAATGGTCCACCCACGCTGACAGTGTGGTGAAAAAGGCGCAAAAGAGCCTCTTCAACCTCAGGAGGCTGACGAAATTTGGCTTGGCACCTAAAACCCTCACAAACTTTTACAGATGCACAATTGAGAGCATCCTGTCGGGCTGTATCACCGCCTGGTACGCCAACTGCACTGCCCGCAACCACAGGGCTCTCAAGAGGGTGGTGCGGTCTGCCGAACGCATTACCGGGGGCAAACTACCCACCCTCCAGGACACCTACAGCACCCGATGTCACAGGAAGGCCAAAAAGATAATCAAGGACATCAACCACCCAAGCCACTGCCTGTTCACCCCGCTATCATCCAGAAGTGAGGTCAGTACAGGTGCATCAAAGCTGGGACCGAGAATGAAAAACAGCTTCCATCTCAAGGCCATCAGACTGTTAAATAGCCATCACTAGCACATTATAGGCTGCTGCTGCCTATAGAAATCACTGGCCACTAAGAAATTGAACACTAGTCACTTTAATAATGTTTACATATCTTGCATTGCTCATCTCATATGTATTTACTGTATTCTATAATATTCTACTGTATCTTAGTCCATGCCGCTCTGTCATTGCTCGTCCATATTTTATTTATTATTATTTTTATTTTTTTATATATATGTATATATTCTTAATTCCATTCCTTACTTAGATTTGTGTGTATTGGGTATATGTTGTGAAATTGTTAGATATTATTGCACTGTCGGAGCTAGAAGCACAAGCTTTTCCCTACAAATAAAATTTGATTTGATTTGAGGTAGTCACTTGTAATGCATTTCAATTTACAGGTGTGCCTCCTTAAAAGTTAATTTGTGGAATTTATTTCCTTCTTAATGCGTTTGAGCCAATCAGTTGTGTTGTGACAAGGTAGGGGTGGTATACAGAAGATAGCCCTATTTGGTAAAATACCAAGTCCATATTATGGCAAGAACAGCTCAAATAAGCAAAGTAAAGCGACAGTCCATCATTACTTTAAGACATGAAGGTCAGTCAATACTAAACATTTCAAGAACTTTGAAAGTTTCTTCAAGTGCAGTTGCAAAAACCATCAAGCGCTATGATGAAACTGGCTCTCATGAGGACCGCCACAGGAATGGAAGACCCAGAGTTACCTCTGCTGCAGAGGATAAGTTCATTAGAGTTACCAGCCTCAGAAATTGCAGCCCAAGTAAATGTTTCACAGAGTTCAAGTCACAGACACATCTCAACATCAACTGTTCAGAGGGGACTGTGTGAATCAGGCCTTCATGGTCAAATCGCTGCAAAGAAACCACTACTAAAGGACACCAATAATAAGAAGAGACCTGCTTGGGCCAAGAAACACGAGCAATGGACATTAGACCGGTGGAAATGTGTCATTTGGTCTGGAGTCCAAATTTGAGATTTTTGTTTAAACCGCCGTGTCTCTGTGAGACGCGGTGTGGGTGAACGGATGGTCTCCGCATGTGTAGTTCCCACCGTAAAGCATGGAGGAGGAGGTGTTATGGTGTGTGGGTGCTTTGCTGGTGACACTGTCTGTGATTTATTTAGAATTCAAGGCACACTTAATCAGCATGGCTACCACAGCATTCTGCAGTGATACGCCATCCCATCTGGTTTGGGCTTAGTGGGACTATCATTTGTTTTTCAACAGGACAATGACCCAACACACCTCCAGGCTGTGTAAGGGCTATTTTACCAAGAAGGAGAGTGATGGAGTGCTGCATCAGATGACCTGGCCTCCACAATCCCCCGACCTCAACCCAATTGAGATTGTTTGGGATGAGTTGGAATGCAGAGTGAAGGAAAAGCAGCCAACAAGTGCTCAGCATATGTGGGAACTCTTCCAGGTGAAGCTGGCTGAGAGCATTCCAGGTGAAGCTGGTTGAGAGAATGCCAAGTGTGTGCAAAGCTGTCATCAAGGCAAAGGGTGGCTATTTGAAGAATCTCAAATCAAAAATATATTTTGATTTGTTTAACACTTTTTTTGGTTACTACATGATTCCATATGTGTTATTTAATGTCTTCACTATTATTCTACAATGTAAAAAAATAGTAAAAAAAAAAAAAACTTGAATGAGTAGTTGTGTCCAAACGTTTGATTGGTACTGTAGAAACGCACCATTTTCACATGTTGATGTTTGGGTGGTCCTGGAGATGAATATGAAGTTGAACATTTTGTTAATGTCCTTTTTAAAGAAGTTGAACCAACTTTGGTTGCTGACGGATAGCTGAAGGATAGCTCTGCCGTTCGGGCAGTTCAGGAAGAAAAACAATAATGTGCAGTATAGCTAAATAGGCCTACAACTACATGGTATAGCTATTTGTAGGCTATAGCCTGATGTAAATACAAATGCAAATAGCTTCAGAGGAGAGCTTTAGTTGTGAGTAGGCATTTCATTGTATTGTGTAGCTCCCACTACATTGTATCATAAATAAACTTTGATTTGATTAGCTTGAACACATGGTTACAATATAGGCCTACCCTATCACAGAATAAAATAAAACAGGTGAACTATCAATTCATATAATTTATTTACATAGATTAAACATGCTATCAAATCAATTGACCAAGTAGTGAACATAAATCATTACTAAGTAGAATTGCTGGAAATTCATTTGAAAACAGCCATAACATCAAGTGTCACGCCCTGGCTCTGGGGAGGCTTGTATGTTGAGCCAGGGTGTGAGTGTTCTTTGTTTTTCTAGTTCAGGTATGTCTATGTTGGCCAGAGTGGTTCTCAATCAGAGGCAACGAGTGTCAGCTGTTGCTGGTTGTCTCTGATTGGGAACCATATTTAGACAGGCTGTGTTCCCACAGTGTTTGTGGGATCTTGTTCCGTATTGGTTTTGTGTAGGGTAACCAAGGACGTCACGTTATCGTTTGTTGTTTTGTTCGTGTGGTGACTCTAATAAATAAGTATGTTTACCTTCCACGCTGCGCATTGGTCCTCTCTTCCCGACGATTGTGACGGAAGATCCCACCAAGACTGGACCAAGCAGCGTGTCCAGGAGCCATCGCCAGGGAGATCTCTAGCGGATCTCCTTCGCCTCCTCGACTGGGTCAAGCCGTGTGAGGAAGAGAGAGGCTGGACCTGGAAGCAGAAGGGCGAAAGTCTGGCGAGAGACATGGAGACCTGGTCCACGGGTAGGAGAGACGCCCAGAATTTTTTTAGGGGGGGGGCTCACGCCGTGGACGACGGGGCAGCAGGAGGCCGCCAGGTTACGGGAGTCACTGGTCACCAGGGGGAAAGAGGATGTAGAGGCACGGCGAGAGGTACTGGGGTGTGTTGCCAGTCCGGTCCGGCCTGTTCCTGATCCCCGCGTAGGGCCAGTGGTGTGTGTTCCCAGTACGGTCCGGCCCGCTCCTGCTCCCCGCACCAAGTCAGTGGTGCGTTTCGTCAGCCCGGTCCGGCCCGCTCCTGCTCCCCGCACCAAGTCAGTGGTGCGTTTCGTCAGCCCGGTCCGGCCCGCTCCTGCTCCCCGCACCAAGTCAGTGGTGCGTTTCGTCAGCCCAGCTCGGCCCGCTCCTGCTCCCCGCACCAAGTCAGTGGTGCGTTTCGTCAGCCCAGCTCGGCCCGCTCCTGCTCCCCACACCAAGCCAGTGGTGTGCGTCGTCAGTCCGGCACAGCCCGTGCCTGTTCCACCGGTGCCTGGTTCGGCACGGGTCAGCTGCTTCACGCCGGAGCTAGAGCAATCTGCTCCACCAGTGTGCAGTCCAGCTCCGGTCAGCAGGGCCAGACCGGACCAGGGGTACTTTGGGGGGTTAGAGAGGGAGTGGGGATCATGCCCGGAGCCGGATCCGCCGCCAAGGCGGAGTGCCCACCCGGTCCCTCCCCTGTGGTATTTGGTTGGCGCGGTCGGAGTCCGCGCCTTTGGGGGGGGGGTACTGTCACGCACTGGCTCTGGGGAGGCTTGTATGTTGAGCCAGGGTGTGAGTGTTCTTTGTTTTTCTAGTTCAGGTATGTCTATGTTGGCCAGAGTGGTTCTCAATCAGAGGCAACGAGTGTCAGCTGTTGCTGGTTGTCTCTGATTGGGAACCATATTTAGACAGGCTGTGTTCCCACAGTGTTTGTGGGATCTTGTTCCGTATTGGTTTTGTGTAGGGTAACCAAGGACGTCACGTTATCGTTTGTTGTTTTGTTCGTGTGGTGACTAATAAATAAGTATGTTCACCTTCCACGCTGCGCATTGGTCCTCTCCTCCCGACGATCGTGAAATCAAGCTTTTGGTGTGCTTTATTCATGCATCTCAATAAACGCATTATTACCTCCAACTTGTCCCAATTCACATTTCCAATTGCCCACCATGACACACCAAGCTAGAACGGGCCCTGCGTCTCAACCAATAGCCAATATAGGCTAAATATCCCAAGCAGGGCTACAGCAACTTGCAAAGAGAGTCAGGCTCCTTGGCCTTTGCAGTGGCCGCTCTGGTTTGGGTGTCCTCGCTAGAATGTCGCCGTAACCAAGTGGTCACATATTGCTCTGGTTTCACTGCGCAAGAGGACGTCCGTGGAGTTTTATGAACATCAAGGCAGACACACAGTGAATTTGGATCCTCAATCTCATTGGTGTGATGATAAGGTTCATGTCGCTGAACTCCCTCTCACACTCCGCTGAGCAGCAGATATTTTATCAACGTTCTGATTGGCCAAAGTGGTCAAGCCTCTGACGGGCCTCCGCAGTGCACACACGTAGCCTATAGTTCTTCATCATTCTCCACCACCAGAGAGAAAACAGGGAAGAAACCACCATTTACCCACCTCTAGGCTGCTATACATATTTATTTGGTTTGTCATTCAATCGTTTGTAATGGAATTTTTGTGGTAATTAAATATAATTTATTTAGAATTCATCAGAATAAATTTTCCGGAAATAGTTTTACCAGCTACGTGTATTCTCAAATTTAAAAAAGTGAGGGAGCGCCGCTCCACAGCCCTCCGGCAGCACTACAACCCTGCTCCTCCTAGACCCACAAGCCCCTTTGCTAGTCCACATGCAGTTTTCTTTTCCACAGGCCTTATTTTCATGATGTGCTCCTAGCTTTCGCCTGGAAACTGCTGACTATAATAACAGCATTTAGCACATATACTGCAGTGACTCACCAAGACAGTCGTGAACACCTTTTCCCCCTCAGGAGACTGAAAAGATTTGGCATGGGTCCCCAGATCCTCAAAAGGTTCTACAGCTGCACAATAGAGAGCATCCTGACCGGTTGCATCACTGCCTGGTATGGCAACTGCTCAGCATCCGACCATAAGGCGCTACAGAGGGTAGTGCGTAAGGCCAAGCTTCCTGCCATCCAGGACCTATATACTAGGCGGTGTCAGAGGAAGGCCCAAAATATTGTCAAAGACTCCAGTCACCCAAGTCTTAGACTGTTCTCTCTGCTACGGCAAATTGTACCGGAGCGCCAAGTCTAGGTCCAAAAGGCTCCTAAACAGCTTCTACCCCCAAGCCATAAGACTGCTGAACAATTCATCAAATGGCCACCCGGACTATTTACATTGACATGGCTCGCTGTTTATTATCTATGCATAGTCACTTTACCCCTGCCTACATGTACAAATTACCTCGACTAACCTGTACCCTGTATACAGCCTTGTTATTGTTATTTTGTGTTACTTTTTATTGTATTTTTTACTTTAGTTTATTTAGTAAATATTTCCTTAACTTTTTTTATTGAACTGCATTGTTGGTTAAGGGCTTGTAAGTAAGCATTTCACGGTAAGGTCTACTACACCTGTTGTATTCGGTGCATGTGACAAATAAAATGTGATTTGATTTAACTCCAGGAAAGAGAATGACAGCTCATGCTAAATTATAGCAGTCCGAATTACTGACAGATGGTTTATTTTATAAGCATTATATGATGGATTCTTTGCTCTTTGTTTCAGTGGGGATTTGCATGCAATGATATCCAACTATAATGCAAACATGCTGAAGGGCAACATTATGCAATTTGAGCCAGTGACCCTCTGTCATTTACCACTCTAACCACTGAACCACACTCATAGTATCTGGAAGTTCTGCATTTTTGTATCCAGATTCCAAATAAATATTGGAGAGGTCTATTTTTCTCTATTTTTTACAATTCTAAAGTTTGGTAAAAGTTAATATGGCTGAAACAGGCTAGCAAACAAGAGTTCATAGATAGGGGAGCCTTCCCTTACCAGGCTTCTTCCCTCCTGGATAGGCCTACTTTGTCATTACTGCTGTGAGTCAGTCGCTGTCCACAGTCCAGGTTCTGAACTCTGGAATTCCGATCCTACAGCTGTCTATGGTGCTGACCCGCTGATTGATACTATTATCGCTTATTTGTTTTGTTTCAACATTGGATCTTTTACACTTTTTCACAATATTCCAGTTTTGTTCATTTCCTGTGAACCTGTCGTTTTGGGACATCTTTTTCTATTTGTCCTCTATATTCCCAGTTTTGCATGTTTTCCTAACAGCGTACTTTTGGTTTGGGCTATTATTTTTTCATTTGATGCCTCAATACATGCATGAAGCCATGACATCTTCATCCTACAGACAGATTGAAAGAAACTGATTGCCTCCTCCCACCCTATATCGTATTTACTTGATTACATGTAGAAAACATGGATTTCCTGTTCCACCATATCCCTACACCCATCATGGCCCACAGATAAATATTATGCTTAGTGAGGTTGTGAATCCTTGAGTCACATGTACTTCATCTTTTTTTGTTTGCTTCCTTGGCAATGGGGGTGAATCAGTATGGACAAGGCCCTGAGCCAAGCCTGCAAATAACACTCCTAACAGTAGTATGGAGCTAACCCGGGAGTGCTAATGGCCATTGGGCACACGTATAGTCACACAATCTCTGGATCAGCAGGGTTTCTAGAGGTCCTGATAAGATCACAGCTAGACTGCTCATGGAAAAGTAACTCTGGTCAGTTAGGGGCAGGATGCTGCTGCTGATGGTTTTCATGCCCTTTCTTGAGAGCACTCAATTGAAAGACTAAGCCTGGACCCTACAGATTAGAGCAAATCATGGTTATGTTAGCAGTTTATGTTATTCTTCAATAACACAGACCCCAAAGCAAATCAGGGGGGAGAAAAATATATTTATTCAAAGAGAACAAATCATGTAGTTTATACCCAAGCCTAGCCTGTGGTTGACCAATTAGAATTCCTTGCAATAAAATTGGGCCAATGGCCAAATACCAAGTATCCTGTTTCAGGCTCAATGTATAGACAATTTGGACCAATGAGAACTTGCCACATGTAGCTATGAGTCCCAGACTGGAACCCCTACACAGATTCTAAACAGATGTTGAACTTCAAAACAACCCGTGTCCCTGACCCATTAATCTTCAGTTCCCCATTACAGAAAACAACTATTTCCACTGATCGTTAATTTGCTGCGTTATGTATTTATATTCGAAAATTCTTACAGTTAGCAATACAAATGTTGGCTGTGACTCATCTGCTTAGGATCTTCTCCACTGTCCAATTGTTGTAATTTCCTTCTCCAAACCAAAGTGCTTTAGGTGATTTCAAAACACAACCTATGTACAGTGAGGGGAAAAAAGTATTTGATCCCCTGCTGATTTTGTACGTTTGCCCACTGACAAAGAAATGATCAGTCTATAATTTGAATGGTAGGTTTATTTGAACAGTGAGAGACAGAATAACAACAAATAAATCCAGAAAAACGCATGTCAACAATGTTATAAACTGATTTGCATTTTAATGAGGGAAATAAATATTTGACCCCCTCTCAATCAGAAATATTTCTAGCTCCCAGGTGTCTTTTATACAGGTAACGAGCTGAGATTAGGAGCACACTCTTAAAGGGAAGCAATCAATCAATCAGATTCCAAACTCTCCACCATGGCCAAGACCAAAGAGCTCTCCAAGGATGTCAGGGACAAGATTGTAGACCTACACAAGGCTGGAATGGGCTACAAGACCATCGCCAAGCAGCTTGGTGAGAAGGTGACAACAGTTGGTGCGATTATTCGCAAATGGAAGAAACACAAAAGAACTGTCAATCTCCCTCGGCCTGGGGCTCCATGCAAGATCTCACCTCGTGGAGTTGCAATGATCATGAGAACGGTGAGGAATTAGCCCAGAACTACACAGGAGGATCTTGTCAATGATCTCAAGGCAGCTGGGACCATAGTCACCAAGAAAAAAATTGGTAACACACTACGCCGTAAAGGACTGAAATCCTGCAGCGCCCGCAAGGTCCCCCTGCTCAAGAAAGCACATATACAGGCCCGTCTGAAGTTTGCCAATAAACATCTGAATGATTCAGAGGAGAACTGGGTGAAAGTGTTGTGGTCAGATGAGACCAAAATGGAGCTCTTTGGCATCAACTCAACTCGCCGTGTTTGGAGGAGGAAGAATGCTGCCTATGACCCCCAAGAACACCATCCCCACCGTCAAACATGGAGGTGGAAACATTATGCTTTGGGGGTGTCTTTCTGCGAAGGGGACAGGACAACTTCACCGCATCAAAGGGACGATGGACGGGGCCATGTACCGTCAAATCTTGGGTGAGAACCTCCTTCCCTCATCCAGGGTATTGAAAATGGGTCGTGGATGGGTATTCCAGCATGACAATGACCCAAAACACACGGCCAAGGCAACAAAGGAGTGGCTCAAGAAGAAGCACATTAAGGTCCTGGAGTGGCCTAGCCAGTCTCCAGACCTTAATCCCATAGAAAATCTGTGGAGGGAGCTGAAGGTTCGAGTTGCCAAACGTCAGCCTCGAAACCTTAATGACTTGGAGAAGATCTGCAAAGAGGAGTGGGACAAAATCCCTCCTGAGATGTGTGCAAACCTGGTGGCCAACTACAAGAAACGTCTGACCTCTGTGATTGCCAACAAGGGTTTTGCCACCAAGTACTAAGTCATGTTTTGCAGAGGGGTCAAATACTTATTTCCCTCATTAAAATGCAAATCAATTTATAACATTTTTGACATGCGTTTTTCTGGATTTTTTGTTGTTGTTATTCTGTCTCTCACTGTTCAGATAAACCTACCATTTAAAATTATAAACTGATCATGTCTTTGTCAGTGGGCAAACGTACAAAATCAGCAGGGGATCAAACACTTTTTTCCCTCAATGTAAATAAAATACAAAAAATAAACACATATAGAAGTTAAATAGGCATATAATGTAATTAGAGTAGGTATACATTGTTACATAGCCTGCTTACTATAACCATATTTCCAGGGGGAGGTTAAACCACAATTTGAGTTCATTTATGCATCTTTAAATAGAACAATGTAAACTAAGAACATGCAAATTCCTGAATATCTTTACAAAGATGGCAACACAGTTAAATATTGCATGTGGCTGCATTTGTTATGAACTTTGTCAAATCAAAATTCAAGTTTATTGGTCGCGTACACATATTTGCAGATGTTATTGCAGTTGCAGCCAAATGGCATTCACACCTTGCAACAAAAAAATATACACATAATCCAGAATTTTAAAAAAAATACTAGAATACAGTGCATTCGGAAAGTATTCAGACCCCTTGAGGATAATTTTTTATTTTTTTTTTCCCCTCATCAATGTGCACACAATATCCCGTAATGACAAATAAAAAAAACAGGTTTTTAGACATTTTTGCACATTTATAAAAAAATCCAAAGCTGAAATATCACATTTACATAAGTATTCAGACCCTTTACTCAGTACTTTGTTGAAGCACCTTTGGCAGCGATTACAGCCTTGATTCTTCTTGGGTATGACGCTACAAGCTTGGCATACTTGTATTTGGGGAGTTTCTCCCATTCTTCTCTGCAGATCCTCTCATGCTCTGTCAGGTTGGATGGGGAGCGTCGCTGCTCAGCTATTTTCAGGTCTCCAGAAATATTAGATCGGATTCAAGTCCGGGCTCTGGCTGGGCCACTCAAGGACATTCAGAGACTTGTCGCGAAGTCACTCCTGCGTTGGCTTGGCTGTGTGCTTAGGGTTGTTGTCCTGTTGGAAGGTGAACCTTCGCCCCAGTCTGAGATCCTGAGCGCTCTGGAGCAGGTTTTCATCAAGGATCTCTCTGTGCTTTGCTCTGTTCATCTTTCCCTCGATCCTGACTAGTCTCCCAGTCCCTGCCCCTGAAAAACATACCCACAGCATGATGCTGGCATCACCATGCTTCACCTTAGGGATGGTGCCAGGTTTCCTCCAGACGTGACACTTGGCATTCAGGCTAAAGAGTTCAATCTTGGTTTCATCAGACTAGAGAATCTTGTTTGTCATGGTCAGAGTACTTTAGCTGCCTTTTGGCAAACTCCAAGCGGGCTGTCATGTGCCTTTTACAGAGGAGTGGCTTCTGTCTGGCTGCTCTACCATAAAGGCCTGATTCGTGGAGTGCTGCAGAGATGGTTGTCGTTCTGGAAGGTTCTCCCATCTCCACAGAGGACCTCTGGAGCTCTGTCAGAGTGACCATCGGGTTCTTGGTCACCTCCCTGACCAAGGCCCTTCTCCCCCGATTGCTCAGTTTGGCCGGGCTGCCAGCTCTAGGTAGAGTCTTGGTGGTTCCAAACTTCTTCCATTTAAGAATGATGGAGGCCACTGTGTTCTTGGGGACCTTCAATGCTGCAAAAAATTGTGGTACCCTTCCCCAGATCTGTGCCTCGACACAATCCTGTGTCAGAGCTCTACGGACAATTCCTTCGACCTCATGGCTTGGTTTTTGCTCTGACATGCACTGTCAACCGTGGGACCTTATATAGACAGGTGTGTGCCTTTCCAAATTTACCACAGGTGGACTCCAATCAAGTTGTAGAAACATCTCAAGGATGATCAATGGAAACAGGATGCACCTGAGCTCAATTTCGAGTCATAGCAAAGGGTCTGAATACTTATGTATATACGTATTTTTTTGTGTGTAGATTGAGGGAACAACGTTTTTTATTCAATTTTAGAATAAGGCTGTAACGTAACAAAATGTGGGAAAAGTGAATTGGTCAAAATACTTTCTGAATGCACTGTATACATATAAAATGGGTGAAACAGTATGCAAACATTTATTAAAGTGACCAGTGTTCAATGACTCTATGTACATACAGCAGCAGCTACTGAGTGGTAGCTGGCTAGTAACAGTGACTAAGGTTTAGGGCAGGGTACTGGGCGGAGGCCTGCTAGTGTTGAATGTTTAACAGTCTGATGGCCTGGAGATAGATGCTGTTTCTCAGTCTCCCGGTCCCAGCTTTGATCCACATGTACTGTCTAGGTCTTCTAGATAGTAGCTGGGTGAACAGACCGTGGCTTGGGTGGATGAGGTACTTAATGATCTTCTTGGCCTTCCTGTGACACCGGGTGCTGTTGAAGTCCTGGAGGGCAGGCAGTGTGCCCCCGTTGATGCGTTAGACTGACCACACCACCCTCTGGAGAGCCCTGCGGTTGCAGACGGTGCAATTGCCGTACCGACAGGATGCCCTCAATGGTGCATCTGTAGACGTTTGTGAGGTTCTTAGGGGCCAAGACAAATTTATTGAGCCTCCTAAGGTCGTAAGAGGCGCTGTGGGACTATTTCAGGTTGTCAGTGATGTGCACGCCGAAGGGCTTGAAGCTTTTGACCCTCTCCATTGCAGCCCTGTCAATGTGGATGGGGGCATGCTCTCTCTGCTGTCTCCTATAGTCCACGATCAGCTCCTTCGTTTGGTTGACGTTAAGGGAGAGGCTATTTTCCTGGCACCACTCCGCCACGGCTCTCACCTCCTCCCTGTATTATATTTTTATATATTTTTTGCACTGTCTCAATGCACAATCACAGGACTCTACACACACACACACACACACACTGACACGCCAACACACACACACACACACACACACTCCATTTGTTCATACACACATAACATGCACACACATTCATACTGACTCTACATACACGCACACTCACATTCAATCATCATATACACTGCTGCTACTCTGTGTATCATATACCTTGGTGCCTAGTCACCTTACCCTTGTACATATCTACCTCTATCATTCCATTATCCCTGCACATTGTAAATATGATATTGGAACTGAACCTGTATATAGCTTACTTACTTTTCATGTTCTTCTTATTTTTATTTCTTGTAATATTTTTTGTAAATATTTTTTTCACTATATTGATTATTGCGTTTGTTGGGTTTAGAGATTGCAAGAAAGGTATTTCACTGTACTGTCCACGTGACATTAACTTAACTTTAGGCTGTTTTAGTTGTTGGTAATCAGGCCTATCTCTGTTGTGACGTCAGCAAACTTGATGATTGAGTTGGAGACGTGGGTGGTCACGCAGTCATGGGTGAACAGGGAGTACTGGAAGGGGCTGAGCACGCACCCTTGTGGGGCCCCTATGTTGAGGATCAGTGTGGCGGAGGTGTTGTTGCCACCTTCATCACTTGAGGTCAGCCCGTCAGGAAGTCCAGGATCCAGTTGCAGAGGGAGGGGTTCAGACCCAGGGCCCTGAGCCTAGTGATGAGCTTGAAGGGCACTATGGTGTTGAAGGCTGAGCTGTAGTCAATGAACAGCATTCTTACATAGGTATTTATCTTGTCCAGGTGGGATAGGGCAGGGTGCAGTGCAATTGCAATTGCGATTGTGTCGTCCTAGGATCTGTTGAGGCGATATGTGAACTGTAGTGGGTCTAGCGTGTCGGGTAAGGTGGAGGTGAAATGGTCCTTAACTAGCCTCTCAAAACACTTAATGATGACAGAAGTGAGTCATTTAGTTCAGTTACCTTTGCATTCTTGGGTACAGGAACAATGGTGGCCATCTTGAAGCATGTGGGGACAGCAGACTGGGAAATGGAGAGATTGAATATGTCCCTAAACACTATAGCCAGCTGGTCTGCACATGCTCTGAGGACACGGCTTGGGATGCCATCTGGGCTGGCAGCCTTGCGAGGGTTAACATGCTTAAATGACTTTCTTACGTCGGCTACAGAGAACGAGAGCACACAGTCCTCATGAGCGTCGGGGGCCCGCGTCGGCGGCTCTGTTGTTTTCCACGAAGACGGCAAAGAAGGTATTTAGCTCGTCAGGTAGCTAAAGTGGAGGTGCTCTTGCTGCTTCTCAGGAGGGGAGCGGGACGGGTGCTGGCTCCGGACCTGTGATATCCAGATGTCAGTCCAGCATGCCTTCCCCTCTCCTCCCCTCACGCTCCCGGGTAAAGGCCCTCTGTTAAGGACACCACCACTGCCTAGGACAGTGGAGATGATGCTGCAGTTTTCTGACATGAAAGGTCATAATGACGATAATGTTTTTGATGATGATGGTGATGTTGTCGCAGTTGTGGTGCTGAAACTAGGCCTTTGGCCTGGTTATGAATGGTTAATGACTATGTTAAAGACTTTGATAATGGTATTGTCGTTAGTGAGGTAATTATAGATGCCTCTGTGACCCTTTCAGGCCCCTAGGCCTAGTACAATATCTATTTGGTAGCTTGTCCTCTAGATTTCACAGCCTTTGCCTGTGGACCCATCTTGTGAAGGAAGCATCAGAGATCCTCACTGCTTAGTGTTGTGGCAGATGCAGTGCTCTGCTTCTGTATCCCACCCTCCCTCTCCCTCTCCCTCTCTCTCTCTCTCTCTCGCTCTCTCTCCTTTCTGAGGATTCTGTGGATGGTTGGACTGATTGATTAAATGGACAGAGCTCTGCTGTTGTAAGCTGCTCTGCAGTGCAGTGACTAGGCAGGATTTTGAGATTCTTGGTAATGAAATGTGTTGTCCTGTTTAGAGCCCAACGATAAATCAGTTGACTGATATTATCGGCTGATATTAGCCTTTCACATAAATATTTTATTTCACAGATAAAGCGCTGTCTGCTCATTTTTGGTCATTTTTTAATTTTTAAATGATTGCCTGAGGAGGGCGCTCTGCAAGCTGCTTATTGAACATCATTCAGCCCGTAAGTCACAGCGTGAGAGAGTGGGCATGGTGGTTTGACAGTGAGTAGCTTGCCACAGCCAGTGACAGCATATTTGAATAAGTCGATAATCTAAACTACACTTTACCAAGCAAGCAGCCCTGTCCTCATCACATGCTCACTTAGTTAACGTTTGCTGGCTAGCTAGCAATGTAGTTAGGCTCTATCTAGCCAGCAAGGTAGCTAGCTAGCTAGCAATCTGTGCTACTTTTGTGCGAACACTGGACTGGCGCCAAAGTAAACACTGACTCATCCTTGATACAGTTAAATACTGACGCTGACATCTAGTGGTGACATTACAAACTGCATTTTACTGCATTTAAACTGCATAGTTTGTGAACTTGTGAACAATGCAGTTTCAGATTTACTTTATTTAATTCATTCAGCCCTTCTTGTTTATCAGTGTGCTTGTGGTGCTTCAGCACAAACACTTCTGCATTCTTATCCACTGTTTAAGTTGTACCTAAGACACATGTTTAAGTTGTACCTAAGAAGGTAAACTGAACAAGTGTTTGTATTTACTTTTGTATCTATAGAGCATATACAGTGGGGAAAAAAAGTATTTAGTCAGCCACCAATTGTGCAAGTTCTCCCACTTAAAAAGATGAGAGAGGCCTGTAATTTTCATCATAGGTACACGTCAACTATGACAGACAAATTGAGGAAAAAAAATCCAGAAAATCCCATTGTAGGATTTTTAATGAATTTATTTGCAAATTATGGTGGAAAATAAGTATTTGGTCACCTACAAACAAGCAAGATTTCTGGCTCTCACAGACCTGTAACTTCTTCTTTCAGAGGCTCCTCTGTCCTCCACTCGTTACCTGTATTAATGGCACCTGTTTGAACTTGTTATCAGTATAAAATACACCTGTCCACAACCTCAAACAGTCACACTCCAAACTTCACAATGGCCAAGACCAAAGAGCTGTCAAAGGACACCAAAAACAAAATTGTAGACCTGCACCAGGCTGGGAAGACTGAATCTGCAATAGGTAAGCAGCTTGGTTTGAAGAAATCAACTGTGGGAGCAATTATTAGGAAATGGAAGACATACAAGACCACTGATAATCTCCCTCGATCTGGGGCTCCACGCAAGATCTCACCCCGTGGGAGTCAAAATGATCACAAGAACGGTGAGCAAAAATCCCAGAACCACACGGGGGGACCTAGTGAATGACCTGCAGAGAGCTGGGACCAAAGTAACAAAGCCAACCATCAGTAACACACTACGCCGCCAGGGACTCAAATCCTGCAGTGCGAGACGTGTCCCCCTGCTTAAGCCAGTACATGTCCAGGCCCGTCTGAAGTGCATTTGGATGATCCAGAAGAGGATTGGGAGAATGTCATATGGTCAGATGAAACCAAAATATAACTTTTTGGTAAAAACTCAACTCGTCATGTTTGGAGGACAAAGAATGCTGAGTTGCATCCAAAGAACACCATACCTACTGTGAAGCATGGGGTTGGAAACATCATGCTTTGGGGCTGTTTTTCTGCAAAGGGACCAGGACGACTGATCCGTGTAAAGGAAAGAATGAATGGGGCCATGTATCGTGAGATTTTGAGTGAAACCCTCCTTCCATCAGCAAGGGCATTGAAGATGAAACGTGGCTGGGTCTTTCAGCATGACAATGATCCCAAACACACCGCCCGGCAACGAAGGAGTGGCTTCGTAAGAAGCATTTCAAGGTCCTGGAGTGGCCTAGCCAGTCTCCAGATCTCAACCCCATAGAAAATCTTTGGAGGGAGTTGAAAGTCTGTGTTGCCCAGCGACAGCCCCAAAACATCACTGCTCTAGAGGAGATCTGCATGGAGGAATGGGCCAAAATACCAGCAACAGTGTGTGAAAACCTTGTGAAGACTTACAGAAAACGTTTGACCTGTGTCATTGCCAACAAAGGGTATATAACAAAGTATTGAGAAACTTTTGTTATTGACCAAATACTTATTTTCCACCATCATATGCCAATAAATTCATTAAAAATCCTACAATGTGATTTTCTGGATTTTTTTTTCTCATTTTGTCTGTCATAGTTGACGTGTACCTATGATGAAAATTACAGGCCTCTCTCATCTTTTTAAGTGGGAGAACTTGCACAATTGGTGGCTGACTAAATACTTTTTTCCCCCACTGTAGTTGCTTTTTGGTGGTTATCATGTAAACCAATTTTTTTTCTTAAATAATGTTAATTTGAATATTTAGTTAATAAATCATCATTTAGAGTATTTGTTAACCCTTTGGAGCACAATTTGTGGAAAAAAAATATTTTTCATGACATAAAAAAAAAGCAGATATTGGTAATCGGTGACTTTTGCCTCCCTAAAATCGGTATTGGACCCAAAAATCCCATAACGGTCGTGCTCTAGTCCTGTCACGTACCGCATTGCTACTTCCCTTTTGGCCTCAGAGCATACATGGTCCCCTTGGGCATACAGGAAAAGGCTACCTGGAACCAGTTACAAGTACTGCATTGGAACTGTGTCCTGTGCAGTCATACTGTCAGTGCTGAACCTTGCCTGTAGGATTGTAGTGGGGATGGGGGTCCTTCTTAAAGTTGTTTGATATTTTGGTTAGGAG
Source organism: Coregonus clupeaformis (assembly GCF_020615455.1). Lineage (NCBI taxonomy): Eukaryota > Metazoa > Chordata > Actinopteri > Salmoniformes > Salmonidae > Coregonus > Coregonus clupeaformis. The sequence goes on along the minus strand of NC_059215.1, from coordinate 30,749,561 downwards.
TATACTCTCCTCTCACACATTTATCAATTTTGTCAGTGTGATAATAATATTAGTATTTGTCGCATTATGAGCAGTTCTGGGCTGGGGTTGTGAGTGCATGGGGCCATTTCTCTAGCTTCTGACTGAGCGGGCTGGCCTGATAAGAGAGTGTGAGTCATAAGCTGCTGCAAACCAACAGACTCATAGATCTATTATTTAACTAACTCAGTGAATAATTATTCCACTGTGCTGTTCATGGGGAATGGGAGGACATCTAGGGCCTTGGATGCTGTACATACTGTTGTAGAGATACTGTTACAAGATACAGTGCCGTCAGAAAGTATTCATACCCCTTGACTTATTTCACATTTTGTTGCGTTTCAGACTACATTCAAAATTGATTAAATATGATTTTTTTTCTCACCCATCTACACACAATACCCCATAATGACAAAGTGAATATATGTTTTTAGACATTTTAACAAATTTATTGAAAATAAAATACAGAAATATCTCATTTACATAAGTATTCACCGTTGGCAGTGATTACAGCTGTGAATCTTTCTGGGTAAGTCTCTAAGAGCTTTCCACACCTGGATTGTGCAAGATTTTCCCATTATTCTTTTCAAAATTCTTCAAGCTCTGTCAAATTGGTTGTTGATCATTGCTAGACAAACATTTTCAGGTCTTTGCTATAGATTTTAAAGTAGATTTAAGTAAAATATGTAACTCGGCCACTCAGGAACATACTCTGTCTTCTTGTTAAGCAACTGCAGTGTAGATTTGGCCTTGTGTTTTAGGTTATTGTCCTGCTGAAAGGTGAATTCATCTCCCAGTGTCTGGTGAAAAGCAGACTGAAACAGTTTTTCCTAGGATTTTGCCTGTGCTTAGCTCCATTACGATTATTATTTATCCTGAAAAACTCCCCAGTAATTAATGATTACAAGCATACCCATAACATGATGCAGCCACCACAATGCTTGAAAATATGAACAGTGGTACTCAGTGATGTGTTGTTGGATTTACCCCAAACATAATGCTTTGTATTCAGGACAAAAAGTTAATTGCTTTGCCACACTTTTTTGCTGTATTACTTTAGTGCCTTTATTCAAATAGGATGCATGTTTTGGAATAGTTTTATTCTGTACAGGCTTCCTTCAATTAGGTTAGCATTGTGGAGTAACTACAATGTTGTTGATCCATCCTCAGTTTTCTCCTATGACAGCCATTAAACTCTATAACTGTTTTAAAGTCACCATTGGCCTCACGGTGAAATCCCTGAGCGGATTCCTGTGTTTGAAATTCACTGCTTGACTGAGGGACATTACAGATAATTGTATGTGTTGGGTACAGAGATGAGGTAGTCATTCAAAAATCATGTTAAACACTATTATTGCACACAGAGTGAGTCCATGTAAGTTTTTATGTGACTTGTTAAGCAACATTTTTACTCCTTAACTCATTTAGGCTTGCCATAACAAAGGGATTGAATACTTATTGACTCAAGACATTTCAGCTTTTCATTTTTTTCAAAAAACATAATTCCACTTTAACATTATGGGGTATAAATTCAGGCTGCAACACAACAAATGCTGAAAAAGTCAAGGGTGTGAATACTTTCTGAAGGCACTGTATACAAACTGCTTTAGAGATTCCATGGCAATGCAGAAAAACTGTCAGATCAACCATTGGGCCTAATATGCAAATAACCTATTCCACAGCAGATGTTGCAGCCACCACTGCTCAAATATTCAGAAACCAGCCATACTCAATTCTGAATGTTTTAAAACTGGCACATTTAAAAATAAATATAATAAAGTACATTCATACAGGTTCATAAATACCAGAATCAAATTCTTAACACTATGCTTATGAGTATTTAGACAGTGATTGAGAAAGGAAGATAGTGCTGGAGAGAGCTTGAAGGAGGCATTGACTGTAAGACTTCTAGTGATTTATTTTGTGTGTGTGTATGCATGTGCCCATGGACATTGTTAGTGTCACTGAACTGGTGTGACTCTCATTCTGTGTCTCTATCCCATCCGTAGGGTGTGAGTCAGAAGCCCAGAGTGTTTCACTGTTTATTGTTCAAATACATTAATATACGCATGTTTGTATGCTCAGCAGCACACACTTTTAACACTTCTCAGACTCTCACTCGATGTAGAACAACATACATACTAGTGAGTGACACAGGAAAAACACCCTTTTATCTTTCTTCCTTGAACACATGCTGCAGTGTCCTGTACATGGAATTCCTGGGTGTATTTGAGATTAGTCAAGGTCACCTTTCCCTGAGAGAGCAGGGACGTTCTGTTTACTCTCCTCTGGAGCACAGACAGCAGTGGCACAGTTAGAGAAGCACACAATGTGCATGAGTGATGACGAGAGAGTGACCATGCTGAGGTGTGACAGTGTGCACCTGTGCATGTGCAACTGTGCGTACGCACCGGTGTGTGCGTGATAAACATAACCATGGGGTGTGTGTCCACGGTGTTAGATTCCATCAAGGATGTAAAGAGCTTTTACTGTGTCTCCAACATGAGGTGCAAATGTAGACAGGCGGTCACTACAGATGCTAGACATGAGAAGGATAGAGAAGCATATGAGGCTTGATGATTGATTTAAGGTTTTCCCTACTTCTCTGTCTAGCTTCCTCCCTCGCTCACACTCCATCTCTGCCCTCCCTTTCTCCCTCTCTTCCCCCTCTGTCCACATGTCTCTGTCCACTGGTGTATCACACCCATGAGCTCTGGGGGGCTCAGATAGCAAATTAACACATCATATGCCATGGAAAAATTAGCTTAAAAACTGCAAAATTGTCTCTCTTCCCGATGGCAAAGTGTGTAGAATTGCAGGAAATTAGCTTTAAAACTGCAATATTTTCTCTTTGCCCCATGGCAAGATTTGTAGAATTATTGGGGGGTGGGGGGGACTTGCTGGTACCTTGCAGGGGGACCTCATGAAATTGCGGTACGTCATTGTCTCTTTCATCAGCTTTGAAGCTGCTTGCGTGCTGCTGTACCTGTCTGATGGTGCCAGTAGTTTTGGCTGGGGATGCTGTTACATAAGAGGGTTTAATAAATCCTGTATGAATGTCTTGTGATGTACATACAGATATACACTATATATATATATATATATATATATATATACAAAAAAGTATGTGGACACCCCTTCAAATTAGTGGATTCATCTGTTTCAGCCAAACCGTTGCTGACAGGTGTATAAAACTGAGCACACAGTCATGCAATCTCCATAGACAAACATTGCCAGTAGAATGGCCTTGCTGTAGAGCTCAGTGACTTTCAACGTGGCACCAGTGTTCCATCTAAACTGCGCGCGTGCGGGACAGCCATGCAGAATAAATATCAGCTCACGCAGAGAAGCACAAGATTGTATTTCACTCAATTTCTAGAGTTTTCCCCGTTAATCAACACTATCAACATTTCCCTTTACAGTGGGAATTGTGATCAAATCAACACAATATTAGCCACTTTCAATGCAACATACTGAAACAAAACAAACAATGCCAGACTTAATATGCAAAACTAACTATGCAAGATATTATGTTGTAGGCAGAATGGATCGGAGTAGGATTCTATTGCATTGACAGGCATAACTCAGGCCCGTACTCTACACAGACCGGTGCGCCATAACCAATCAGAGCCAAAGTAGGCCTACTGTATATGCAACTAGACCATTGCCATATATGGATCTGTACCATTCACTTTGAACTGGACTGTTTTTACAGCATGAGCGGTCTTGAGTTGATGCACTTGTTTTGAGATCAAAGCTAGAGCTACATATAGTGATGTGTGTACATTTGTTCATACCCTTTGCTAGTTAGTTTTTAGCCCAGTTATAGATCATTTGTAGTCAGCAATGGGGGAGTGATTGCTTCCTACAAGAGCACAAAACGTGTGTATTTCTAGACATCTTTGAAAAGTGAGTCAGGTAAAGAGCTTTTTTTGTCTTGAAGGGGCAGTGTTGTATTTTGAGACAGGCTTGAATAAGCAAAGTAACCAATAGGCAGAGGGTAGCATAATTTGTCTGATTCTCTGTAATAATGGTATGGGAATAATGATGCATTTTATTTTGTAAAGTGGTTTCTTGCATCAAACAACACAACAACATTTTCAGTCACCTCCTTGTCTGAAGGACAAGTGGATGAACAGGTTAATGTCAAGCCCTGCATGTTTTTTTCAAAAGTCTCATGGAATGTAGGCCTCCATTGAACACCACACATTGGCTGCTACTGTAGGCTGAACAATAGAAAAGCTATTTCCATGTTAAAATGTTATGGGATGCATTTTCTCCATTGTTTTTGATGGTAGGCCAATCTGGTAGGCATACATTATAATCAAATAGCCACAGTAGCCTACTTGACCACTGTTAAAACTAACTTAAAGCAGGTACAGCCTCAGTGTTCACAGTAAACGCACGCCGGAAGTTGCACAGAATTTTCATAATGTTCAAGTTTGCGCTCAGCATACCTGAAATTTGCTCAGTGATGCAGAAAATTAGAAGGAACATTGCGTGGCACCGTCATAGGATGCCATCTTTCCAACAAGTCAGTTTGTCAAATTTCTGCCCTGCTATAGCTGCCCCGGTCAATTGTAAGTGCTGTGATTGTGAAGTGGAAACGTCTAGGAGCAACAACTGCTCAGCCGCGAAGTGGTAGGCCACACAAGCTCACAGAACGGGACCGCCGAGTGTTGAAGCACATAAAAATCGTCTGTCCTCGGTTGCAACCGTCACTACCGAGTTCCAAACTGCCTCTGCAACATCAGCACAAGAACTGTTCATCGGGAGCGTCATGAAATGTGTTTCCATGGCCAAGCAGCCGCACACAAGCCTAAGATCACCATGTGCAATGCACAGCGTCGGCTGGAGTGGTGTAAAGTTTGCCGCCATTGGACTCTGGAGCAGTGGAAACGAGTTCTCTGGAGTGATGAATCACGTTTCACCATCTGGCAGTCCAATGGACAAATCTGGGTTTGGCGGATGCCAGGAGAACGATTCTGTGCTTCCAACTTTGTAGCAACAGTTTGGGGAAGGCCCTTTCCTGTTTCAGCATGACAATGCCCCCATGCACAAAGCGAGGTCCATACAGAAATGATTTGTCGAGATCAGTGTGGAAGAACTTGACTGGCCTGCACAGAGCCCTGACCTCAACCCCATCAAACACCTTTGGGATAAGTTGGAACGCTGACGTCCAGCCAGGCCTAATCGCCCAACATCCGTGCCCGCGCTCACTAATGCTCTAGTGGCTGAATGGAAGCAAGTCCCCACAGCAATGTTCCAACATCTAGTGGAAAGTCTACCCAAAAGAGTGGGCTGTTATAGCAGCAAAGGGGGGACCAAGTCCATATTAATGCCCATGATTTTGGGAAGGCGAGCAGGTGTCCACATACTTTTGGTCATGTAGTGTAGGATCTTAATTTGACCCAGTTTGCTACAGCAGGAAAATAATCCTGCAGCAACAGGAAATGTGAATTATTATGTGAAATTATAATTAACGGACATTTTCGTAGGGGTTGATACATCTTTTGTAAGGGAAAATCCAGTCTGAAATTTCAAAGTGGAAATTACAAACTTCAGAAGCCTTTTTTCAACCTCAAATTCACTACAAGTTTTTAATTTCCTGCATTGCAGGAAATATCACGTTCAACAGGCTGGTACAATTAAGATCATACATCTGTAGTAGGAAATATTGCTTCTGCATTCCTCCCTGTCTGCCTGCTCCTGTCAAACCAGGGATAGGTCTAGGCCGTAGCAGAGAGGAAGAGGATGGGAAAGGCATTTCCATTGTCTGTAAACATTCCACAGAGTTCCTATTGTTCTTATCTTTGCTCTGTTATTTACTTTATGATTTTATGTGAGTGCATGTGTGTGTACGTGCTTGAGTGCCTGCCCGTGTGTGTGTGTGTGTGTTAGGTAAGAGTATTTATTTTTGTATTTAATCATGTTCCCCTGTTTTCCACATCAAAAGGCCTTGATTGGCCCAGAGGGTTTGATGTTGCTTAGTGACAGCCATTAACAGGAAAGCCATCATGGGCACAGGTGTGTCTTCCTTCTAGTTTTCTGGGTGGCACTGATTTATTTCTTCCTTTGTTTCCACAATCTTTGATTGTGTGATTGTTGTTTGTCTGTTGTTTTCATATCAGCTTTACTTTTGTTGGGCTACTCTTATTTACACAACAAATGAATGGATGAAATAGTGATTTGTAGTTCTCTATTGAATGCCACATAATTAACATGTGATACAAGGACCTTCTTAGATCAATGCTTGGTGCAACAGAGAATTCAAATGCATCACATCCGAGCATTAGGCCAGTAACCAAAAGGTCACTGGTTTGAATCCCCGAGCAGACTAGGTGAAAAATCAGTCTGTGCCCTTGAGCATGACACTTAACCCTAATTTATCCTGTAAGTTGCTCTGGATAAGAGTGTCTGCTAAATGACTAAAATGTAATAGAAATGTTTGCCGTAACTGCACTGTAAGTACAGTTGAAGTCGTAAGTTTACATACACCTTAGCCAAATACATTTAAACTCAGTTTTTCACAATTCCTGACATTTAATCCTAGTAAAAATTCCCTGTCTTAAATCAGTTAGGATCACCACTTTATTTTAAGAATGTGAAATGTCAGAATAATAGTAGAGAGAATGATTTATTTCAGCTTTTATTTCATTCATCACATTCCCAGTGGGTCAGAAGTTTACATTTTACATTACATTTACATTTTAGTCATTTAGCAGACGCTCTTATCCAGAGCGACTTACAGTTAGTGAATACATCTTTTTTTTATACTGCCCCCCCGTGGGAATCGAACCCGCAACCCTGGCGTTGCAAACGCCATGCTCTATCAACTGAGCTACATCCCTGCCGGCCATTCCCTCCCCTACCCTGGACGACGCTGGGCCAATTGTGCGCCGCCCATGAGTCTCCCGGTCGCGGCCGGCTGCGACAGAGCCTGGATTCGAACCAGGATCTCTAGTGGCACAGTTAGCACTGCGATGCAGTGCCTTAGACCACTGCGCCACTCAGGAGACACGTTTACATACACTCAATTAGTATTTGGTAGCATTGCCTTTAAATTGTTTAACTTGGGTCAAACGTTTGGGGTAGCCTTCCACAAGCTTCCCACAATAAGTTGGGTGAATTTTGGCCCATTCCTCCTGACAGAGCTGGTGTAACTGAGTCAGGTTTGTAGCCCTCCTTGCTCGCACACGCTTTTTCAGTTCTGCCCACAAATGTTCTATAGGATTGAAGTCAGGGCTTTGTGATGGCCACTCCAATACCTTGACTTTGTTGTCCTTAAGCCATTTTGCCACAACTTTGGAAGTATGCTTGGGGTCATTGTCCATTTGGAAGACCCATTAGCGACCAAGCTTTTACTTCCTGACTGATGTCTTGAGATGTTGCTTCAATATATCCACATAATTTTCCTTCCTCATGATGCCATCTATTTTGTGAAGTGCACCAGTCCCTCCTGCAGCAAAGCACCCCCACAGCATGATGCTGCCACCCCCGTGCTTCATGGTTGGGATGGTGTTCTTCGGCTTGCAAGACCCCCTTTTTCCTCCAAACATAACAATGGTCATTATGGCCAAACAGTTATATTTTTGTTTCATCAGACCATTTTGGAGCAGTGGCTTCTTCCTTGCTGAGCGGCCTTTCATGTCGATATAGGACTCGTTTGACTGTGGATATAGATACTTTTGTACCTGTTTCCTCCAGCATCTTCACAAGGTCCTTTGCTGTTGTTCTGGGATTGATTTGCACTTTTCGCACCAATGTACGTTCATCTCTAGGAGACAGAACGCGTCTCCTTCCTGAGCGGTATGACGGCTGCGTGGTCCCATGGTGTTTATACTTGCGTACTATTGTTTGTACAGATGAACGTGGTACCTTCAGGCGTTTGGAAATTGCTCCCAAGGATGAACCAGACTTGTGGAGGTCTACAATTTTTTTCTGAGGTCTTGGCTGATTTATTTTCATTTTCCCATGATGTCAAGCAAAGAGGCACTGAGTTTGAAGGTAGGCCTTGAAATACACCCACAGGTACACCTCCAATTGACTCAAATTATGTCAATTAGCCTATCAGAAGCTTCTAAAGCCATGACATCATTTTCTGGAATTTTCCAAGCTATTTAAAGGCACAGTCAACGTAGTGTATGTAAACTTCTGACCCACTGGAATTGTGATACAGTGAATTATAAGTGAAATAATCTGTCTGTAAACAATTGTTGGAAAAATTACTTGTGTCATGCACAAAGTAAATGTCCTAACCGACTTGCCAAAACTATAGTTTAACAAGAAATTTGTGGAGTGGTTGAAAAACGAGTTGTATGTAAACTTCCGACTTCAACTGTACCTGGTTAGGCCGCAGAGTAGGTGAAATTGTTGTCTTCTTTCTATGTTGCGTGCTGCTCTCCTACGTGTGTAGTAACTGTATTCATGAGAGTTAACAGCTGTTTTAACCATGCTATGTCACACCCTGTGGGTGACATCCAGCTGGGTCTCTCTCTGTAGCAGTCTCTCTGTCTCTATGTAGCAGTGAGCCAGGTGTCTGTCTGTCTGTCTGTCTGTAGCAGTGGAGGCTGAGTGGGTATCTGTCTGTCTCTCTGGGTGGCTGGCTCTCTCTGTCTATAGCAGTGCAGGCTGAGTGGGTGTCTGTCTGGCCAGCTGGCTGGCTGGCTGCTGAGGGGTGATTCAGCATGGTTACTCACTCTACACTGCAGGGTTGGGACAAACAGTACACTGCTGCTCAACCCTGTCAGGCAAGGACAGAGGAAATGGGGACAACATAAACTACAGTGTGTACAGTGTAGCATTGTCTTTTGAGAGTCTGATGGACTGGCTTTGCTCACATGACAGTAGGGTCCTTTTTCATGATCAGAAACACAAGGCAGAGGGACATGCTACAGAGGAAAGGAAAATGGAAAAGAAAATGAATAACTATATGGGATGAGAGATGAGGAGGAGGTCCAGACCAATAATGAGAGGTAGCTCTGTGTCCACACAGACAGGAGGATGGGTGGGTTTATGGAGAAGCCTGAGGGAGGTTTAGGGGCCAGGCTTATGGCTCCCTAGCTCACTAGGTCATGTGTTCTATTATTAATGGGATTAATCTCCTCTTTCCCTCCATGTACTCTCTCTCTCTCTCTCGTCTCATTTACCTCTCTTATCATACCTGCTGCTGATCTCTCCCTTTCTACCTCCCCAATCAGGTCTGTCTCTCTCAATCATCACTGCTTATCTCCACTGACTGTGCATGGCCAAGAGATTATGAGGAATAGACATCCTTGGCACATTGTTAACCTTGAGACCCATATCTTATTTTGCAATCGGCATTTGCGCAACATTGCAGTACATTTAAACTTGAGCTTTGATAGCATGTTTATTAGGTCATATCGAAAGACCCCAACAACTGTCACAGGGCTTGACTGACTTAGATTGATATTTATCACTGAATCAAATCCATAAACCATTTGCTGTTGAAGCACAAACACTGCTCTCTCCCGTCTCAGGCCTGTGGCCAGACTAATGAGTGGTGATTGGCTGATTCCCTGGTGCGCTGTCTGGCTGGGCTGATCCCAGATCTGTGCCATCCCATCCAGCTTGTCAGCACTCAGCACGATGCTGAAACATCAATAGTTCTCACCAAGGAAGTCAGCAGAAGTGTGTGTGTGTGTGTGTGTGTGTGATTTACTATCCACAAGGTTAGTAAAACAAGGAAAATTCTCCCTCGTGGGGACAATTCCCACATTCCCATGAGGACAAAGGCTATTTTAAGCTTAGGGGTTAGGGTAAGGGGTTAGTGGTTAGGGTTATGGTAAGGGTCCACACGAGGATAGAAGAACAAAACGTGTGTGTGTGTGTGTGTGTGTGTGTGTGACCTCACTGACTTATTCATACTTGAATATAATTGCTTGTTTTGTTTGTTCAAAACAGTGTGTCATGTCATGCCTGGTCCACAGTGCCACAGAGTCAGTGCCTGTTTGTGTGTTTGTTTAGAACTCACTGTGTTCATTTGTCTGTTTTCCTCTCTCATGCTGGCTGTCACTGCAGAGCTGAAGCTGCAGAGAGAGAGAGTCACGGAGAAATACGAAAAGAGAGGGCGAGAGAGGCTGTCTGGCTCCATGTCTGCCCCTGCCCCTTCCACCCGGAGGTCTGCGTCAGGCTCACGCAGGTACAACACTGCATGCACACCTACCCATCTGAAACTCCTATTCTGTTCCTACTGGGCACAGACCTCAATTCAACGTCTATTCCACGTTGGTTCAACATGGGCAGCAGGTAGCCTAGCAGTTAAGAGTGTTGGGCCAATAACCGAAAGGTTGCTGGTTGGAATACCCAAACCGTCAAGGTGAAAAATCTGCCGACGTGTCCTTAAGCAAGGCACTTAACCCTCATTTGCTCCAGGGGCGCCGTACTACTATGGCTGATCCTGTAAAACAACCAATTTTACAGCACCTATGTGGTGTATATGATAGTAAAAAACATAACTGAAATGACGTGGAAACAATGTTGATTCAACCAGTGGGTCTGTCGTTCTCCTTTCACCTTTTTAGATTACCTTCACACTCTTATGTTCTCCTCTTAACCCCATCTCCTATATCAGTACTCCTTAACTTGTTTTTGACTCATCCTTTTAAAATCCCTTGTACTCCGTTTTACTAATCTCCCTCCAGGCACTTGAACAGTCCTATTTTCCTCTAAATCCTTCTCTCTTTAACTTTTTCAGTCAACATCTTAGTCAACCTCTCTCTCTCTCTCTCTCTCTCTCTCTCTCTCTCTCTCTCTCTCTCTCTCTCTCTCTCTCTCTCTCTCTCTCTCTCTCTCTCTCTCTCTCTCTCTCTCTCTCTCTCTCTCTCTCTCTCTCTCTCTCTCTCTCTCTCTCTCTCTCTCTCTCTCTCTCTCTCTCTCTCTCTCTCTCTCTCTCTCTCTCTCTCTCTCTCTCTATTTTGTTCAACCTACCTCATCCATTTTGTCATCTTATCATCACCCACAAGAAATGGTCAGTGGTGAAGAATGTGGATATGTCCCTCCCAGAGACCATGTATAATGATGTGATGTCTCCTTGAGTATTGAATGTTGTGTGTGAACTTGTTTGCCTATACTGCTACAGGGGCTCATAATCTCCTGGGAGAGCTGAGGCTCAGCTTTGCTTCAGTCCCATCAGCTGCTGAGCTCCATAAGCGGTTACAGGCCAATGCGCGCTCTCTCTCTCTCTCTCTCCAGTCACAATTGCGTCAGCACTTCAGAGCTTTGCTTTTCTCTCTTTTTTTTTTCTTCCAACAATCATTGATTTGACCATGTAACTGCTTTGTCAGCTAAAATGAATGCAGTGGTGTGTTGGGATTATGGTGAGAGTTGATATAAATAGAGTGAATGATGGGATCTCGTGGTCAGTTAGTTTATTTTACATACTGCAACTATATTGTGAACTTGCACTCTGTCTATTTAAAGTTATTGTCTTTACATTGATTAATTACTAATGTCCAATGTCCTAGCTACAGCGCAAGAGTAGCATGAACTCTACTGCGCTTGGAAAACTGGAGCAAAGATGGAACCCAGCTCTGGTCCTTTCTGTTGTCTCTCTCCCTAGATTCAACCCTCTGAAGGCTCTGCAGCCCAAACGGCGCTTGCAGCAAATGCTGTCGTCCTCCTCCTCGCCCGTGCCTGTGCCCGTACCCGTGCCCCCTGTGTGAGACACACTTCAGTTATACTGTCCCAGAGAGCATGCTCTGTAGCCGTAGTTGGTGCACCACTAGAATGAATAGTAGATGAAGAGGAGGAGATGCTCATGTGCCGTAGTCATAGCTGGATAGACAGGCACAGACAGAGATCCACTGATAAACCCTCAGACGATATTGACGATATTATAGCCAATAGCTTGATGAGGTGATTGACTGATTAACAGGTGATCGATTGATTGATTTACAGTACATTATAGCCGATAGCTTGATAAGGTGATTGACTGTTTAATAGGTGATTGATTGATTAACAGTACATTTACTGAAGAGTACAGCTGTTAAAGTAATAGTGTTGGCTGGTCAGTCATGCTGGACAATCTCTCAAACCATCTTCAAACAGGACCGTAGTTATTGTGTGGTAGTTATTAGAGCAATGTCTCTGTCCCACCATATTCTCATATCACTTCTTGCAACCACTCTGTATAGGAGTATTCCTCACACAGCGTCAGCACAGCCTGCATACACATCATATCCCAGCTTGCCCCACACCAGGCACTTACACACCAGGGTCCATCTCAAAGGAGAAGAGATGTAATGATGGACTCAAATTGTGCCAAACCCTATTTAGCCCACATATTTTACATTTTCTAGACCTTTCTTTCCAAGCTTGCTTCCGCTGCATTTCTCAGCTTGACCCTTTTCTGTTTGTATGCTGTTGGCCTTTGTCATAACCTGACATAACCCTTCCTAAAATAAAACTGCTCCCAACAGCTGGTTCTATCTGTTTGGCACTGCTTATCTCCTTCCACCCAGTCTGGAAGCCAGTGATTGGGCAAAACTCCTGTCCAGTATTTGATTGCTTTGTTTAATTGCCTGTCATTAGTACATTTACCAATTTGTCAACAGTAACAGACTAGTACAGGACAGGAGTTGCCCATCACAGTGCCCCTTCCCCATTCCTTCACTAATAGAATGTAGAAACTACATGAATATGATTTCAACAGAACTAACTTCATTCTACTTCCTATGTTTTGGGGAGATTTTTATTTATTTTGTTTTCTTCTCTTCCCTGTTGTTAATTCTGATGACTTTTTTGGTTTCTTGCTCTGATGTTGTTTTTGTTAAGGGTTATGTGAGGTAGGAATTTCCCCAGATATTGCAGGCTGTAATTGTGCATATTTTTGGTGTGGGCTCTGATGCCACTGCTCACCTTTCGTCCTGAGGTGGACATGTACGAACAGAGTAAGAAGGCAGAAATGTGTCTGGTACACATGTCGGCATCTTAATCATTGTTTAATCATTTCTTCGTTTAGGAGACTAATGTTTAGATGAAGTCATAACAGACCTCAATAGGGCAAGTTCATGTCTCGTTAGTAGTTGTTCTCTGCCTATGATCTCTCTCATTAAAGAACAAAGCTGCTGTATTTACACACATCAGTGTAGAGGAATCTCCCAGAGCCAATAATGAAATTATAATGAGCCAGTTTTAAAGGAGATGTAATGCTTTAATCTTTCATTCCAAAATAATTTCTCATTCATTATTAGCCAGTGTTTCTGCTCTAAACAATCCAGGCTATGGTCTTTATTTTACTTTAAAGGTTCTCACTATCAAACTAGATAGGTGCTCACTTTACTTATCCCATGATGACCATGGTCGATGTATTTGGCCAACACAGGGTATAAGCCCTAAGTACTATTGATGTTTGTCACTTGGTTTTAGCCTGCATCTCCGTCTCACAGACACCACTATCACTATCTCCTCACTGTAATAGCCTGTTGTCTTTGGTTAGGTTTGACTATTGCAGGTTCATAGAGCTAGACTACATTCCAATGGAGACAGGCTTTATGGTTTCAATGCGCCCAACGGATCGAGGATATCTCACTACCAAGTCTCCGGAGCGGCACTGTCGGTTAGCACAACTCTCCCTTTATCCCTCTCACTCCGTCTCTTTTTTTTGTTATCTCTCTCTGACTTCGTTCCCCAGGCATGTACAGTGCATTCGGAAAGTATTCAGACCCCTTCCCTTTTTCCACATTTTGTTAGGTTACAGCCTTATTCTAAAATGGATTAAATTGTTTTTTCCCTCATCAATCTACACACAATACCCCATAATGACAAAGCAAAAACAGGTTTTTAGAAGTTTTTGCAAATGTATTAAAAATAAAAACAGAAATACCTTATTTACATAAGTATTCAGACCCTTTGCTACGAGACTCGAAATTGAGCTCAGGTGCATCCTGTTACCATTGATCATCCTTAAGATGTTTCTACAACTTAATTGGAGTCCACCTGTGGTGAATTCAATTAATTGGACATGATTTGGAAAGGCACACACCTTTCTATATAAGGTCCCACAGTTGACAGTGCATGTCAGAGCAAAAACCAAGCCATGAGGTCGAAGGAATTGTCCGTAGAGCTCCGAGACAGTATTGTGTCGAGGCACAGATTTGGGGAAGGGTACCAAAACATTTCTGCAGCATTGAAGGCCCCTAAGAACACAGTGGCCTCCATCATTCCTAAATTGAAGAAGTTTGGAACCACCAAGACTCTTCCTAGAGCTGGCCGCCCGGCCAAACTGAGCAATCGGGGGAGGAGGGCCTTGGTTTGGGAGGTGACCAAGAATCAATGGTCACTCTGGACTGAGCTCTGTGGAGATGAGAGAACCTTCCAGAAGGACATCCATCTCTGCAGCACTCCACCAATCAGGCCTTTATGGTCGAGTGGCCAGACGGAAGCAACTCCTCAGTAAAAGGCACATGACAGCCCGCTTGACGTTTGCCAAAAGGCACATAAAGCACCCTCAGACCATGACAAACAAGATTCTCTGGTCTGATGAAACCAAGATGTGACGCTTGGCATTCAGGCCAAAGAGATCAATCTGGAGGAAACCTGGCACCATCCCTACGGTAAAGCATGGTAGTGGCAGCATCATGCTGTGGGGATGTTTTTCAGCAGCAGGGACTGGGAGACTAGTTAGGATCGATGGAAAGATGAACGGAGCAATGTACAAAGAGATCCTTGATGAAAACCTGCTCCACAGCGCTCAGGACCTCAGACTGGGGCGAAGGTTCACCGTCCAACAGGACAACGACCCTAAGCACACAGACAAGACAAAGCAGGAGTGGCTTCGGGACAAGTCTCAATGTCCTTGAGTGGCCCAGCCAGAGCCTGGACTTGAACCCGATCGAACATCTCTGGGGAGACCTGAAAATAGCAGTGCAGCAACACTCCCCATCTAACCTGACAAGAGCTTGAGAGGATCTGCAGAGAAGAAGTGGAGAAACATCCCCAAATACAGGTGTGCCAAGCTTGTAGCATCATACCCAAGAAGACTCGAGGCTGTAATCGCTGCCAAAAGTGCTTCAACGAAGTACTGAGTAAAGGATCTGAATACTTATGTAAATGTGATATTTAAAAAAAATGTTTGCTTTGTCATTATGGGGTATTCTGTGTAGATGGATGAGGGGGAAAAAAACAATTTAATAAATGTTAGAATAAGGCTGTAACGTAACAATGTGGAAAAATTCAAGGGGTCTGATTACTTTCCGAATGCAGTGTATTTAGTCTTAATGCCAAGATGCTTTGTCATTCAATATGCATTTTAAAGTCTTAATTGGAACTTTTGATAAATTGTTCTGTTATTGAGCATCACTAGATGTGGGGTGTTAGAGCATTAAAGTCCATGGCATGTAGATTGAATCCAGGTACTTTCTAAACCATCACATGCAAGCTGATCTGTTGTTGGCTGGTAGTAACCTTTCACTTTTGCTTTTGCCGTTCTCATTTATTGATAGGCGTTGCTGACATTATTGAAGTTCTACTTTGTTTTGGCTTTTGGTTTTCTTGGCAGCTTTCATCTACTCAAACGCATGACATCTTTGAGCCATCGTGTAATATCATCTGTGTTACAGAGCATACTGTATGTCCGCCTTCATGATAGCCTTTTAATGTATGTGTATGTCTTGGCAAGTTTTGAGTCTGTGTTTTTTTTGTGGGCATGTTGTGGGTGAGTTTTGGGCATGATTAATGTTGGTTAAGAGTTTTATTGAGGCAGGATTTGTCCTGGTGTTTGATAATGTCAGTTAATATTACTCTGTCTGCCTATATTGCATGATGTAGTAACTATGTCCCTCTCACACTGGTGCAGACGGACAGCTGCCCCAGTCAGCAACAGAGATCCCTATGGCAATGCCTCTCTCAGCAGCAGCAGCACTAACTCTGGCTCCTGCAAGGGCAGTGATTGCAGCCCCACCAAGGGGTAAGACAAAAATTGGCTACCCCATCAATCTATAAGACTAAGGGCTCTATTCAATCTGTATTGAGGAAATTCAGCGTTCCAGCGTGATTTAAATTTAAAGGCAATTTTCCCGCATTAGCGGAGACTGCATTCAAGGTAAACGCTGCAGATTTCCGCTTAATAGGAACTTACCTTTACATTTCTTCAGCGATACAGCTTTAATAGAACCCTATGCCAAGCCAGCTATGCCCCATGTCAGTATCATTCTCCTACATGGGAGAATGAGTGCCTACTGCAAAGTAGCCTACAAAGTGTTAAATGTTGTATTATAAGGACATGTTATTAAAAGGCCTTATAATTTGTTATAAGAATGTATGAGCCGTAGCCCTTTTCACTTTTACCCATTTACGGGTTGAAAATGGCAGATTTGGACACTGATCAGCACCTAAATTGGAGCGCAGTGGCTGTACAGTAACACGCTATACATGACATCAGAGCTCAGGCTCACAGTTCTGTATGGGTTTTGACTGACAGTTATTCTGAACTTGAGGACCGTGCGTGACAAGATGTTGCCCCATCCCTCCCGCTAATTGGGCATCTTTAGCACATTTTTTGTCTGAGTGAGAGAAAAGGTGTACATTATGAGGACTCTCTGTATTTTGAAAGATGAGATGTTGAAGATTATAATAAATAACGCTTGATGTCATACAAGCAAGCCAAACACCCGTGAGTCCAAATGTGCACTTCACATTTACATATCATAAAACTCATGTCATATACAGTGTCAACGTTTATGATCACTATGTTTGATGTACAGTTACAAGATGACATGGTGTCATACCCTGGGTTGTCCTGAACAGAATGAGCCTATGTTTGTTGTATTGTGAAGAAAATCTGCCGTGGACCAAGCATCTGAATACACTCATGACTCCTTTCTATGCACACCAAAATTACGATCTGCTTCTCTGAATTGCCTTGTGAAAACCTAACACTGTAAGATTGTATTTTATAATTGAGAAAATCATGTTGGCAATAGAATAAGATTTCAAATTATGCCCACCTGACCCAGATTGTGATTTATAATGGAAAAATGTTGGATTGTGTAAACAACAACAGTAATTGTGTAAAGTCTGGGACGCAGGGCTGTGTTCCAAACAAAACTAATACAAGTCTGCTTGCTCTAGTTCCTCAATAGCACAGCTAGGAGAGTAAAAAAATAACACCTTTTAGTTGAAGACTCTTCTTTGAGTCATAAAAGTGCATTGAAAATTACTTAAGAACTGTGCACACTTTGGAGAGGTGTGTGGCCACTTGGAAACACCAGTTAGTCATCTCACTCAAACCCTTGTCATTTTTTTGTCTGATGTTGCACCTATCCCAAATTTTCCCAAAAATATTCTTATCATGTTATTGAATGTATCCAAAGTATTTTCAGATTTCATTATCAACAAATGTGGTGAAAAGTACAGTAAATGTAAAATGCACATAAAATCAACAGTGTAATGTTTGGATTCAGTCGTGTCAGGTGAACTGTTGTGTCCTCACATTTAGTCTAATAATTTTCCCATAATCTCTAAACTGTTCCCTTTTAATTGCTACCATGGGTATGCATATGCTTTCCACATTTCTTCTGTAAGAAACATTTCAATTTAGCCCTATTCATATAGGCCAGCAGCGTGTAAGGGGTTTTAATAATATTATAATAAAGTTTATAGAAGATAATGGATTCTAATAGATCTCTCTCCTGTTTCCTCTCTCTCTCCAAGGCGTCACATGAAGGCATACACCTCATGTACAGATAACCATGGCATCCGCCCCCCTCCCCCCGAGCAGTACCTCACACCCCTGCAGCAAAAGGAGGTGTGTATCAGACACCTGCGAGGCCGCCTTAAGGAGACGGTCGACAGGCTGCAGGACAGGTGAGACACACAAAAGGACACACACTGGAATTATTCTCTAGCCAAAGGGAAGATCTCGACTCAATTACATTTTCCCATTTACTCTGGTCTCATTCAAACAAGTACATTTTTCATTTGAGCATTTTTTTGTTTTGGAAATATTATGCTCTTTGAAATATAGATTTGAATGTCAACTGTTACCCCATTTCCATTAAATGACCCTCATAACTCTTTCAATTTGTAATTATGTTGATATATAAACATAATTGTTTGGAGGCAAATTACTAAATCGCCAAACATTATTACTAAATCTCTCTTAAAACCTCCCTTGTTCACTCCCTCCTCTTCCTCTCTGTCTGTCTCAGGGACTCTGAGATCGATGCGTTGAAGACCCAGCTGTGTCGGATGCAGGAGGACTGGGTTGAGGAGGAGTGTCACCGCGTGGAGGCCCAGCTGGCTCTGAAGGAGGCGCGCAGGGAGATCCAGCAGCTCAAGGAGGTGGTGGACGTGGTGCGCACCAACCTCAGCTCCAGCGACTCCACCGACACCGGTGTCCAGAAATACTTCCAGGACATCAACGTCCAGAACCACAAGCTGGAGACCCTGCTGCTCAGCATGGAGCAGGCTCAGAACGGGGTGGCCAAGGAGCAGGAGGCTGCTGCTGCAGCAAGAGGAGTGGCAGGGGGGTCTCGGGCTGGGAGGCCTGGGACTGCGGGGTCATGGCCCGGGAGTAGTCCCGCTGCATCAGGGACTGGAGGGGGTGGCTCGAAGAGTCTGTGTGGGTCCTGTGACGGCTCCCCCTCCCGTTCTCTGACCCATAGCTCCACCTACACCAAGCTGAGCGACCATGCACTGGCGGATAAGAACGGGAATGGCCTGTCAGGGGAGGAGAACCATGACAGCGGCTTTGTGTGTTGTGGGGAGAATCACAGTCACAGTGCAGCCAGCAGTCACAGGGCAGACTTGCTCCTGGAGGCAGCCTTCCTATCTGAGGAGACAGCCTCACTGCTCAGCACCTACTCCCACCTGCCGCACTCCTCCACCTACGAGAAGCTGTGCACCGGGCAGGACAGGGTGGTGCCCCTGCGCTGTGCCATGGGTGGGGCGGGCAGCACCAGCCACTCCTGTCTGTCCCACCACCACCTGTACCTGCACCACCTCAGGGAGCAGGCCGTCCAGACAGAGAGCTGCCCCATCCCCGTGGGATTGGGCTACGCATCTGACCTGGACACCATCGCTGAGCGCACCTTCCGCTCTCAGGCCTGCAGCCCCACCTCCACCTGGGTCTCAGACGAGGGCGACGACCTGGACTCGGTTACCATGACGTCAGTCACCATGACAACCCTCACAGCTACAACAGCTGAGCCCGCTCCTGGCACTCCTTTACCCAGCTCTGCCTCTGTCTCCTGTGCAGTGGATATGCCCTCCCTCTCAGTGAAGGAGAATGGGGAGATGGTGGGAGAGTTGGAGAGGCATATGGAGGTAGTGGGGGAGGGCGCGGTGGGGATGGTAGGCAAGCAGCAGGAGGAGGATGTGGGATTGGTACAGTTGTGTAAGCAGGCGGAGGTAAAGGTGCTGGGGTTGGTGGGGGAGGGGGAGGGGAAGCAGGGGGCGGTCAGGGAGTTAGATCTAGATAATCAGAGGGAGGAAGTGGAGGAGCTTTTGGAGGTGAGGAATCAGGGAGAGGTTGAGGAGGCGAGGTCATTGGAGGTGGAGGAGCGGCCCCACACCTCCCAGCCCAGGAGCAGCTCGCTACAGCAGGAGATAGCTGGGGTGACAGTGGTGGAGGGTAATGATGATGATGAAGAGGCTGAGGTTCGGGGAGCAGAGGAGTCTACCTCTTCTGGGTCTGGACCCGCAGTGAAGAGCTACTGGAGCCGCCACTTCCTTGTGGACCTGCTGGCAGTGGCAGTGCCCGTGGTGCCCACGGTGGCATGGCTGTGCCAGGGGGCACGGCGCGATGGACTGCCAATTTACCACTTCGGCTCCCTGCTGCGTGGCTGCTGCACAGTGGCCCTCTCCTCCCTGCGCAGGGGTGGGGGAGTCAGGCACTACCCCGCGGGCACGGGTGGCGGAGCCATGGGGGGCACAGAGATCTGAGACAGGCCACATGACAGCCTGGGAACTGCACACACACACAGCACTGCCCTCTCTGGTCCTGGGTTCATCCTCCACCTGAAGTACTGGGTAAAGAAAGGAGGGGAGCGATGATTTTGAATAAATGATTCTGAAGACAGGAAAGCCCCAGCAAACCGTATAACCCTCTCCCGTGGTGGCCTCTTCCACCTCTTCTGCTGGACTGAGAAGGGACGCCAGGATGTGTCGAACTGACACTGAATGGTAGAACTGAATGATTGAATGGACAATGAATGACCTGAGTGTGACTGATGGTGATTGTAACCGCTCTCTCTTGTGTGCAGGGAGACTGAAAGGTCTGTCCGTCACTGTGGCTCTCTTTATTGGTCCAGTTCCATTTTAACTTGTGTGTAAGTGTGTGTATGCTCACACGACATGCGTGCTCACACAATGTGTGTGTTGTCTGAGTGTGCAGCATGTGTGTTCTTCTCTGTGTTGTGTAGCCAAGTACGTACATTGTGTAGCCAATGCTCCTAGATGTCTGGAGGCAATCACAGCCATAGCTGTTCAGTAGTTGGTATACTCATTTACGAGTGAATGACTGGAGTCTTGACACATGGCAGTTCTCCCCTAAAGGTACCAGGCAAGCTGCTGCTGTACATTTCTGCTTCCTGCCACTGGTGTCCAGATTAACAATCACTCTTGTAGCATTAAGTCCATGTCCATCGTCCAAGAGTTAGTTAGTCATTCCAGATCCATGAACCGGAAACATCTCAAGAAGGAAGCAAATAGACATATAATAATTGAAACTAGGTTTATTTTTCTTTCAAAAATAGGAAAGGGATTATGAACTTTGTGAGGATTGTCATGGTAATTTGTTGTTATTGGGGTGTTTGCAGTGTTATGACTGAGATGGAAGAATCTGAGTGTCTGATTGTTTGGGGCTGTAATGGATGGAAAGTCATTGAGGCTGAGCAAGCAGACTGTACTGTAACGTTTTAATAGTAGTCTTTGTTAGGGACTTATGAGCCAAACAAGCGCTAAATGATGTCCTGGAGATTGTGATGCAACCAACAAGAACAGTCCTTTGTTGAAGTATATTGAGTTCTTTACAGAAGAAACGGGATAGATCTTATTTCTGTAGTAATTTATTAACAATGTTTTGCACTATTATTCACTTTATGAGGTTATTAAGCAATTACTTGAAGTCAAGATTGTATGTTTCCATGGTCTAATGCGGCCACAGTTTTGCTTCTGGGTTTTTTTTTGTGTTCAATATACTTTCAAACAGATGTAACTGTATTATGGAATATGTTTCAAAGCAAAGATGCCATTTTCCTTTGAACACTGAAAAACAGTTGCCTTCCGTCCATGACTTTCTTTTCCTGTACACAATAGGGAATATCCTTCTCTAAATGTTTTGCTGCTTTCTGGAAAGTGCGCTGGATGTGCGTTTGTTGTTGATGTTTCTCTATTCCTTTCCATTTCTGCTGCTTGACAATCCCTGCTGTGCATGTTTTTGCTTATTTAACCTCTTCACGATGACTTCCAGCACTTATGAGTAGTGAAACACACGAGCAGCACTGACAAAATAGATTGACTGGTGAATGAATGAAATGCTTGGAGTTCTCTTACACACCTTTCACTGTTGTCATGTACTTTAGATATTAACACTTTCCACAACCCTGTTGGAATTTGTAATGTGACTTGATATTCTGCGTTGCTGTAATTTCTTCCCCTTCATGTTTCATCATCATGACCTGTGAATGGCCCCCCTGCCGTTTGAAAAAGCCTGCTTTGTGTAAGTAGTTCAGGAAGCCATATTCCTTCTTGTAAGGTGAATGTGTTTGAGAATGTCTCTAGCAGAAACACAATGATGAAAGTATAGTGTGATTGATAATAATCATATTGATATGCATTTATAGATGACTCATCTGAAGTCTCCTCAACAATACATGGCGTGTAGGTCCACGACCCCCCCCAGGAGTGTTTGTCGCTGTATTTACACAGGCATCCCAATTCTGATGTTTTGGCCAATAATTGAAAAAATATCTGATCTGATTGGTCAAAATACAATATAGTGGCAAAAGATCAGAATTGGCTACCTGTGTAAACACAGCTACTGTGGCTTGTTAAACCTGTACTGGACTATTTTATATTTATCAAGCAATTAATTGGTGTTTTAACAGTAAAACAATGCCCCTTCATTATGTACCTCTATGCACAACAAATCAAGCTTAACAGCAACGTTTGTGTCTGTGGTGTTAAGTGAATTACTAAAGGCTAACAGGTCATGCTCGTGTTATAGTTACCATCTGCTAATTGTTTGTTATTGCCCCACGTCTTTGTATTTTTCTGGGTTTTGAAGCATAATTACATTTCTGATGTTCTGGTCTTGCCACCATAGCACTTGAACATGCCCAGTTCTCTCCACCCGTTGCTCTGATGCTTGATTTGATCATGCACTGCTATGATGTCACATAGTGTATCTGTCCTTTGACATTTTATTTTGGGGATAATTCCCTTTCCCCACTGTGTACTGGTTGTATGTGAAAGGCTTTAAGCATCAACAAAGATGATCAGGGTGATGGGTTTATTTATAGCTCAAAATAACTACCCAAATCACATTGGGAGTCATTGGAGTTTGTATTAGGACATACCTATAGGTCATTGGAGCTTGAGTTAGGACATACCTGTAGGTCATTGGGAGTCATTGGAGCTTGCTTTAGGACATACCTGTAGGTCATTGGGAGTCATTGGAGCTTGCTTTAGGACATACCTGTAGGTCATTGGGAGTCATTGGAGCTTGCTTTAGGACATACCTGTAGGTTATTGGGAGTCATTGGAGCTTGCTTTAGGACATACCTGTAGGTCATTGGGAGTCATTGGAGCTTGAGTTAGGACATACCTGTAGGTCATTTGGAGTCATTGGAGCTTGAGTTAGGACATACCTGTAGGTCATTGGGAGTCATTGGAGCTTGCTTTAGGACATACCTGTAGGTCATTGGAGCTTGCTTTAGGACATACCTGTAGGTCATTGGGAGTCATTGGAGCTTGAGTTAGGACATACCTGTAGGTCATTGGGAGTCATTGGAGCTTGCTTTAGGACATACCTGTAGGTCATTGGAGCTTGCTTTAGGACATACCTGTAGGTCATTGGGAGTCATTGGAGCTTGAGTTAGGACATACCTGTAGGTCATTGGGAGTCATTGGAGCTTGCTTTAGGACATACCTGTAGGTCATTGGGAGTCATTGGAGCTTGAGTTAGGACATACCTGTAGGTCATTGGGAGTCATTGGAGCTTGCTTTAGGACATACCTGTAGGTCATTGGAGCTTGCTTTAGGACATACCTGTAGGTCATTGGGAGTCATTGGAGCTTGAGTTAGGACATACCTGTAGGTCATTGGGAGTCATTGGAGCTTGCTTTAGGACATACCTGTAGGTCATTGGGAGTCATTGGAGCTTGAGTTAGGACATACCTGTAGGTCATTGGGAGTCATTGGAGCTTGCTTTAGGACATACCTGTAGGTCATTGCTAATGTTTTAGGAAATTATTTTTTAAATGTTGTGACATTGATAAAGAGGGAGTCTAGAGTGTGTTGTGTGGAAAGCATAGTCTTTAAACAGGGTCGTTACTGTATCCTACATCCATGTCACTCTTGATCTTTATTTTACAATATGATTGGAAGATATCTTAGCACCTCAGAAATATTCTGTTTTATACATTCAGTCCAAGGAGACCAGGTGCACTGTAGTGTTGGTCTGAGACAGGTTGTGTCAGTGTACATGTGCATTAACGTGGGATGTGTGAGCATATAATCATATTTGAGATTGTGTGGGTTTCTCTGGGATATACAGTACAATCTTGGGGGAAATCATTTGACATTTTCTCTTTGAGGTATTGTATTGAATGTGCAGTATCTTATTTTTAGTTTTTATTTGTCTAATTGTCTGATGTAATGGGATCTATATCAAAGATGGTTATGAGACCTATATTTTACCTGAAGGACATTTCCCCTCTTAAATGCCTTGTATGGGTATCAAGTAGCCATCAT
Organism: Coregonus clupeaformis; assembly: GCF_020615455.1. Lineage (NCBI taxonomy): Eukaryota > Metazoa > Chordata > Actinopteri > Salmoniformes > Salmonidae > Coregonus > Coregonus clupeaformis. Next base: position 30,725,606 of record NC_059215.1, on the reverse strand, counting down.
TATTAATAGCTATAGATCAATTGTTAATGTAAATTACATTTTAATGGCAGTGTGTGTATAGTAGACATCACTGTTCATGAGTACAGATGCATTTTCACTCCCACCATACTGTATAAAGCAAAACCAAAAGACCCCATATTAAATCGCATGGAGTAAAACTGACCGTCGTCTCCTTTTTGTCTCTGTTCAGTTATCCACCAAGTGCTTTTAAATGTTTTCACTAAATGGAGGTAATTTAAAATAGCTGTGGAAAAGGAATTTAATCTAGTTGTTGTGGAATGAGTTTTAGGTTTTTGTTGGGCCTCATTGGCATTCCACTATTGTGTTCTGGCAGCCTTCTAAAAGATAACGTCGCCTGTTGAGAAAGTATGAAACTGTATATGCAGGAATGTGGCCCCTGAGTCCACCCATGCTTTACAGCAATACTGTCAAGATAATCAGCCATATAGTGCTTAGGTAATTAAGTTGGCCTTTGTACATTTAATTGAATAATTTTAGGTGAATCAATCCCTCCAGTAGTCCAAGGTAGAAGATGGGTGTTCTAGAGTAGACATTTAGTTGATATGGTGAAGGACATATCCTCTGAGTAAAGGGAGGGGACACACACACACACACTGATATAGCTGAATGAATGTGAACAGAAGGATTATTTATTTGTTTTACAATTATCTTGGTTACATTTTGTATATAAACTTTTAGATTCTAGCATTTTCAGAATGATGGCTGTGTGAATATCAAATGTTACAAACAAAAATTAATCCAAACAAGAACAGCAATAAAGGAACATTCAGAGAAACGCTTTCAGTCTCGCTGTGCACATCACAGAATATCTTCTAAACATAATAGAACCCACACAGGAAATGATTGATTGAACCCTAGATGTGTATATTATTTGTTGATTACTTTGTGCATCAAACAAATCAATTCCCAGAGTTAACTTCTACATACTTGACATATTTCCTAGTTAATTTTGACTCCACTTGAACAATAACAAAAACACAAATGGTTAGAGGAAAGACTACCTCTAACAGGAAGTGAAAAGTGCACTTAGTGGGTCCGCCCAGCGTAATACCCCAGCTGCATAGGGGAACAGGGTTATGATCAACAACCATGGAAGTCATTGGCTTTTACAGCATTTTGACACAAAAGGTGAAAGGTCACGAGCCAATGAACCATACTCTTTATGAGGAAGCTCTGGACTCATGGTAGCATTCATGTCATTAAAATAAAGGTGTACTCAATGCAATGCCACATACATAAATGTAATACTTGACTACAAGAATTATCATATAAAAATACTAAATGTAAATATAGACAAAGGGATGGAAGTAGAAAAGGAACTACATGGAATAACAATATTTGAAACATAGAAAGAAAGGCATCTTTTATGTTACGATGAAGGTGATTGTGATACAAGAGGTTTTTCAAAAGCGAGAAAGAACCCCATTGGACATTTAGGGGCCAATGGGAACTCTGGAGATTGTAGGCATCCTGCAGGAGAACGTAGTCACGTTCTGGTCCTCACACCTCTGGCACAGAGTGGTCCATGGCTGATCGCAGGAGACCGCTGGACATTCTAAAAACATTAAACACATTCTATGAATCTAAATGACTAAGTATTTTACCAGCATTGCTGACCTGATGAAACAGTGTAATGCTATTCCTTAGACACTCCGCTCCTGACTGGTTACCTCTTGATCATGTGTTCGTAGATGAACTTGGGCATGATGGTGATGGTCATGGCTGTAGGGGAGGTGGTCAGGATGTCCTTGATCTGAGCGTCCTGCACATAAACAGTATTAGCATACATTAGACACATTCATCGTTAGGGAGAAGTCTCCGTCAACAGTAATAAGTCAAAGCTCACCTTGAGGCCGATAACATTCTGGCCGTTGATCTCACAGATGTAGTGGTCGGTCAGAAGGCCGTTGCGAGCGGCCGAACCATCCTTGACCAGTGAAGTGATATTGCCCGACTTGAAGATAAACCCAACGTGGCCTGAGCTATCTTTGTGCATGGTGACAGTACGCTGGAACGGCCTGAAGTCAGACCACAAACAAAGACAAATGAGGTACTCAATACTCAAGAAGGGCACTTAGTAGTAGTGCAGTCCACTTCCCCTAAAATGGGTTAGGGTTGGTAGTGGCCTAAAGCTGTTTTTCTATTAAGGCCCATTCTTTTATTTTCCTGCTTTAGACTTTTTTTGACCATGTCCTTTGATCAGAATGATATTTTGAGAAACTGCATACAAATTAGCCTCTGATCTAACAGCAAAAAAAGTACATCTAGTGTTGTGATATGACCAGCAGGAGGAGCCAGAGCTACAGTGTGTCAGATTTTCAAAGTACAGAGCAACTAAGGACATTTTACACTCCATCTACTCATCTTTTAGCATTCCCTCTAATGGCCAGACATACTGATAAACATCAAAACCTCATGACATAATCCAGGAAACTACACAAAGCTGATCAAACTGGACTACACTGGTTCCTCTCTAGATGTATTCCTAGATTCCTGCTTTCTAGAGAGTTTTTCCTAGCCATTGTGCCTCTGTCTCTGCATTGTTTTAGGCTGGGTATCTGTAAAGCAATTTGTGACAACTCCTGATGTAAATAGAGCTTAAAAAAATGAATGTGATCGATTGATTAAATAATGTTGACTAAAACATTAATTTGGTATTTATTAGGATCCCCATTAGCCGCTGCAAAAGCGTCAGCTACTCTTCCTGGGGTCCACATGAAACATGACATAGTACAGAACATTATTAGTCAAGGACTGAAATACATACATTTAAAAACGTCACACATAGCCTACATATCAGTACATACAACATCTAGGTCTAATACATACAGTACCTGTCAAAGGTTTGGACGCCTACTCATTCCAGGGTTTTAGTGAAGACATCAAAACTATGAAATAACACATATGGAATCATGTAGTAACCAAAAAAATTGTTAAACAAATCTAAATATATTTTAGATTTGAGATTCTTCAAAGTAGCCACCCTTTGCCTTTGACAGCTTTGCACACTCTTGGCATTCTCTAAACCAGCTTCATGAGGTAGTCACCTAGAATGCATTTCAATTAACAGGTGTACCTTCTTAAAAGTTAAAGAAATTCCACACATTCCTTCTTAATGTGTTTGAGCCAATCAGTTGTTTTGTGACAAGGTAGGGGTGGTATACAGAAGACAGCCCTATTTGGTAAAAGACCAAGTCCATATTATGGCAAGAACAGCTCAAATAAGCAAAGAGAAACGACAGTCCATCATTACTTTAAGACATGAAGGTCAGTCAATCCGGAAAATGTCAAGAACTTTGACAGAAACCATCAAGCGCTATGATGAAACTGGCTCTCATGAGTACCGCCACAGGAAATGAAGACCCAGAGTTACCTCTGCTGCAGAGGATAAGTTCATTAGAGTGAACTGCACCTCAGATTGCAGCCCAAATAAATGCTTTTTAAATGCTTACAGAGTTCAAGTAACAGACATCTCAACATCAACTGTTCAGAGGAGACTGCGTGAATCAGTCCTTCATGGTCGAATTGCTGCAAAGAAACCACCACTAAAGGACACCAATAAGAAGAAGAGGCTTGCTTGGGACAAGAAACACAAGCAATGGACATTAGACCGGTGGAAATCTGTCCTTTGGTCTGATGAGTCCAAAACCGCCGTGTCTTTGTGAGACGCAGAGTAGGTGAACGGATGATCTCTGCATGTCTGGTTCCCACCGTGAAGCATGGAGGAGGTGGTGTGATGGTGCTTTGCTGGTGACACACTTAACCAGCACGGCTACCACAGCATTCTGCAGCGATACCACATCCCATCTGGTTTGCGCTTAGTGGGACTATCATTTGTTTTTCAATAGGACAATGACCCAAAACAGACCTCCAGGATGTGTAAGGGCTATTTCATCAAGGAGAGTGATGGAGTGCTGCATCAGATGACCTGGCCTCCACAATCACCGACCTCAACCCAATTAAGATGGTTTGGGATGAGTTGGACCGCAGAGTGAAGGAAAAGCAGCTAACAAGTGCTCAGCACATGTGGGAACTCCTTCAAGACTGTTGGAAAAGCATTCCTCATGAAGCTGGTCGAGAGAATGCCAAGAGTGTGCAAAGCTGTCATCAAGGCAAAGGGTGGCTACTTTGAAGAACCTCAAATATAAAATATATTTTGATTTGTTTAACAATGTTTTGGTTACCACATGATTCCATATGTGTTATTTCATAGTTCTGATGTCTTCACTATTATTCTACAATGTTGAAAATAGTAAAAATAAAGAAAAACCCTTGATTGAGTAGGTGTGTCCAAACTTTTGACTGGTACTGTAGTACAGTGGAAATTACAATACAATATATATAAAATGGCTGTGTCTCTTCGCAGTCCCCTTTGTGCAGTAAGGTGTTCTTTTATCTGTTTTTTGAAACTGGTTTTATTGCTAGCTTGAGTTACCCAGGGTGGCAGAGAGTTCCATGTAGTTAATACTGTGCGTTTCCCAGCCTCTGTTCTGGACCTGGGGACTGTGAAGAGACCTCTGGTTGCATGTCTTGTGTTGTACCGATGAGTGTCCGAACTGTGTGCCAACTGCTTGAACAGACAGTTTGGTACCTTCAACACATCAATACCACGCACAAAGACCAATAGTGATGCAGTCAATCTCTCCTCAACTTTGAGCCAGGAGAGACTAACATGCATATATATTACTGACACTTTCCCTCCGTCTACATCTAAGTGAAATACGTGCTGCTTCATCTCCTTACCGGTCCCGGACGATGAGCTCGATGCGGGTCTCGGCAGCGACCTTCAGGACTTTGTGGGCCTTGTCCAGGCTCCAGCCAGCACAGTTCTGCCCATTGATCTGGAGGACTTGGTCCCCGAAGCGCAGGCCCCCCAGGGCGGCCGGGGAGTTGGCCTGAACCAGCTGGATAAACACGCCCTGAGGAGGAGAGGAAATACAACATGTTCCACTGGAGTTATTATCAACACACTGTGCTTAGTCTCCCCTGCTGGAATAACAGATATTCCTCTTAAGTCCACAGTGGAAATGAGATACAATGCATTCGTGAAGTATTCAGACCCCTTTCCTTTACTCACATTGTTATGTTACAGCCTTATTCTAAAATGGATTAAATAAAACATGTTCCTCATCATCCTACACACAATACCTCATAATGACAAAGCAAAAATAGGTTTTTAGAAATGTTAGCAAATGTTTTTCAAATAAAAAATATAAATACCTTATTTACATAAGTATTCAGACCCTTTGCTATGAGACTCGAAATTGAGCTCAGGTGCATTCTGTTTCCATTGATCATCCTTGAAATGTTTCTACAACTTGATTGGAGTCAACCTGTGGTAAATTCAATTGATTGGACATGATTTGGAAAGGCACACACCTGTCTATACAAGGTCCCACAGTTGACAGTGCATGTCAGAGCAAAAACCAAGCCATGTGGTCGAAGGAATTGTGTCGAGGCACACAATTCTCTGGTCTGATGAATCCAAGATTCAACTCTTTGGCCTAAATGCCAAGAGTCACGTCTGGAGGAAACCTGACACCATACCTATGGTGAAGCATGGTGTTGGCAGCATCATGCTGTAGGGATGTTTTTCAGTGGCTGGGACTGGGAGACTAGTCAGGATCGAGGGAAAGATGAACGGAGCAAAGTACAGAGAGATCCTTGATGAAAACCTGCTCCACAGCGCTCAGGACCTCAGACTGGGGCGAAGGTTCACCTTCCAACAGGACAACGACCCTAAGCACACAGCCAAGACAACGCAGGAGTGGCTTCGGGACAAGTCTCTGAATGTTCTTGAGTGGCCCAGCCAGAGCCCGGACTTGAACCCGATCTAACATCTCTAGAGAGACCTGAAAATAGCTGTGCAGCGACGCTCCCCATCCAACCTGACAGAGCTTGAGAGGATCTGCAGAGAAGAATGGGTGAAACTCCCCAAATACAGGTGCCAAGCTTGTAGCGTCATACCCAAGAAGACTCAAGGCTGTAATCGCTGCCAAAGGTGCTCCAACAAAGTACTGAGTGAAGGGTTTGAATACTTAAATGTGATATTTCAAAAAAACAGTTTTTGCTTTGTCATTATGGGGTATAGTGTGTAGATTGCTGAGGGGGGGAAAAAACAATTTAATCCATTTTAGAATAAGGCTGTAACCTAACAAAATGTGGAAAAAGTCAAGTGGTCTGAATACTTTCCGAATGCAATGTACATTTATATAGGCTAGACTGCTTATTTAATAGATATGCAGCTATGCTTTAGGAGGGGGGGGGATTTAAGTTTCTTAGACAGATTTAGAACAAGTGCCTGCGCCCCAGATATAGACTGGCCTGAGGATAGATAGATAACCCTAATCTGTAGTCTGGTGGTAGTAAGGCTATCATGATGACTCACATTGTCAATGGCTCTCAGCCTCAGGCCGACCTTCTTATCCTGGTCCTTACAGAGAATGATCTCACGCAGGCCTGGCCGGATCTCTGCCCTCCTGATTCCCACATCTGAACCCGTCACAGGACTCACCATGCCACCGATGCCCATGCATGAGGGCACCGCCACCTGCTGTAGAGGGAGGGGAGAGAGACGGACAGATACAATTGAGAGAGAGAGGGCAGAGATTGGAGCGGTGGAATGGAATGCTACATGAATAAGCAGTTGGAATTGAATGTTACATTAATAAGCAGTTGGAATGTTACATTAATAAGTAGTTGGAGATAGAATGGAATGTCCATGGGATGCGGTATACTGAACAAAAATATAAAACGCAACACTCAACAATTTACAAGATTTTACTGAGTTGCAGTTCATATACGGAAATCAGTCTATTGAAATAAATATCTGATTTCACATGACTGGGAATTCAGATATGCATCTGTTGGTCAGAGAGATACCTTAAAAAAAAAAAAAAGTAGGGGCGTGGATCAGAAAACCAGTCAGTATCTGGTGTGACCACCATTTGCCTCATGCAGAGCGACAAATCTCCTTCGCATAGAATCGATCAGGCTGTTGATTGTGGCCTGTGGAATATTGTCCCACTCCTCTTCAATGGCTGTGTGAAGTTGCTGGATATTGGCGGGAACTGGAACACCCAAAGCATTCCAAACATGCTCAATGGTTGACATGTCTGGTGAGTATGCAGGCCATGGAAGAACTGGGACATTTTCAGCTTCCAGGAATTGTGTACAGATCCTTGCAACATGGGGCCGTGCATTATCATGCTGAATCATGATGTGATGGTGGCAGATGAACGGCACGACAATGGGCCTCAGGATCTCGTCACGGTATCTCTGTGCATTCAAATTGCCATTGATAAAATGCAATTGTGTTCGTTGTCTGTAGCTTATGCCCGCCCATACCATAACCCCACCGCCACCATGGGGAACTCTGTTCACAACGTTGACATCAGCAAACCACTCGCCCACACGACGCCATACACGCGGTCTGCGGTTGTGAGGCCGGTTGGACATACTGCCAAATTCTCTAAAATGACGTTGGAGGCGGCTCATGGTAGAGAAATTAACATGAAATTCTCTGGCAACAGCTCTGGTGGCCATTCCTGCATTCAGCATACAAATTGCACGCTCCCTCAAAACTTGAGACATCTATGGCATTGTGTTGTGTGACAAAACTGCACATTTTAAGGTGGCCTTTTATTGTCCCCAGCACAAGGTGCACCTGTGTTATGATCGTGCAGTTTAATCTACTTCTTGATATGCCACACCTGTCAGGTGGATGGATTATCTTGGCAAAGGAGAAATGCTCACTAACAGGGATGTAAACTAAAATGTAGATTTTGTGCACAAACTTTGAGAGAAATAAGTTGTGCGCGTATGGAAGATTTTGGGGATCTTTTATTTCAGCTCATGAAACATGGGACCAACACTTTACATGTTGCTTTTATATTTTTGTTTAGTGTAGATTAAATTCCCAGCATCACCTGGAAAACTTCCACTTGCTAAGCCAGGAGGCTTAGGCCCCGAGAACTTAAGACGTGCTTTTGACATTGCTTTTTATTTCTCACTCCTATGTTAGAATCTGCGTTGTTTATTTGGCATTTTCTTGAATCTTCTTTTTGGTGTTCTAAAGTGAATGAGATAACTAAATGTGAGTGGACATGATACAGGGCAGTATGAGAGCTCACCCATACACACTGGCCTACACACTGAGGGGGAGCAGAGGCCTCACATACACTCACTCACACTCCAGGCTGCTGGTGAGTGAGTCAGTAGCAGTCTAGGAACACAGTGCTATACGGCACTTTGGTTTCTAAAGAGAGTCTTCTTTGACTCAGCCTCATAGCTCCTCCAAAACCACTGTCCCTCCTGCCTCCCCCCCCCAAAAAAAACTAGGCTCCATGTCTCATTCTTGTACCACGCTTGACAAGATATGTACGAATGGAGAGATGAGGAAATCGTACCAAAACACGCTCGAGTATATCTCTTGTTGAAGCCTTGTGGTTTGCATTCACTAGCTACATCCGCTGAATTACTAGCTGCACTTCAGAATACCCTTTTGAATGCAACCTATTCTGTGAGGCAGAGGAAGCTTCAGTCAGGGCTGTGTGGTCTTCACTAGAGACAAACAGGATGTGTTGTTAGCTGGCCTGATTGCACTGGGGTCTGCTGTCTGACATCTAAGCATCAGATAGATAGAAGCAATATCACACAGTAAAAATAGACCTTACATAATATTCAGTCATCCACAGACTCCTCCTCTTATCCCCCAGGAGAAAACACCTCTGACTGAGATCACGACTGACATCCTTCACACAAATGCACAGGGACACCATCTGACATACACCAACAACAAGAGGTAGGCTCTCTCTCATAGTGCTTGGTGGATTAACACCACCCACAATACTTACATTGTCTGCCATGGGCACCAGGGCCATGTTCCTCTGAACCTCATCACTGTTGAGGCTCAGGCCCATGTACTCTCCCAGATCCTCCAGGTTAGGGTACAGGGCTAGAAGAGAACAACACATTAATACAATGATGAATTTGGACGATACTAATTATGACTCCTGGCTGAGGCAAAAGTAAACAATGGATTATTGTGGATTCAGTCACTATGGGCCTTCAGACAACTCAAGGTAAGGGGAATTTGACCCAAACATACATTTTGCATTAACTATCCCCTTAAAACAAATATGCAGCATTCAGAAGAGTCAACAAATCAGAACATAACAATACTGACACTCCCACATTACTGTAAGTCTCTTCAGTCGGTGTGTGTTACAATATTTACACAATAAGTAATAAGACACATTGAATTCCCATACATTGTGATGGGTGGGGTCCAGGGGAGTACATCATGGGTTCTATTCACAGTCACACTGACCATTAGAGCAGGGTTAGTCTTGAACTGCTCTGCTCTGCTCAGGAGGAATGCTGCTAACCTGGCTGCTGTGCTTTAGCACAGTTATCGTTTCCTGACATGACTCCCTCTCTTCCTAGCTCTGAGAGAAAAGGCCATGTTTCCATGTTCCACTTCTCTGGCAGGAGGAGGCTGGGCTGGAGTGCCCTCACAGTACAAAGGGAAGGGAGCACTGCCGCTACCTCACTCTCCAAACAAGGTGCATGACTTGAGGAGAAAACCTTGAGGAGATTCAGCAACTCTCGGAGGACAATGGAAGTCAATAAAAATCTTATTTATTAAGTAAAACCAACATGTTTTGGCTCTTGCCCTCAGAGTATTGCACCTGCCCAGTGAACAGGAGACCTGTGCTATGTCACACCCACACTCGGAGCACAGTGGGAAGGGTGGAAAGGAAAAGGACACATGCATACAAAAGGTACACAGATAGATGCAAAGACATGGTAGACTGATATGATAAGACAGAGACAGTCAAACAGTACACAAGCAATAAACATAAAAGTCATACAGGCTATAGGGCACTATTTTTGGTTCAAGCAAACGAATACACATGATTGACACACAGAGAACACCACCCACACGGACCACAGATGCTGTATGTGAGAAGGATTTGCAGACAGTGATTCACCCAACCACCACCTACACGCATCATTAGAACCTCTTCCACCCAGTAAAAACTATAACACCAACCCACCCACACTGCTCAGTCTATGCATTGGCTTGGTTAACATGCATACTCAGTTACTAATGTAACTCACACATACATGCAATCCCACTCCGCTAATAGAGGATATAAACACACTTTTGCCTGGTATAATCTGTTATACCTCCCAGAGCTGCAGCGTTCTGCCAACCCCAGGGATTAAATACTGTCTCAGTGTCACTCTTTCACTTTCTCCTGACCGCAACACTGGCCTCTGTGGATCACCAGGGCTAAGCCTGACCTCAACACTGCTTTACCAGAACTGTAGTAACATCCGTAAGTATGCATAATTTACTACCACAAATAACTAAACTATAAGAGGCTAAATACAGGGAATCAGACAGAGGGATATTTGAGAGATGGTAAGAAGAAGAATTAAGAGAAGGAATATATATAAAAAGAAGAAAGGATATGAAGGCTGAAAGAGGGATATGAGGAAATGAAGGGAGAGGAACAAGAAGGGATGCAGAGATGAGACATGAAGAATGACAGGAGGAAGTGAGGAAAGGAGGGTAGCTGGGGAAGAGGGGGAGAGAAGAAGGGGGAGGGAAGAGGGCAGGAGTGGGAGCTGTGTTTGGGCTGTATAGTCTAGTGATGATGTCAGGGCCATTTCCTTCACCTCCTTTCCGGTCTGTCCCCTTCAGGCCTGAGGAAAAAACTCCCATCCCCCATCCTCAGCCCTGCTGCCAGGCCAGCCTTCTCCATGGCAACCCTAAGCTAGCTCCACTGGAAGAAAACAAAAGCCCAGAGGACATCCCATCCTGAGAGAGAACCGGAGAGAGTGAGACAGAGAGAGCAAGAGTGAAAGAGGAGAACGAGTGAGAAAGAGCAGAAAACCACATATTTTCCTCCCCTGGGCCCCCTGTCCATCTTCTACCTTCCTTTTATCTTGTACCTCTGCATCCTCCCTCCCTCCATTGGACTCCCTGCATTGAGGGACTGCTCACTGCAGTCTCCCTGCCCATTTCACCCTCACTCAAAGAAAGACCCTGAGGCTGAGAGGAGAGTGAGAGCCACTGAGTAGGAGCTGAGGCTGAGCTGAGGGAAATGACATTCACTCCCCTGGTATGCCTAAGAGCCCATACCCCCACTCACTCCCATCCTCTCTCTACGCATGTATTTATCTCCCCTCAATACCACAGCACACGATAGAGCAGGAAGGCCTTTCCCATCTAAGAATAGACTGAGAAGAGACAAAGTTGGAGAGGGAGAGAGTGAGAGATCAGGGCCTGTGTTCACAAGGCATCTCAGAGTGCTGATCTAGAATCCGGTCCCCTCTCTTATTATGATTTAAAAGACAAAACAGATCCTAAATAAGCACTCCTACTCTGAGATGCTTGGTGAATATGGGTCCTGGTCTGGAAGTGGGCAACAAACAGGGAATCTATAAAATATGGTATGTGATCTTGGTAAAGGCCTCACAGACCCAGGGACCTACTTGTTGATGGCATCCCCAGCCCAGCAGCCTGTGGCTGGTAGGTCCCCTCAGTGATGGTTGGGTAGGTCCCCTCAGCAATAACTGGGGTAGCAGTGGTATGGGCAAATTGGGCTTGGGCCTAGGGAGAAAGACAGTAGAGCAGTGTATTAAGTTGCCATACTGAAACTCAATACGACTCCTATAGTATAAGAGGACTTCTCCCCCGCCTATATACACAATACCATTAAGCTAGCACATGCAAATAAGTACAAATATGTGTAAGAACAGCCACCTCATTCTTATTGGAAGGGAAAAAAACAGGAAAGGGAAAAAGGTTGTCACACCTTACAATAATATGCAGCTGGACTGATATGCATTACAACATTTATTTAGAAGACAAAATGTTACTAGAGAGTGTAATGGACCCTAGAACACTATGGCGTAAGCTTCAGAGTACTGCTCAAATTTTTCTTACACTCTATTTAACAAAGAGCAAGGCCAATTTCATTGAAATGTTTATTTTGGTTTTAGCCTCCCTCTAGCTTCATTGTTATCAGGAAGAGTACTTGATCAGCCGAGAGGAGCTCTGAGTAGCCTACTTCAAAATGGTTGAATATTCTGTCCGCTACTGGGTTTGCCTTACTTTCATGACCTTGTCCACCTTAAGGTCCTCGAGGGATGGATACAGCGACATTCTGTGGGGGATAAAAACAAAATAAACCGTTTAAGAGTTGGCATGCGAGGAGTAAAATCTGCATCAATACAAAGGAGATCTCACCCATCAACTGCTAACCTTTGATGAGAATCACTAGCTGAAACTGAGGGTGAGGACAGGTCCAAAGAGGGGGAATGATGGAGTTTCGACCACACAGACAGCTGGTTGGAGTACACAGCAGTTGGTCTGTCTGTCGATAGACCGTGACCATAATCAGCTATGACAGTGTGACAGACATGGCATGGCATTGAGACTCCAGAACCATAATGCTCTTAATGACATTCCTGTTTTTCAATTAAGTGTTTCACCACTAATCCACCATGATCCGTTTCTGCACATCAAGCCCCCTTCCTTCATCATTGCTCATCGTTTCATTATTGGGAGACGAAAAAGAGAGAGAAAGGTAGCTAATGGCAACAGAAAGATGTGATGTAGGCTAAGGAGTGGGTGGGTGGTCAGAAACCTCACACCCTACAAGACCAAACAAACAAGTCAGAGGAACCCTTATTATCCACATAGGCTGAGCTAGTTCTAGAACTAACCATTTAGAAACTGACTGTAGCCTATAGACTAAGGCTTAAGCTAACAGTCAAAACATACACAGCAGGCAGAATGTGTCATCGTTCACACACAGCCATCCCCCAGGCACTTCATTGGTTATAAAACATGTTATGCAGCCTCAACCTGCTTTCTGCCTTGTCCCCAGCCACTGAACGAGCACACAGCCAAAATATCTCAATGAGCCACTTTTGATATCCGGTCGTCTACTATCAAGAAGAAAACACTGACGGACATAAAAAAAGTTGCTAGCAACTGTACTAAAACCAAGAAAGTTAAACTGAAACCTATTAGCAAACACTGAAAAATATGAGGAAGCTTGTTGTGGCATCTGCCTGGTATGTGGCAGGCCTGATTTGATCTGTGGTGCAACGTACTGAGGGTGAATACAGACAAGTACTTGCGCTCTCAAAGCTGGTAAACAAAAGCACAGAAGTGATCATGGGAAACTATCATCATATGGCTGAGGAAGACAGAGCAAAACTAATGGATCTAGGCCTAATTGAATAGCAAGAGACAAACAGGATGACAGTGCAAATTCCCTTTTACTGGAAGTGGTACAGCCAGAGGTAATAAGCAACTAAGGGCTCACTTATATTACACTCATTAGAAAGAAAGGGAAAGGTAGGACATGAAACATAGAAAGAGAAGGAAAGGTAGGACATGAAACATAGAAAGAGAAGGAAAGGTAGAACATGAAACATAGAAAGAGAAGGAAAGGTAGGACATGAAACATAGAAAGAGAAGGAAAGGTAGGACATGAAACAGAAAGAGAAGGAAAGGTAGGACATGAAACAGAAAGAGAAGGAAAGGTAGGACATGAAACATAGAAAGAGGAAAGGTAGGACATGAAACAGAGAAAGAGAAGGAAATGTAGGACATGAAACAGAGAAAGAGGGAGGGAGAGGGAATGACAGTTCATCACGACAGAGTACACACTTTCATTATACAGAGTAAATAGAGATCAGCTGTAGCACAGGGCGTAGCAGAAACTCAACGAAACCTGATACAGTAGATACCATGCCCAAGAGTGTGAGCCCTGTCACTTATGAATGACTAATCATTATGCAACTTAAACATACACACCTTGCCTTTAAGGACAAGGGCTTTCACCATTGTGCTTTTCTGATGGTGTTGGTGTATGCGTACATTGAATTCACAGGTGGAGTTTAGGACCGATGGTTATGACGTCACCTGAGCCATACGGGGGTCATTCCAGGAAGACATGAACTGGTATGCTCACATTTCCAGTACAAGATCAGAATCAATCACTGTCAATAATAGGTTTATAAGTTGGTGACCCACAACAACTTATTCTTTAGAATATGGTTGAGAAAGGAAAAGTCCAAGAAGTGCTGTTCCTTTGTCACTTCTCTATTACTGACAGTGACACCATATTTTGTGAAAAGATCACAAGATCTGCTGTACGCTAGGAACAGGAAATAGGAACTTAGAGGTAGGCAATGAAACACTACAGAACACACGACTAAATGAACTATACAACACACAGCTTACTTAGAAGGAAAAACACTTCTACACATGTATAAACCCTATCCCACAACATTGATGAAAATTACACTTACTCCTAAATGCATAATACTGCCAAATGAATAGAACCAAATCCTGAATACAACCAAATCCTTGTTCCGCTAAAAGACCAACATACAGTGGGGGAAAAAAGTATTTAGTCAGCCACCAATTGTGCACGTTCTCCCACTTAAAAAGATGAGAGAGGCCTGTAATTTTCATCATAGGTACACGTCAACTATGACAGACAAATTGAGGGAAAAAAATCCAGAAAATCACATTGTAGGATTTTTTATGAATTTATTTGCAAATTATGGTGGAAAATAAGTATTTGGTCACCTACAAACAAGCAAGATTTCTGGCTCTCACAGACCTGTAACTTCTTCTTTAAGAGGCTCCTCTGTCCTCCACTCGTTACCTGTATTAATGGCACCTGTTTGAACTTGTTATCAGTATAAAAGACACCTGTCCACAACCTCAAACAGTCACACTCCAAACTCCACTATGGCCAAGACCAAAGAGCTGTCAAAGGACACCAGAAACAAAATTGTAGACCTGCACCAGGCTGGGAAGACTGAATCTGCAATAGGTAAGCAGCTTGGTTTGAAGAAATCAACTGTGGGAGCAATTATTAGGAAATGGAAGACATACAAGACCACTGATAATCTCCCTCGATCTGGGGCTCCACGCAAGATCTCACACAGTGGGGTCAAAATGATCACAAGAATGGTGAGCAAAAATTCCAGAACCACACGGGGGGACCTAGTGAATGACCTGCAGAGAGCTGGGACCAAAGTAACAAAGCCTACCATCAGTAACACACTACGCCGCCAGGGACACAAATCCTGCAGTGCCAGACGTGTCCCCCCTGCTTAAGCCAGTACATGTCCAGGCCCGTCTGAAGTTTGCTAAAGTGCATTTGGATGATCCAGAAGAGGATTGGGAGAATGTCATATGGTCAGATGAAACCAAAATATAACTTTTTGGTAAAAACTCAACACGTCGTGTTTGGAGGACAAAGAATGCTGAGTTGCATCCAAAGAACACCATACCTACTGTGAAGCATGGGGGTGGAAACATCATGCTTTGGGGCTGTTTTTCTGCAAAGGGACCAGGACGACTGATCCGTGTAAAGGAAAGAATGAATGGGGCCATGTATCGTGAGATTTTGAGTGAAAACCTCCTTCCATCAACAAGGGCATTGAAGATGAAACGTGGCTGGGTCTTTCAGCATGACAATGATCCCAAACACACCGCCCGGGCAACAAAGGAGTGGCTTCGTAAGAAGCATTTCAAGGTCCTGGAGTGGCCTAGCCAGTCTCCAGATCTCAACCCCATAGAAAATCTTTGGAGGGAGTTGAAAGTCCGTGTTGCCCAGCGACAGCCCCAAAACATCACTGCTCTAGAGGAGATCTGCATGGAGGAATGGGCCAAAATACCAGCAACAGTGTGTGAAAACCTTGTGAAGACTTACAGAAAACGTTTGACCTTTGTCATTGCCAACAAAGGGTATATAACAAAGTATTGAGAAACTTTTGTTATTGACCAAATACTTATTTTCCACCATAATTTGCAAATAAATTCATAAAAAATCCTACAATGTGATTTTCTGGATTTTTTTTCTCATTTTGTCTGTCATAGTTGACGTGTACCTATGATGAAAATTACAGGCCTCTCTCATCTTTTTAAGTGGGAGAACTTGCACAATTGGTGGCTGACTAAATACTTTTTTCCCCCACTGTACAAGACAACCACACACTTGTGAAAAGACATAACCCTACTAACAAGTTGACACTACTACACAGTAATACGGATAAAAATAAGCATAATAATGTGAACATTCTGCACAATCCCAGAGCCAAGCTAAACATGCCGACCACAATCACATTACTGAGGAATTTCCCGCTCAGGCCCAGACTACGCATCCCATTCACAGACCAGGGAGACAAACACTCCATTATGTCATTGAGCACCAAGGCACTTTCCAGGTTTTCATTTAAACTGTTCCTTTTATCTCATTCACCATTCAGAAACATGGGCTGGGTTATTCCCGGGTAAGCTTGGAAAATAACCTTATTTTCGTCCTCAACTAGGAACTACAAGTTTTCTTTTAGGACTGAGTTGGGTGGAATTCCTTAGCAAGAATATATTAACTTTAAGACTCAAATAGGGACACAAGATGTGTGTCTTGCACAATGTGCTTCTGACAAGAATATCCTGAGAAATGCAACTTCAGTCGCTCTGTAGGAAATACTAACGTCCATTTTTGTAAACTGGGTTTTGGTCTAGCCACTACCCCGACATGTCCAGCAGCAGCTACAGAGGGGCAAACTTCAGCACTTCCTTGAGCCTGAACGAATTAGCTAGATACATGAGGAATGTTATCCCCTTGGCAACGTATTCTGGTCTATTGACATGGTTGAGAAAGGGGGCTGTGGTAATCATGGCCAGAGAGCAGGGATGGTGGGGGAGGAGGAAAACTATGACAATGATCACAAGGTCTGTTATAACTTATGTATGTACTGTTTTATGTCCAGCGCACCACTATGGCAGCACTCACCCTCCTCTTTTTCAACCAGTATATACCAAGTTTTTAAAGATATAGGCCTAGCTGCCCATTCAGAATCTTCTCCTTCGAAGTCCTACTGCACAATACTATAAACATATTAATGAACCCGTTTCAGTGCTGATCAGTGTCTAGAGGTTCACCCACACTATACGATTCTAAAACAGAAGGTTGATATTGTGCCAAACATTAACCTATTAACCACATTTTCCTAAGCCTGGTTACAGCTAGTTCTAGTTAGACACCTGTAATAAATTATATGGATATTTAGAGAGTTGGACCAATGCGGTTTCTGGATGATACATTTCAACATTCTATGCCAGCCATGTTAGCTCCCCATCAACATTACATGGGGAATATTTCAACAATGCTATGTAACTGAATGTCTAGAATTTGAACAATATTCAACATTCTAAAAGTTTGCCTAACTCTCTAACGTTAAATCTATGTCCCTGGAGCTAGGTTACAGTTGATAGCTCTACACAGATCTCTAGTGTGACATTTTACATTCTCCAGAATGTGTCAAGAAAGCAGATAATATCATGAGTCAGGGATTTCAAACATTGAGTTAAACAGCTGTAAACAACGACAGTTAACGTTAGCTAGCTAGTTAGCTACTTCACTGGCTAGGCTAACTTTAATAGCCTTACTTACTATGACTAACAATGACACCATTGGACGGTACATATATTAACTACTTAGTTAGCAAACGTGTTTAGTTAGTTAACTAACTGTTCACGTTATATACTAGCTAAACTATATGATTTAATCAGCTAAGAAAACGAAGTTGTTGCTAAACGATAAGCGATAATTAGTAGTAGCTAGCTAGTTAGGTTCGACAGTTAGCTAGCTTAATCAATGTATCAAGACAACACTTTCTTTGTTCATCTAATCTCGACTAACACATCGCTGGTGAACACTAACTTGGTTTAACCAATCACAACCTTGCTTCGCTAACAGTTAGATAGGTAGCTAGCTATTAGCCCTTATTCATGATTTACATTCGATTTCAATTATATTAGCTAGCTAACGGGAGATGTTTTTGGAAATATGTAAACTCACCTTAAAAGTTTTGGTTGTCAATATATTAGTTCGAATACACTTCTCTTTTTCTGCTTCGTACTTTGGACGACACCACTGCTGCTGAGAAATGATATTACTGAGCTATAGAGTGATATTCTGAGTCACCTAACCGCTAATTTCCTGGTCGACAAACGCAACTCAATCACTGGTGACGTAAACCAATGACGGCCTATCAGCTGCTGTTGTTGAAGTTGTCACAAGAATATTACTTACTCAACGCATAGCTAGCTACATAATGAATGCATGATGAATATCTTTGCAAGTACACTGTTGAAATTGAGAAATCTGGGGTGGTTATAGACAGAATATGTGCATTTAGTTCGCTCAGACAGGAACTGTAAATGGGTGAAAAATATGAGCATAGGCTAGTAGTCAGTGGTGTAAAGTAACTAACTACGCAAAAATACTTTGAAGTACTACTTAAGTAGTTTTTAGGGGTTTCTGTAGTTAACTTTACTATTTATATTTTTGACAACATTAACTTTTACTCCACTACATTCCTAAAGAATATATATACGTTTTACTCCCATACATTTTCCCTGACACGCAAAAGTACTTGCTGCATTTCGAACACTTAGGCAGGACAGCAATATGGTCCAATTCACACACCTATCTATATAATACATTGCCATCCCTACTGCCTCCAATCTGGCACACTCACTTTACAGAAATACTGCGTTTGTCAATTATGTCTGAGTGTTGGAGTGTATATAATTTTTTTTTTTAAATGTGCCGTCTGGTTTGCTTAATATAAGGAATTTGATGTATAGCATTTACTTTTACTCAAGTATGCCAATTGAGTACTTTTTCCACCACTGTACTTAAGTACATTTAAAACCAGATAGCCTACTTTTACTCAAGTAATACTTTACTGGATGACTTTCACTTTTACTTTAGTAATTTTCTATTAAGGTATCTTTACTTTTACTCAAGTATGACAATTGAGTAGTGCAGACGGTGGAACAATTATGCCACTCCTCTATGGCTGCGTTTACACAGGCAGTCTAATTCTGATATTTTGCCAATAATTGGTCTTTTGACCAATCAGATCAGATATTTTGCCAATAATTGGGCAAAAGATCAGATTTGGGCTGCCTGTGTAGCCTTAGGCTTGCTATGACTTATGGTTCATATACAGGTAACTGCCAAAATAAAGGAAACAACAACACAATGTGCCTTAATAGGGCATTGGGCCACCATGAGACACCAGAACAGCTTCAATGCACCTTGGTATAGATTTGACAAGTGTCTGTAGCTATTGGAAGGATGCGACACCATTCTTCCACAAGAAATTCTATCATTTGGTGTTTTGTTGATGGAAAACACTGTCTCAGGCACTGCTCCAGAATATACCATAAGTGTTCAATAGGGTTGAGATGTGGTCACACACACAAGGCAGCAGCTAATGGGGATCCAGAATGAATGAATGCGCACGCACGCACACACGCACACAATGGGCAACTGGGCATTTTTATACATGACCCTAAGCATGATGGGATGTTAATTGCTTAATTAACTCAGGAACCACACCTATGTGGAAGCACCTGCTTTCAATATACTTTGTTTCCCTCATTTACTCAAGTGTTTCCTGTATTTTAGAAGTTACCTGTATATTCTAATCCCCTCAAACTCAACTCTGGACCTCGAAGGCCCCGTGTAGCTCAGTTGGTAGAGCATGGCTTTTGCAACGCCAGGGTTGTGGGTTCGATTCCCACTGGGGGCCAGTATGAAAAGATTTATGCACTCACTAACTGTAAGTCGCTCTGGATAAGAGCGTCTGCTAAATGACTAAAATGTAATGTAATGAAGCCATTGTCCCCCTCTAATCAGGGACTGATTTAGACCTGGCACACCAGGTGTGTGCACTTAACTATCAGGTAGAACAGAAAACCAGCAGGCTCCAGACCTTGTTGGGGAAGAGTTGAATACCCCTGTTCTAATCTATATGAACATGAATGGTCACTCTTAAGGTTTAGCTATTCCACAGATTCAGCTTCTATAGCAAAATAGACTAATTCAACACCCAGATACTTTAAAATTGTTTCATCCTTGATGCCAGATAATCCATTAATTCACCTAGTCAGGATAAATCAAATGTATGCATACCCATATACCCACCAATATCAGTGCAACAGTATAGTCTACCACCAATGTCCTACTTTTTACGACACCCAGATACCCAATGTCCTCTAGGTTAATGGTAGAGCAGAGAGGGATTTTCTTTTTTTCTTCCCAAAGCAGTTCATAATTGGTTTTGCCTGCGTATGTAACTCAGCACACAAATAGACATTACATAAGACTGTTTTTTGTGCCACACGCCTAGAAAATTGTAACATCAAGAGCAACGATGGCCAGCATCTGAAAAGGTTCTTTCTGCATTATAATTGACTCTATTTCAACAGATTTGATTTAATGTGATACAAAACATGGATGCCTCGGTCACCTGAATACAACAACACAGCATTTCATTTAGGCAGTGTGGTCAATCTTAATGACACTGACAAAATATTTACCCTTACATTACAGGTACAGTACAGTATAAGTCATTCTTAGTTAGAAAGTTAGCATCTGAAAAATATAATGGCAAGTTGTGAAACAAAATAAGGTGGGGAGGTCACAATTGAATCGATTCCACAACCCTGAATTTCAAGCATTTCACTTCTAAGAAAGGCATCATCACTACTCCAATTTATGAGAGTATACTACAGAGCCATTTTCTGTTTACCATCAAAAGTCACTTTCCCGACATTAAAAAAAACTCTGTAGCAGAATAGCTAACGCCGATGTCGGGACCTTGGCAAACTTAACAGTGAGTGAGTGATGACCATGAAAACACACAATGGTTATAGCCATGTTTAACAAGTATATTATTCTTCTGGCTTTATCTAGCTCTATTTGTGATATTTGACCTTGCCTCACTGACTAGGTATTCAATCCTCCAGATGACATCTGCAATGTTATAGATGATAACCATCTGATTACGTGTTTGTTAACTTGCACTAGCTGCATTTGAAGTTGCATGTGATCATATCCACTGCTAAGTAAACTAAGAAGTTTCTCTTCGAACTGCGTGCGCCCGAGAACTGGATCTATACGGTTCCCCCATCTTTACACTAATAATAACACGTTTAAAGCTCTCAATGGGGTTAAAGATTTGACTTGGAAAGAAAAAACTATAATAAGTTATTCAAATGCAAGCATTAAACACCTATAGATCAGGATATTATTAACAAGCAGACTGGGCTAGGTGGTGATACAACAATTCTCTACTGTACTAGTTCCTAATAAAATTAACAATGAAAATGAAAGAAAATATCACTATCTATGAAAGGTCTAGATAACTTAACAGTATAAAATAAGAATTTTGTTTGATAGGTAAGGTATCCCATGACTCAATATTTTACTACACCTATGCCACTCAACATTACACAAAACAAAATCAATTCATATTTGTTCTACTTTCAGCTGGGAGAGGTGTGGATGCAAATATGTGCTTTTCATATTCTTTTAAATGTTTGTTCCTCGGTTAAAAAGGGAAAATCCACTCAAAAACATTCTAAGCATTTTCATCATCATGATGTGGCCGGTGACACTTTGCTTCTTGAAAGTCCAATATCTTGACTGCTGACATGCAAAACATTTTGGGACTGAATCAACAATGGACTAATGAAAAAAAAATACCAAAAGATTGTTTGAGTGCATTTTCCCTTTAAGATTCACTCAAGCACCAGCCGTCCATGTTAGTGATAGGTACTCTTACAAATATATTAATGTCGATGCTAATATTTCATTGGTATTTTGTATTATTCATAACCATGCACAACCAATAATTTGAGAAACAAAGCAAAAGTAAAGCACAATTCAAAAATTCAAGATTAAGAACATCGAGATTTGTAAGGTTATGGTCCATAGGTGTTAACAGGATGAATTGAAAGAAGAAGAAAAAATTACTGAGTCAGTAACCAGGTTTCCATCCAAACTTTTTATGCGAGTAAAGTACATGTCACAGGCCTGATGGAAACAGCAAATTTGTCTGTGAACTTTCCAAATGTCGACTAAACAAAATAAGCTACACAAGGTGGGATCTTTTTGTGTCGGTCAAATTAATTCTGCTTTTATGCGCAAATATTGATAACTATCATCTCGAAGTAAACTTGAAGTCACGCGATGATATGTTGTGTGGTCCTCCCACTACGACTCAGGAAAGCATGCAGTTTATTAGGCTGTTATAATGACCTTCACAGGGTGGTGAAAGTGCACGGTGATGAGCTTGATGCTCCTTTCAATAAATATCGAGGGTCTTATTCTGGTGACATGAAGATCGATGCTTGGCTGCCGTTTGACAAAAAATATATAATCTCGCTCTTTTGTAGGCTATACCCGCACTGTATCTGCGAGCTGTTGGCTAGAGCACACGTGCCAATACCAGTGGGCACATTTGCTATAACGCAACATTTTTGGTGAAAAAAACATCAGTAGAGTTGAAAATGTAATGAAAACCCATATAAATCAGTATATGGAAATGTAACTGCAAAGGTTATTTTTATGTGCAATACATCATCACGCACAACCATTTATCTGCAACAAGTCAATTTGATGAAAACATCTCGGTGGGAAAATGTACATTTAGAATATTCGCATGAAAATCTGTCGACAATTGGATGGAAACCTAGCTACTGACAAAAACACAGATATTGTATTCATGGATAAAATATTGACCAAAGTGTTGGAACTATAGACTCAATCTTCTTATAGAATCAAGTGCAGACTCTCCTAGCTTCTCTATATGTTTCCAATGTAGGAAGTGACCTGCAAAAGACACAAAGAGGAGGAGAAAGGAATTAGATCAAAACCATTGCTAAAACCATACCAGACTTGTAGGTGACATATACAGGACTGAACTACGCAAACCAGATGCATTTGTACTATTACTTCAACTGAGAATAACAAAATACTTTGAAATTCTTCAAAAAGTACTTACAAAAAAATGAAATAAAAGGCAGTGGAGATGCTTCATTCAAGGCTTAGTAGCTCAACATCAAAGATGAGGGTGGCGTTGGGTGGGATGATCCCCGGGTGACCCTTCGCCCCGTAAGCAAAGTCAGGCGAGCAGGTCAGCTTGGCCCTCTGACCGACACTCATCTGCAGGACAAGAAAGGGAGAGAGGACATAGCTTATCTCAGCGTATCTGTGCCTGACCTATGGTTCATTTTTGAGAGAAGCATTCATTGAAACTGTTGACAACTTTGTTGCTAAAATCTTATTAATTATGCATCACTTTTTGGTTAGACTTACAGTGAGGGAAAAAAGTATTTGATCCCCTGCTGATTTTGTACGTTTGCCCACTGACAAAGAAATGATCAGTCTATAATTTTAATGGTAGGTTTATTTGAACAGTGAGAGACAGAATAACAACAAAAAAATCCAGAAAAACACATGTCAAAAATGTTATAAATTGATTTGCATTTTAATGAGGGAAATAAGTATTTGACCCCCTCTCAATCAGAAAGATTTCTGGCTCCCAGGTGTCTTTTATACAGGTAACGAGCTGAGATTAGGAGCACACTCTTAAAGGGAGTGCTCCTAATCTCAGCTTGTTACCTGTATAAAAGACACCTATCCACAGAAGCAATCAATCAATCAGATTCCAAACTCTCCACCATGGCCAAGACCAAAGAGCTCTCCAATGATGTCAGGGACCTACACAAGGCTGGAATGGGCTACAAGACCATCGCCAAGCAGCTTGGTGAGAAAGTGACAACAGTTGGTGCGATTATTCGCAAATGGAAGAAACACAAAATAACTGTCAATCTCCCCCGGCCTGGGGCTCCATGCAAGATCTCACCTCGTGGAGTTGCAATGATCATGAGAACGGTCAGGAATCAGCCCAGAACTACACAGGAGGATCTTGTCAATGATCTCAAGGCAGCTGGGACCATAGTCACCAAGAAAACAATTGGTAACACACTACGCCGTGAAGGACTGAAATCCTGCAGCGCCCGCAAGGTCCCCCTGCTCAAGAAAGCACATATACATGCCCGTCTGACGTTTGCCAATGAACATCTGAATGATTCAGAAGAGAACTGGGTGAAAGTGTTGTGGTCAGATGAGACCAAAATGGAGCTCTTTGGCATCAACTCAACTCGCCGTGTTTGGAGGAGGAGGAATGCTGCCTATGACCCCAAGAACACCATCCCCACTGTCAAACATGGAGGTGGAAACATTATGCTTTGGGGGTGTTTTTCTGCTAAGGGGACAGGACAACTTCACCGCATCAAAGGGACGATGGACGGGGCCATGTACCGTCAAATCTTGGGTGAGAACCTCCTTCCCTCAGCCAGGGCATTGAAAATGGGTCGTGGATGGGTATTCCAGCATGACAATGACCCAAAACACACGGCCAAGGCAACAAAGGAGTGTCTCAAGAAGAAGCACATTAAGGTCCTGGAGTAGCCAGTCTCCAGACCTTAATCCCATAGAAAATCTGTGGAGGGAGCTGAAGGTTCGAGTTGCCAAATGTCAGCCTCGAAACCTTAATGACTTGGAGAAGATCTGCAAAGAGGAGTGGGACAAAATCCCTCCTGAGATGTGTGCAAACCTGGTGGCCAACTACAAGAAACGTCTGACCTCTGTGATTGCCAACAAGGGTTTTGCCACCAAGTACTAAGTCATGTTTTGCAGAGGGGTTAAATACTTATTTCCCTCATTAAAATGCAAATCAATTTATAACATTTTTGACATGCGTTTTTCTGGATTTTTTTGTTGTTATTCTGTCTCTCACTGTTCAAATAAACCTACCATTAAAATTATAGACTGATAATTTCTTTGTCAGTGGGCAAAAGTACAAAATCAGCAGGGGATCAAATACTTTTTTCCCCTCGCTGTAATTCCACTTTGACATTATGGGGTATTGTGTGTGTGTGTAGGCCAGTGACGACAAAAATTGTAATTTATCCATTTAAAATTCTGGCTGTTAACAACAAAATGTGGAAAAGGTAAAGTGGTGTGAATACTTTCTGAAGGCACTGTATATGATACCCTTGGTCAAGATTATCCAGAGGAAATGCATTTAAATTGTTTAATGAATTTCACTGTTCCAGGTACAGGAAAATGGTCTTCATGCATAGCAGTGGTGTAAAGTACTTAAGTTTTACTTTTACCTAAGTCGTTTTTTGGGGTACAGTGGGGAAAAAAAAGTATTTAGTCAGCCACCAATTGTGCAAGTTCTCCCACTTAAAAAGATGAGAGAGGCCTGTAATTTTCATCATAGGTACACGTCAACTATGACAGACAAATTGAGAAAAAAAATCCAGAAAATCACATTGTAGGATTTTTTATGAATTTATTTGCAAAATAATTATTTGGTCACCTACAAACAAGCAAGATTTCTGGCTCTCACAGACCTGTAACAAATTCTTTAATAGGCTCCTCTGTCTTCCACTCGTTACCTGTATTAATGGCACATGTTTGCACTTGTTATCAGTATAAAAGACACCTGTCCACAACCTCAAACAGTCACACTCCAAACTCCACTATGGCCAAGACTAAAGAGCTGTCAAAGGACACCAGAAACAAAATGGTAGACCTGCACCAGGCTGGGAAGACTGAATCTGCAATAGGTAAGCAGCTTGGTTTGAAGAAATCAACTGTGGGAGCAATTATTAGGAAATGGAAGACATACAAGACCACTGATAATCTCCCTCGATCTGGGGCTCCACGCAAGATCTCACCTAGTGAATGACCTGCAGAGAGCTGGGACCAAAGTAACAAAGCCTACCATCAGTAACACACTACACCGCCAGGGACTCAAATCCTGCAGTGCCAGACGTGTCCCCCTGCTTAAGCCAGTACATGTCCAGGCCCGTCTGAAGTTTGCTAGAGTGCATTTGGATGATCCAGAAGAGGATTGGGAGAATGGCATATGGGCATATGAAACCAAAATATAACTTTTTGGTAAAAACTCAACTCGTCGTGTTTGGAGAACAAAGAATGCTGAGTTGCATCCAAAGAACACCATACCTACTGTGAAGCATAAGGGTGGAAACATCATGCTTTGGGGCTGTTTTTCTGCAAAGGGACCAGGACGACTGATCCGTGTAAAGGAAAGAATGAATGGGGCCATGTATCGTGAGATTTTGAGTGAAAACCTCCTTCCATCAGCAAGGGCATTGAAGATGAAACGTGGCTGGGTCTTTCAGCATGACAATGATCCCAAACACACCGCCCGGGCAACGAAGGAGTGGCTTCGTAAGAAGCATTTCAAGGTCCTGGAGTGGCCTAGCCAGTCTCCAGATCTCAACCCCATAGAAAATCTTTGGAGGGAGTTGAAAGTCCGTGTTGCCCAGCGACAGCCCCAAAACATCACTGCTCTAGAGGAGATCTGCATGGAGGAATGGGCCAAAATACCAGCAACAGTGTGTGAAAACCTTGTGAAGACTTACAGAAAATGTTTGACCTGTGTCATTGCCAACAAAGGGTATATAACAAAGTACTGAGAAACTTTTGTTATTGACCAAATACTTATTTTCCACCATAATTTGCAAATAAATTCATTAAAAATCCTACAAATGTGATTTTTTGGAGAGAAAAAATCTAATTTTGTCTGTCATGTAAATGATGTTGCAGTGTGCCCCTGGCTATCTGTAAATAAATAAAAAATGGTGCAGTCTGGTTTGCTTAATAAGGCATTTGAAATGATTTATACTTTTGATATTTAAGTATATTTAAAAACAAATACTTTTAGACTTTTACTCAAGTAGCATTTTACTGGCTGACTTTTACTTAATTTTCTATTAAGGTACTTTTACTCAAGTATGACAATTGGGTACTTTTTCCACCACTGATACATGGTGTTATCTGAACATATGACATGCTTGGTGGGGTCTATAAAACACTGAAGTAGTTGCATGGGGCAGTGCACACAGTCTGCCCTCTTTGTTTTACAGCCATGTGAAGTGTAGCTGCAGAAGATTAAAAGGGAGATGTGTGCAACAGGAGGGAGAGAACTGAGACCTTGTGTACCTCAAAGCATTTTGTCTGGGCTATTGACAGGCAATTGGTTAGTGCAACAGATTCAGATGTGCCCGTATTAGTCTTGTTGTGTGGGCTAGGTATTCTCCCAGCTAATGGCACTCCACAAGAGCCCTCAGCATTTTCATCAGAGTCCCCACACTTACAACAACTAAATGCATGCTCTTCAACCGAACGCTGCTTGCACCCGCCCACCCGACTAGAATCACTACTCTCGACGGGTCTGACCTAGAGTATGTGGACAACTACAAATATCTAGGTGTCTGGTTAGACTGTAAACTCTCCTTCCAGACTCACATTAAGAATCTCCAATCCAAAGTTAAATCTAGAATCGGTTTCCTATTTCGCAACAAAGCCTCCTTCACTCATGCTGCCAAACATGCCCTCGTAAAACTGACTATCCTACCGATCCTTGACTTCGGCGATGTCATTTACAAAATAGCCTCCAACACTCTACTCAGCAAATTGGATGTAGTCTATCACAGTGCCATCCGTTTTGTCTCCAAAGCCCCATATAATACCCACCACTGTGACCTGTACGCTCTTGTTGGCTGGTCCTCACTACATATTCGTCGCCAAACCCACTGGCTCCAGGCCATCTATAAATCACTGCTAGGCAAATCCCCGCCTTATCTTAGCTCATTGGTCACCATAGCAACACCCACCCGTAGTCTGCACTCCAGCGGGTATATCTCACTGGTCATCCCCAAAGCCAACACCTCCTTTGGCCGCAATTCCTTCCAGTTCTCTGCTGCCAATGACTGGAACAAATTGCAAAAATCTCTGAAGCTGGAGACACTTATCTCCCTCACTAACTTTAAGCATCAGTTGTCAGAGCACCTTACCGATCACTGCACCTGTACACAGCCCATCTGAAATTAGCCCGCCCAACTACCTCATCCCTATATTGTTATTTATTTTGCTCATTTGTACCCCAGTATCTCTATTTGCACGTCATCTCTTGCACATCTATCATTCCAGTGTTAATACTAATTGTAATTATTTTGCACTATAGCCTATTTTATTGCCTTACCTCCATAACTTGCTAAATTTGCACACACTGTATATTATATGTATTTCTGTTGTATTTTTGACTTTGTTTTACCCCATATGTAACTCTGTGTTGTTGTTTTTATCGCACTGCTTTGCTTTATCTTGGCCAGGTCGCAGTTGTAAATGAGAACTTGTTCTCAACTGGTTTACCTGGTTAAATAAAGGTGAAAAAAAAAAAAACATGACAAACAACTCCCCTACACACACCATCCTCTGTTTAGTATTCAAATAGTGAGCATCTGGGCTTGGGTCAATTGCTGCTTACAGTGAGGGAAAAAAGTATTTGATCCCCTGCTGATTTTGTACGTTTGCCCACTGACAAAGAAATGATCAGTCTATAATTTTAATGGTAGGTTTATTTGAACAGTGAGAGACAGAATAACAACAAAAAAATCCAGAAAAACACATTGCATTTTAATGAGGGAAATAAGTATTTGACCCCTCTGCAAAACATGACTTAGTACTTGGTGGCAAAACCCTTGTTGGCAATCACAGAGGTCAGACGTTTCTTGTAGTTGGCCACCAGGTTTGCACACATCTCAGGAGGGATTTTGTCCCACTCCTCTTTGCAGATCTTCTCCAAGTCATAAAGGTTTCGAGGCTGACGTTTGGCAACTCGAACCTTCAGTTCCCTCCACAGATTTTCTATGGGATTAAGGTCTGGAGACTGGCTAGGCTACTCCAGGACCTTAATGTGCTTCTTCTTGAGCCACTCCTTTGTTGCCTTGGCCGTGTGTTTTGGGTCA
Organism: Coregonus clupeaformis; assembly: GCF_020615455.1. Taxonomy (NCBI): domain Eukaryota; kingdom Metazoa; phylum Chordata; class Actinopteri; order Salmoniformes; family Salmonidae; genus Coregonus; species Coregonus clupeaformis. The sequence continues at coordinate 30,696,820 of NC_059215.1, read as the reverse complement.
TTGTCATGCTGGAATACCCATCCACGACCCATTTTCAATGCCCTGGCTGAGGGAAGGAGGTTCTCACCCAAGATTTGACGGTACATGGCCCCGTCCATCGTCCCTTTGATGCAGTGAAGTTGTCCTGTCCCCTTAGCAGAAAAACACCCCCAAAGCATAATGTTTCCACCTCCATGTTTGACAGTGGGGATGGTGTTCTTGGGGTCATAGGCAGCATTCCTCCTCCTCCAAACACGGTGAGTTGAGTTGATGCCAAAGAGCTCCATTTTGGTCTCATCTGACCACAACACTTTCACCCAGTTCTCTTCTGAATCATTCAGATGTTCATTGGCAAACTTCAGACGGGCATGTATATGTGCTTTCTTGAGCAGGGGGACCTTGCGGGCGCTGCAGGATTTCAGTCCTTCACGGCGTAGTGTGTTACCAATTGTTTTCTTGGTGACTATGGTCCCAGCTGCCTTGAGATCATTGACAATATCCTCCTGTGTAGTTCTGGGCTGGTTCCTGACCGTTCTCATGATCATTGCAACTCCACGATGTAAGATCTTGCATGGAGCCCCAGGCCGGGGAGATTGACAGTTATTTTGTGTTTCTTCCATTTGCGAATAATCGCACCAACTGTTGTCACCTTCTCACCAAGCTGCTTGGCGATGGTCTTGTAGCCCATTCCAGCCTTGTGTAGGTCCCTGACATCATTGGAGAGCTCTTTGGTCTTGGCCATGGTGGAGAGTTTGGAATCTGATTGATTGATTGCTTCTGTGGACAGGTGCCTTTTATACAGGTAACAAGCTGAGATTAGGAGCACTCCCTTTAAGAGTGTGCTCCTAATCTCAGCTCGTTACCTGTATAAAAGACACCTGGGAGCCAGAAATCTTTCTGATTGAGAGGGGGTCAAATACTTATTTCCCTCATTAAAATGCAAATCAATTTATAACATTTTTGACATGCGTTTTTCTGGATTTTTTTGTTGTTATTCTGTCTCTCACTGTTCAAATAAACCTACCATTAAAATTATAGCCTGTCATTTCTTTGTCAGTGGGCAAACGTACAAAATCAGCAAGGGATCAAATACTTTTTTCCCCTCACTGTATGTTTGTAGAAATGTTTATAAATTCATTACAAATGAAAACATGAAATGTCTTGAGTCAATAAGTATTCAACACCTTTGTTATGGCAAGCCTAAATAAATTCAGGAGTCACTGTGTGAAATAGTGTTTATCATGAATGACTGTCTCATCTCTGTACCCCACACATACAGATAATTGCACGGTCCCTCAGTCGAGCAGTGAATTTCAAACACAAAAGACCAGGGAGGTTTTCCAATGCCTCGCAAAGGGCACCTATTGGTAGATGGGTAAAAAATAAAACATTAAATATCCCTTTGAGCATAGTGAAGTTATTAAGGCGTCCTTCCTAACTCAGTTGCCGGAGAAGAAGGAATCCACTCAGGGATTTCACAATGAGGCCAATGAGAACTTTAAAACAAACAGTTACAGAGTTTAATGGCTGTGATAGGAGAAAACTGAGAATGGATCAACAACATTGTAGTTACTCCAAAATACTAACCTAAATGATAGAAGGGAAAAGAATGATGCCTGTACAAAATAAAAAATATTCCAAAACATGCATCCTGTTTGCAACAAGACATTAAAGTAAAACTACACAAAAATATGGCAAAGCAATTCCCTTTTTGTCATGAATACAAAAGTGTTGTATTGGACCACTCTCCATATTTTCAAGCATACTAGTGGCTGCATCATGTTATGGGTATGCTTGTAATTGTTAAGGACTGGGGAGTTTTTCCAGGATAAAAATAAATGGAATGGAGCTAAGCACAGGCAAAATCCTAGAGGAAAACCTGGTTCAGTCTGCTTCCCACCAGAGACTGGGAGATGTATTCACCTTTCAGTAGGGCAATAACCTAAAACACAAGGCCAAATCTACACCGGAGTTGCTTACCAAGAAGACAGTGAATGTTCCTGAGTGGCCGAGTTACAGTTTTGATTTAAATCTGCATGAAAATCTATGGCAAGACCTGAAAATGGTTGTCTAGCAATGATCAACAACCAATTTGACAGAGCTTGACATTTTAAAAGAATAATGTGCAAATATTGTACAATCCAGGTGTGCAAAACTCTTAGAGACTTACCCAGAAAGACTCACAGCTGTAGTCACTGCCTAAGGTGATTCTAATATGTATTGACTCAGGGGGTTGAATACGTATGTAAAATCAAGAGTGTTTTATTTTTCATGAATTTCTTACAAAATGTTAGAATTTCTTTCACTTTATTTTGTGTAGACAGTATTTTGTGTAGAACGTTTAAAAAAAAACTACAAATCAATCAATTATAATCCCACCTTGTAAGATAAAATGTGGAAGAAGCTAAGGGGTGTGAATACTTTGAAGGCACTGTAAGTGACTGCACTGCAAATACATATACATTCCCTCATACACAGATGGGATTTTCTGTGTTACTGCATGTCTAAATTGCAACCTCTCAGTTACAAGGAGATGTGGTAATTTCAATGCAAAACCCTTCTCATGTACTTCCTAGAATTAGAGGCAGATAGACACCAGAGACATCTGCACAGTACACCCACCTGCACCATTCCCTCTTCCCAGCCACGGATCACTTCCTGTTTTCCTATTTTAAACCTAAAGGGCTTGTCCCGGTCACGGGAGGAGTCAAACTTGCGTCCATCTGTCAGGGAGCCTGAACAGGAAGGAGGAAATGAGAACAGAGCAGAAAGGATTTATTTTGACAATCTGTAACAGAGATGGTCTGTCTATGTTTTAAAGCAATAATTTCAGGACTGAACTGGGGGTGCAAGTCCTGTACTAAAACCAAAATGAACTTGAGCTCAAGCAGACAGACAAATACTGTCCCCCAATGGACATACATCATTGTTACAGTTGTAAATATGTATAGATTATTATAATTATTGTTTTATTCACGTCTCTTTTTGACCTGCACTGTTGGAGCTGTACCCTGCAATTACATCTGCGACCCTGTGCATGCGACTGATAAACTAATCTAATCAAGTCAGAATAAGGGATTCCAAGGATTGCAGAAATAGCCCCTGCAGCGGTCTCTGAGGTGGGAAAAAAAGACTGGAAAATGGGGCCATAACTGGGCGTCTGCAGACAGGCATACTGTACATCCAAGGAGCCATCCGCTATGTACTGTTATTAACGCCAATCAGGCCGGGAGGGCGCTAATCGCTGGCGTGCTGTACAGTGGCCAGATTCAATGACCCTGCTGCACGTCTCTCTATTTAATTATCTATTAGGGATGGAATTCAATAACATTTTCAGTTGTATTTCTTTGAGGTTAAACAGTATGGTTGTTGAATGTAACAACTAGCCTAAATGCCCCTTTCATTGAGTAGACTGTGCAAATAGGAGACGGTCTTAAAAGTAGACTCAGCGACATGACGTTGCCATGACCAGCACAGCAGATATGTATCAGATGAGCATCACTGAGTCTACCTTTAACATAACATTTACATTTAAGTCATTTAGAAGACGCTCTTATCAAATGGCAATGTCAATCTAACTGAAAAAAATAAATCAACCACTGCACCTATTATCCTATTGGGATTGTTCCATTAAACTAATTAGTAAACAATTAAAAGGAAACGAGTCACTCCAGACTGCGATAATCCGTTCTATCAAATTTAGGCAGGAAATCAGACATGGTTTAAATCCCTCACCGTCTTGTCGGTGTCTCGGACTTAACTCTGCGTCGGCCGACGTCTGAAGGCTTTCAAGACAGACACATTAAATTGCTTTTACCATACTACAACCACCGATGGTGACAGGCGGCAACAATGTAACAAAGTAGTAGAGACTTCTCGCACGCGATGTTCCAATGTTCCTATAACTGCATTCCAATACAAAGAAGCAGCCTCCCTGTACAAAAAGCTTTAATGCAACACATGGATGGGTGGCCAGCTACAGTTGTATTTGCAATTGCATCCTAATGAAATTCCCTTGAATTAAAAAATATAGTATTCCTACACAGCCAATAGAGCCCGAGACAAAAATACACCCATTCGCCAAGGCTACTGATACAACATGCGGCCTATCAAAATAATGAATGAATCAAAGAAACGTTTGGAATTTGCAGTGGTACATGCATAAACCTCAGAAAATCTCCCAAACTCACCAACATAATGCACGACACACGTCTGTCCTTTTTTAGGGAAAGTCCTTCCTGTGGAAGAAAAAGCGCTTAGAAAAACAGGATAACGGGCATGAGAAGAAGTCAGAAACGATTATTAATTAATTTGAAAGAACGGAAATCCATCATAAATCTTAAGCGAAGATATGCATAAAAAATATTTTACCATCGCCCGGGGTTATTGTCTCAATTTCGACTCCCATTTTGTTCGTTACACCCTAGCAAGAAACTCGCCTCCCGCAATCTGCTACTTCAGCGGCTGTTCTTAACTGTCTCCGTGCAGCGGCGTCTACCACGTGATGTGCACGTAGCCGTTACGCCGGAAAAAGTGGGTGTGCTCCTCACACCCTATGATCTGTCAACCCTATTCTCCCTCTGCCCTATTGTCCCTCTGCCCTATTATCCCTCAACCCTATGTTCCCTCAACCCTATGTTCCCTCAACCCTGTGTTCCCTCAACCCTATGTTACCTCAGCCCAAAATCCCTCAATCCTATGTTTCCTCAGGCCTATGTTCCCTCAACCCTGTGTTCCTGCAGCCATATGTTAAATATAATAAATAAATATGCCATTTAGCAGACGCTTTTATCCAAAGCGACTTACAGTCATGCGTGCATACATTTTTACGTATGGGTGGTCCCATCCCTCAGCCATATGTTCCCTCAACCCTTTGTTCCCTCAACCCTTTGATCCCTCAACCCTTTGATCCCTCAACCATTTGTTCCCTCAACCCTTTGTTCCCTCAGCCCTATGTTCCCTCAGTACCCACTGAACCAATTTCAATCAAAATGCTTTTTCAGCATCTTCACCAATATGTAAGGGTGTATGGGACCTACTGAACATGTTCAATCACTGTGACCTTGACCTTTTGTTAATATTAGCCTACAGCATCTGGATGGCATTTTCGGAGATAAAAAAAAATGCATCTTAGCATCTACCTAACTCAAGTAATTTTTATAATGATTGGCTCAAATAGTCGTATGTAAAATTATATGGCCTAGGACACACTGAAATATTGAATAATTGGTGACTGGAAAAAAATGTCTGAGTATGCTAACAGTCCCGAAAATTAGAACAGCACATGGAAAAAAAAGAGGAGTATTTTCAACCCTCCTCTCCTCCCTTTCTGCATCTTTTGACTCTCTATGTCCCCTATCCTCCCGGCCGGCTCGGTCCTCCCCTCCTGCTCCGTGGCTTGATGACTCATTGCGAGCTCACAGAAGAGGGCTCCGGGCAGCCGAGCGGAAATGGAGGAAAACTAGACTCCCTGCGGACCTGTCATCTTTTCACTCCCTCCTCTCTACATTCTCTTCCTCTGTTTCCGCTGCTAAAGACACTTTCTACCACTCAAAATTTCAAGCCTCTGCCTCTAACCCTAGGAAGCTCTTTCCCACCTTCTCCTCCCTGCTGAATCCTCCTACTCCTCCCCCTCCCTCCTCCCTCTCTGTGGATGACTTCGTCAACCATTTTGAAAAGAAGGTTGACGACATCCGATCCTCATTTATTTAGTCAAATGACACCGCTGGTCCTGCTCACACTACCCTACCCTATGCTTTGACTTCTTTCTCCCCTCTCTCTCCAGATGAAATCTTGCGACTTGTGACGGCCGGCCGCCCAACAACCTGCCCGCTTGACCCTATCCCCTCCTCTCTTCTCCAGACCATTTCCGGAGACCTTCTCCCTTACCTCACCTCGCTCATCAACTCATCCTTGACCGCTGGCCATGTCCCTTCCGTCTTCAAGAGAGCGAGAGTTGCACCCCTCCTCAAAAAACCTACACTCGATCCCTCCGATGTCAACAACTACAGACCAGTATCCCTTCTTTCTTTTCTCTCCAAAACTCTTGAGCGTGCCGTCTCTAGCCAACTCTCCTGCTATCTCTCTCAGAATGACCTTCTTGATCCAAACCAGTCAGGTTTCAAGGCTGGTCATTCAACTGAGACTGCTCTTCTCTGTGTCACGGAGGCTCTCCGCACTGCTAAAGCTAACTCTCTCTCCTCTGCTCTAATCCTTCTAGACCTATCCGCTGCCTTTGATACTGTGAACCATCAGATCCTCCTCTCCACCCTCTCCGAGTTGGGCATCTCCGGCGCTGCTCACTCTTGGATTGCGTCCTACCTGACAGGTCGCTCCTACCAGGTGGCGTGGCGAGAATCTGTCTCCGCACCACATGCTCTCACCACTGGTGTCCCCCAGGACTCAGTTCTAGGCCCTCTCCTATTCTCTCTATACACCAACTCACTTGGCTCTGTCATATCCTCACATGGTCTCTCCTATCATTGCTACGCAGACGACACACAATTAATTTTCTCCTTTCCCCCAGGTGGTGAATCGCATCTCTGCATGTCTGGCAGACATATCAGTGTGGATGTCGGATCACCACCTCAAGCTGAACCTCGGCAAGACGGAGCTGCTCTTCCTCCCAGGGAAGGAATGCCCGCTCCATGATCTCGCCATCACGGTTGACAACTCCATTGTGTCCTCCTCCCAGAGTGCAAAGAACCTTGGCGTGACCCTGGACAACACCCTGTCGTTCTCGGCTAACATCAAAGCGGTGACCAGATCCTGCAGGTTCATGCTCTACAACATTTGCAGAGTACGACCCTACCTTACACAAAAAGCGGCACAGGTCCTAATCCAGGCACTTGTCATCTCCCGTCTGGATTACTGCAACTCGCTGTTGGCTGGGCTCCCTGCCTGTGCCATTAAACCCCTATAATTTATCCAGAACGCTGCAGCCCGTCTGGTGTTCAACCTTCCCAAGTTCTCTCATGTCACCCCGCTCCTCCGCACACTCCACTGGCTTCCAGTTGAGGCTCGCATCTACTACAAGACCATGGTGCTTGCCTACGGAGCTGTGAGGGGAACGGCACCTCCTTACCTTCAGGCTCTGATCCTACACCCAAACGAGGGCACTACGTTCATCCACCTCTGGCCTGCTAGCTCCCCTACCTCTACGGAAGCACAGTTCCCGCTCAGCCCAGTCAAAGCTATTCGCTGCTCTGGCACCCCAATGGTGGAACAAGGTCCCCCACGACGCCAGGACAGCGGAGTCACTGACCACCTTCTGGAGACATTTGAAACCCTACCTCTTTAAGGAATACCTGGAATAGTATAAAGTAATCCTTCTTCCCCCACCCCCCATAAAAAATTAAATAAATAAAAAGTGGTTGTCCCACAGGCTATCTTAAGTTGAATGCACCAATGTGTAAGTCGCTCTTAATAAGAGCGTCTGCTAAATGATGTAAATGTAAATTAGTATTTTCATTACTCAGCCCTCTGGTCTTGGAATTCACTCCAAGCCAACCTAAAACTCCAGGCCCTGGTGTCCCTAGAGGTGTTCAAAGGACAAATAGATTAACAGGTTGTTGAGGCATGTAGTTGTTTCTAGTTGTCACCCTGTCACTAGTTGGCGTTGAAACGTTGAAGTATTTGATACTATTTGATATTTGATACTGTAATGGCCCTGATTTGACATATTGCACTTTAATATAATTTTTCTGACTTGTGTAATGTACAACCGTGCTGCTTTTTGTATTCATGTTTCTGCGTCTTGTTGATGTCATGTGTCTGTTTGTCTGTAACTGATGTATTGATGCTGGGCTGCTGTCTTGGTCCAGGTCTGTCTTGAAAATTAGATTTTTATCTCAAGAGACCAACCTGGTTAAAAAAAGTGGTTATTTATCTCAGCATTTACAGAAGCTATTCCGATCATATTTTGCAGAAATAAGCAAGGCCACTGGACCAACAAAAAATGTCTTAAAGGCCCAGTGCAGTCAAAATTCTGTTTGTCCAGTGTTTTATGTTTCATATTGTACAACAGCTGATTAAACTAGTACTGAAAGCGTGAAAACATTTGATCAGTGTTATTTCCTGATAGTTGCTGGTTGAAAATATAATCTACACAGGACCTTCTAATCAGCAGGTTTGCATAGATGGGTTAGCTGACATCGTCACGAAAATGATGTGCGTGTCAGCGTCAGCGTGTTGTTGTGAATCTGGATGGCCAGATGGCTACCAAGAATGACAAGATACGTGGGGAATCATAAGTGGCTTGTTTCAAATCAAATCAAATCACATTTTATTTGCCACATGCGCCGAATACAATAGGTGTAGACCTTACAGTGAAATGCTTACTGTCACACCCTGGCTCTGGGGACTCTATATGTTGAGCCAGGGTGTGTAGATTCTATGTGTTTGTGTTCTGTGTTGTAGTTTCTAGTTGGTGTATTTCTATGTTGGCCAGAGTGGTTCTCAATCAGAGGCAACGAGTGTCAGCTGTTGCTGGTTGTCTCTGATTGGGAACCACATTTAGACAGGCTGTTTTCCCACAGTAGTTGTGGGATCTTGTTCCAAGTAGGTTGTGTTAGACCTAGGACGTCACGTTATCGTTTGTTGTTTTGTTGTTCGTGTATTCATTAAATAAAAATAAGTATGTACGAATATCACGCTGCGCCTTGGTCCTCCTCCTTCGACGATCGTGACAGAAGATCCCACCAAAACAGGACCAAGCAGCGTGCCCAGGAGCAGACAGCCTGGACGTGGGAGCAGATCTTGGACGGGCAGGGGTCCTGGACCTGGGAGGAAATCCAGACCGGGATGGATCGCCGTCCGTGGGAGGAGACGGTGGAGGCGCGCCGGAGAGAGGAGCAACGGCGTCAACAGTGTCGTCGTCGGACAGACGAGAGGCAACCCCAAAAAAATTTTAGGGGGGGGCACACGGCATGGGCGACGGGGCAGCAGGAGGCAGCTACAGGGCGTATTGGGAGGTTAGGTGAGGAGGCCACCAGGTTAAGGGGGCTATTGGTCCAGAGGGAGCAGGAGTTAGGGGTTCAGAGGGAGGAGCTACTGGAGGCGATAAGGGAGAGGGAGAGAGTAGAGGCACGGCGAGAGGAACTGTGTAGGCAGCTGAGGGAGCGGAGGGTTATGAAGAAACCCAGTCCCGCTCCTCACACCAAGCAAGTGGTGTGTGTCACCAGTCCGGTCCGGCCCGTTCCTGCTCCCCGCACTAAGTTGATGGTGCGCGTCGCCAGCCCGGCCCGGCCTGTTCCTGCCCCTCGCACCAAGCCTACGGTGCGCGTCGCCAGCCCGGTACGGCCCGTTCCTGCTCCCCGCACTAAGCTAATGGTGCGCGTCGCCAGCCCGGCCCGGCCTGTTCCTGCTCCCCGCACCAAGCTAATGGTGCGCGTCGCCAGCCCGGCCCGGCCTGTTCCTGCCCCCCGCACCAAGCTAATGGTGCGCGTTGCCAGCCCGGCCCGGCCTGTTCCTGCTCCCCGCACCAAGCTAATGGTGCGCGTCGCCAGCCCGGTCCGGCCTGTTCCTGCCCCCCGCACCAAGCTAATGGTGCGCGTCGCCAGCCCGGCCCGGCCTGTTCCTGCCCCTCGCACCAAGCCTACGGTGCGCATCGCCAGCCCGGCCCGGCCCGGCCTGTTCCTGCCACTCGCACCAAGCCAGGGGTGCGAGTCGTCAGCCCGGTACGGCCCGTTCCTGCTCCACGCACCAAGCCAGGGGTGCGCATCGTCAGCCCGGTCCGGCCCGTTCCTGCTCCACGCACCAAGCTAATGGTGCGCGTCGCCAGCCCGGCCCGGCCTGTTCCTGCCCCTCGCACCAAGCCTACGGTGCGCGTCGCCAGCCCGGCCCGGCCTGTTCCTGCCACTCGCACCAAGCCAGGGGTGCGAGTCGTCAGCCCGGTACGGCCCGTTCCTGCTCCACGCACCAAGCCAGGGGTGCGCATCGTCAGCCCGGTCCGGCCCGTTGCTGCTCCACGCACCAAGCCAGGGGTGCGCATCGTCAGCCCGGTCCGGCCCGTTCCTGCTCCACGCACCAAGCCAGGGGTGCGCGTCGTCAGTCCGGCACAACCCGTGCCTGGGTCACCGGTGCCTGGTCAGGTACCGGTCAGCGGCTCCACACCGAGCCTAAGCAATCCGCTCCTACGATGTCCAGTCCAGCTCCAGCCAGCGGGGCCAGACCGGACCAGGGGCGCTACGGGGGATTGTTGGAGGGTGGTGGTCAAGCCCGGAGCCGGAACCGCCTCCGAGGAGGAATGCCCACCCAGCCCCCCCCTGTTTGGTTTATGTTTAGGCGCGGTCGCAGTCCGCGCCTTTGGGGGGGGGGGTACTGTCACACCCTGGCTCTGGGGACTCTATATGTTGAGCCAGGGTGTGTAGATTCTATGTGTTTGTGTTCTGTGTTGTAGTTTCTAGTTGGTGTATTTCTATGTTGGCCAGAGTGGTTCTCAATCAGAGGCAACGAGTGTCAGCTGTTGCTGGTTGTCTCTGATTGGGAACCACATTTAGACAGGCTGTTTTCCCACAGTAGTTGTGGGATCTTGTTCCAAGTAGGTTGTGTTAGACCTAGGACGTCACGTTATCGTTTGTTGTTCGTGTATTCATTAAATAAAAAGAAGTATGTACGAATATCACGCTGCGCCTTGGTCCTCCTCCTTCGACGATCGTGACACTTACTTACAAGCCCTTAACCAACAATGCAGTTTTTAAGAAAAAAAAAAAAAGTGTTAAGTAAAAAATAGATAAGTAAAAAATTTAAAATAGCAAATCATTAAAGAGCAGCAGTAAAATAAAATAACAGTAGGGAGGCTATATACAGGGGTACCGGTACAGAGTCAACCATAAATTCAGCTCATTTAATCTTGTTCTTGATACCATGTCTTGTTTTGAGGTGTTTTTGACTGATTTCATGTCAATACTAATATGGTTTAAATTCACTAGCTAGCTAACCAACAACTGTAAAGATGTATTTGAGAGACAGCAAGTGGTCATTGTACAATATATATATTTTTTTATCTAAAAGACATTGGAGACTAAATATAGCTTACATGTTGTCAACAATCTAAGCCAACCCCATCTGTTTTGCCACATAGTTGCTCACGTGTCGGTTTTGTTGCTAAACAACCATCCCGTCTATGGGTGTGGGTTTCGGCTTTCCATGGTGACATCACCATGCGGTAAATTGGTAATAGACCAATGAGAAAGAGAGTTTCAAACATCTCTGCCAATAACAGCTAGTTTTCATTTTTCCCCTCCCCACTCAGACCACTCCCTGACAGTCCTAGCAAAATTCTTGGTTGAGAAATAGCTTTTCGCAAAAAATCTATTTTTGACCGTTTCAGGTTCAGTGGCATGTATTCATGGATGCCAAGGGAAGCCAGGCTTCCCCCAAAAATGTACAAAAAAAGACATAAATTAAAATAACATATAAAATAATTGATATTTCGTCTCTTTGTGTTTCATAATTTTTCTTCAATTCTCAAGAGGCTAAATATACTGTATCAGACAGCGCCCCTCTGTCTCTGTATGTGTAGCCCATCTATCTGATGCTGTCTGGTCAAAAAGAGTATGATATTGTTGCCGCACATAGCATTGAATGCAAGGGAAGCAAGTGAGCATTTGGCCACCCTTTATATATTTTTAAATACAATAATAGCCAATCAGCGTTGAGCTAAACTGTGAATGGTCCTGTCGCACCAAAAAAAATGTGTCGAAGGAAGCCATGTTAATATGGCTTCACACCAATCATCACATCAAAGGCCAAACCTCATTGACAGAAAAAAAACTTGAATTGTTGAATCTCGTTGTGTTGTTGTCCTCTGGTGGCTAGCTAGCTAAAATTGTCCCTTTCCTAAATTAGCCATAGGTGGAGATAGGGATTTGGACTTGTGGTTTTACATAATCCTCTATACTGGCCAATTACTATAATGGTGATTATGATCCAACCATAAATGCATACATTGTGCCTCTGGCCTGAGAGGATGGAAGTTCAATATGCATCTAGATGTAGTAGGCTAATGTTAACTAGCTGGGTAATCGTTGCCCATGAAAGGAAGTTAGGCTAGCGAGCAAGCATTTTAGCCAGGTAGCCTAGGACAACAAAAACTAAAAGCGTGTACTGTATGACAGAGTCATAGACCGTTTCGGCAACATGAAAGAGAAGAGGATGGCATTGCCATTTATCTACAAGTAGGGTGAGTCAACATGTTTTTTCTACTTGCACGCACGCACGCGCACACATACACACACTCCAGCAGTCAAAATAAGCAAACCTCAATCTGTATTTGTATGATAACATAGTTGGGTAATTCTTCAACTATGGTACTCTTTGAGCTAGACAGTTTCAGAAAATAAAAACATTTCTACAAACAATTTTTTAGTATCAGTTGGTTTCTCAATCTGTCTGGAAACCTTCCCTGAAGTTGGCTGTGATGATTTGTATTTACTAATATATATTTTTTGCCATTTTTATCTGACAGTCCAAGAAAACGGTCATTTCCATCACATAACAAAACATGTATTTTTAAGAGAAAATAATGAAATATCTTCTGTTATAAATATATTTGATTAAATAGCACACACATATCTGTTCAAATTTGTAATTTATTATTTTTTTCAGAAATGTAACTGTAAAGATTTTACAATGTTTACACTAAAAAACACCTAAAACTAGGTCAATGGAACATTTCATTTTCTTATCATAGCTCAAAATCATATATTTCTCAAAGTGTATACACAAATCTTAGCCCTAACTGCACAATTATCAACACCACTGAATATAGTTGGTTTGATTGTGTGTTTTTTATATGTTTTACTTTAAAATATGTGTTGTGGTGGAAATGACATGGCGTGGCGGAAGAGACAGTGTGTGGCGGAAATGACAGATAGGCAACTTCCAATTAAAAACAATTTTTCTACTGCTCTATGTGGTGAACCAGAGCAAATCAATAAGCAACAGCATTTGTGAACAAAAACATATCACCAATATTTTTAAATTAAAAACAATCCAAAAAAAGAAAAAACATGAATTTGTGTTAAAATTTTTATTTTTTATTTATTTAACCTTTATTTAACCAGGAAGGGCTCATTGAGATTTAAAATCTCTTTTTCAAGAGCGTCCTGGCCAAGATAGGCAGCACCAAGTCATTACAAAAAATTACAGACAGACAACATGAAAAACTACAAGTAATCTAGTAAAAACCATTCATGAATTCACAAGAGTATAACAATATCAAAAACAGCAAATTAAAAACATTGACAGGTCAGGGAATCAGCCTCAAAATCCTTCATCAGAGATTTAAAAACACCAATCGGGACAAGTTCTTCCAGTTTAAAATTATTTTGTAAGGTGTTCCAAGACGATGGCGCAGAGTACATAAAAGACCTTTTACCAAATTCAGTTCGGACATTTGGAACAGTTAGCAGGATAAAGTCCAGTGAACGAAGAGAGTACCCACCACATTTCTGAACAATAAAAATGCCCAAATAAAAAGGTAGTAAACCCAAAATGGCTTTGTAAATAAAAGTATACCAGTGACTGAGCCTACGAGTGACTAGAGAAGGCCAGCCAACCCTGGTATACAAAGTACAGTGGTGCGTAAGGGTTTTGCAGTTTAAAATAAATCTCAAAGTACCATGATAAAGAGTGTCAATTGATCTCAAACACTGAGCGGAAGCAAACTAGTACAAACTAGAGCAAACCCTTTATGTCATCATTACCTTAACATAACCTTAATATAACCAGTTGAATAACAGATAAAATAGGCAATATATTTTGAAATTGAAAACTTATATGCCTATGCTGAACCAGAGCAAACACTCTGTACTTAAACATTACTGTCATGTGTGTTATATCGTAAATCCATGTACTGTCAAACGTAATCATGTGGAATAACAAGTTGAATCTGACTAAATAGACATTGTATTTGCTAAATACTGTATCTGTCAAACTTGCATATGGGCCAGAGGTTCAGTTATGTTTCATGGTCAAGAACAGAGCATATTTCTTTCCAAACTGTTGGCTCCACCATCACATGCCTCTTTGTTACTGGTTGAGGCTCTGGGACCAGCCTGATCACATCTTCTGGCCGGTACCAAATAACATCGTCTCTCATAGGCCAGAAGAACTTGTTTTTGCCAATATGACTCATGGTTCTCACCAGAGCACAACCCTCAGGGTCCACATCCTGTATAATGCCAGGGTAAGGATCCCCATCATACCGTACCACACACCAACTTCCAATCAGTCCCTCATGCAGGTCTATGATGGGTTGAGATGTGCTGGTAAGTGTGCTTGAACTTGGTGATCCCAATGCAGTCTCCATGCGGGTGTATTTGAGTTTGTCGGCCCTTGTCATGTTTGTCCTGATTAGTTTTGTAGAGAATCCAAACTCCTTCTTGGCCATGGTGACCAGGCGGTATTTTTTTAAGATCTTGCCAGCCACAAGTTTGGAGATCAGTTGCCGAGCTTTACGATTGTCAACATTCTGATACTTTTTTCTTATTTCTGACATAATGGTGTTATGGAATAGGAGTGTCTTCTTTAATTGCTTGCTTTCTTGCTGCATCTGTTGCTTTGTTTTCATTTTAGGTGACTCTAGGATCCCCAGGTTCTTCTTCAGTCGATTACTTCTTTTTTTGTATTTTTCAACTTTTCTGAGGGCATCCTCAAGCTTTTGTTTAATGTCATTAAGATCTCTGTACACCTTTGCTTTTGCCTTCGCAACCTTTTTTCTCCCTCTTTTCCTCTGTGGAGTTCTCTCTGGTGTAGGCTCACACAGCTGAGGTGTTTCAGGGATGTCTTCTGCATTAACACTCATGTTGTCTGGTGATGGTGGTGGTGTTGTATGTGCCATGAAACTATTCACTGCTGAGACCATTTTCCATTTCCTACGTCTGTTTCGTTGAGAAATTCGCCACTGTCTTCTCATTTTTCGTTGTTCTCTTTTCGGCATTTCTGTCACAGATTTAACAACACCTTGTTGCTTTTTCTTCAGGTATCTTTCTCTGTCCTTCTTGAGGGACTCTGCATATTTAAGTGGATCTGATTTTATTCTTTCTCTGTATGATCTTGACCTCTGTGCTGTGGTATTGCTTGCCATCTTAAAGAAAGAGCCAAGACATCATGTCAAACCTACTTATCTATTATTCTCTTATTTACCAACAATATTGTAATATTGTTAAAACTGTTTTTGAATTTAGTATCAGTATTATAGCCCAAATAATTTGCTGTTTAGCACGAACAATGTCATTTCCACCACAACCTGTCTTTACCACCACAATGAACACCGTGGTGGAAATGACTGTGGTGGAAATGACATTTCCCCACTTTCCCTCTAAAATCTCATGCTATGTTAGCCTGCTAATATTAGTTTTAGAGTTAGCATTAAATATACACAAATTACACATTATTAAATTAAATGTATCCAGTTATTTTTACGTCCATGTGAAATATGAGCTGTTTGGAAATGACGACCAATAAACATACTCTCAGTTTTACTCATATTTACCTTGATTTTTCTTCTTTTCATTACCCCCTGTAGAGGACACCATTTCATCCAGCCATGTGTTCCACTGTGGAGTTTCTGTTGCTATGGTTACTAAATATACAAACCTAAAACACTGATCCCAGGATTCTATTTTGTACAGTGTGGTGGAAATGACAGTGACCCCAAGGGACAAGGGTTCTATTTATGAAAAATATAGGAAAATGTGAATATGTATCACAATATATAATATGTAGAATTGAAATAAATGGTATTTTATCATTTGTACTTGAAATCTACATTATTTAAATATTTAATTTAGAATTAAGCGAGGTTGAAGATACAAAGTCTGGCTTAGGGACAGAGGGAAAACAGTAAAAACCATGCATAAAAGGCCTCATATTATATAATAAAAAGAATGATTGAGCCATGATACATTTTTTATAAGTTCCCCTTAGGGTGGAGTAAGTATGACAAAAAACAAAAAAGAAGAAATGTTTTTTAGTTTTTATTATTTCATCCAGGGACAAGAAAAGTACCATAGTTAAAGAATCACCCAGTTACAGTATTTCACTTGTATAGTATTGCTTACTAGGTGTGTCC
This sequence comes from Coregonus clupeaformis, assembly GCF_020615455.1. NCBI lineage: Eukaryota > Metazoa > Chordata > Actinopteri > Salmoniformes > Salmonidae > Coregonus > Coregonus clupeaformis. The sequence goes on along the minus strand of NC_059215.1, from coordinate 30,680,763 downwards.
AATCAACTTTGTAACCACTCCCTCTTCAAATTAGGGCTAATTGGAAAAGCTGTTCAAAAGAGGACATTGTATTATTTATTTGTACTCCCTGTCGAAGGCCATGCAGCCGAAAACGTATCGGATTTAAAAAAAAATCTTGTTTCTATTGAACATGCCATACTAATAAAGGTATTTTAATTAATTATATGAAGCGTGCCTTGGTCCTCCTTTCTTTTTGATGATCAATCTTCACTTCTTCACTAAAAAGTACATCTATTATGATATCATTCTGTGTGCGAAAAACAAAACAATACAACTGCAGTTATCTACCACTAGGTGTCAGTCTAGTATCAAATTCGTTCAACCAAAGTTCATCCCAGTAATGTAGATCCACTATTGGTATTTGAGTTTCAGCAGTTGGAGGAAGGAAACTCATACTAGTTTCCGTAGCTCCTTCTGCATCTCCCGCCGCCGCTCCTTGTTAATGGGGTAGAAATAAAAGACCACCAAAGCAATGAGGAGGAGGACGATGGGCACAGCGGCGAACAGGACCCGCAACGCTGTGATCACAGCTAGGTTGTGCCTGGAGGCCCCAGGCTTATATCCTGCAAAACTAAGGGTGGGAGAGGAGGGTTACACACAGTATTTGTATTTTGTATTTGTATTTATTACGGATCCCCATTAGCGGCTGCCAAGGCAGCAGCTACTCTTCCTGGGGTCCAACCACAATTTACATACAATAAAACAATACATAACACAACACCTTATTACACAATACTCTACCATAACATATTTACAATACAAAATCAATAATACAGCAAAATAACAATATAAAAATGTTTTGTGTAGAGTGCGTGTTAGCATGTGTTTGAGAATGCTGTGTGTGTGCCTGTGTGTGTGTCCCTTCACAGTCCGCGCTGTTCCATAAAGTGTCGTTTTATCTGTTTTTCAAATCTGATTTTACTGCTTGACTGAGTTACATGATGTGGAATAGAGTTCCATGTAGTCATGGCTCTATGTAGTACGGTGCCGTAGTCTGTTCTGGACTTGGGGACTGTGAAGAGACCTCTGGTGGCATGTCTCATGGGGTATGCATGGGTGTCCGAGCTGTGTGCCAGCATTCCAAACAGACATTTCACACATGTTATCCAGATACTGACTGTTAGCACTTGGTGTCTATAGCAGCTTCCCACCAGAATGGGCTTTAGGTGAGGCAGATGAACCTGTAGCCATATTACTTCAACAGTATTTAACATGAGATCCTCTCTAATCTTCACAGGAATGTGGTTCTGAATATAAACAGCAACACCTCCAACCTCCACCATTGGCATTTCTATCTTTTCTGTAAATGTTATAACCTTGTATTGCTACCACTGTAACCTCAAAGGTATTATCTAAGTGAGTTTCAGAGATAGTCAGAATATGAATGTCATCTGTTACTAGCAAATTATTGATTTCATTAACCTTGTTTCTTAAGCTACGTATGTTAATATGGGCTATTTTGAGCACTTTTCTTCTGGGATGCTTACTTGTTTTTATTGCTTTACTGGGAAGCTTAGCAGCAGTAGATGTGGTCATGTTCTTTATGTTAGTCCAGGGTGAGCTGCACACAGTGGCCTTCCTCCTCGGGCACACCGGCTCAGTGCTAACAGTATAAATCTGGTTCTTAGGCACATGATTACTGCATACAATAGCCGTGGGATCAGCAGAGGCATTCAGGGCAGTTAGAGGGACATAAATTACGATATAATTGATTTCCATGTCCTGAATTAGTACATTCAGGAGCAGCTTAGTAATGTAATTTACTCGAGCTCCGGGATAGGACATTGTTTTTGCACCAGGAACAGTCACATTTCTTACCATGGAGCTGCCCAAAATCACGGCTGGCGAGAAGGACGAGGAACAAGCAATTACAGAGGGCAACTCCACAGAAAGTGCTGCCTCACCACAGATAAAGATGGTCATACTGTAAACATAAGACGTGTTTCTTTTTTTAACAGCACCCAATGAAGAGTAATGTTAATGTAAATAAATCCATACATTAAATATTTGTACCAATTCTTAATTCTAGTCTCTAATCCCTGCAGGTGGAACTCACTGTAAGGCCTGGGTGGAGATGCTCACAGACATCCCCCCCTCTTCTTGTTGAAGAAGACATAGCAGGAGTAGAAAATGGGCTCAAATCAAATCACATTGTATTTGTCACATCGCCGAATACAACAGGTGTAGACTTTACCGTGAAATGCTTACTTACGAGCCCTTTCCAAAAAATGCAGAGTTAAAAAGTAAGAAAATGAGCAAATAGAAAATAGTGTAGCACAATAAATAGCAATAGAGAGGCTATATACAAGGAGTACCGGTACAGAGTCAATGTGCATGGGTATGAGGTAGTTGAGGTAATATGTACATGTAGGTAGGGGTAAAAGTGACTGCAATCAGGATAGATAATAAACAGAGTAGCGGCAGCATATGTGGAGAGTGTGAAAGTGTGTGTATGTGTGTGTGGCGTCAATATGCATGTGTGTGTGTGTTTTGTGTGTGTGAGCGTATCTAGAGTGTGTGTGTATGTGTGTGCTGGGGTGTCAGTGTAAGTATGTGTGACAGAGTCCAGTGAGTGCATAGAGTCAGTGTAATTGTCAATGTAATATTCTGGTTAGCCATTTAATAAACTGTTCAGCAGTCTTATGGCTTGGGGTAGAAGCTGTTCAGGTGCCTCTTGGTCCCAGACTTGGTGCTCCTGTACCGCTTGCCGTGCGGTAGCCACCCAAGCCATAGAACAGTCTATGGCTTGGGTGGCTGGGGTTTGACAATTTTCCAGGCCTTCCTCTGACACCGCCTGGTATAGAGGATCTAGGTGGCAGGGAGCTTGGCCCCAGTGACGTACTGGGCCGTCCGCACCACCCTCTGTAGAGCCTTGCAATCGAGGGCGGTGCAGTTGCCATACCAAGCGGTGATGCAGCCAGTCAAGATGCTCTCAATGGTGCAGCTGTATAACTTTTTAAGCATAGACCTGCACACAGTGAGGATGACAAGGTACTATGTGAAATTGCATTGTATAATATTTAAGTCAATAAATAACATTTATTACTGTCTACTTCCTCTTCCATCCTTTATAAGATGAGTTAATCGAGTAGTAAACACTGAGATATGTCTCAGATCAGAGAGCATTGCAGACCATTCCCTAACTTTCCTTATGACTCATTAATGGTGGGGTCTCAGATACAGTAGCTGTGAAAAAGAAGAATACTCAGTGTGTTTGGGAGGGAAGCCCTAGTACAGTCACCAGGGAGGGCAGGGCAGGCCAATTTTGATTAAATATACTGACCAAACTGTTTGTGGTAGCTTTAAAGATAGAGAACTTTAGAAGTTGCTTATTATCATGATCAAATCAAGAGGTAAGAACTTAGTTCCGAGGACAAATGGAAGTTGTGGTTCCTTAATAAGAGACAGAGAAATAAGAGACAGAGAAAGTCAAAACATTATCATGCATATTCATATACCATTGTACTATTATGGATTAAATATATGGATACAAGTTAAATCCACTTCAATCAGTGTATATGAAGGGGAGGACAGGTTAAATAATCATTTTTAAGCCTTGAAACAATTTAGACATGGATTGTGTATGTGTGCCATTCTGATGGTTAATGGGCAAGACAAAAGATTTAAGTGACTTTGAACGGGGTATGGTAGTAGGTGCCTGGCGCACCGGTTTGAGTGTGTCAAGAACTGCAACGCAGCTGGGTTTTTCATGCTCAACAGTTTCCTGTGTGTATCAAGAATGGCCATCTATAAATCACTGCTAGGCAAATCCCCGCCTTATCTTAGCTCATCGGTCACCATAGCAACACCCACCCGTAGTATGCGCTCCAGCAGGTATATCTCACTGGTCATCCCCAAAGCCAACACCTCCTTTGGCCGCCATTCCTTCCAGTTCTCTGCTGCCAATGACTGGAACAAATTGCAAAAATCTCTGAAGCTGGAGACACTTATCTCCCTCACTAACTTTAAGCATCAGTTGTCAGAGCACCTTACCGATCACTGCACCTGTACACAGCCCATCTGAAATTAGCCCGCCCAACTACCTCATCCCTATATTGTTATTTATTTTGCTCATTTGTACCCCTGTATCTCTATTTGCACATCATCTCTTGCACATCTATCATTCCAGTGTTAATACTAATTGTAATTATTTTGCACTATAGCCTATTTATTGCCTTACCTCCATAACTTGCTACATTTGCACACACTGTATATGTATTTTTGACTTTATGTTTTGTTTTACCCCATATGTAACTCTGTGTTGTTGTTTTTATCGCACTGCTTTGCTTTATCTTGGCCAGGTCGCAGTTGTAAATGAGAACTTGTTCTCAACTGGCTTACCTGGTTAAATAAAGGTGAAATAAATAAATAAAATAAAATGGTCCACCACCCAAAGGGCATCCAGACAACTTGACTCAACTGTGAGAGGCATTGGAGTCAACATGGGCCAGCATCCCTGTGGAACGCTTTCGACAACTTGTAGTCCATGCCCCGACGGATTGAGACTGTTTTGAGGGCAAAAGGAGGTGCAACTCAATAGTTGGAAGATGTTCCTAATGTTTTGTACACTCAGTGTATATGTATATGTAACTTTATCTCTAATGCCTGCTACACTAATACAAGTCTTCAAGATCCATCAAGGTTACTCATTAAAATTGTGTGGTTTGGTGACCCATGCTTATGTGATGAGCAACCTTGCCTGAGACCTGAAGACATGTTAGTTTGACGTGTGAGTTTGTGTTAGACATGTTTTTGTTTCAAGTCTCCGGCAAGGGTATTTATTATAATGGTAACATGTGACTGACTGTGTTAGCCTGCTGAGCTAAAGCCTAGGCATTGGTTCTGTGACTTGGATGGGTCTCTTCAAGGAGGAGGGCAAAGGGTGGTGAAGTGTAACACAGGTGGTTTGGTGACTAAGCTCGCTTGATGAGTAACTTGTCTGAGACCTGAAAATTTGTTTTGTCTGGCACACAGGAGACCTGGGTTAGAACCCGATCAGTCAAACTAACGTCTTCAGGTCTCAGGGAAGGTTGCTCTTCACACGCATGGATCACTAAACCACCTCTGTTGCAGTCTCATTGGGATGCACAGATCCTTCTGCTTGCTACAGAAAGTGTTGTTGTTGTGCAGTAGGCCTGATTTCAAACCCTGTCAGTTATATTGGTGCCGTGATCTCTTAGTATGAGGTCAAAGGGGGGTGAAATGTAACCGAGGTGGTTAGATGAACCATGCTCTTTCGACGAGTACCCTTGCTGGAGACTTGAAGACTTGTGTTAGCTTCCTGAACTTATCCCTATGGGCTTTAGCTAAGTGGGCTAGCACAGTCTTGTGACATGCAGGAGACCTGGTTCGAATCTAGTCAGTCACAAAAACAAGAATAAATAGGGAGTGGAAAGGCTATCCTTAGAAGGGCTATGACAGGGCTACTCAACTATATTCTTATGGGGGCCAAATTGCATTTTTTTGTGACACTCCCTTCTAACGTGTCCTGCGTGGCCTGTGATCATCATAGAGAGGAACAGAAGGCACGTCCATGTTCCAGAGAGTCTTAGCTTTCCGGGATGGGGTATAGCCAAAGGGGTTGAAATGCTAGAGCCAAATTCAAAACGGCCAGAAGCTTCCATGAGGCAAAACCACTCACACCATCACCGACCTAAGTTGATGCTCCGGCAGTCACTGTGCCCTTTCCAAATAGCCTATATTTTCGTATTGAATTACTTGCAAACTTCATACTTTTTATTACATTTGTGTCATTTAGCAGACGCTCTTATCCAGAGCGATTTAAAGTTAGTGAGTGCATACATTTTTTTATTATTTTTTTCATACTGAATCGAACCCACAACCCTGGCGTTGCAAACGCCATGCTCTACCAACTGAGCGGACCATCCCTTGAGAGCCCTCTGTTGCCATGAAATCATGGGGTCATGAATGGTTAACCAGGGAAGTCCCAACACCACAGGATACGCAGGAGAATCAATCAGATTGAGGCTAATCCTCTCCTCATGACCCCCCTGCGTCCTCATCAGAAGTGGAGTGGTGACCTCCCTGATTATGCCTGACCCTAACGGGCGACTATCTAATGCATGCACAGGGAAAGGTTTATCAACAGACACAGTAGGGATCCCTAAACTACGGGCATACTGGCGATCAATAAAATTCCCAGCCGCGCCTGAATCTACTAGTGCCTTATGCTGGGAATGGGGGGGGGGGGGAAACTCTGGAAAAACAATATCAATACACAGATTAGCAACAGGGGGCTCTGGGTGAGTCGGGTGCCTACTCACCTAAGACGGTCGACCAGTGCTCTGCCTGCTGCCTCGACCTCCTGAGGACCCTCCCCAGCAACGACCAGCAGTGTGTCCTCTGCGGCCACAGTTGGTGCAGGGGACGGTCCCTCTCCCCGTCTCCCTAACCGCAGCACCTCCGAGCTCCATGGGGGTAGGCTGGGGGATGGAATGGACGGCCCCCGATCAGAACGTCTGCGGGCTGCCAACAGGTTATCCAACCTGATGGACATGTCCACCAGTTGGTCCAGGTTGAGATCGGTGTCCCCGCAGGCCAGTTCCCGACGGACGTCCTCCCTTAAGCTGCAACGATAATGGTTGATCAGGGCCCTCTCATTCCATCCCGCGCTGCCTGCTAAAGTTCTAAACTCCAGCGCAAACTCCTGCGCGCTCCTCATCTCCTGTCGTAGGTGGAACAGACGTTCACCCACCGCTCTCCCCTCTGGTGGATTATCGAATACTTCCCGGAAGCGGTGGGTGAAATCCTCGTAGCGGACAGTTCTCGAGTCTATTCCTCCCCACTCGGCATTGGCCCATTCAAGCGCCTCCCCCGTTAGACAGGAGATGAGGGCGGACACGCTCTCGTATCCCGAGGGCGCCGGGTGAATGGTGGCCAGGTAGAGCTCTACCTGGAGGAGAAATCCCTGCCACCCGTCATATGCCCTTGGGAGCGAGAGCCGAATCCCACTGGACCCAGATGGCGGAGTGGTGACCAGTGTTGTAGGTGGTTGAGTGGTTGGAGATGGTGACGGGATACCACCTCTCTCCGATCGTTCCATCGTCTGGAACACTCGTTCCATGGTGACACCGAGAGTCTGAATCATCATCTCGTCGTTGGACTCGTTCCTCCATCGTCTCGGTTAATCCGGCTGTTCCTACTGACTCCATAATGGTGCGTGTTTCTGTCAAGAATGTCTGTGGAATGCGGTAGGCCAGAGTCAAGCGCAGGACACAGAATGAAATGAAAATCTACTTTACTGTATAGTAAAGAAACAAGCAAAACCTCCAACACAGGGAGGCGCAACCCGCTCACAAACGACACTCGTAACAATAAACAAACACGCACAACACACAGTGGGAGCGAACAGGTTAAATAGGGAAGGACATAATACATAATGGGAAACAGATGTGCAACATTAGACAACAACCAGATGAACATAGAAACATAAAACATAGATCGGCAGCAGCCAGTACTCCGGTGACGACGAACGCCGAAGCCTGCCCGAGCCAGAAGGAAGGCCAGTCTCGGCAGAATCCGTGACACTCCCGACAATTCTTGCACATTTATTGTGTAAATTGTGTGCCCTTTGTTTGTATTTTTTTTAATCAATTCCCCATTACATACTGTATGTCACAAGCATGCCTAGTAAATGTGCCATTAATCCTCTGTCATTTGGTTACATTCATTTCTGTTAAAACGCCCTAAGGTTGATGTCCGCACCCCCGCGTAATAAAGCATAATAAAAAATAAAAAAATTGTTTTTTTTTGCATTATATATGTCTCAATCCATCCGCCTATGTCGCACTTCCGCATCTGCAAAGGTGACGGTGCTAGAGCAGTGTTTGTCAGACCATGAGACATCATGAAAATCGTTCTTCTCACAAAATCGTCGGTGGTGTCTGCAGTGGCGATTCTAGCATGTTAATCTTGGTGGGGCAAAAAAAAAAGATGTGGGTTGCATGCCAGCAAAGCAACTACACAACACAACACTAAACAATGCATTAATTGCACTATAATGGTGACAAACGGTGACCACAAACTGTTTCGCTCTAGGATGCACACAGGCCTCACATGACTCGTCTGAAGGTCTCCCGGTACCAGTTGAAAAAATGAATGGAAGTATACCTATCTGGAGACCTTTAATGCCAAAAACATGTAAAAAAAATTATATAATAATAAACATCCCTGATCTTTCTTAAATCGCTCAGATATAGGAGAGACACTTCAGAACAAACTTCCTTTTGATATTTTTTGGGGACTATCTGTTGTTCCATGTAGTTAATCTGTTATTCAATGTGTTTTTTATGGGCTAATAGCAGTAAGGACCAAAATATTTTTTAATCTATTTTTTTGATACTTCAAGGGGACTTAAAATTCAAAATCAAATAGCTACATGACCCTTGGTATGACCTTCTTAAAACAATTTCATATAGCTTAGTAGAACCCCCCTCCATTCCTCTGCTAAGACAGGGCTAAGACTGATGGATAAATGCATGTATTAATTACAGTAATTTACCTTACAGTTCTCATTATCAGAGTGGAAACTTTGCAGAGTTCACAACCTGCTACACTGGTGAGAAACAAGTTTTGGTTTATTTCATAACCATGATTTTGTATTGTCTTTTGTTTGGAGTGCTCCATGTGAGCAATGAGCATGTGTCTGGTTTCTCTCTAGGAACATACAGAGGGAATGCACGTGCCTGAGCACACATAGAAGTAGGCCTACCTGGCCTGCTGTGTGCATATGTAGGAAAGTGCCCATTTGGGATGTCTGATTTCTGATTGTCTTAACTCACCATGTCTAAAACTAATAAACTGATCTTCTCTTTCATTTTCTTCTTCTGTTTTTTTTTTTTTTACATCCTTTGCGAATAATAATAGTTCTCTCCCTGCCTTGATAATCACCAAACCTCAGTGTGAAAGATAAACATGATCTAATGATCCCATATATCCAGTGGAAATGTCAGAAAAAAACAGCTGTCTGTCCCGAGCTCACTGGTGCAGGAAACTAGTCAGACAGGCAGCGTAGAGATGAATGTTATTTGAAAGAACCTGAATTTTCATCAGGATATTTTCTTCTGGTTTTATTTGTCGGCTTTAGGCCTATGTATTTTACTTAGTTGATGATGGAAGTTATTGACCTATATGTAGGCAGGGCTGGTCCCCAGACATTGAAAATATGTATTTTATGGACATTGAAATCAGATTCATTTTCGGTTTTGAATGAAAGTTGAAAAGACAACATTTATAGACGTCTATGTTTAGTCCAAATCAAGGCTGGTCCAGACCGGACCAAATCTGAACCAAACATAGACATCTATGATTGGTTCAGATTTGGTCCGGACAGGACCAAAAACCAATGTCCATGGACGTGGAAATCAAGGCCGGTCCGGACAAGACCAAAAAATACATCCAAAAGGTGTCGGCGTTGGTCCGTGCCTACTGAGGTATAGCCTACAGTGTCGCCTGAAATAGAATTTTAGGAATGCCCATCAATGTGGTAGGCCTACCATTTGTAAAACACCAAAAAAGAAGTCCAAAAGGCGTCAGTGTCGATCCGTGCTTACTGGGGTGTAGCCTACCATGTCGGCCTGCAATGGAATTTTATGAATGCACATCCATGTGGTAGGCCCACCGTTTGTAAAACAGGCCATTGCATTGGCTTTATTAGTCCTGATATTTGGCTATTTAACACTGAATATCTGCTACCCAACTTTATCAGGAGGAGTTATCCTGAGCCTATATGCAATGTGTTTACATAGCGGGAAATGCAGAAGCATATTCTTTTTCGCAATGATCAGCTCGTCAAAAATTTACGAAATACAAACCCGAAACCACTGATCATTACAAATTAGCCCACGGGATGAATCTCCTGGACAGCAGTTGTAAGTAGCCTGATTGTCCATTACATATTGTCAGTGGCGATTTTAGCTTGTAAATCTTGGTGAGGCAAACGAAAACAAAACAAAATTATGCATTCCAGCAAAGCCACTACACAACACTAAACAATACATTCATTGGACTATAACAGTGACAAACGGTGGCCACAAACTGTTAGGGCCTACATAAAGCTGTCCCAACAGCAGAGTCCCAACAGCAGTCGCAACACCTTACCACTGTTACACCTGGCTATCAGCAGAGCCTTGTCTGGCAGCGAAACAGTTCATTCAGCCTCATTTACTGCCTTTAAAAAAAACATAGCTGATATGGCTGACTTGCTTAAACAAATGTGGTTTCTACTGACAATTGAGATGTACAAACTATGGCATAAGGGGACGACGAGCGGAAAAGAGGCAATCCGTAATTTCGATTAAGACAATGAGCGAGCTAGGACGGATGTAGTCAGTATAACTATTTGTTCAGCACTTTTGAAATGTACAGCGACAGAATTCAGAAAATGGGCCGTTCTTACAGTATTCTCCCTGTACACAAGTCAGAACTGTACGATAAATAAAGCTCTTACAATATGCGATGATGGCATTTCTTTAAAACAGTATATAGGCTACATGTGCACCACCAAGTCAGAACAGTAGGCTAAATTATGAGGGGAAAAGGGACCAAATTATTAGGGTGAGGCACATGGGCTACTAACAGCTTACTACACAACATACACTTAGTATTACTTTCTTAGCTACAGTATACAGTGGGGGAAAAAAGTATTAAGTCAGCCACCAATTGTGCAAGTTCTCCCACTTAAAAAGATGAGAGGCCTGTAATTTTCATCATAAGTACACGTCAACTATGACAGACAAATTGAGAATTTTATTTCCAGAAAATCACATTGTAGGATTTTTTATGAATTTATTTGCAAATTATGGTGGAAAATAAGTATTTGGTCACCTACAAACAAGCAACATTTCTGGCTCTCACAGACCTGTAACTTCTTCTTTAAGAGGCTCCTCTGTCCTCCACTCGTTACCTGTATTAATGGCACCTGTTTGAACTTGTTATCAGTATAAAAGACACCTGTCCACAACTTCAAACAGTCACACTCCAAACTCCACTATGGCCAAGACCAAAGAGCTGTCAAAGGACACCAGAAACAAAATTGTAGACCTGCACCAGGCTGGGAAGACTGAATCTGCAATAGGTAAGCAGCTTGGTTTGAAGAAATCAACTGTGGGAGCAATTATTAGGAAATGGAAGACATACAAGACCACTGATAATCTCCCTCGATCTGGGGCTCCACGCAAGATCTCACCCCGTGGGGTCAAAATGATCACAAGAACGGTGAGCAAAAATCCCAGAACCACACGGGGGGACCTAGTGAATGACCTGCAGAGAGCTGGGACCAAAGTAACAAAGCCTACCATCAGTAACACACTACGCCGCCAGGGACTCAAATCCTGCAGTGCCAGACGTGTCCCCCTGCTTAAGCCAGTACGTGTCCAGGCCCGTCTGAAGTTTGCTAGAGTGCATTTGGATGATCCAGAAGAGGGTTGGGAGAATGTCATATGGTCAGATGAAACCAAAATAGAACTTTTTGGTAAAAACTCAACTCGTCGTGTTTGGAGGACAAAGAATGCTGAGTTGCATCCAAAGAACACCATACCTACTGTGAAGCATGGGGGTGGAAACATCATGCTTTGGGGCTGTTTTTTCTGCAAAGGGACCAGGACGACTGATCCGTGTAAAGGAAAAAATGAATGGGGCCATGTATCGTGAGATTTTGAGTGAAAACCTCCTTCCATCAGCAAGGGCATTGAAGATGAAACGTGGCTGGGTCTTTCAGCATGACAATGATCCCAAACACACCACCCGGGCAACGAAGGAGTGGCTTTGTAAGAAGCATTTCAAGGTCCTGGAGTGGCCTAGCCAGTCTCCAGATCTCAACCCCATAGAAAATCTTTGGAGGGAGTTGAAAGTCCGTGTTGCCCAGCGACAGCCCCAAAACATCACTGCTCTAGAGGAGATCTGCATGGAGGAATGGGTCAAAATACCAGCAACAGACTTACAGAAAACGTTTGACCTGTGTCATTGCCAACAAAGGGTATATAACAAAGTATTGAGAAACTTTTGTTATTGAAAATAATACTTGACCAAATACTTATTTTCCACCATAATTTGCAAATAAATTCATTAAAAATCCTACAATGTGATTTTCTGGATTTTTTTTCTCATTTTGTCTGTCATAGTTGACATGTTCCTATGATGAAAATTACAGGCCTCTCTCATCTTTTTAAGTGGGAGAACTTGCACAATTGGTGGCTGACTAAATACTTTTTTCCCCCACTGTATATATATATATATATATATATTTTTTTTTTGTCATTTAGCAGACGCTCTTATCCAGAGTGCATACATCATTTTTTTCTTTTTCATACTGGCCCCCCGTGGGAATCGAACCCACAACCCTGGCGTTGCAAACGCCATGCACTACCAACTGAGCTACATCCCATATATAACGTGATTTGATGCCATTTTATCTGTGGCCAATGACCTTGAGCCTTCTTGGAAGGGCACTTCTAATGTAGCTCTATGGCAGCACCCAAGGGGCTTGAATTTTCGAGCTCTCCCTGTAGATTTGAACGTAACCAAATGACAGAGGATTAATGGTACATTTACTAGTCATGCTTGTGACATACAGTATGTAATGGGGAATTGATAAAAAAAAAAAAAATACAATCAAAGGGCAAACAATTCACACAATGAATGTGCAAAAATTGTCGGGAGACAGCTGAGCGCATTCTGTGCGTGACAGAACACTGAGACAATCACAGCGCAACTAGAGAACATTACCAACCCCTACGCTCCGTATTTTCCGCTGGCTGCCCCACCATCACAGAAAGCACTGAGCTAGGCTGAAGCACCTGCATTTTGGAGCTGCTTTACTCAAGAAAGCAAAAAATAGACCATGTTTGTATGCGGCTTTATTAACTCAGTGATTTTTTACATTGTTTGCAAACTTAAATGTGACACTTAATACCAAAATAACATGCAAAACAGGCAACAAAAAATAAAAACAGGCTCTGCCCCACCTGCCCTGAATGGCAGGTCGCCACTGCATATTGTCCATTTTACTTTGACCTGTCCTGTTTTTAGGATATGTTTGTTAACATGTCAGCACGTTTTATTTGATTGGGCACCATTTAGGTTAGACTATTTGATTGAAGAAACCTGCATGATGTAGAACGTTTCTTTCTCATTACATTGTCATACGTTTTATCTCCAGCCTGTAGGCTACAGAAAAGGTCATATACTCTATCTGCTACATGATTTATGTTCGATTATTTTTTGGACGGAATGTTGCAAAACAGTGTTTTAATCGGCTATTTGATGACGTGAATATAGTCTGACTAGTTGAATCTATTGAGTAGGATGGTCCTCCCCTTCCTCTGAAGAGCCTCCCCTGGTTTGTACAATAACTTCATACTAGTTTCAAAAACCAAACTTACATTTCCTAAATTGGTAATGATTATTATTTTTTAATTGGCCTACTCTATAAAAGCACTATAATATAGTGATAGACTAACAGCATTCCATATTCAAGCAGATTAGTTTGACCGACTAGGCTAGGGTTCAAACCCGGGTCTCATGCAGCGTACCCCAAGACCGTTAGCCCGCTGAGCAAAACCCACTTGCTTAGGGAGGTAACGCAACTTAGTTACCAATTACGCAATCAAGGGTCAATGAACCATTACATTAGCATATCATTAGACCGCCTTGCTTAAAAACAAAGTAAGATTTTTTCCAAGAATGGTTTTAAGATCAATTTGAAATGATCATATGTAATCAAAGTAATCATATGTTCCGTAACTCTTCATAATAGAAAATAACAAGAATAGGAATTCCATATACACCAAACAAATTTATTGAATTACCTTCCAGAGGTCCAAACAATCATTCCAACTGTCCCATTCTTCTGTCCAAGGCTGCATAGAGATCAGTGTGAGATCAACCTGCCACTAAAACCAATTGTCTATAAGTTATAAAGTTAGTTTCTGTTCAATCATTAGTTTTATAGTAAAGCAATCTAGCTATTAATGTTACGCATCAAAATCCCACTTCCTTAGTGTTGGGACTGTTTTGATGGTTTGTTGTGATTCTGAATATGATGGGAGCATAAGGCTACTGGCATACATTGGGTACATTTGCGGTTGGGTTGATCTGATGAGAACTTGTTGTGTGGAAAAAGCCAAACTAACAGGCAAGAGTTGAGCCAGAGGAGAGATAAGTGGAAGATAGAAAGTAATGAACAAAACAAATGACAGTATTATGAACATCTAAAGCAATCTCTGAAACTGTTAAGAAAACTTTATTGTTACTGTGCATGTTCACCTACTACTTTCTAAACAGCTTTTACCACCAAATCCACTGTTTCTTCTGCCTTTCTCCGAAGCCCTATCTGTTCCCCACATTTGCCCCTCAAACTGCTGAAGAGGGAAAATGTAACACTATAGAAAAAAAAGGAATTAGAAGTCCATAAGTCCATGGTGTCTCGTCCCTCAGGGGGATCAAAGAGCTGTGAACCAGCCAGGCCACCAGGGGGCTACATCACTTTAGCCGTTGCACGATGACTGCGTTGAGCAGGTTGGCATCCCGCAGCGTCTGGCTCTCGTCAGTCAGCTCCTTGTTGGGGAAGGTTGTTATGAGCACAAACTCTGTCGCGGCCATCAAAGGTCGAGCTCCCACCACAAACTGACGCACGTCCGACACCCTGTGGACAAGTAGAGAAAATATGGTGTTTGTCATGGTAGGGCTAAGGCGATGTAGAGCTTAATGGCTCCAAAACTGACCTGTGAGTGTGGTTGAACTTCTGCACCAGTCTCCCCCCGTCGGCCAGTCTGATCTGGATGTTGGTTACAGGCTGGGAGGCATCCAGGTTCACAGAGGCGATGGCCTGGGCCTCACTGGCTACCTGGTCCCCCATCCGCGGAGCAGACACCACCAGCTCAGGAGTGGCACTGAATGGAGGAGTGAGGCAGGAAAGAGAGATGTTTATTGTGATTACTGTATTTGACATTGATTTGTTAAAGAAAATATTATAATTGACCTCAGAAGACAATATCAGGTTTTGAAAAATTGTTGGGTTACATTATGATTTTAACTCTTAATTTCTTGAAAACGTCATCAAATACAATATTACATTGTGCCATAATTCCCTTTTCTACCCCCTTGTGGTAATACGATGTAACAGCCACCCTATTTCATCTGAGAATCTTTGGGTTGTACCCAAATCTAAAAACTCCAGTGATGAAAAGTAGGT
This sequence comes from Coregonus clupeaformis, assembly GCF_020615455.1. NCBI lineage: Eukaryota > Metazoa > Chordata > Actinopteri > Salmoniformes > Salmonidae > Coregonus > Coregonus clupeaformis. The sequence goes on along the minus strand of NC_059215.1, from coordinate 30,665,531 downwards.
TATGTTCTTGTTCCAATTCAAATTTCTTCCATGGCAGGTAGACAGACAGGCGAGTCGATACAATTTACATTACCCTTCTAGAAAAGTGTTTCCAAACTCCAGTCCTCGAGTACCCCCAACAGCACACATTTTTGTTGTAACCCTGGACAAAAACACCTGATTCAACTTGTCAAGGGCTTGATGATTAGTTGAATCAGGTGTGCTTGTGAGGAGCCACAACAAAAATATGTACTGTTGGGGGTACTGGAGGACCTGAGTTGGGAAACACTGTTCTAGGTGATGCATTCTGTCAGAATAGAGCGGGCTCACCTGCCCAGTTTCTGTCCTTCCCCGCCGAATGCCTTGAAGGCAACCTTGGGTTTGGAGAAGTCCTCATCCCGATGGTCTTCCATATCCAAGTTGACCTGACCCCCCCGGGAGCGCTGTCTCAACTCCAAAGGAATCTCCCTGAAAGGTAGAATGACTTATATTATGACAATGCTTCAGCAATAAGGAAACAGACTTCAGAGAGAGACATGTATCCTCCAGCTGTCCAGTGCTGAGCAGAATGTGTATGCCATAAATGCATTTATAACTTAGTAAATGGATTTAGGAACATGATGTGACATGAGCAGCCATGCATATAAACAGTATGACAAGGAGACAGTACGGACAGTGTACTCACCCCCTACGGATGGACTCCAGGAAAATGGCGTTGCCAGGATCACTGTAGTTTCTGAGTTCACCGTCGCCCAAGCTGAAACCTGTCTTCCACAGCTTCAGGACTACATGCACCTTCAGCACGTAGTAAAGAAAATAGGCTACATCAAGTATACTGAAGTAAATGTAATCTTCCAAGATCAAATTTATACTAGCAATACAAAATATCTATCAAAATAAATTCACTGTCAAACACTAACATCCTGCTGGCTGTTAGCAGTTCTTCTCTCTCCAGCCACATAAACAGGCTCCTCCTCAGGCGCTGCACCAAGCCGGTAGCCACCACCAATGAACGGCTAGAAGGAGGGTTAGAGGAGAAAAAGAGTAAGCAAAACATTATACACCATTACCTCTATGATTTAAGGTCAATTCCAAAAAACAGGGCTAGTAACACATACATGTGATCAGTAAATGAAAGAGAAGTAATCCAGGTGCAGGACACAATTACTGAGAAGCTTTTCTTACCCTGGCTCGACTAGGCTCTCCTGGGCCTCTCCCAGCCTTCTCCACGGGTACGGCCCCATGCTCCTTAGCCCCCTTGAACAGGTCCTCCACCACCTCATTAGAGCTCTTCTTCTTGGGGGGGCCCACAATCTGCTGCCCACTGCGTTCAGAACCCCCAGCAAAAAACCTAGAGGGAAGCAAAGCAAGAATGTGGATACAACACAACCTGAATTTTGGATCTTGTCCAAGAGGCAGCCTCTGGTTACAACATCAGTGCTGTGATTCAAATAAATCAAATCTTATTTGTCACATGCTTCAAAAGCAACAGATGTAGACTAACAGTGAAATGCTTACTTACGGGCCCTTCCCAACAATGCAGAGAGAAATAAACACGAGGAATAATAGAAAATAGACAAATAATAACATGAGGAGTGAATGAGTAACGATAACTTGGCTATATACACGGGGTACCTGTACCAAGTTAAAGTGCAGGGGCACAAGGTAATTGAGGTAGATATGTGCATATAGTTATGGATAAAGTGACTAGGAAACAAGATAGATAAACAGTAGCAGCAGTGTATATGATGAGTCAAAAGAGTTGGTGCAAATACGGTCAATGCAGATTGTTAAATAGTTAACCAATAATACAAATAGTTAACCCGGACTAACTAGCAGTCTTAGTTAGCAGTCTTATGGCTTGGGGGTAGAAGCTGTTCATGGTCCTGTTGGTTCCAGACTTGGTGCATCGGTACCGCTTTCCGTGCAGTAGCAGAGAGAACAGTCTATTACTTGGGTGGCTGGAGTCTGACCGTTTTTAGAGCCTTCCTCTGACGCTGCCTGGAATAGAGGTCCTGGATGGCAGGGAGCTCGGCACTAGTGATGTACTGGGCCGTACGCACTACCCTTTGTAGAGCCTTGCGGTCAGATGCCAATTAGTTGCCATACCAAGCGGTGATGCAGCCAGTCAAGATGCTCTCAAATTGTGCAGCTGTATAACTTTGAGGATCTGAGGGCACATGCCTTATCTTTTCAGCCTCCTGAGGGGAAAGAAGCGTTGTCGGGCCTTCTTCACGACTGTGTTGGTGTGTGGACCATGATAATTCCTTAGTGATGTGGACACTCCACTACAGCTCCGTCGATGGGGGCATGCTCGGCCCTCCGTTTCCTGTAGTCCACTATCAGCTCCTTTATCTTGCTGACGTTGAGGGAGAAGTTGTTGTCCTGGCACCACACTGCCAGGTCACCGACCTCCTCCCTATAGGCTGTCTCATCGTTGTCGGTGATCAGGCCAACCACTGTCACGTCGTCAGCAAACTTAATGATGGTGTTGGAGTTGTGCGAGGCCATTCAGTCGTGGGTAAACAGGGAGTACATGAGGGGACTAAGCTCGCACCCCTGAGGGGCCCCGTGTTGAGGGTCAGCGTGGCGGATGTGTAGTTGCCTACCCTCACCAGCTGGGGGTGGCCCATCAGGAATTCCAGGATCCAGTTGCAGAGGGAGGTGTTCAGTCCCAGGGTCCTGAGGTTAGCAATGAGGTGTTGAATGCTGAGCTAATCAATGAACAGCATTCTTACATACAGTGCATTCGGAAAGTATTCAGACCCCTCGACTTTTTCCATATTTTGTTACGTTACAGCCTTATTCTAAAATGGATTAAATATTTTTTTCCTCATCAATCTACACACAATACCACACAATATATTTTTGCAAATGTATTCAAACTAAAACACTTCAATATCACATTTACATAAGTATTCAGACCCTTTACTCAGTACTTTGTTGAAGCACCTTTGGCAGCGATTACAGCCTCGAGTCTTCTTGGGTATGACGCTACAAGCTTGGCACACCTGTATTTGGAGAGTTTCTCCCAATCTTTTCTGCAGATCCTCTCAAGCTCTGTCAGGTTGGATGGAGAGCTTTGCTGCACAGCTATTTCCAGGTCTCTCCAGAGATGTTCGATCGGGTTCAAGTCCGGGCTCTGGCTGGGCCATTCAAGAACATTCAGAGACTTGTCCCGAAGCCACTCCTGCGTTGTCTTGGCTGTGTGCTTAGGGTCGTTGTCCTGTTGGAAGGTGAACCTTCGCCCCAGTCGGAGGTCCTGAGCGCTCTGGAGCAGGTTTTCATCAAGGATCTCTCTGTACTTTGCTCCGTTCATCTTTCCCTCGATCCTGACTAGTAACCCAGTTCCTTCCCCTGAAAAACATCTCCACAGCATGATGCTTCCACCACCATGCTTCATCGTGCCAGGTTTCCTCCAGACGTGACGCTTGCCATTCAGGCCAAAGAGTTCAATCTTCGTTTCATCAGACCAGAGAATCTTGTTTCTCATGGTCTGAGAGTCCTTTAGATGCCTTTTGGCAAAGTCCAAGTGGGCTGTCACGTGCCTTTTACTGAGGAGTGGCTTCCGTCTGGCCACTCTACCATTAAGGCCTGATTGGTGAAGTGCTGCAGAGACGGTTGTCCTTCTGGAAGGTTCTCCCATCTCCACAGATGAACTCTGGAGCTCTGTCAGAGTGACCATCGGGTTCTTGGTCACCTCCCTGACCAAGGACCTTCTCCCCCAATTGCTCAGTTTGGCCGGGCGGCCAGCTCTAGGAAGAGTCTTGGTGGTTCCAAACTTCTTCCATTTAAGAATGATGTAGGCCACTGTGTTCTTGGGGACCTTCAATACTGCAGAAATGTTTTGGTACCCTTCCCCAGATCTGTGCCTCGACACAATCCTGTCTCGGCGCTCTACGGACAATTCCTTCAACCTCATGGCTTGGTTTTTGCTCTGTCATGCACTGTCAACTGTGGGACCTTATATAGACAGGTGCGTGCCTTTCCAAATCATGTCCAATCAATTGAATTTACCACAGGTGGACTCATCTCAAGGATGATCAATGGAAACAGGATGCACCTGAGCTCAATTTCGAGTCTCATAGCAAAGGGTCTGAACATTTATGTAAATAAGGTATCCGTTTTTTATTTGTAATAAATTAGCAACATGTTCTAAAAACCTGTTTTCGCTTTGTCATTATGGGATATTGTGTGTAGATTGATGAGGAAAAAGCTTTATTTAATCCAGTTTAGAATAAGGCTGTAACGTAACAAAATGTGGAAAAAGTCAAAGGGTCTGAATACTTTCCGAATGCACTGTAGGTGTTCCTCTTGTCCAGGTGTGAGAGGAAAGTGTGGAGTGCATGTGCACTAGAGAATGCATCATCTGTGGATCTGTTGGGGCGGTATGCGAATTGGAGTGGGTCCAGGGTGTCTGGGATGATGGTGTTGATGTGAGCCATGACCAGCCTTTCAAAGCATTTCATGGCTACAGATGTGAGTGCTACGCGCCGAGAGTCATTTAGACAGGTTACCTTGGCGAACTTGGGCACAGGGACTATGGTGGTCTGCTTGAAACACGTAGGTATTACAGACTGGGGCAGGGAGAGGTTGAAAATGTCAGTGAATACATTTGCCGGTCAGCGCATGCTCCGAGTACGCGTCCTGTTAATCCGTCTGCCCCTGCGGCCTTGTGAATGTTAACCTGTTTAAAGGTCTTACTCACATCGGCTATGGAGAGCGAGATCACAGTCGTCTGGAACAGCTGGTGCTTTCATGCATGGTTCAGTGTTGCTTTCCTTGGAAGCGAGCATAGAATACATTTAGCTTGTCTGGTATGCTCATGTCACACATGTCAATAATTATATTTTGTTTGTTTTTACTCCTGAACTTCCTCTACCCTCAACCTCTCCAATCATTTTCATGATGTCCATCCGGTTTGCTTCTATATGCCATATCTTTCTAACTGTGCTCTTTCACAAAAGCTCTCAACCTATAACCTATATACTTATTATGGACACAGTATGCTTAAATTATTAGTTATCTTGTTGTTATTAGTTGTTGTTAGTTGTTATTAGTCCCATCCTTCAACTCCATTCAACACCACCCATCTATCTCTTAACACCATCCATATTGGATTTCTATTTGCCATATATTTTTCAACTGTACTGTGATGTTTTACAAAAGTTCTGAACCTTTCTATTCTCATTGTTTCTACAGATTGTACATTGAAAATAAACATTTTTGCTAAAAGTATTATATTATTGATCGATTGACTATGACTTTTCAGATCACCCAGTAATGCTATCTGCAGGGTTAGCTCCAGGTAAATATTGCGATCCTTTAGCCATTCCTGGACCTGTGTCCAAAAACAAGCTACAAATGGACAGTACCAAAACAAATGATCTAATGATTCTGTCTCTTCGCAGCAAAATCTGCAGAGCTGGGAAGATTGTATCCCCCATATAAATAACATTATATTGGTAGCAAGAACTTTATATAATAATTTAAATTGAAAAATTCTAAGGTTTTGAATCCGGCGTCGTTTTGCGTATCAGTTCATAAACACTATGCAATGGGATCGGTACGTCAAAAATCTCTCCAACTATTTTGCAATCTATATGGGATGGCTGTCAATCCTTTGGTCCTTAAATAAAACTGGTATACTTTATTATTTATCACAATTTTCTTTAACCAATTATGTTCTTTAATGCAAGGCCGACAGACAAGTTCCTTACATTTTCCCCCTTCCATTTTTGCGGTAATGCTGCAATTATTTGGTTGTAATTTTGGGTAGAGCAGACATTTCCATATGTTTTTGTTAGCTGCATGTGCGACAACTCCACCAGTCCTACCGATGATATCATTTACGAAGATTATACCTTTTTTAAACATTGTCCAAAAAAATTGTTTTTTATCAATTAGTATATTTGAGTTTAACCACAATATTTGTTGCATTATTTGTTCTGTCGTTTCTGGAGGATTCAACTGAAATTGCAACCAACTTTCTATGGCTTGTTTTAGAAATAGTGATATTTGGGAGATGATTTCCTTTTCAAATAACTGAAAGTGTGAGGTTGTAATCTGAATAAAGGGAAAAGGCCATTCTTGAACATTGGGTGAGACAATCTTACTAATTTGCTAGAGAACCAGTTCGGATTTAAGTATAACTTTTGTATGACTGAAGCTTTTAGTGATAGGTCTAATGCTTTAATATTTAATCATTTCTATTGACAAGTAGAAGAATAACACAGGGACACACCCCCACCCAGCAGAATCTGTTGATGCAGCAGAAAGCAATACCAGCCTACAGAGAACTGAATAGAGAAACCAAAATAGTTTGGAACATTCTGGAGGCACCCTACACGCTGTCCAAAATACACATAGCCTAGGCCTACATGCAATGTGAAATGCAAATCAAATCAAATTTAATTTGCCACATGCGCCGAATACAACAGGTGTAGACATTACCGTGAAATGCTTACTTACAGCCCTTAACCAACAATGCATTTCTTTTTTTATAAAAAAGTAAAATAAAACAAAAAAGTGTTGAGAAAAAAAGAGCAGAAGTAAAATAAAATAACAGTAGGGAGGCTATATACAGGGGGGTACCGGTGCAGAGTCAATGTGCGGGGGCACCGGCTAGTTGAGGTAATATGTACATGTGGGTAGAGTTAAAGTGACTATGCATAAATCATTAACTGAGTAGCAGCGTAAAAAGATGGGGTGGGGGTGTGGGGGTGGGCAGTGCAAGTAGTCCGGGTAGCCATGATTAGCTGTTCAGGAGTCTTATGGCTTGGGGGTAGAAGCTGTTGAGAAGCCTTTTCGACCTAGACTTGGCGCTCCGGTACCACTTGCTGTGCGGTAGCAGAGAGAACAGTCTATGACTAGGGTGGCTGGAGTCTTTGACAATTTTGAGGACCTTCCTCTGACACTGCCTGATATAGAGGTCCTGGATAGCAGGAAGCTTGGCCCCAGTGATGTACTGGGCCGTACGCACTACCCTCTGTAGTGCCTTGCAGTCGGAGGCCGAGCAGTTGTCATACCAGGCGGTGATGCAACCAGTCAGGATGCTCTCGATGGTGCAGCTGTATAACTTTTTGAGGATCTGAGGACCCATGCCAAATCTTTTCAGTGCCCTCTTCATGACTGTCTTGGTGTGTTTGGACCATGATAGCTTGTTGGTGATGTGGACACCAAGGAACTTGAAGCTCTCAACCTGTTCCACTACAGCCCCGTCGATGAGAATGGAGGCATGCTCAGCATACACCCTAAAGTCATAGAAGTATAGACAGACTTACCTTTCCCCTTCTTCCTCATCACTGTCATCTTCTTCCTCATGCATCATATCCCTGAAGGAGGTCACCCTATTTTCACTCCTTTACACACAACAAAATAACAATGAATGACAATAAGGTCAAACATTAATCATGTAACATGAAAAGTTTCATAGAATATTCATAAAAAAAGGATGACAAAGGCAACACTGAAAGGACTTGGGCATCCTGTTTTAATCGGTACAGAGAATGACAGTGTAACAATAGATTTACGGAGGTCAGTTAGCTATGTACCTGCCAGGCCCTGTGGAACGAGGCACAGAGGATCCACCGCTCTCTGGCTGAGGAAGTGTCACAATGTCATCCTCAGCACCATCTTCAAAGAAACTGGCCAGGGCAAGCTAAGGAAAGAGACCAAGATCTCAATGTCTAGTCATAGTCTAAAGCTGATTGCTAGCTATCTAGCTAGTTAGAGCTTACTTGTTTACTTTACTTGCCTAATTAAAAAAAGGTAGCTACCTACTAGTAACTTTAGTTAGCTGTGAAGGATGTTCTTCAACATACTTGCTAGCAATTAACGTAAGAATGGAAAAAATCAGATAAATTAGCCATCCTCTCAGTGACTAGATGGAAAATGTTGTTAGGTAGTTATGAAGTTGGCTTACTGCTGGACCATAATATCTGCCAATCGGCTAGTTAACTAACGCGTTAGCTACAATAGCTAACCTGCTAGCTAGCTTGTTAGCCAGATAGTTAGCTAGAACGCAGTGAGCCATTCATAAATGAAACTGACTTGTTAGCAAGTTAACGTTAAACTAGCTACTAGACAGTGGTAGTAAAACATTGGTATCTGTATGAAACGGATTGGTAGATATAGCTAGATGCCAGGGAATAAGACCGCAATGGTCACTCGATCTATTGTTGTGAGAAAGAGTGACTTGCACAAATCACCAGCAGAAACTAGTACGGACGGTAGCTAGCCTGCTAGTAAGTGCTAACTAGCTACTGTCATTCGTATGTTGTTGTGAGTTCAATTCAAATATCACATGTAGTACAACTGGTAGGTCGATGTGATCAACATGTACCTGCAAATCCCAACCGGCAGACTCCAAGAAAAAACGGGCCCTCTCCTCATCAACATCAGTAACAGCAACGAACTCCCTCACCGACACTTCTTGGTCCGCCATTTTGATATGCCCATTCAATGACTGTTCCGACTTCACTTGGGGAAACACCTACCAACTTGGTTCCTATCTCAGCAAAATGCAGTAGGCTACAGGAGGGTAAGGCAAACAGGCCTACATGTGAACAACAATGTTTATGAAATGTTGTATTTTCCTGACAAAGTTTATACATTTTATTTGGAGGAATAGTATTCCACATACATCTGACATTTATATCTAAAATTGTATTATCTGTAGGCTATTAGCATAGTTACAGCTTCCAGGCCTCACTCACAAAGTTGAGGTGAAGAAAGCCTGGTAGGGGCTAGTATTACAATAACAAATATACCGGTATTTTCTGCCATAACAAAGGGGCAATCTGGGATTTGAAAAAACAACAAAGCAGTCACGGCGCCACTTGTTTTTCTAAACAGCTGAGGGATGGGACTGGAGAAGTGTAACCACTCTCAAATTCATAGACAGAGCTATGGATACAAGGACTGACCATGCATGCGATGAACATTTTAGTTTTAACCACATTTTAAAAATCTATATTGGTGTTTGTTTACAATCAAAACAAGCTTACAATTCCCCTGGGCGATCTGTTAAGATTTGCATTTTAATTGTTTCTTCGTTTAACCTGTCTCCTCTCATCTACACTGATTGAAGTGGATTTAACAAGTGACATTAATAAGGGATCATAGCTTTCACCTGATCAGTCTATGTCATGGAAAGAGCTCTTAATGTTTTGTATACTCAGTGTAGATTGGTAGATTAATGAATTGACCATAGTGCTCTCACTGTGAGGCCATAATAAACACTGCTTTTCCTGTTTTCTTCTGCTCAGGTGTGAAAACAGCTGGGCCAGGGCAGGCAAAGCATATGATGTAGTGATATGCATTACAAAAATCCTAAACCAACAATTAATATACTGAATTTCTACAGCAATCATATTTTAGACACCAGCCTTTAACCACACTTAAATTCCATAATGTACAACAGACTATGGCATTAAGATATTGACAACAGTTTTATATAGCCTTCACCTGAATATACACGTTTTCTAATGGTAACCTGTGTTTTTGATTCTCTCAATAGAGAGACAGGTTACAGCGGATTGAGGATCAAGATTATTCAAGAAAAATATTTTTTTCTTAGAACATTTCCAATGTATCTGAGGCATATTTAGTCTATGCATTTTTATTTGTCTCTGATTTGAATACTGTCTCTGTTCATCTCTAGTGATTGATCAATGTGCAGTATACTCCATATTTCATGTCATATGCTATATCAAGTGAGAGGGGCAAACTGAGGCGTCTGATCTTTGTGACTATTTCTTCATGCCTACAGCTTAAAATGAACATGTTCAATCTGTTGTCTTACTGTGTTCTCATTCCTTACAATACTATTTATCTAATTTTTGTTTATGGTCAGATTTCAAAGAGCCTTTTAACGATTTTAATTAAGACTAGCTTATCAAAACTATCAGGATAGTCAATATATCAATATTATCACTAATAAATAAATAAAATACATTATAGTTCCTTGATTCCTGGAATTATGCCTCCAGTTCACCTAGAATCAAACCGATGTGCTGCACATAATTAGACCAATGCATTGTCATAATGCGCCACTAGATGGCAACAAAATGTTAAAATTGGTTTAGACCGGGAGCACCTGCTACCTCACATTAGAAATACCACAAGCAGCTTCAATAGCTGGTCTTCATTAAAAAAAAAGTATTGTACATCCATACTCTCTTTCTAAGGGAGATGCTCTGTGACTCTTCACAAGCACACACTGATGACACCTGTCATGTTGTTTACCTACTCCAGCAGCCATAAGTTAGCTCTGGACTGAAATTCCTCTGTGTGAAATGTAATGTACACAAACAAAGAAAATCCATCACGTTACCACAGATCCCTGTTTCTGAAAACGATCATTCTAAACCAACACTCGTAAATCTCTTTATTAAAAAAATCACCATTCTGAAGAAAATAATTCTAATTTGTGATATAGCTCACCTTTGGTCCCAAACATCTATGTTCCAGACATGTAATAAGTCGACTGTGTAGTGTAATGTAAATGTAGTGTAGTGTAAATCTGTCAGCGTGCCTTGAGCAAGGCACTTAACCCTAATTGCTCCTGTAAGTCACTCTGAATAAGAGTGTCTGCTAAATGACAAAAATGTAAATGTAAATGTGTAATATCACAGAGCCCCCACAGGGAGCCAGCCAGCGTGGCTATGCAGGCTTTAGATAGGGAGCTTCTTAATTGTTTCTGTAGGGATATAAAAAGATGGATTTTTAATGTGCTAGTAGCCGTTTGATTTTCAAGGCTAATTAAGTGGGAAAAATCCTTACTGTCACCATGTACCTCTCAGCCCCCATCCCTCAACATACTGTATGCACAAACACAAGCATGTGTACACACACACACACACACACAGAGAGACACACACACAGACTGATTAAGTTATTTTGCATACAGAAATAACAACTTAACATTTCAGGAGTGGTTTCGGTGATTAAATTTTTTTGTTTTCCCCGCCTCAGTTTTGTCTTCTTGCCCAGGGTCTGAACAATGAGGCAACAGTGCATAGATACAGAGCAAGAGAGAATGCGGGACAGAGAGTGAGAGAATGAGAGCGAGCGAGAGAGAGCGAGAACATCCAGTGACAGTGCATCTACACTGAGCTCCAGACCCCTGAGACATAAGGATTCATAGACCTATCACTCAAGAATAATACAAAAATGTGCACTGTAGAATTTTTCATTTAATACATTGGTTTATATAGAAGTTCGTCTTGAGACAGGAGAGCTTATGATGAGTGAGACTGTAGCAAAGGCAGGCATGGAAGCAAATATAATTATCAGTGGTTGGGTTTATATTCCTGATTAACAGTAAGTCGATTCTACATCCTTGGATTTTGGTAGTATAATGTAAGTAAGTAACAGCATGAGTAACTTGTGGGAGTTGATACGGGCATCTGCCAAGCATCCATAAACCAGAGAAAAAAGAGTGACACACACAGACAACACTTACAAAAAAGGAATGGTGAAATTACCCTGCTTTCAATTCCCTCCTCAGGCAATAGCACCATGTCGTAAAATGTATGTCCTTTATGACTCCTGACAGTTTAAGAGGGTTGGATCCTCTTTCCTCCCTCTCTCTTCCTTCCACACCCTACTTGTCAGTTGATGGAAAAGGTGTGACCTTATGACCTGAGGGGCACATAGGATTTGTTTCGGAAACCTACACATTTTTTTACAGCCGTCGAGTATGATTCAAGCATATGAAAGAGATTGTACTGTCTGCCCAGAACAATTTATCCACTGTGGTTGAATTTCTGTTTAATCATTTTCATCTCTCATTCTCAATCCCTATGTATCCTTGTTGTGCAACCCCCATGTGTGTGGCTGTATGCAGATAAGGCCATAATATATCTCCCTCCAGTCCCCTCCTGGGTGGAATGGTAGCCCAATGGCTTAGAGATGCTGCTGGGGTCAAGGCTCTGTAGCTTGTTACTGTAACTCAAACCTAAAGGTCAGCTGAGAAACTGTAGAAGTCTCTGGTGAAATGGAGCGTGTCTCTGTATCAGGTCACGACTACCAGGACACAGAGTTAAGCTTTGTAGAACACTTAACCCTAGTCTGAACTCTACTGAATCTCCATTGTCCAGTGAGTTTGCTTCGGCAGTGAGTGAGGAAAGTTCTGTGGTAGGGAAAGCAAAAACAGTAGCATCCTCTGAAATGACTGTGATGTAAATCTACAGCCTTAATTACCTAAATACGGAAGGGCTTGTCCCCCAAGTTATTCCCTGGGTTTTAACACGGTATTGTGCTGCTGCACGTGCTCAGACATAAAGATTGTGAGGTATCAACAGGAAGGAGCCAACTAAGGGACTGGAGATGTGCTGCCCTTCCATGCCCCCCACATACACACTCTGACCTTGCTTGTTTGTAACTCTGACATTTTAATCAGTGAGTCAAAACTGCATGCAGTGGTACCCCTCCATCCACATGCAGTGGTACCCCTCCATCCACATGCAGTGGTACCCCTCCATCCACATGCAGTGGTACCCCTCCATCCACATGCAGTGGTACCCCTCCATCCACATGCAGTGGTACCCCTCCATCCACATGCAGTGGTACCCCTCCATCCACATGCAGTGGTACCCCTCCATCCACATGCAGTGGTACCCCTCCATCCACATGCAGTCTCTTTCTTTTTATCTTCCTCCCTCCCTCCCTCCCTCTCTATCTATCTACATACCTTCCCACCAAACTACTCTATACTCATAGAAAAAAAGGTGCAATCTAGATCCTAAAAGGGTTCCTCGGCTGTCCCCATAGGAGAACCCTTTGAATAACGTTGTTGGGTTCCAGGTAGAAGAACCCTTTTGGTTCCAGGTAGAACCGTTTTTGGTTCCATGTAGAACCCTTAAAACAGAGGGTTCTACATGAAACCCCAAAGGGTTCTCTTTTTGGGGACAGCTGAAGAACCCTTTTGGAACCCTTTTTTCTAAGAGTGTACTTAACTAACCTACCCGTCTGTTCTTCCTTCCGTCCACCTCTCTCGGATAGCAGGGATGCACAACAGTCTATCTTCACACCAAACACGACATCACCAACACAATCTCACACCTGAGAGGAGGTCTGTTCTATTCTCATCTCCATGGCAGCAGGATATAACATGTCCTCCTGTATATCTTGGTTAGCTGAACTAGACCACATAGAATGGCACTTTAAAGAGATTCCAACCATATCATCTCTTGTTATAAGGTTATATAGCCATAAGGACAATGTGCCCCTTGACTCCAGCTAGTTCTATATCTCCTCATGATTTGATTGACAGACAATGAGAAACTGCAGATCCAGGACCTCTGGGCGGTTTCAAGTGTTTGAGGGGATAAGAGGATCCATTCCATTCCAGTCAGACAGCGATAAATCTGAGACTCTCAGTCATAGTGTTCATTTCACATTCTGCTCCCTGCAATAGCAGGGAAGGTCAAGCACTTAGCACACACCATTGTTCCTGAAGGACACACTTGCCTTACATCACTGCTCTGTAAAGTTTAATTAAACATGGTGATTTACGGTGAAAAAGACGGCGAAAAACTGCAATGATATGTTAGACACAGAAAATCAATGCTGTTCTAAAAAACATATTAACCTCGAATTGAATTTCATTTTAATTATTTCTAATTGTATGAACTGGGTTATTGGACCAATTAAACTGTATAAAGAGAAGTTTACATGTACAATATTACATTTTAGTCATTTAGCAGACGCTCTTATCCAACGCAACTTACAGTTAGTGAGTGCATAATTGTTTTTGTTTTCATACTGCCCCCCCGTGGGAATCGAACCCACAACCCTGCCGTTGCAAGCGCCATGCTCTACCAACTGAGCTACACGGGACAATATCTAGTCTGCTGCCCTTAATTGGTTCATGTGCATTTCTGGTTCAATTGCTTTGTATTTAAAATGCATTATAGTTTACACGCCCCCCCAAAAAATAATACATACGGGAATACATGTGAGTGTATGCACATGTGTTAGTAGCGCATAATATGCTCATCTGGATTCATAGCTGCTCGTGGCATCTCAGAATAATATAATTATTCAACCATGTTTGGAAACAAAGGGAGTCAATTTGCTTCTGTAATTATTGGTGCTATAAAGCCTTTAGCACTCACTTGCCCAAGCCAATGCCCCAGATCTCAGCTGACATTTGGCAGTCTTTAGTGTCTAACTGGCTGTGTGCTGATGTGCGTGTGGGGGAGGGGTCTGTATGGCAAAGCAGTGATGATAGTTCATCTGGGCCATATAGCAATGATGTCTGTCATGCGTTTTTGTTTTGTTTCCCTGGTTATAAAATACATAGTTGAGCTGAACTAATTAATATAGAGCAATGATGGTGTTGCCCAGGGCTCACTTGTGTTTGTGTCCTCCTGTTACTCTCTAATAGCAATGTTTTGGGATAATTCATTTCTTGGATCGATATCTGAGAAACAGATTTGGTCCTGTTGTCTTGTTGATGCTGGAAATACGGAGACAAATTAAATATTAATGTCCCTCCTGGAAACTGGGCCCTTCAAATACTATAGTATACTGTAGACTCTTAGAAAAAAAGGTGCTATCTAGATAAAAGGGTTCTTCGGCTGTCCCCATAGGATAACCATTTGAAGAACCCTTTTTGGTTCCAGGTAGAACTCTTTTAGGTTCCATGTAGAACACTTTCCACAGAGGATCCTACATGGAACTACAAATAGTTCTACCTGGAACACAAAAAGGTTATCCTATGGGGACAGGCAAAGAATCCATTTTGTGGATTTGGCTATTTCAGCCACACCCGCTGCTGACAGGTGTATAAAATCGAGCACACAGCCATGCAATCTCCATAGACAAACATTGGCAGTAGAATGGCCTTACTGAAGAGCTCAGTGACTTTCAACGTGGCACCGTCATTGTATGCCACCTTTCCAACAAGTCAGTCCGTCAATTTTCTGCTCTGCTAGAGCTGTCCAGGTCAACTGTAAGTGCTGTTATTGTGAAGAGGAAACGTTTATGAGCAACAACGGCTTAGCCGCGAAGGGGTAGGCCACACAAGGTCACAGAACGGGACCACCGAGTGCTAAGGCGCGTAGCGCGTAAAAATAATCTGTCATTGTTTGCAACACTCACTACTGAGTTCCAAACTGCCTCTGGAAGCAATGTCAGCACAATAACTGTTCATCGGGAGCTTCATGAAATGGCCTAAAATCACCACGTGCAATGTCAAGCATCGGCTGGAGTGGTATAAAGCTCACCACCATTGGACTCTGGAGCATTGGAAACACGTTCTCTGGAGTGATGAATCACGCTTCACCATCTGGCAGTCCGTTGTACGAATCTGGGTTTGGCGGATGCCAGGAGAATGCTACCTGCCCGAATGCATAGTGCCAACTGTAAAGTTTGATGGAGGAGGAATAATGGTTTGGGGCTGTTTTTCATGGTTTGGGCTAGGCCCCATAGTTCCAGATGAAGGGAAATCTTAACACTACGGCATACAATGACATTCTAGACGATTCTGTGCTTCCAATTTTGTGGCAACAGTTTTGTGGCAACATGCCCCCGTGCACAAAGCGAGGCCCATACAGAAATTGTTTTTCGAGATCGGTGTGGAAGAACTTGACTGATCTGCACAGACCCCTGACCTCAACCCCAACGAACACCTTTGGGATGAATTGGAACGCCGACTGCGAGTCAGGCTTAATCGCCCAACCTCACTAAAGGTCTTGTGGCTGTATGGAAGCAAGTCCCCGCAGCAATGTTCCAACATCTAGTGGAAAGACTTCCCAGAAGAGTGGAGGCTGTTGTAGCAGCAAAGGGGGGACCAACTCAATATTAATGCTCATGATTTTGGAATGAGATGTTCGATGAGCAGGTGTCCATATACTTTTGATAATGTAGTGTATATACACACTACCAGTCAAAAGTTTGGACACACCTACTCATTCAAGTGTTTTTCTTTATTTTTACTATTTTTTACATTGTAAAATAATAGTGAAGACATCAAAACTATGAAATAACACATGTGGAATCATGTAGTAACCAAAAAAGTGTTAAACAAATATATTTTACATTTGAGATTCTTCGAATAGCCACCCTTTGCCTTGATAACAGCTTTGCACACTCTTGGCATTCTCTCAACCAGCTTCACCTGGAATGCTTTTCCAACAGTCTTGAAGGAGTTCCCACATATGCTGAGCACTTGTTGGCTGCTTTTCCTTCACTCTGCAGTCAGACTCATCCCAAACCATCTCAATTGGGTTGGGTGTGCAAAGCTGTCATCAAGGCAAAGGGTGGCTACTTTGAAGAATCTCAAATATAAAATATATTTTGATTTGTTTAACACATTTTTGGTTACTACATGATTCCATATGTGTTATTTCATAGTTTTGATGTCTTCACTATTATTCTACAATGTAGAAAATAGCCAAAATAAAGAAAAACACTGGAATGAGTAGGTGTGTCCAAACTTTTGACTGGTACTGGTAGCCACATACACCGGATAGGTGCAGTGAAATGTGTTGTTTTACAGATCAGCCATAGTAGTACGCCGCCCCTGGAGCAAATTAGGGTTAAGTGCCTTGCTCAAGGGCAAATTGACAGATTTTTCACCTTATCAGCACAGGAATTCAAACCAGCGATCTTCAGTTACTGGCCCAACGCTCTAACCGCTGGGCTACCTGCCGCCCAAAAGAAAACTCTTGATTGTCACAAGTTCTTACAAAGATTGTAGAACTGACAATGAGTGGTGAGGAACTGTTTCATCTCTTAGGGAGGGGTGGCGGAGAATGAACAGAGAAAGATAAAGAAAGAGAGAGGGAAAAATGGAACAGAAAAGTGTAGCTTTCCCCATCACTGTCATGTAGATCACTGAGTCAACCCAGAAACGTAATCAATCCCTGATCAATACATCAGCAGGTGCAGGGTTTCATTCACATGAGGTTTGTGGTTGAGAATGAGATCCACCCTCTGTGCAAGGTACTCCCCATCTCAAAGGGATAACAACCTAATTATTTTAGGTAGCACCAAATCACATGCAGATGAAAGGTTTTTTTGAAGCTGTGGTTCCGGCTTGTTCCCATGAGCCCCACCCCCTCTCATCAGCTTCTGATTATCTTCCAGACAAAACAAGGCCTTGGATCTAATGCTATCCCTACGCTATCTCTGTCTTTCTGTCTTGTTTGGGCTTTTTTTCTCTCAATCTGCCATGCCTTTATCATCTCTATCATCTTTCTCCCCCATCCCTCTCTTCCTCTCTGTGACTGATTGGGCACATCATTGACAGGTACCGTCTCTAGGCTCCCCTGACCTATTTCAACAACAGGAAATACATGTTTTGATGTAATTTCATCAATTCCATAATACAGTGTCTTCTTTTGCTCCTTCTTAGCCGCCGTTTCCCTTCCGTTTCTGACTGTCTGCTATTGCTCTAACAATTCCCTCAGTTTCATTATCTCCTCTGCCCTCTAGCTCTCAGACATCTACTTTCCTTTTTCTCACCCAGTCAGTCTCAGCTTTTAATCCTTTTTCTCTGCATCTTCCTAACTTTCTTTCTTTTTTTCATTCATTCTCTCTCTCTCTCTCTCTCTCTCTCTCTCTCTCTCTCTCTCACTCACTCACTCACTCACTCACTCACTCACTCACTCACTCACTCACTCACTCACTCACTCACTCACTCACTCACTCACTCACTCACTCACTCACTCTGTACCTCTCCTAATCTGTCTTTCTCCTCTCCTCTGGTGGGGTTTCCTCCCGGCTCTTATGGCTCTAGTGTTCTCTCCTTTATCAAACAGGAAGTGGCTCAAAGTGGCATCCTGTCCCACATTCACAGGGCATGATAATACCCAAGAAAACAGGTTGACAACTATTTATTAAATATTCAGCGGACACTGCCAAGAGCTCACTCTAACACAGCTTCAATATTTAAGAGCCATGCGTTACTATTTTTTATAGTAATGCACATCACAGAGTTGCACAACTCTACAAATATTGTCTGTTTATACAACTCTGTTGTGGCTGACCCAAATAGATACAAGTTTGAATGTTTTATAGATTTCAATAGCAGAAATTTCAACAAAAACAACATGACATGACCTTATGGGAAAAATGTGTATTGACCAGGGTAACATTCTCTGTGCTGCTGTGTGAAATCAGACAGATGTAGCATTCAACAATAGGTAATTACTTTGCCCATTATCAACTCCATCTCTGATCCCATAAACAGTATTTGTCAAATACTGGGACCACACATGAATGCCAGCTATGCTGCACGCACAGACCAGCTACAGGCTCAATCAAGCCCGTTCAACAGACCATGGCAGAGAGAACAAAAGAGTGAGGAGATAGAGAGACCAATAAAACAGAAATTAGGAGAGAGTACACTAATGAAAAGTACAAAGACAGAAAACAGAGACATTGCGAAAAGCAAAAATAAGGGAGGAGAAAAAACGTAGTGGTTCGTTGCTGATTCAACATGCATGATATTTTCTGTCTAAGAGGAGTGCAGAAAGTAAAAAGGGTGGTGTGGGAGGAGGGCTGTGGTTGATAAGGAGAAACAGAGACAGAAAAGTTACAGAAACCAGACCTCCATCATGAGGTGGAGATAGTTGGAGTGTGGGAGTTGGAGACAGAAGGCTAGTCAATTCAAGGAATCAACAAAACAAAGTCAGCCCACATCTAACGCAATCAGGATTAATCTTTCCTTGGATTCATCTTTCCTTCCAGCTATTCTTACATCAGAGTGACGCTGGCCAACAGGTGAGTCAGGTGACCCACGTCAGGATGAGTCTAAGGAGAGTGTGTGTGTGGTGGGGGCGGGGGGGAGGGGGGTATGGTTAATGGTGACTGAGCAGGATATAGATAAAATCTGAGTACTGTAGCACAAGCCTTGCATTCTCTCCCCCTAACACACACACACACACCCTACCCGGTGAAATTCCACACCTTCCCTCTGTTTCTGCCTCAGGTTACGCGGCAGCATATGAATAGTCTTTCCAGTAAAAGCCGACGACAAAAACAAATTAACAATGTGCACATTAAATTGCCATCACTTTGCCAATAAACATGTAGCAGAGAACATTTCATAATTTGTCATGCGAAAATAGTCTGACAACATAGTACAGCTTAAAGTCTGACTAATCTACAAGAGGGGAGAGGTTACTGGGACTGCACCAGCAGCAGACACACGCATATACACACACACACGGCTGGTATAACTGGACTGTTATTTCAGCCTCTTTCTGTCTCTCTGTCAACACCTGACCACATGACCCCTGACCCCACAGCCAGCTTCCTGCTTCATGGATCAGAGCCCAAATGGAGTCCATCTGACCTACAGTTAAAATTTCCCTGTGACAGTGTGAGATGGGGATGGTATTCATTGTATTCTGATGCAAGACCCTGAGACAGGAACAGTATGTAAGTCTCCTTACAGTATCTTCTGTCATATCAAGGACCAACATGAAGAAATATGCAACACCAACTGAAAGATTGCTACAGAGGATGAGATTGTGGATTTTTCTTGTGCTGCCGTTCCTGAAGATATTATGAAATACTGTTGGGCCTCTGCTATTTCAAACTGCGCCAGAGGCTGAATTAGTAATGAAAACGGTTACATGAATTAGAGATAAACATCCGTTCCCCCTCATTGATTTATACATCACGAGCAATCAGAGAAAGAGCATAGGGGGAGTCATTGAATTACTAATACGGATCAAAAGGTGCATACTAACCTTCAAGCTGCATACTGGATCCTATTCCTACTAAACTGCTGAAGGAGCTGCTTCCTGTGCTTGGCCCTCCTATGTTGAACATAATAAACAGCTCTCTATCCACCGGATGTGTACCAAACTCACTAAAAGTGGCAGTGATAAAGCCTCTCTTGAAAAAGCCAAACCTTGACCCGGAAAATATAAAAAACTATCGGCCTATATCGAATCTTCCATTCCTCTCAAAAATTTTAGAAAAAGCTGTTGCGCAGCAACTCACTGCCTTTCTGAAGACAAACAATGTATACTGAAATGCTTCAGTCTGGTTTTAGACCCCATCATAGCACTGAGACTGCACTTGTGAAGGTGGTAAATGACCTTTTAATGGCGTCAGACCGAGGCTCTGCATCTGTCCTCGTGCTACTAGACCTTAGTGCTGCCTTTGACACCATCGATCACCACATTCTTTTGGAGAGACTGGAAACCCAAATTGGTCTACACGGACAAGTTCTGGCCTGGTTTAGATCCTACCTGTCGGAAAGATATCAGTTTGTCTCTGTGAATGGTCTGTCCTCCGACAAATCAACTGTACATTTCGGTGTTCCTCAAGGTTCCGTTTTAGGACCACTATTGTTTTCACTATATATTTTACCTCTTGGGGATGTTATTCGAAAACATAATGTTAACTTTCACTGCTATGCGGATGACACACAGCTGTACATTTCAATGAAGCATGGTGAAGCCCCCAAAATTGCCTTCGCTAGAAGCCTGTGTTTCAGACATAAGGAAGTGGATGGCTGAAAACTTTTACTTTTAAACTCGGACAAAACAGAGATGCTTGTTCTAGGTCCCAAGAAACAAAGAGATCTTCTGTTAAATCTGACAATTCATCTTGATGGTTGTAAAGTCGTCTCAAATAAAACTGTGAAGGACCTAGGCGTTACTCTTGACCCTGATCTCTCTTTTGACGAACATATCAAGACTGTTTCAAGGACAGCTTTTTTCCATCTACGTAACATTGCAAAAATCAGAAATTTTCTGTCCAAAAATGATGCAGAAAAATTAATCCATGCATTTGTTACTTCTAGATTAGACTACTGCAATGCTCTATTTTCCGGCTACCCGGATAAAGCACTAAATAAACTTCAGTTAGTGCTAAATACGGCTGCTAGAATCCTGACTAGAACCAAGAAATTTGATCATATTACTCCAGTGCTAGCTTCCCTACACTGGCTTCCTGTTAAGGCAAGGGCTGATTTCAAGGTTTTACTGTTAACCTATAAAGCGTTACATGGGCTTGCTCCTACCTATCTTTCCGAGTTGGTCCTGCCGTACATACCAATACGTACGCTACGGTCACAAGACGCAGGCCTCCTAATTGTCCCTAGAATTTCTAAGCAAACAGCGGGAGGCAGGGCTTTCTCCTATAGATCTCCATTTTTATGGAACAGTCTGCCTACCCATGTGAGAGACGCAGACTCGGTCTCAACCTTTAAGTCTTTACTGAAGACTTATCTCTTCAGTAGGTCATATGATTGAGTGTAGTCTGGCCCAGGAGTGTGAAGGTGAACGGAAAGGCTGGAGCAACGAACAGCCCTTGCTGTCTCTGCCGGGCCGGTTCCCCTCTCCACTGGGGTTCTCTGCCTCTAACCCTGTTGCAGGGGCTGAGTCACTGGCTTGCTGGTGCTCTTTCATGCCGTCCCTGGGAGGGGTGCGTCACTTGAGTGGGTTGAGTTACTGACGTGATCTTCCTGTCTGGGTTGGCGCCCCCCCTTGGTTTGTGCTGTGGTGGAGACCTCTGTGGGCTATACTCGGCCTTGTCTCAGGATTGTAAGTTGGTGGTTGGGGATATCCCTCTAGTGGTGCGGGGGCTGTGCTTTGGCGGAGTGGGTGGGGTTATATCCTTCCTGTTTGGCCCTGTCCGGGGTTTCTTCGGATGGGGCCACAGTGTCTCCGGACCGCTCCTGTCTCAGCCTCCAGTATTTATGCTGCAGTAGTTTATGTGTCGGGGGGCTGGGGTTAGTTGGTTATACCTGGAGTACTTCTCCTGTCTTATCCAGTGTCCTGTGTGAATTTAAGTATGCTCTCTCTAATTCTCTCGTTCTCTCTTTCTCTCTGAGAACCTGAGCCCTAGGACCATACGTCAGGACTACCGGGCATGATGACACCTTGCTGTCCCCAGTCCGCCTGGCCTTGCTGCTATTCCAGTTTCAACTGTTCTGCCTGCGGCTACGAAACCCCTACCTGTCCCAGACCTGCTGTTTTCAACTCTAAATGATCGGCTATGAAAAGCCAACTGAGAGACCTGAGCCCTAGGACCATACGTCGGGACTACCGGCCGTGGTGACTCCTTGCTGTCCCCAGTCCGCCTGGCCTTGCTGCTATTCCAGTTTAAACTGTTCTGCCTGCGGTTATGGAACCCCTACCTGTCCCAGACCTGCTGTTTTAAACTCTAATGATCGGCTATGAAAAGCCAACTGAGATTTATTCCTGATTATTATTTGACCATGCTTGTCACTTATGAACATTTTTGAACATCTTGGCATGGTTCTGTTATAATCTCCACCCGGCACAGCCAGAAGAGGACTGGCCACCCCTCATAGCCTGGTTCCTCTCTAGGTTTCTTCCTAGGTTTTGCCTTTCTAGGGAGTTTTTCCTAGCCACCGTGCTTCTACACCTGCATTATTAGCTGTTTGGGGTTTTAGGCTGGGTTTCTGTACAGCACTTCGAGATATTAGCTGATGTAAGAAGGGCTATATAAAATAAAATTGATTGATTGATTGAAAAGGGAAAACAACAATGATTCAGCAATCATTGATTAAAATGAGCCTTTGTAGAAATAAAAAAAATCCCTGTTTGTGAATCACTGGAGTTTTGTAGACTATGTACAACCCCATAGTCACATGATCTGAGCACTAACCAAACCATGAGTGCTCCTGATGGAAATGTACGCATTTCACCAGAGCTGACTAAGTACTATGGTTTTTCTGGAGGCGTTCATGCTCCAGTCTTGGTTGCTGTTGTTGTTGTGTGCTGTGCTATGTGGTGAGGATTACATAGGATTGCAGGTAAGAGGATTGGTACAGCGGGGTTAGCACCCTTTATTAGCCAGCAGGACAAACAGGCGGCTGCACAGTCAACCAATGCCATAATCTCCCCTTCTCTTCTCCTCTCCCAGAGCCACCAGTAATCTCAACTGTTCTTCCACATGAGAACCCCAACTAACCCAGCTAGCAAATCAAGGGAGAGACACAAGTTTTGTAATGTTACCCATAATGTTCCCATAATGTTTGAGTGTCCAGTTTTCCGTTAGTAAGGGGCACTTTCTATCTATGCTAACAAAAACATTCGGAGAACCTTTTTAGTGTGTTTTGGCGTTAGTCAGGAGAACATTGCCTCAATGTCAAACATAACATACCCAGAACGAGCATTTCTGTCTGTAATAAAGCCTTTTTGTGGGGAAAAAATAATTCTGATTTGCTGGGCCTGGCTCCCCAGTGGGTGCCATCCCAGGCCCACCCATGGCTGCGCCCTTGCCCAGTCATGTGAAATCCATTGATTAGGGCATAATGAATTCATGTAAATGACTGATTTTCTTATATGAACTGTAAAATCTTTGAAATTGTTGCATGTTGCATTTATATTTTTGTTCAGTATCTATATTTTTTGTTATTTCTTAATACAAGAACCTTTCTTGTATTATTACCTACAGCCGGAAATAACTTTTGGATATTAGATTGGTAGTCACTCACCAGAAATGTTAGAATAAATTTGATTTCCCTCGCCTGGATCCTTTGTTTGAACTTCCCGAGGCAGCTCTATTCATCCCGGGGGCTGCACCAAAACTCAGATGCAGGAGAAGAGGTAGAAGGAGTTGGGCCCATAGTCAGACTCAGGCGAGGTGCATACCATACACCGCTTCTGAGTATATTACTCACTAACATTCAGTCCCTGGACAATGAAGTAGACGAGCTCTGGGCGAGGATCTCCTTCCAGAGAGACATCAGGGACTTTAACATACTCTGTTTTATGGAATCATTGCTCTCTCCGGATATATTGTCCCCGTCCATTCAGCCAGCTGGGTTCTCCATCTATCGCGCGGACAGGAAGAAAGAACTCTCCTCGAAAAAGAAAGGCGGAGGGGTTTGTTTCATGACTAACAACTCATGGTGTGATTGTGGTTACGTACAGGAACTCAAGTCCATTTGTTCTCCCGATCTGGAATACCTCACCATCAAATGCAGACCGCATTACCTCCCAAGATAATAACTGCTGTGTATACAGTGAGGGAAAAAAGTATTTGATCCCCTGCTGATTTTGTACGTTTGCCCACTGACAAAGAAATGATCAGTCTATAATTTTAATGGTAGGTTTATTTGAACAGTGAGAGACAGAATAACAACAAAAAAATCCAGAAAAACGCATGTCAAAAATGTTATAAATTGATTTGCATTTTAATGAGGGAAATAAGTATTTGACCCCCTCTCAATCAGAAAGATTTCTGGCTCCCAGGTGTCTTTTATACAGGTAATCGAGCTGAGATTAGGAGCACACTCTTAAAGGGAGTGCTCCTAATCTCAGCTTGTTACCTGTATAAAAGACACCTGTCCACAGAAGCAATCAATCAATCAGATTCCAAACTCTCCACCATGGCCAAGACCAAAGAGCTCTCCAAGGATGTCAGGGACAAGATTGTAGACCTACACAAGGCTGGAATGGGCTACAAGACCATCGCCAAGCAGCTTGGTGAGAAGGTGACAACAGTTGGTGCAATTATTCGCAAATGGAAGAAACACAAAAGAACTGTCAATCTCCCTCGGCCAGGGGCTCCATGCAAGATCTCACCTCGTGGAGTTGCAATGATCATGAGAACGGTGAGGATCTTGTCAATGATCTCAAGGCAGCTGGGACCATAGTCACCAAGAAAACAATTGGTAACACATTACGCCGTGAAGGACTGAAATCCTGCAGAACCCGCAAGGTCCCCCTGCTCAAGAAAGCACATATAGAGGCCTGTCTGAAGTTTGCCAATGAACATCTGAATGATTCAGAGGAGAACTGGGTGAAAGTGTTGTGGTCAGATGAGACCAAAATGGAGCTCTTTGGCATCAACTCAACTCGCCAAGTTTGGAGGAGGAGGAATGCTGCCTATGACCCCAAGAACACCATTCCCACCGTCAAACATGGAGGTGGAAACGTTATGCTTTGGGGGTGTTTTTCTGCTAAGGGGACAGGACAACTTCACCGCATCAAAGGGACGATGGACGGGGCCATGTACCGTCAAATCTTGGGTGAGAACCTCCTTCCCTCAGCCAGGGCATTGAAAATGGGTCGTGGATGGGTATTCCAGCATGACAATGACCCAAAACACATGGCCAAGGCAACAAAGGAGTGGCTCAAGAAGAAGCACATTAAGGTCCTGGAGTGGCCTAGCCAGTCTCCAGACCTTAATCCCATAGAAAATCTGTGGAGGGAGCTGAAGGTTCGAGTTGCCAAACGTCAGCCTCGAAACCTTAATGACTTGGAGAAGATCTGCAAAGAGGAGTGGGACAAAATCCCTCCTGAGATGTGTGCAAACCTGGTGGCCAACTACAAGAAACGTCTGACCTCTGTGATTGCCAACAATGGTTTTGCCACCAAGTACTAAGTCATGTTTTGCAGAGGGTCAAATACTCCCTCATTAAAATGCAAATCCATTTATAACATTTTTGACATGCGTTTTTCTGGATTTTTTTATTGTTATTCTGTCTCTCACTGTTCAAATAAACCTACCATTAAAAGTATAGACTGATCATTTCTTTGTCAGTGGGCAAACGTACAAAATCAGCAGGGTAACAAATACTTTTTTCCCTCACTGTATTCTCCCCCAAGCCGACATCGCGACGGCTCTCAAGGAACTACACTGGACTATGTGCAAACTGGAAACCGCATATCCTGAGGCCGCATTTATTGTAGCTGGGGACTTTAATAAAGGAAATCTGAGGAAAACGCTACAGAAATTCTATCAACACATCTCCTGTGCCACATGCGCAACACGGACCCTGGATTATTGCTACTCTCCCTTCCGTGATGGCTACAAGGCCCTCCCCTGCCCTCCGTTCGGCAAATCAGATCACGCCTCTATTCTGCTCCTCCCCACCTATAGGCAGAAACCTAAACAGGAAGCTCCCGTGGTGAGGACTGTTCAACGTTGGTCTGAGCAATCGGAATCTATGCCTCAAGATTGTTTTGATCATGCGAACTGGGAAATGTTCCAGGTAGCCTCTGAGAATAGTATTGACGTATACACTGACTCGGTGACTGGGTTCATCAGGATGTGCATAGAGGATGTTGTTCCCACTCTGACGATTAGAACTTATCCAAACCAAAAACCATGGACATATGGCAGCATTTGCGCAAAACTGAAAGCGCGAACCACCATATTTAACCATGGCAAGGTGACTGGGAACATGGACGTGTAAAGTTTGGTGGAGGAGGAATAATGGTCTGGGGCTGTTTTTCATGATTAGAGCTAGTTCCAGTGAAGGGAAATCTTAACGCTACAACATACAATGACATTCTAGACGATTCTGTGGTTCCAACTTTGTGGCAACAGTTTGGGGAAGGCCCTTTCCTACATAAGGACTCGAAACGGCTGTTATTTTGTCCAAAAAACAGGTCATATCCCTTCCCTGTTTCAGCATGACAATGCCCCCGTGCACAAAGCGAGGTCAATACAAAAATGGTTTGTCGAGATTGATGTGGAAGAACTTGACTGGCCTGCATAGAGCCCTGATCTCAACCCCATCGAACACCTTTGGGATGAATTGGAACGCTGACTGCGAGCCAGGCCTAATCGCCCAACATCAGTGCCCGACCTCACTAATGCTCGTGGCTGAATGGAAGCAAGCTCCCGCAGCAATGTTCCAACATCTAGTGGAAAGCCTTCCCAGAAGAGTGGAGGCT
This sequence comes from Coregonus clupeaformis, assembly GCF_020615455.1. Classification (NCBI taxonomy): domain Eukaryota; kingdom Metazoa; phylum Chordata; class Actinopteri; order Salmoniformes; family Salmonidae; genus Coregonus; species Coregonus clupeaformis. Next base: position 30,638,919 of record NC_059215.1, on the reverse strand, counting down.
GTTATAGCAGCAAAGGGGGAACCAACTCCATATTAATGCCCATGATTTTGGAATGAGATGTTTGACGAGCAGTTGTCTACATACTTTTGGTCATGTAGTGTATCTACCTCAATTAGCTTGCACCCATGCACATTAACTCAGCACAGGTACCCTGTGTATTTAGCCAAGTTATCGTTACTCATTGTATAATTATTCCTTGTGTTATTATTTTTCTATTATTTATATTAATATTTTCTATTATTCCTCGTGTTTATTTCTCTCTGAATTGTTGGGAAGGGCACGTAAGTAAGCATTTCACTGTTAGTCTACATCAGTTGTTTACAAAGCATGTGACAAATAAGATTTGATCTATTTGGTCATGTAGTGTATCTGTGTCAAAATCACAAAATTCACTTGCTAACAATCTGTTGTCATATTCGCGTGGCTGTTGTCATCACCCAAAATGAGTATGCTGTCATTTGACCCAAAACAAAGAAACACTTCATTACTCAAAATTATGATGCAGAAGCGGCCACGACTTTTCACTGTGGAAGAGGCTGTATCTAGGTATGTTGTTTGGTGATACGGATTCGGACACGTCCTTGCACTTTGAAAGCGATGTTGTGAGTGAAATAATAAATAGCAGATATACAGTTGAAGTCGAAAGTTTACATACACCTTAGCCAAATATATTTAAACTCAGTTTTCACAATTCCTGACATTTAATCCTAGTAAAAATTCCCTGTCTTAAGTCAGTTAGGATCACCACTTTATTTTAAGAATGTGAAATGTCAGAATAATAGTAGAGAGAATTATTTATTTAAGCTTTTATTTCTTTCATCACATTCCCAGTGGTTGAGAAGTTTACATACACTCAATTAGTATTTGGTAGCATTGCCTTTAAATTGTTTAACTTGGGTCAAACGTTACGGGTAGCCTTCCACAAGCTTCCCATAATAGGTTGGGTGAATTTTGGCCCATTCCTCCTGACAGGGCTGGTGTAACTGAGTCAGGTTTGTAGGCCTCCTTGCTCGCACAAGCTTTTTCAGTTCGGCCCACAAATGTTCTATAGGGTTGAGGTCAGGGCTTTGTGATTGCTACTCCAATACCTTGACTTTGTTGTCCTTAAGCCATTTTGCCACAACTTTGGAAGTATGCTTGGGGTCATTGTCCATTTGGAAGACCCATTTGCGACTAAGCTTTAACTTCCTGACTGATGTCTTGAGATGTTGCTTCAATATATCCACATAATTTTCCTTCCTCATGATGCCATCTATTTTCTGAAGTGCACTAGTCCCTCCTGCAGCAAAGCACCCCCACAGCATGATGCTGCCACCCCCGTGCTTCACGGTTGGGATGGTGTTCTTCGGCTTGCAAGACCCCCTTTTTCCTCCAAACATAACGATGGTTATTATGGCCAAACAGTTATATTTTTGTTTCATCAGACCAGAGGACATTTCTCCAAAAAGTACGATCTTTGTCCCCATGTGCAGTTGCAAACTGTAGTCTGGCTTTTTTATGGTGGTTTTGGAGCAGTGGCTTCTTCCTTGCTGAGCGGCCTTTCAGGTTATGTCGATATAGGACTTGTTTTACTGTGGATATAGATACTTTTGTACCTGCTTCCTCCAGCATCTTCACAAGGTCCTTTGCTGTTGTTCTGGGATTGATTTGCACTTTTCGCACCAAAGTACGTTCATCTCTAGGAGACAGAACGCGTCTCCTTCCTGAGCGGTATGACAGCTGTGGGGTCCCATGGTGTTTATACTTGCGTACTATTGTTTGTACAAATGAACATGTTACCTTCAGGCGTTTGGAAATTGCTCCCAAGGATGAACCAGACTTTTTTCTGAGGTCTTGGCTGATTTCTTTTGATTTTCCCATGATGTCAAGCAAAGAGGCACTGAGTTTGAAGGTAGGCCTTGAAATACATCCACATGTACACCTCCAATTGACTCAAATTATGTCAATTAGCCTATCAGAAGCTTCTAAAGCCATGACATCATTTTCTAGAATTTTCCAAGCTGTTTAAAGGCACAGTCAACTTATTGTATGTAAACTTCTGACCCACTGGAATTGTCATACAGTGAATTATAAGTGAAATAATCTGTCTGTAAACAATTGTTGGAAAAGTTACTTGTGTCATGCACAAAGTAGATGTCCTAACCGACTTGCCAAAACTATAGTTTGTTAACAAGAAATTTGTGGTGTGGTTGAAAAACAAGTTTTAATGACACCAACCTAAGTATTTGTAAACTTCCGATTTCAACTGTATGTTTGGTGTTGTCAATGTTTGTTATTGTGAAACTTAGGGAATAGCGCTCAGATTAGCAAGTCCTCCCTTACAAAAAAAGATTGCAGTTTTGAAACTGCAGTTAAAGTGCAGTAACTGCAGTCGATTGTCGTATTTTGGACGCAGTGATTGCAAAATAACTGCAGTGTACTGCAGTTGAACTGCAGTTATACTGCACTGTAACTGCAGTTACACTGCAAAATTACTGCAGGAAAAAAACTGTGATATTTTGAACGCAGTATTTGCAGCATACTGAAGTTATACTGCATTCTAACTACAGTTATACTACAGTGTACTGCAGTTATACTGCACTCTGATTGCAATCTTTTTTCATAAGGGTTGTCATGATCACTTGCGACGCTGTCACTTGATCATCTCACTCTCTTCCTACAAAGACAACCAGCTAACTATGCCCATCGAAATAGATGAGGTTGGCTAACTTGCACATAGTCTCATCTTTGTCAACTTCTACTTTCAAAATCCTATATAAATCAACAATAGTTGATGTGTTGAATCTGTAAACCATTGTGCCACATACTTTGACTTCTTACCATCTATGAAAAGTAATCTAACCATGGGTCTTGAAGTATGTGCACCCTATATAGCCTTTATGGTTATAATCTGACCCATCTATGAGCATATTTACGAACGTATTTTTGTGTACTCGATCCTGTCTGATTATCCATCAGTCTGACATACATATGCACACCATGAATTGAGAAACAATCTGGCCACTAAGGGCTTCATAAAATAATTTTGATTGATTGTATAGCAACATGATGATACTATTTACTGTGTGTGAGAATACCCATAAGAGGTGATTATTAGGAAGAGAGTACAGTGGCTTGCGAAAGTATTCACCCCCCTTGGCATTTTTCCTATTTTGTTGCCTTACAACCTGGACTTAAAATAGATTTTTGGGGGGTTTAATTTACACAACATGCCTACCATTTTGAAGATGCAAAATAAAAAGAATTGTGAAACAAACAAGAAATAAGACAAAGACACTGAAAACTTGAGCGTGCATGACTATTATCCCCCCTTTAGCAGTATGCTTAGGGTCATTGTCCTGCTGGAAGGTGAACCTCCGTCCCAGTCTCAAATCTCTGGAAGACTGAAACAGGTTTCTCTCAAGAATTTCTCTGTGTTTAGCACCATCCATCATTCCTTCAATTCTGACCAGTTTCCCAGTCCCTGCTGATGAAAAACATCCCCACAGCATGATGCTGCCACCACCATGCTTCACTGTGGGGATGGCGTTCTCAGGGTGATGAGAGGTGTTGGGTTTGCGCCAGACATAGCGTTTTCCTTGATGGCCAAAAAGCTAAATTTTAGTGTAATCTGACCAGAGTACCTTCTTCCATATGTTTGGGGAGTCTCCCACATGCCTTTTGGCATTTTTTTCTTTAAGCAATGGCTTTTTTCTGGCCACTCTTCCGTAAAGCCCAGCTCTGTGGAGTGTACGGCTTAAAGTGGTCCTATGGACAGATACTCCAATCTCCGCTGTGGAGCTTTGCAGCTCCTTCAGGGTTATTTTTGGTCTCTTTGTTGCCTCTCTGATTAATGCCCTTGCCTGGTCTGTGAGTTTTGGTGGGCGGCCCTCTCTTGGCAGGTTTATTTTGGTGCCATATTCTTTCAATTTTTTTATACTGGATTTAATGGTGCTCCGTGGGATGTTCAAAGTTTCTGATATTTTTTTATAATCCAACCCTGATCTGTACTTCTCCACAACTTTGTCCCTGTCCTGTTTGGAGAGCTCCTTGGTCTTCATGGTGCCGCTTGCTTGGTGGTGCCCCTTGCTTAGTGGTGTTGCAGACTCTGGGGCCTTTCAGAACAGGTGTATATATACTGACATCATGTGACTGATCATGTGACACTTAGATTGCACACAGGTGGACTTTATTTAACTAATTATGTGACTTCTGACGGTAATTGGTTGCACCAGATCTTATTTAGGGGCTTCATAGCAAAGGGGGTGAATACTTATGCACGCACCACTTTTCCGTTATTTTTTAAATTTCACTTCACCAATTTGGACTATTTTGTGTATGTCCATTACATGAAATCCAAATAAAAATCTATTTAAATTACAGGTTGTAATGCAACAAAATAGGAAAAACACCAAGGGGGATGAATACTTTTGCAAGGCACTGTATGTGTATGGTTGAAAAAGAAGGAAAGGAGAAAAGAGATAGACAGTGAGAGAGAGGGATTACGTTACTGACCACAACTGTATCGTATTTGTTGCTCTGCTTCTCTGTCTCTCTTTCTCCCTCTGTTACTCTGTTCCTCTAGGTCAGCGAAAGTGAGGGAAGTGATGTGGAGAGTCAGGGCTCAGCAGCAGAAGGCAGGGAGGAAGAGGAGTTAGAGATGACTGGGGGGATAGAGATGTGGAACAAGGAGGGAGGAGTGGAGCGAGTGAGAGGAGAGGTGAGCGAGAAGAGAGTGAAGGGAGAGGAGAGTGGAGGGAGAGAGGAAAAGGAGAGTGAAGAGGAGAGGAGAGTGGAGGGAGAGAAACATGGCGAGGAGGAGGAAGAGGGAGAGGAAGCAGAGGGAGAGGAGGAGGTAGGGGGAGAGCAAACCCGACAAAGGATTGACAGTGGCAGGGGTTTTGGAGTTGTTTTTAAAAGTGGTAGAAGTCTGTATTTGTTTTCCAGAGCTGGTGTTTATCACCAACCTGTCCACCACCACATCAAATTCACTGAATTGTTGTCAAAGTAGGCTACTATTTTAAAATGTTGTGTCAGGCCTAGTCTGTGCTAAATCTTATTGATAGAAGTTATCTACATTTTGAAATAGTCTCTGAATAGTTGTTTGCATTTTTACATTGTTGCAGAAGTAAGAATCGTCAATGAAATAGCCTACTTTGTGTGGGTATTGAAATACTTTCTGAATATTGTCCTCTGATCACATTTTGAAGTATATTTTTTTATTTGTATGTAAATAATATTTAGAAGTATATTATATTATTCTTGGTACATTTTGAGTGAGTAATTTAGTGATATTTACTCAAATTTAAATACTCTAGGTTTTTTTTGTTGTGTTGAATGTTAATCGTTTTTTGATGGTGAGTGTCTTTACACAATGTAAGACAAAATGAGTGTTATTCCTATTGACATGAATGTGGTGTCATATTAAAGAAGAGGTTGTGCTCTTTAAAATTAAGTTAACTTGTGATTTACATTTGTTCTTTGTTGTTGAGCTATGTCTGTTTGTTTGAAACTTAGTAATCTACAGCAGCATTCTATTGTGGTCTAAATGGTTGAAACAGTTACAGAGTTTAAAGGCTGTGATAGGAGAAAACTGAGGATGGATCAACAACATTGTAGTTACTCCACAATATTAAGTGTGAAGGAAGCCTGTACAGAATACAAATATTCCAAAACATGCATCCTGTTTGCAATACGGCACTAAAGTATGACTAAGAAATTAACTTTATGTCCTGAATACAAAGTGTTACGTTTGAGGCAAATCCAACACAACACATCACTGAGTATCACTATTCATATTTTCAAGCATGTTGGTGGCTGCATCATGTTATGGGTATGCTTGTCATCGGCAAGGACTAGGGAGTTTTTTTAATGATAAAAATAAACAGAATAGAGCTAAGCACAGGCAAAATCATAGAGGAAAACCTGGTTCAGTTTTCAACTTTGATATTTGACACACTTTGATATATATGATTACATTGTGCATGTTCATTTATGCAGTAATTATTATTCAACAGTCCTCACCTGGGATTTGAACTCAACCTCTTGGTTCATGGTACACCGATCTTCCTTCTACGCCACGATGTCTGTTTCATGTATTGGTTAATCTGACTATTCTAATCATTGATTTGATTAACTTATTTCAGCAACTTATGGGCTTTCAGTATAGTTGTCTAATGTTGGTGGAGCATGTTAATGATACTCCTGAATCACTATGATCAATACAAGTTTATCTTGACTGTACTTTTAACAGAGCTGAGATTTACTTTAAAGTGCATTCACTCTATTGCTTACAGCCTTATACCTATCAAATGTTTTCAGGACAGGGCCTAACTATACTGGCCCAATAAGCAGATGTCCTAGAGATATCCCTTACTGTGACAGTGGTAAGGGCCTTCCTCATTGGTGCTGGTGGCCTGGTTTCGAGACCCGCTAGGGGAATCACCCTACTCTCACATTCTTAGCAAAATATGTTAATGTCATTATTTGGCAACAGTTACAACACACCTACCTGATCTAATTAAAATGTGTTTCTCATTGAAATATGGGATTCTATAGAATTTCCCCTTGAGAATAAATGATAAATTATCAGAATGTATTAATTCTATATAGCTGAGCATCTCAAAGAGAACTATCGTCTTATTGAAATCTACACCACATATACCATGTAGCACAAACATGTAATTTATTTATTTTTAATTCTTTTTAATCAGATACACTACACGACAGCGGAGTCACTCACCACCTTCCGGAGACATTTGAAACCCCACCTCTTTAAGGAATACCTGGGATAGGATAAAGTAATCCTTCTACCCCCCACAAAAAAAAAATTGTAAAATGGTTATCCCACTGGCTATAGGGTAAATGCACCAATCTGTGAGTCGCTCTGGATAAGAGCGTCTGCTAAATGACGTAAATGTGCCCTTGAGCAAGGCACTTAACCCTAATTGCTCCTGTAAGTCGCTCTGGATAAGAGCGTCTGCTAAATGACTAAAATGTAAATGTAATGACCAAAAGTATGTGGACACCTGCTCATCGAACATCTAATTCCAAAATCATGGGCATTAATATGGAGGTGGTCCCCCCTTTGATGCTATATCAGCCTCCACTCTTCTGGGAAGGCTTTCCACTAGATGTTGGAACATTGCTGCGGGGACTTGCATTAGTGAGGCAGGCACTGATGTTGGGCGATTAGGCCTGGCTCGCAGTCAGCGTTCCAATTCATCCCAAAGGTGTTCGATGGAGTTGAGGTCAGGGCTCTGTGCAGGCCAGTCAAGTTCTTCCACACCGATCTCGACAAACCATTTCTGTATGGGGGCATTGTCATGCTGAAACAGGAAAGGGCCTTTCCCAAACTATTGCTACAAAGTTGGAAGCACAGAATCGTCTAGAATATCATTGGAACTAAGGGGCCTAGCCCAAACCATGAAAAACAGCCCCAGACCATTATTCCTCCTCCCCAAAACTTTACAGTTGGTACTATGCATTGGGGCAGGTGGCGTTCTACTGGCATCCGCCAAACCCAGATTAGTCCGTCGGACTGCCAGATGGTGAAGCGTGATTCATCACTCCAGAGAACACGTTTCCACTGCTCCAGAGTCCAATGACGGCAAGCTTTACACCACTCCAGCCGACGCTTGGCATTGCGCATGGTGATATTAGGCTTGTGTGCGGCTGCTCGGCCATGGAAACCCATTTCATGAAGCTCCCGACTAAAAGTTATTGTGCTGAAGTTGCTTTTTACGCATTACGCGCTTCAGCACTCTGCGGTCCTGTTCTGTGAGCTTGTGTGGCCTATCACTTCGCGACTGAGCCATTGTTGCTCCTAGACGTTTCCACTTCACAATAACAGCACTTACAGTTGACCTGATTTGTTGGAAAGGTGGCATCCTATGACGGTGCCACATTGAAAGTCACTGAGCTCTTCAGTAAGACCATTCTACTGCCGATGTTCGTCTATGGAGATTGCATGGCTGTGTGCTAGATTTTATACACCCGTCATCAACGGGTGTGGCTGAAATAGCCGAATTCACTAATTTGAAGGGGTGTCCACATACATTTTTTATATAATGAGTGTTATAATTGCTAATATAACAATGTGCACCTTTTACCTTTCATTGTCATTCCCAGCCAAAACAGATACTGTGCCTATCGGCATTTTGTCTGGTGGTAATGGGGCTGCCCTGGCAAACATGTCAGAGTGATCATACCTTCCTGTGTGGTGTCCCGTATACATACAATTGAATAATAAAAAAGACCACACAAGTAAAAGTTGTCTATTAAAATATGAATGTCGAGTGCCAGGTCTCTCTCCATTCAGAGACATCAGTATCAAGCCCGTCTGTCAGTCTGGACTTCATCACATCATCTTCCAAGTTTCCATGTACTGGCTCCATATATGTTTCTGTGAACACATACAAACATAGTCACTGTTCTATTACCAATGGCAGTTAGGATAGGTAATATCTGACACACAGTTTGAACAGGTCAGATAAACCTACCCAATTATATCAAACGACTGAGACTGCCGTCTGGCCAAAGCATCTCCAGTCCATCTGTAGAAATAGGCAGAATTGAGGCAGAGCTCATCAGTGACACATGGAGTGAAAAGGGTGTTGCTATTACTGGACATTTGTGCTGTACTCTATTATTAGTAATCATCTCATTGTGGATGTGTTGAGTGGCAGTTCTATCTGCATCTGTGAACACATACACACAGTCACTGTTGTATTACCAATGGCAGTTAGGGACAGGTTATATCTGACACTCAAACATATACTCTGTTGAAGTTTGAACAGGTCAGACTAAACCTACCTAATTCTGTTCTCCCCATCAACGACCGTTGGTGAGCAGGCAAGAGGTGAGGCTGGAGGTGAGGCCCCATTGATGGTTATAGCAGCGTAGATCACCTCCTGGCCCCTCATCAAAGATACTGGTCGGTCACACACAAACACACACACACACAGAGCACTGTGGTGGTAATGGTCTGGTAGAACCAACCTGATCGCTGCGTTCTGTATTCATACAAATGATGAGCCTGTGAAAGCTGTTGTCGCTGACAGGTGAAGGTTGCTGGCCGGATACTTGCCAACATGTGGCTGACTGTTCCATTAATAGGAATGCTCACAGCGAGGGCATGTCTGCATGATGCTGATCAGGCCCCTCTTGCTGGTCTTCTCTATGCTGCATGTTCGGCTGCAAACTGGACATCTCTCAAACAACAGTAGTAGGCAATCTGATGAGGTGGTGTTGACTGAAGGGGTCCTGTGACCGGGCGATATACAGTAATAGACAGCCAAGTGGTAAATTGCATTTTGGTCTAAAGAAAGGACAAAGCTTTTTGCTAATGCACTTCACAAACAAAATGACTCGACTAGTTGTATCTGCTTGGCTGGGGAATTAGCCTATTAGTTTATCAAACCGGGTATTTTGAATACACCTTTTCACATTTCACATAACACACATTACCTGTCGTTGTTGATGAAGCTGTCTGTGTCATCAGGGCAGTAACTCGGGTCACTATCAGAGGCGCCATGATGGCATGTCCTTTTCATATGAGTTGAGGGAGACTGCCAACAACGGAGGAGGTGTCACAAGGATACTTGTGTCGCATGACACACTTTTATTTTGAGGTCTTGCCTGAGAAGCTGTGAAAATAGCAAGTGAACAGTAAATTAAATCATTTTTGGAGGTCGCTAAACCATTGTAATCACATTGCTGGAAATGTTATGATTCCCACCTTTGCTCCTTCTGGTAGGTCCCGGCATCCGTTCATGACCAGGGGATCAGTTTGGCACCCAACTGTGCACTTTGTCTAACAAAAAAACAGGGTCAACGATTGCCATCATCCCTCAATTATAAACATAGCTCGAGAAATAACGTAATCTTGTTTGGAAGCTAACTCTATGCTTTACAGATGTAGACTGACTGACTCCAGAATGGATTAGATTCAGGCCAGTGACGCCGTTACACTATGCAACCAACTGTGACATGTTTTGCTATGGCCCTGGGTTGGTTTGAGTTTGTTGCTGCTAGTTAGAACACTGTTGTAGTCAGACATGAGTTAGCTAGTACCACCATAGCTGCATCCAATATTTATTTGCGCCCTAGACATGGGTTGCACCACAGAGGCTAATGTGACTGTTTTGTCTAAATTACACTAACTTAGAGTGGCATGGAAATACGATGACATTGCTAAAGTAGGCAAATAATTAGTAGGAAACAACTTTGCCATATTAGGATGGCAATGTTGCCATTACTGTTACTAGCAAAGTTCATGAAAAATTGCTAATAATACTAATGTTAGCTAGCTAAAATACGGTGGTCCCCTCAATCTTAGTTAGCTGGCTAAAGTTATACTGCATCTAAAGTCAATCTGGCGACAGCACAATCATGACAAAAGGTGTTCCTACTAATTAGTTCCCTGGGGTATTCAACTCTTACCCTACAAGGTCTGGAGCATGCTGGTATTCTGTTCTACCTGATACTTAATTGCACCCTAAATCCCTGATTAAAGGGGAACAATGAAAAGAAAGCAGTGGAACTGGCTTCGAGGTTCCAGAGTTGAGTTTGAGGGCCTAGCAATTCTCGAACACAGGACACCAACACCAATGACAAAGGCCCTAACCACTGTCTCAATAAGGGATATCTCTATGACGTACTTATTGGGCCAGTATTGTTAGGCCATGTCCTGAAACAACTTGATAGGTGTAAGGCTTTAAGCAATAGGGTGAATGCACTTTGAAGTAAATCTCAGCACTGTTAAAAGTACACTCAAGAAAAACTGTTTTATTGATAATAGTAATTCAGGAGTATCAATAAAACAGGTTAACATGCCCCACCAACATTAGACAACTACCATAAAACTTCAATGAATAGCCCAGGCGTTTATTAGCTTACATCACTGTACACAACAGGTACTTATTAGAGACAGGCTTCTATTTGAGCCAGGAGTCTATTTCCTTAATGCACACAGCTTTTTTCGCATTTGCATAGTAAAAAAATGATTTGGGACCATCAGGGAATGTCCTGACAACTGATACATGTTCCCGCAACATTCCCATGAAACGTGTCTAGAACATTAATATCTTAAATTCTGAGAACATGGCAACTGTGTTCTGTGTATGTTTAGTGTGACGTTGATGAAATATTCTCCTAACCCTCAGAAAACTGGACACATTAATGTTCTTGCAACGTTCCCATGAAACGTGTCTAGAGCATTAATAGCTTATATTCTGAGAACATGGTGACCGTGTTCTGTGCATGTCTGGTAGGACGTTGATGGAATATTCTCCTAATCCTCAGAAAACTGGACACATGAATGTTCTTGCAACGTTCCCATAAAACGTTTCAAGAACATTAATATCTTAGGTTCTGAGAACATGGCAACCATGTTCTATGTATGTTTGGGGGGACATTGATAGAATATTCTCCTAACCCACAAAAAAACTGGGCACATGAATGTTCTTGCAACGTTCCCATGAAACGTGTCTAAAACATTAATATCTTAAGTTCTGAGAACATGGCAACCATGTTCTGGGTAAGTTCTATTTCACAATAAGGGAATAGTCTCTTGGAACTTATCCTTGCACATCACGGGAACATTCCTAACATTAGTTAATGACCTAATGAGACTCTTAAGGGAACGTTCTCTAAAGTTGTGGGAACATTTGTTGTTAGCTGGGAAGACTCATTCACAAGATCCCAGTTCACCTGACCTGGTTCCATCACAACAGCCAACCATAAGCATGTAGAGGCAATGCATTCATAGCACCTCCCCGTCTCCAGTTTTCAAGCTCCACTCACAAGTTACAGTGCATTATGCCCTTCCCCCCCAACACATGCGAAGACACATTTTATCACATGCTCTAGCTCTCACCCCATATAATCTACCCCCCTTGCATAGTGGCCTTTACTTTGTTAAATATATTTTTTTATTATATTAATTAAAGGTTTTTTTCCACATTTTACAAACATAATAAATTAATTCATATAAATACAAATCTGTTTTCACATCAATACATGGGTTAATTATTAGGCTACTTAACATGATTGACATATTTAATAGTGTCCATGGAAGTTAGTAATAGCTTTCTTCTTCTTTTTAATTCTGTTTAGTTTAAAAATAATTTTTGAAGGGACTGGCCTTCATCATGCCCATATGAACCCTAGTCTAGTTCTCTCCTCCCCTCCCCCGATCCCCACAGCTTCACCACTGGGTGGGTCCTTACCTTACATATTTCATGACTCATATATGAAAGTCTTAATGGAGAATCCTAGTCGAATTATGGGCTCTGGGTTACAATGTCTCACATTGGTCTCACAAATGCACAAGCGCTGGTTAAGGCGCGCGTGCACGCTCTCTCTCTCTCTCTCTTTCTCTCGCTCTCCTTATCAATCAGTAACATTAGCTTGACCATTGGATTTAGAAGGCCCGGGGGATCTTCCCTCTAAATGGTTCTAATGCCTGACACTTAGGCATGCTGTTATGTTCACATGCTAGAGAAAACCCCTAACCATCAGACAGGCTGGGGGATGCTTAATGGTGTGACACCTTCATTAAAAGGGACATTAACAAAGCCATGTTATTATCCACCACATCCAGAAGTCTAGGGTGCATTTTGATTCCTTTTCCTCACCATTCAAGGTGGTCCTCTGTAGCTCAGCTGGTAGAGCACGGCGCTTGTAACGCCAGGGTAGTGGGTTCGATCCCCGGGACCACCCATACACAAAAAAATGTATGCACGCATGACTGTAAGTCGCTTTGGATAAAAGTGTCTGCTAAATGGCATATTATTATTATTGCATACCTGATAGTCAGCCATGATAACAGTATGCAATAAACAGATGACAGTAAACTAATTCAAATGTAAACCAATTAAATGTTGTCCTTCTCTTCCCATTTCCTTGGTGGCTCTTTACTTTGAACGCTGTGATCCTAGAGTATATATGTTCAAGGTAAAGAAACAAGGCCAAGGAAAAGAGAGCACTTAAAGGCGCTGCATCGTCAATCTGGGGTCTGCATTGGCCGTGCAGCATTTATGTTGATATGGCCTCTGCAGAAGTCAGGGCATTCATACTTCTTGCGGTTTGCGGTAGCAGCGCAAAGCTGTTGAGCAGAGCTGTTGTCAAGGAAGTGAGTTTGTGTTTATACAGGACCTCCCGCCCTCACCTAATGTCTACCAATCATGTCAATGCGGAGCTATACGGAGCCCACCGCACTGTTACAAAATTTGAGAGGCGTATGGCGATGCAGTACGGTGCTCAATTTGGCCTCTGCCGTGCCTCCGGAGGCTTCGCATTTGCGTCACACCATCCATACGGCGCCTCTGACCACATTTTCGGTTCAAGCATAAATTGGCTCTTTGAGAATATTTACTGAATGCAGACATACCATAATCATCAGGCTGTGTCACGTCCTTTCATGTCCCCCTGGACCAAATGATACAATTATCCCCCGGGCAAGCCATTATAAGTTAATGTACTCCTTCCAGTTCTACCCCCAAACTTTTCTCTTATAAAATCATTTGCTTACGTTGGCGACCCAGTTTAGTGGCATTAGCTTTTCCTTTTGAAGATGCATTGAGCTTCAAAGCATGACATCCACATTACAGAGCAGGGAGAGAAATTACTAAATTACTGCTGCTTATTCCAGTGGAAGAGTGAACATGAATATTAATTTGACAAAATCAGACATACTATATCAATAGATGTTTGCATAGTGTAGAAATATTTAAGGTCTATTCGGTTCCATTGTTTTCTAGTGAGTGCTCCCACATAAAAACATATTACAGTTTACTATAGAAAACTATAGTACTTACTATAGAATTCTGTAATAAACTGTAGTATACTGTAGAATCCTATACTCCACACTGCAGTCTCCCTCGATCGTCTAGTGCTTACTATATACTTTTGTTGTATACTGTAGAATACTATACTACACACTGCACTATCCCTTGACCATGTGTAGTACTTACTTGAACGTTTTGTAGTATACTGGAGAGTTCTATACGACACACGATTGTGTAGTACTTTTCTATAGAATTTTGTAGTATACTGGAGAATACTATACTACACAACTGTAGTATCCCCCTCGATCGTGTATTGCTTGCTATAGAATTGTGTAGTATACTGTAGAATATCATACTACACACTGTTATCTCTTCATCATGTAGTGCTTACTTTAGAATTTTTAGATCAATTGGACTGCTAGCTAGCTTTACTACTAGGTGCTAGCTTTGTCGATGCTGTTTTGATTTGAACATGATGTCCTTGGGGAGCTCATGCCGGGGGTTTCCTCTGAAGTTCCCCCTCGATCGTGTAGTACTTATTATAGAATTTTGTAGTATACTGTAGAATACTATACTCCATACTGTCATATCCCTTGATTGGTTTTATTAGACTATTTAAAAGCACAATACAACCACAAATGCATTTAGAAATTTCCATAACACAAAACAAGTTTATGATTTATTTCCATTGTGGTCCTAGTTCAAACATCAAACATGTTACACATTTACAGCTAACCCACATGAAAAAATTATATAGTAAACTATGGTCTAAATACTGTAGTATTACTCTATTTATATACTGTAGTATTCCTTGTAGAGTTTTTGTGGGCATGACTGTAGTAAACTTAAGCAATAAGGCACAAGGGGATGTGGTATATGGCCAATATACCATGGCTATGGGCTGTTCTTATGCACGACGCAATGCGAAGTGACTGGATACAGCCCTTAGCTGTGGTACTGTATATTGGCCATATACCACAAACCCCTTAGGTGCCTCATTGCTATTACAGTGGCTTGCGAAAGTATTCACGCCCCTTGGCATTTTTCCTATTTTGTTGCCTTACAACCTGGAATTAAAATGGATTTTTGGGGGGTTTGTATCATTTGATTTACACAACATGCCTACCACTTTGAAGATGCAAAATATTTTTTCTTGTGAAACAAACAAGAAATAAGACAAAAAAACAGAAAACTTGAGCGTGTATGACTATTCACCCCCCCCAAAGTCAATACTTTGTAGAGCCACCTTTTGTAGCAATTACAGCTGCAAGTCTCTTGGGGTATGTCTCTATAAGCTTGGCACATCTAGCCACCGGGATTTTTGCCCATTCTTCAAGGCAAAACTGCTCCAGCTCTTTCAAGTTGGATGGGTTCCACTGGTGTACAGCAATCTTTAAGTCATACCACAGATTCTCAATTGGATTGAGGTCTGGGCTTTGACTAGGCCATTCCAAGACATTTCAATGTTTCCCCTTGGACCACTCGAGTGTTGCTTTAGCAGTATGCTTAGGGTCATTGTCCTGCTGGAAGGTGAACCGCCGTCCCAGTCTCAAATCTCTGGAAGACTGAAACAGGTTTCCATCAAGATTTTCCCTGTATTTAGCGCCATCCATCATTCCTTTAATTCTGACCAGCTTCCCAGTCCCTGACGATAAAAAACATATCCACAGCATGATGCTGCCACCACCATGCTTCACTGTGGGGATGGTGTTCTCGGGGTGATGAGAGGTGTTGGGTTTGCGCCAGACATGGCGTTTTCCTTGATGGCCAAAAAGCTCAATTTTAGTCTCATCTGACCAGAGTACCTTCTTCCATATGTTTGGGCGTCTCCCACATGGCTTTTGGCGAACACCAAACGTGTTTGCTTATTTTCTTCTTTAAGCAATGGCTTTTTTCTGGTCACTCTTCCGTAAAGCCCAACTCTGTGGAGTATACGGTTTGAAGTGGTCCTATGGACATATACTCCAATCTCCGCTGTGGAGCTTTGCAGCTCCTTCAGGGTTATCTTTGGTCTCTTTGTTGCCTCTCTGATTAATGCCCTCCTTGCCTGGTCCATGAGTTTTGGTGGGCAGCCCTCTCTTGGCAGGTTTGTTGTTTCTTAGATTGTTGTTTTTTTTTGTTTTTTTTTCAATTTAAAGTTTTATTAAGTTTTCAATCAACCAACCAAACACATTCCACATTCACAGATGTGAATAAAAAATAAAAAAATAAAATAATTATAATAATAATAATAATAATAATAATAAAAAATTGTTTTATATATGTATATATATATACATACATATATATACATACATACATACATACATACATACATACATACATACATACATACATACATACACAAATAATAATTATAACAAAATTTAAATTATAGAACTTGCAGCAGCACTATCAAGGTTCTTATTAGCTATTTCCAGCCTTAGCTGAGATGACGAGCCAATAATTAGTTTTTAGGTTTTACAGCACCTTACACAACACGCATCTGCCCATCTCCCTGATTCCCCCATTCACTCTGTCCAATTTGAAATATAGTTGAGTAGTGGAGACCAGAGTCTATCAAACTTGGGCTGTCTCTTGTGGAGGTCATAAGTGAGCTTTTCAAGAGGGAGAAAGTCAACAATCTGGTCAATCCACATTTTAAATGTAGGAGAAGTATTAGAGGCCCACAATAGAAGAATACATTTCTTAGCAAAGTATGTAATGGTCATGAGCAAATTTTCTCTGTCAGGATCAAGAACAAAGTCCTGCTGGGCATTAAGAAGATAGAGACACGGGGTCATATCAAACTGTACATCTAGTATTTTCTGTGCAGCAGTATGTATAGATTGCCAAAATCTGGCAATCTCTCTGCAGCTCCAAAATACATGCATATAGGTTCCACTTTCAGAGGTACATCTATTACAATTAGGAGAAATGTCTGTTTTCATTTTATGGAGTCTCAGGGGAGTGTAATAAAATTTGTACAAAAATTTGTAATTAGATTCTTTCATTTTTACATTAGTAGAGGAGCAGTATACCCTGTCGCAAACCTCCGCCCATAACTCATCACTGATAGTCAGACCAATGTCCTTTTCCCATATTATTTTCAAAGGAGTAAAGGAGGATCCTCCTTTCTCAGAAAGGAGTCTATAGATATAGGATATTTTGCCTTTAATGGATTGTGCTGTGACAAGAAGGGTTTCAACTTCATTCAACTGAGTTCTAAACCTCCTCTTGGAAGTAAATGAGGAGATGACATGTCTAATTTGTAGATATTTAAAAAAATTGGATCTTGGCACATTGAATTCATTGCAGAGCTCTTGAAAGGATTTCAGTGTAGTGGTCTTCTGATGAAATAGGTCTGAAAAGGTCCTGATTCCTAGAGTATGCCAAAGATTAAAGTTGGCATCTCTCAGGGCTTTTGGCAAGTCTGGGTTGCCTACTATAGGCGAGTGAGAACATATTTGGGAGGAGATGCCCAAGTATTTCTTACAGTCCCTCCACGCTCGTAGGGTACTGTAAATCACAAATGTTTTGGCTATGTTGCCCACTTCACTAAAGTTATCAATGAATATAGTTGAGCTTAGTGGCAATGAACCACAAGATTGGGCTTCTATCTGGCTCCACGTTGACTCTTGTCTGTTTGTGATCCATGTTAGCATGTTGCGGATTTGGGCAGACCAGTAGTACAATTGAAGGGAGGGAAGGGCAAGACCACCCTTAGATTCAGGTTTCGATAGAGTGGAAAGCTTGATCCTAGGTTTTTTATTGCCCCATATAAATTTGGTGATGCTTTGGTTAATTGTTTTGAAAAAGGAAGCTGGGAGATAGCATGGGAGCATCTGAAATAAATAGTTCAGTCTAGGGAGGATGTTCATACGGATTACATTAATTCTTCCTACTAAGCTAATTGGGAGGGAGATCCAGGTTTGGAGGTTGTTCTTGATTTGATCCAGGAGTGGAAGATAATTCTCTTTGAAAAGCCTATTCAGATCTGGTGTTATGAATATCCCAAGGTATTGAAACCCCTGTGTCTTCCATTGGAATGGGCATAGTGTCTTCATAGAACTGGTGAGTATAATATTGAGAGGGCAGACAGTGGATTTGTTAAAATTAATCTTATAACCTGAAAACGTGCCATACTGAGCAATTGTATCTAAGATGGGAGGAAGG
Source organism: Coregonus clupeaformis (assembly GCF_020615455.1). Lineage (NCBI taxonomy): Eukaryota > Metazoa > Chordata > Actinopteri > Salmoniformes > Salmonidae > Coregonus > Coregonus clupeaformis. Next base: position 30,620,995 of record NC_059215.1, on the reverse strand, counting down.
GATTTCTCAGGGTTGGATATGTAGAGCAAGACATCATCCGCGTAAAGCGAAATCTTGTGCTGCAGGCCGCCTGCAGGAACACCCATAATACTTGGATTGCTCCTTATCAACTCTGCCAGAGGCTCCGCCCCCAACAAGTAGAGCAGGGGGGACAGCGAGCACCCTTGTCTTGTGCCCCGTCCCAAAGGGAATCTGTCAGAGTTCAGTCCGTTAGTAGTCACCATGGCATTTGGATGAGAGTATAGTGATTTGATCCATTTAATAAAGTTTGGGCCCATGTTGAACTTCTCTAAGACTGAGAACAGAAAGCTCCACTCCATCCTGTCGAACGCCTTCTCAGCATCCAGTGAAGCCAGCAGGACAGGGGTCTTCTGTGCGTTTACTTGATCAATAATATCAAAAAGACGGCGAATGTTATCAGAAGAGTATCTGTCTCTAATAAATCCCGTCTGGTCCGCTTTTATTATTTTGGGAAGAAGAGTGTTTAGTCTTTTGGCGAGCAATTTGGTGATTATTTTGTAGTCGAAATCCAACAAGCTTATGGGCCGGAAGGAGGAGCAGGATAGGGGATCCTTGTCTTTTTGAGCAACACTGTAATGCGAGCTGTGTGCATTGAGTCTGGGAGAACTCCGTTTTTGCAAAAATCCTCCAGCATTGGCATGAAAATAGGGCTAAGCTGGGGCCAAAAAGCTTTGTAGAACTCTCTGGGAATCCATCTGGGCCTGGGGACTTGTTAGGTGGCATGGAGGTAATTGCCTCCAGGATCTCCTCAGGAGTGAAGGGGGAGTTGAGATCTTCTTGGTCGGTCTCTGATAGTTTAGGTAGCGAGATTCCCTCTAGGAAGGAGTGGAGTTCTGCCTCCGTGTGTTTTCTCTCAGAGGTATATAGTTTGCAGTAAAAATCATGAAAAGTTAAATTGATCTTTTTTGGATCATATGTGACCTCATCCTCTGCTGTTCGGATAGCCATAATTGTACGCTCTGACTGCTCTTTTTTAATTGATAAGCAAGCAATCTACTAGGCCTATTGCTATACTCATGGTATTTCTGTTTAGTAAAGAAAACTTTTTTTTAATCTCCCGAGTATAGTCCAAATTCAGTTTGGCTTTGGCTGCTTTAAGTTGACTCCAGGAGGTGCTGTCTGGGGATTGTTTATGTACTTTTTCACAGCGTTCCAGCTCCCTCTCCAGATCTAGCCTGTGTGCTTCCATTGCTTTTTTCTTAGAGGAAGCATATGCAATTAGATGACCTCTTAGTGTGGCTTTAGCAGCGTCCCACATTGTGGCCGGAGAAACAGGAGAATCTTTGTTGTCTTGTGTGTAGTTGTCTATCCATGTAGTTACCAATGTATGGAATGCTTCGTTTGATAGCATGGAGGTGTTGAATTTCCAGCTCTTTGATCTCGGGATGTTTTTGCAGAGGTCAAAGCGGAGGTGGACAAAGGCGTGATCCGAAAGCGCTATGGGTCCGATTGTACACGTGGCTGAATTTATGAAACTCTTTGGGATAAAAATGTAATCTATACGGGAGTAGGTGTTATGGACATTAGAGTAGTATGTATAGTCCATAGCTGAGCTATTAGTCTCTCTCCAGATATCTATCAGTCCCATCTCTTTAGTAAGAGAGTTCAACATCTTTGCAGATCTAGGATTTGTGGTGGTGATTTGAGATGATTTGTCTAGGGTTGGGTTCAGGGTACAATTAAAATCTCCGGCCAACACTCCAAAGGAAACACAATGCTCATTGAACAGAGTTATCATTTTCGACATAAAAGCAGGAGTATCTGTGTTAGGGGCGTATATGTTTAAGATAGTAATTGGTTGCCCATACAGTGACCCAGTTATCAAGATAAATCTCCCCTCCGGATCAGATATGTTTTTGTCAATTATGAATGGAACATTCTTATGGATAAGTAATGCTGTACCTCTACTGTTGGATTTGAAAGATGAGAAATACACCTGTCCCACCCAAGCTCTGCGGAGTTTGGCATGTTCAGCATCACAGAGGTGTGTCTCTTGCAATAGCGCGATGTCTGCTTTTTCCTTTTTTAGAGCACATAGTATCTTTTTCCGTTTTATTGCATGGCCTAGACCGTGGCAGTTCCATGTCAATAGATTTAAGGTACTAGTCATCGTCATCGAACAGTAATCGAACTTTAGTGCAAGTCATCTCTGGGTAAAGGTGGATCGTAGTTACAGCTGCGTTCACATAAAAGGAAAATAAATGGTTTACATAAAATAACAATCTCTGAACACCCCAGCCGAGTTCCCAAACAACTCAACATATCCCGTTGGATCTATTACCTCCCCGCTCAGTCACAATTCTGTGTTCCAACAAAAAAAAAAGACCGGGAACAGTTAGCAACGCACAACGTCTCCCCCCACCAAAGAAATGCCTCATCCTCTCCGCCCGCATTGAGTAACTGACAACGTAGCCCCCGTCCAGACCACATTAAGAAAGGGAGAAAATAAAATCAATAGCCCAGCCTACATACAGTAGGCCTAAGTTATAATATGGGGCCTATCCCTCTCAGCTAAAGGAACATAAATATAGATTGGACGGCTATAATGAAATTTAGCAGGGCGGTGGGTCTTTGGATATCGGCTATATGTTGTCTTACCTCCTTTAGTAATAACAGTAATCGCATTAATCGCATTTAGTCAATGGTCCATTTCTCATTGACCGGGTTGTCTTTCAAAAAACGTTTTGCCTCTTCGGGAGTTTTGAAGTGTCGCAGGGCTCCTTGGTGAAGAATCCTGAGCTCGTTTGGGTATTTGAATCCCCTAAAGATGCCTCGGTCAATGGAGCATTTCTTCACCTCGTCAAACTCTCGGCGCTTTCGGCATATTCCAGCTGACAGGTCCTGGAGTAAGGTGAGTTTGGCGTTTCCCACTGTAATGGTGTTGGTTTTCGCCGCCTGTAGGACTCGTTCCTTGTCGGTGAATCTCAGGAAACGTATGGTGATTGGGCGCGGTGGTTGTCTGGCTGCTGGTGGGGGCCTCAGTGCTCGGTGAGCTCTCTCGAGTTCTATGGGCCTGTCGGTGGACAGGTGGAGCCACTCGGGAAGTTTGTCTTGCAGGTAGCGGATCAGTGGCATGTTTCCCTCTTCTTTTTCGCCCAGATTTAATAGAACACAATTATTCCTTCGCCCCCTGTTTTCCAGGTCCTCTGTTTTCTCTTCCAGCTGCTCTATTTTTTTTTAGCATATGCTATTGTTTCCATGGCGTCTGTCAATAAGTTTTCCGTGGATAGGATTCGCCCCTCTGCCTCGTCCAGGCGCCCCGCGTTTATGGTTATCTTGTTGTTTATGTCAGGCAAGGCATTTTCCAGGATTGTCACCTTGCCCCCTATCGCACTGAGCTGAGCGTTAATGGCATCTAGTTTAGTGTTGAGTTCTGTACGTTGGGATCTCAGCTCAGAAAAGATGTCTTCGACAGAGTGCGAGGTTGGCATTCGTTGGGCCTCGGGGGGGGACGGGTCCTCTTTCTCCTGGCTAATGGCGCTAGCTTTTTCTGAAGCTAGCTGCTTCTTGGAGGCTTTTTCCGTCGCTAGTACTCGAGTCCGGGTAAAAATGTCACCTGTAGTGTTGCCTTTTGAAGCCGCCATGACTTTTTGACTAAAGCTAAATGAGTTTAAACTTGAAGTGGAGGTAAGATTAGGAATTGGAAACTACTCGTGCGGAGCTCCTAGTTCATGCGGCCATCTCGTTCAAGGGTCACGTGATCCCCCCCGTTATACATTTTTTAGATTTTTTTTAAACAAGTTATTTTTTAAATTTCACTTCACCAATTTGGACTATTTTGTGTATGTCCATTACATGAAATCCAAATAAAAATCAATTTAAATTACAGGTTGTAATGCAACAAAATAGGAAAAACACCTAGGGGGATGAATACTTTTGTAAGGCACTGTATAAACTGGTTACCAACGAAATTAGAATAGTAAAAATTAATGTTTTGTCATACCCGTGGTATACGGTCTGATACACCACGGCTTTCAGCCAATCAGCAATCAGGGCTCGAACCACCCAGTTTATAATATAGTATTCACTGTAGTGTTTTCTGCGGACTTTACAGTAGTCACTGTAGTGTTTTTGCGGACATGACTAGTATACTATAGTATTTATTGTAGTGTTTTTGCGGGCATGACTGTAGTATTTACTGTAGTGTTTTAGCAGACATGACTGTAGTATATTGTAGTAACACCTGCTGACTAGGGTTAGCTAAAGTGGCACAACTACCAGACTACGCCAGTTACTGTTTAATGAGGGTAACACCTCAACCAGAACATAAGCAGGTTCATGACAGGCCATCTATTGAGTTGGGTCAACAGTTCTGAGCAATGCAACGGACCAGACAATACCTTAGCAAAAAATATAAAAAACGTATTACAATTGTAACATCTTAACATTAGACAGGTTCTTGGCCCATTAAAGGAAATAGTACAGAGGCAGATAACAAACAAGCAAAGTTAATTAAAGCTTAGAGGATTAGATTTGCTTCTTTGACAGATAAATAACACATTACCAAATTACTTCTTAAATCTGTTAGTTCCACAAGATAGCGTTCTGAAACACAACAGTGTTTCACAAAGATTCAGCTGACCAAGTTCATAACATGACAAAAAACAGTGACAAACAATACTGTACTTCTGATGGTAGAAAATAACAGTTTTTACATTTACATAAACAATATATATTTTCAAACTTCAAATGACTTTACTTAAAGACAGTCACATTGTAGGGCATTGGAAATAAACTGCCTAGACCTCAAACCAGAAAAGCTGTGGCAATTTACATAATGAACATCTTGAATATTGTTCAACATGAATAAACTCATTGATGGTCAAACTCAACACCTACCATTCAGAAGATTGACCACACCCCAAACATTTATTCAAGACAGCATGGTCACAAATTGGTTGCTCACAGAAATAAACCAGTTCCTGTTGGCTTTACCAGTATAAATCAACAGTAATCATCAGACAACCAACAATACATACCCAGTTAGTGGCTTAAGACTTCAAGTCACATATCATATCATCAAGCACCCTGTAGCTCAGTTGGTAGAGCATGGCGCTTGCAACGCCAGGGTTGTGGGTTCGTTTCCCACTGGGGGCCAGTATGAAAATGTATGCACTCACTAACTGTAAGTCACTCTGGATAAGAGCATCTGCAAAATGTAAATGCAAAATGTAATCAAAGAGGATCGTACCTGGCATATTTATGATTGTTTGAGTAGAGCAAGCCACTATCTGGGTATGTCTTATTGTTGATGATTTATACTGGTAAAGCCAAAAGGAACTGGCAGTTGGTTTTTAATCTATGAACAGAATTCCATGCTCGGTGACGTGGATGCGGGGCAGGTGTGCCACGAATGCCCTCGAACAAAACTGTACTTCTGAATTGTCCACTCAAGTCCTTTTGTTATCCCGATCTAGAACACCTCACCATCAAATGCCGACCGCATTACCTCCCAAGATCTTTTTTTATACACGGCAGTGTATATCCCCCCCATGGACGTGTACAAACAGACCAGCTATGACCTCCGTAAGGCAATCAAAGAGGCTATATGACAGCACAGGGACAAAGTGGAGTCACAATTCAACGGCTCAGACACGAGACGTATGTGGCAGGGACTCCAGACAATCACAGACTATAAATGGAAAGCCAGCCACGTTGTGGACACTGACGCCTCGCTCCTGAAAAAGCTAAACACCTTTGCCACTTCGAGGACAACACAGAGCCACCAACACAGGCCACCCACGCGGGCCACCGCCGCTCATGAGGACTGTAAGCTCTTGTGGCCGGAGTGAGTAAGACATTTAAGCTTGTTAACCCTCGCAAGGCTGCCGGCCCAGACATCCCAATCCGCGTCCTCAGAACATGTGCAGACCAGCTGGCTGGAGTTTTTACGGACATATTCAATCTCTCCCTATCCCAGTCTGTTGCCCCCACTTGCTTCAAGATATCCACCATTGTTCCTATACCCAAGAAAGTGAAGGTACAGTGCATTCGGAAAGTATTCAGGCCCCTTGACTTTTTCCACATTTTGTTACGTTACAGCCTTATTCTAAAATGGATTAAATTGTTTTTTTTCCCTCATCAATCAACACACAATACCCCATAACAACAAAGGAATAACAGGTTTTTTCAAATTCATAAATTTTTTTAAACAGTAATATCACATTTATATAAGTATTCAGACCCTTTACTCAGTACTTTGTTGAAACACCTTTGGCAGTGATTACAGCCTTGAGTCTTCTTGGGTATGACGCTACAAACTTGGCACACCTGTATTTGGGGAGTTTCTCCCATTCTTCTCTGCAGATCCTCTCAAGCTCTGTCAGGTTGGATGGGGAGCATCGCTGAACAGCTATTTTCAGGTCTCTCCAGAGATGTTCAATCGGGTTCAAGTCCAGGCTCTGGCTGGGCCACTCAAGGACATTCAGAGACTTGTCCCGAAGCCACTTCTGCGTTGTCTTGGCTGTGTGCTTAGGATCGTTGTCCTGTTGGAAGATTAGCCTTCGCCCCAGTCTGAGGCCCTGAGCGCTCTGGAGCAGGTTTTCAACAAGGATCTCACTCTACTTAGCTCAGTTCAGCTTTCCCTTGATCCCAGTCCCTGCCGCTGAAAACCATCCCCACACCATGATTCTGCCACCACCATGCTTCACCGTAGGGATGGTGCCAGGTTTCCTCCAGACGTGACGCTTGGCATTCAGACCAAATAGTTCAATATTGGTTTCATCAGACCAGAGAATCTTGTTTCTCATGGTCTGAGAGTCCTTTAGCTGCCTTTTGGCAAACTCCAAGCGGGCTGTCGTGCCTTTTACTGAGGAATAGCTTCCGTCTAGCCACTCTACCATAAAGGCCTGATTGGTGGAGTGCTGCAGAGATGGTTGTCCATCTGGAAGGTTCTCCCATCTCCACAGAGGAACTCTGGAGCTCTGTCAGAGTGACCATTGGGTTCTTGGTCACCTCCCTGACCAAGGCCCTTCTTCCCCAATTGCTCAGTTTGGCCGGGCGGCCAGCTCTAGGAAGAGTCTTGATGGTTCCAAACTTCTTCCATTTAAGAATGATGGATGCCACTGTGTTCTTGGGGACTTTCAATGCTGCAGAATTTTTTGGGTACCCTTCCCCAGATCAGTGCCTCAACACAATCCTGTCTCGGAGCTCTATGGACATTTCCTTCGACCTCATGGCTTGGTTTTTGCTCTGACATACACTGTCAACTGTGAGACCTTATATAGACAGGTGTGTGCCTTTCCAAATCATGTCCAATCAATTGAATTTACCACAGGTGGACTCCAATCAAGTTGTAGAAACATCTCAAGGATGATCAATGGAAACAGGATGCACCTGAGCTCAATTTCGAGTCTCATAGCAAAGGGTCTGAATACTTATGTAAATAAGGTATTTCTGTTTAAATTTTTTTATACATTTGAAAACATTTCTTAAACCCTGTTTTCGCTTTGTCATTATGGGGTATTGTGTGTAGATTGATGAGGAAAACAATTAATTTAATCAATTTTAGAATAAGGCTGTAACGTAACAGAATGTGGAAAAAGTCAAGGGGTTTGAATACTTTCTGAATGCACTGTAACTGAGCTAAATAAATGACTATTGCCCCGTTGAACTCACTTTTGTCATCATGAAGTGCTTTGAGAGGCTAGTTAAGTACCATATCACCTCCACCTTACCCGATACCCTAGACCCACAACAATTTGCGTACCGCCCCAACAGATCCATGGATGATGCAATTGCCATCGCACTGCACACTGCCCTATCCCACCTGGACAAGAGGAATACCTATGTAAGAATGCTGTTAATCGACTACAGCTCAGCCTTCAACACCATAGTGCCCTCCAAGCTCATCAGTAAGCTCGGGGCCCTGGGTCTGAACCCCTAATTGTGCCACCGACCCCACGTGGTGAAGGTAGGCAACAACACCTCCACCATGCTGATCCTCAACACGGGCCCCACAAGGGTGTGTGCTCAGCCCCATCCAGTACTCCCTTTTCACCCGTGAACGCGTGACCACCCACTTCTCCAACTCAATCATCAAGTTTGCTGATGACACAAGAGTGGTAGGCCTGATTACCATCAACGACGAGACAGCCTACAGGGAGGAGGTGAGGGCCCTGGAGTGGTGCCAGGACAATAACCGCTCCCTCAACGTCAGCAAAATGAAGGAGCTGATTGCGGACTTCAGGAGACAGCAGAGAGAGCACGCCCCCATCCACATTGACAGGGCTGCAGTGGAGAGGGTGAAAAGCTTCAAGTTCCTCGGTGTGCACATCACTGACAAACTGAAATGGTCCATCCACACAGACAGTGTTGTGAAAAAGGCGCAACATTGCGTCTTCAACCTCATGAGGCTGAAGAAATTCAGCTTGGCCCCTAAGACCCTCACAAACTTCTACAGATGCACCATTGGGAGCATCCTGTCGGGCTGTATCAATACCTGGCACTGCAATTGTACCGTCTACAATCGCAGGGCTCTCCAGAGGGTGGTGCAGTCAGCCCAACGCATCACCGGGGGCACACTGCCTGCTCTCCAAGACATCTACAGCACCCGGTGTCACAGGAAGGCCAAGAAGATCATCAAGGACCTCAGCCACCTGAGCCACGGCCTGTTCACCTCGCTCTCATCTAGAAGGCGGAGACAGTACTGTTTAATCAAACCTGGGACCGAGAGACTGAAAAACAGCTTCAATCTCCAGACCATCAGACTGTTAAATAGTCACCCCTAGCCCTTGGGCATTAATATGGAGTTAGTCCCCCCTTTGCTGCTATAACAGCCTCCACTCTTCTGGGAAGGCTTTCCACTAGATGTTGGAACATTTCTGCGGGGACTTGCTTCCATTCAGCCACAAGAGCATTAGTGAGCCCGGGCACTGATGTTTGGCAATTAGGCCAAGTTTTACACACCGATCTCAACAAACCATTTCTGTATGGACCTCGCTTTGTTTACATGGGAATTGTCATGCTGAAACAGGAAAGGGCCTTCCCCAAACTGTTGCCACAAAGTTGGAAGCACAGAATCGTCTAGATTGTAATTGTATGCTGTAGCGTTAAGATTTCCCTTCACTGGAACCAAGGGGCCTAGCCCAAACCATGAAAAACAGCTAAAATACTACAGTGAATACTATAGTATACTACTGTCATCTCCCCGAAAACACTACAGTGAATACTACAGTAAAGTCCACAAAAACACTAAAGTGAATACTATAATACCGTTGAAGTCAGAAGTTTACATACACTTAGGTTGGAGTCATTAAAACTTGTTTTTCAACCACTCCACAAATGTCTTGTTAACAAACTATAGTTTTGGCAAGTCGGTTAGGACATCTACTTTGTGCATGACACAAGGAATTTTTCCAACAATTGTTTACAGACAGATTATTTCACTTATAATTCACTGTATCACAATTCCAGTGGGTCAGAAGTTTACATACACTAAGTTGACTGTGCCTTTAAACAGCTTGGAAAATCCCAGAAAATGATGTCATGGCTTTAGAAGCTTCTGATAGGCTAATTTACATCATTTCAGTCAATTGGAGGTGTACCAGTGGATGTATTTCAAGGCCTACCCTCAAACTCAGTTTCTCTTTGCTTGACATCATGGGAAAATCAAAAGAAATCAGCCAAGACCTCAGAAAGAAGTATGGTTCATCCTTGGGAGAAATTTCCAAATGCCTGAAGGTACCACATTCATCTGTACAAACAATAGTATGCAAGTATAAACACCATGGGAACACGCAGCCGTCATACCGCTCAGGAAGGAGACGTGTTGTGTCTCCTAGAGATTAACATACTTTGTTGCAAAAAGTGCAAATCAATCCCAGAACAACAGCAAAGGACCTTGTGAAGATGCTGGAGGAAACAGGTACAAAAGTATTTATATCCACAGTAAAACTAGTCATATATCGACATATCCTGAAAGGCTGCTCAGCAAGGAAGAAGCCACTGCTCCAAAACCGCCATAAAAAAGCCAGACTACAGTTTGCAACTGCACATGGGGACAAAGATCGTACTGTTTGGAGAAATGTCCTCTGGTCTGATGAAGCAAAAATAGAACTGTTTGGCCATATTGACCATCGTTATGTTTGGAGGAAAAAGGTTGGACGCTTGCAAGCCGAAGAACACCATCCCAACCGTGAAGCACTGGGGTGGCAGCATCATGCTGTGGGGGTGCTTTGCTGCAGGAGGGACTGGTGCACTTCACAAAATAGATGGCATCATGAGGAAGGAAAATTATGTGGATTTATTGAAGCAACATCTCAAGACATCAGTCAGGAAGTTAAAGCTTAGTCGCAAATGGGTCTTCCAAATGAACAATGACCCCAAGCATTCTTCCAAAGTTGTGGCAAAATGGCTTAAGGACAACAAAGTCAAGGTATTGGAGTGGCCATCACAAAGCCCTGACCTCAATCCTATAGAAAATGTGTGGTCAGAACTGAAAAAGCGTGCAAGCAAGGAGGCCACCAACTCTCCAACTTATTGTGGGAAGCTTGTGGAAGGCTACCCGAAACGATTGACCCAAGTTAAACAATTTAAAGGCAATGCTACCAAATACTAATTGAGTGTATGTAAACTTCTGTGTCACGCCCTGACATTGAGATCTCTAGTTGAGTTGGTCAGGGTGTGAAATCTAATTTATATATTTCTATGTTGGCCGGGTGTGGTTCCCAATCAGAGGCAGCTGTGGGTCGTTGTCTCTGATTGGGGATCATACTTAGGCAGCCATGTCGCCTACCTTAGTTGTGGGATCTTGTTTCTGTTTCTGTTTTGGCTTGTTTGATGTTTAGCCTCTTGAACTTCACGTTCTGTTGGATTTTGTTATTTTGTCGGTGTTTATTAAAATAAACGACTATGTACGCATACCACGCTGCACCTTGATCAGATCCTTTATACAATGAATGTGACAGAAGATCCCACCACCAACGGACCAAGCAGCGTGGCCAGGAGGAGCAGACATGCTGGACACAGGTGGGAAAAACATTCTGGACATGGGAGGAGATTTTGGCCGGTAAGGGACCCTGGGCGAAGTAAGAAGCCCAGGCAGGAGAGAAAAAACGGCGACTCAAAAGGTCCCGATCACGAAGGAAGCCCGAGAGGCAGCAGGAGGCCCTGGAAGGGCTGATTGTGGAGAGGGAGATAGCGATAGAAGAAGCCGCTATGATAGATGCCCTTCAAGACCTGCAGCTCAGTACTCTGAGAGAGGAGACCACTGCCTTACGGGAGCTGTTAGTTCAGAAGGAGGCGCTGCAGGAGGCCCACAGGGAGAAGGAGTCAGTGGATGCACGGAGAGAGGAGCTGGCCAGGCAACAGGAGGAGCTGAGAGAGGAGTTAACTCTCCAGCAGCAGAGAGCTCGATCCTTAGAGCAGAGGCTGGCGGAGCCAGGTTTAGCAGAGCCAACTCCCCGTACTCGCTTTGAGGAGCGTGTGACCATGCAGGCACCAGGCTATGCGCCGGCTTTACGCACTGTGCCGCCAGTGCTCCTTCACAGTCCGGTAAGGCCCGTACCTGCTCCTCGCACCAAACCAGTGTTGCGTGTCTCCAGTCCGGTACGGCCCGTACCTGCTCCTCGCACCAAACCAGTGGTGCGTGTCCCCAGCCTGGTAAGGCCCGTTCCTGCTCCTCGCACCAAACCAGTGGTGCGTGTCTCCAGTCCGGTACGGCCCGTTCCTGCTCCTCGCACCAAACCAGTGGTGCGTGTCTCCAGTCTGGTACGGCCCGTCCCTGCTCCTCGCACCAAACCAGTGGTGCGTGTCCCCAGGGCGGTACGGCCCGTTCCAGCGCCACGCACCCGACCTCCAGCGACGATCAGCTGCTCCACTCCAGTACAGACATCAACCCCTCTCCAGGGTCGGGGTCTCCCACACCAGGGTCCAGACAGGACTTGGTGCATCGCGGGAGGACTGCTGGGCCGGAACCAGACGTCAGCCCCTCTCCAGGGTCGAGGGCTCCCACACCAGGGTCCAGACAGGACTTGGTGCATCGTGGGAGGACTGCTGGGCCGGGACCAGACGTCAGCCCCTCTCCAGGGTCGAGGGCTCCCACACCAGGGTCCAGACAGGACTTGGTGCATCGTGGGAGGACTGCTGGGCCGGGACCAGACGTCAGCCCCTCTCCAGGGTTGAGGGCTCCCACACCAGGGTCCAGACAGGGATTGGTGCATTGTGGGAGGACTGAGAGGGGGAGCATCACGCCGGGGTCCAGACTGGACCGGGCATGCAAAGGGGAGGCAGGATGGGAGAAGAGTTTACTGCCTACGTCACGTCCGAAGCTGGAGCCGGAGCCGCCACCGAGGCTAGATGCCCACCCGGACCCTCCCCTAATGAGTCAGGTTTTAATGAGTCGGGGGTACTGTCACGCCCTGACATTGAGATCTCTAGTTGAGTTGGTCAGGGTGTGAAATCTAATTTATATATTTCTATGTTGGCCGGGTGTGCTTCCCAATCAGAGGCAGCTGTCGGTCATTGTCTCTGATTGGGGATCATACTTAGGCAGCCATGTTGCCTACCTTAGTTGTGGGATCTTGTTTCTGTTTTGGCTTGTTTGATGTTAAGCCTCTTGAACTTCACGTTCTGTTGGATTTTGTTATTTTGTCTGTGTTTATTAAAATAAACGACTATGTACGCATACCACGCTGCACCTTGGTCCGATCCTTTATACAACAAACGTGACATTCTGACCCACTGGGAATGTGATGAAAGAAATAAAAGCTGAAATAAATAATTCTCTCTACTATTATTCTGACATTTCACATTCTTAAAATAAAGTGGTGATCCTTTCTGACCTAAGACAGGGAATATTTACCAGGATTAAATGTCAGGAATTGTGAAAAACTGAGTTTAAATGTATTTGGCTAAGGTGTATGTAAACTTCCGACTTCAACTGTATATAAATATAGTAATACTACAGTATTTAGACCAGCGGTATTCAACTCTTACCCTACGGGTTCCGGAGCCTGCTGGTTTTCTGTTCAACCTGAAAATGAATTGCACCCACCTGGTGTCCCAGGTCTAAATCAGTCCCTGAGTAGAGAAAAAATGCAGTGGAACTGGCTTCGAGGTCCAGAGTTGAGTTTGAGGGATTTAGACCATAGTATTTTTTTATGTGGGCTGGTAGGAATATCTTTAGCTATTTATCAAAGTATAAACAAATTATGCTATATGGATAACTGCCACCGCATTTTTTTGCATAATTGAACATGACATGGTTGTTGTGATTGTGTGTGGATTGTTGAGAATGATCCAGGTTTGTTCTAGATGCAGACAGCATCATGACAGACCCCTGGCCTCGGTGGGTAAAAACATGACCCATCCCCCATTAAAACAAGCAAAGGTTATACTGTATATTACTGTAATCCTGACTCACAGCAGAGCTTCACCACACTGGCACGGAGGAACAGGACAGAGACTATGCCCATCAACTGGCACACAGAAAGGGATGCTCTGATCCCATGGTGGGGGTTGGAGCTGGGGAGAGAGTAAGTGAACCACTGGCCAAAACTGGTATTTAAAAATTGAAATTGAAAAATGGGCACAACATCTGAGATGGGATAAATCAATGAGCCAAGCTTGAACATCATCATAACACACTGAGGGTTCTCTGAGGTTTCTCTGAGGGTTCTCTGAGGTTTCTCTGAGCTGCCATATTGTGTAACCACAGCCCAGTGTAGAAGAGGTTCTCAGTACAAAGTTGCATAAATGATATGATGCATATGTATTTTCAAGTGTTTATTCTAAAGCTAAGCACATGCAAATGAGGACATAACACTGTGTGTGTGTTTGTGTGTGTGTGTGTGTGTGTGCGTGTGCGAGTGTGTGAAAGACTGAAAGAAAGAGACATAAACACACAAGCCTTCTATAGCAGAGGAAGGCAGACCAGCTTTAGAAGTAGTTTTACGGACATTAGCTGGAGCTGAAAGTGGGGTAGATTTTGCATATTTAATTAGTGGAGGGATTTACCCTTGAAAGGCTCCTGCATAGACTGAATGGAAAAGAAAGAAAGAAAGAAAGAAAGAAAGAAAGAAAGAAAGAAAGAAAGAAAGAAAGAAAGAAAGAAAGAAAGAAAGAAAGAAAGAAAGAAAGAAAGAAAGAAAGAAAGAAAAAGACACAGAAAGAAACAAAGAAGTTGTTTGTTGATGTTGCTGTTGTTACTGTATTATTAGTACTCCCTAGCATTGAATAACCTGGGTATGTTTCTCTGTATCCCTGTTTGTGGCTGTCTTTTTTTGTTTTCATATTTCTCTGTTTCTCAGCATATCACAGTCCCCCAGTGTGTGTGAGTATCTGCCAGTGTCTCAGTGTTTATCAGACTCCATCATGATATTCACTCACAGTTCAGAGTCCGACCCAGTGGGCAGCTGCTCACGCCTGTCTCAGTCCAGGGCACCAGCTGTGTACCAATGGACCACTAGCCTCCTACGACAATTGGCTCCAGCAAATCAATGCAGCTAACAGGCTAAGGCTCTCATCCAGCTGCAACTCTGCACACATGCTGTCCTCTCTATGGACATTAATTATAATGCGCCATCTTGATAATGACAGAGAAAGCACATGTAGGACACATGTAAAGAAAGTCTGCAAAACAGATTCTTTGTACAGTGCATTTATTGAAACCAACAAATAAATAAATACACCAGATTCATGACGTACATCAGACCTGTTCGAACAGTAACGCTTAAACAGATAAATCAATCAATATTTCAATACACTCCAGTCCTTTTAATTGAGCTTAATTCTATTTGATCCAGCATTCAATGTTTATTGAAACCATACTTTGTGCTAATACTACATCTGACCTCTGGAGCCTTGTTGTTCATCAACTCAATCACTAAGGGCCCGATTCCGAATTAGGAAATTACACCTTTCTTACTGACACCTTTCCTACGCACTTCTCAGTAGTTGGTATTCCGACTTACTTTATGAAGGTTCGTAATGGCCTTTGCAGGCATAGTTCCCTTGCGCTCGCTGAATACATGTAATTAAACTGCTAAAAACCCTCCCACATGCTGGCTAACAGATTTTCTCTTGAGTTTTCATTCAATAGGTTTTTCAGTACATTTATCTCAAGTCATCCCTTTAAATATGGTGTACCTTTAATTATAATTTTATTAGAACGTATGCATCTTCATCTTTGTTTCAGCACCAACTGATAGATTTTAAAATACTCTGATCTGTTAGATTATTTAGGAACATTTTTGGGTTAGGAAAGTATGTAGGAATCATAAAAAAACAGGTTTGAAGAGTCCTATAAATCTACCCTAATCCTCACTAATCATGGAACTGTGATGACAATTACATCGTGAACCGTGCGCCAGGCTCCAGGTTTAACCTGCTACGTGTGGTCTGAGTTCCATAATGACTCAAATAGGCTACATGTCCCAAATGATTGCACAACGTTAGCCTAATATGATCCACTAATGCTAGCGACCCTCAGGAACAATTTACACCGACGTGACAGAGGAAAGAAAGGTAAACGGAATGGAATTATGCAAATTGTAAGGTACAAATTGAAGAAAACTAACACTAAGGTGACAGTTATAAATGTATGTGGGTATTACTGACAGTGGCTCCCAATAGTGGCTAATATTTAACATGATACAAGGCTATAATTAAAACATTATAAAGTGCATACATCAACTCGGCAGGTTCAGCCCTACAGAAGCTTGGGTGTCCAAATTTCATCCATGCAAATTATGAGGGCACACACAAGTTCTGGCATAAAAATAACGGTACACCTATTTATTGCCTATTTCACTGTGGAAAAGTGCATGTTATGTTGATATGATTTTCAGTTTGCTTCCATTTAACTGGTTTCACAATCGTCTCCAGTGATTATAAGGAAAAATAATCTAAAACTCCAAATGGATTACTCATTTACCTAGCTCTTATTAATAGCTCTTATCCATCTATAAATTGCAGTGCATGGAAAATGCTGTTATTTCCATCTATGGAACCGGCAGGTTCGCTCAACCTTATTTATGGTTTCCTCGGGCGTAAAGGTGGTGGAATTATGAGGGAATTAAGTCAAAGTCAGAATACGGTTTATCTGTACACTCTGTTCCAAAAGGGTTCTTCAGCTGTCCACACAGGACAACCCTTTTTGGTTCCAGGTAAAACCCTTTTTGGTTCCAGGTAGAACTATTTTGGGTTCCATGTAGAACCCTTTCCACAGAGGGTTCTGCATGGAACCCAAAATAGTTCTACCTGGAACCCAAAACAGTTCTACTTGGAACCAAAAGAGTTCTACCTGGAACCAACAAGGATCCTTCAAAGGGTTCTCCTATGGGGACAGCCGAAGAACCCTTTTAGGTCGTAGATAGCACCTTTTTTGCGAAGAGTATCGACACACCTCCGCCACACCTTCATTTCTTTGATCTCCACCCCAAATGAATAGTGGGTGAATTGCATGCTTTTTTCATGTTTAAGTTCAAGATCAGAAAACACATGGAGAGAGAAGTGCATAAAAAGGGAATTACGTTCCATTTACAGGAGCTTAACTCGGGTCGGAATCAGGGCCTGATTGATCTGTTGAGTCTGCTTTAAGTCAATTACCCTGTTGAAAGACATAGTGACACACACACTGACCTATATTCCAGTGCAATATCATGGAATTATGGTTCAAGAGTATATCGCACACATAATTTAAAAAAAAAGTGTTATGACTGTGCATCTGTGCATATCTACAGTGCATTATAGTGCACTACAACACTATAATAAAGTATGTGGTAATCTTCACTATAATATATAGCATATTACATCATTATTGACATGCTTGTACTATGATCTGGGCGACCAACAGTACTGATAGGTTGGTCACTTCCAGCCTGTGTTAAAAAGACAAACCCTGCCCACCTTTGGCGAGAGAGTAGTTAATTACAGGACATAGGTCAGGGTTTGCAATAACATCAGGGTGGGAGACTTCCTATCAAACTTGTGATGTCAGTCAAGGGATATTTCAATGAAAGAGGTTAGGTAAACACAAGCAGCCCTGGAATTGCCCAAATCTGGCCTGAGGTACTCTCAATATTTGGCATCCATCGTGGGAGGGTAAATCCGTTGTTTCCGTTAATTACGGCTCCTGGCCTGACATTGTTATTGTCAGAGAGAGTAGGGTTGTGAGGCAGCCAGGTGTGGTTGTGTTTGGCCGCGTGCAGCAGACAGGTCAAAGTGCAGAGGAAGACATATCTCATCTGATTGGCTGGCTTTCTCCTTATCTTGGTGATTACAGTACATATTTCCAAACGGAAAGTTTGAAAGTTTCCCAGAAAATAAAAATGAAAAGACAAGCACCCGAACAGATAAAGACACATACACGCACACATTGACCCTCACTGAAATAACAAATACCTCAAGGATGTAATAAACTAAAGGAAGCTCATACGGTAAGCAATTGAAGTGATAGGACAATTCTTCTCAAGTGATGCTACACAGACCAACTAGTATTGTGTGAGTGTGTCTCAGATGTTTCTTCTGCATTCACCTGCTGGTTTACGAGCTTGATCCATTATTAAAGGAGTTGCTTTGCACACCTTAAGTGACACGTTGGTGTCTCTGAATGCCCTGTCAGAGATCCGACAGAAACGGGTTGAGACATGGCTCTGCACTCCTTCCCTCTCACGCTATGACCTTACTGTTGCAAAACAGTAGCAAGCACAGACACCTTACTAATAACCTTGTGTTTGCCTTCGTCATCCTGTTCTCTGTTGTTAAAACATGTGAATCTTCCTTTCTGTTAGTGGGTTAGATAGGCTGACATGTTATCTTGTCAATATGTTTTACACAATCTATAAATAGCATGTTTGGCCGGCATCATCTGCCCTATATCCCCTGCCAGACTGGCACTCATTTGTCCCTTTCAGCTGATCTAAAGATGGTTTCACAGTTTAGCTTTTAAAGGTTATGGTTAGGAGTATGTACAGCACCCAGAGTATGTACACTCACACACACAGACCCCATCTGCCCCTTGTCCCTAATCAGCTTATCACTGTCCATCCTCCTCCCTCCCGCCGGTGGGTGAGTGTGTCAGGGCATGACATACATTAGCAGCAGCCTTCTCATAGGAACTAGGGATCATCAAGCCTTCAGTTTACAACAACACTTCCCAGTCCCCCAGAAATCAACACACATTCCCCCTGGCCCCCGTTCAACCCAGGCCTCATAGTCTAAAGTCAAACTCTACACACACATACACACGCACAGAACAGAGACATACACTCAGCACACACACACACACACACAACTGAGCATTGCAAACATACAGTACACACACTAAGACGGCTACATTTCCACATGAGTTTGTGTGATTGTGAGGAAATGCAGATGTGTGTGTGTCTGTGTGTTTTTCCCCTTGCAGAACACCAGAGCCCAGCTGATCTCTCAGTCAATATGGACATATGGCCTCCTCTATGCCTGAGAGCTAGCAGATCCTCTGCTTGTTTGTCTGTCAGTATAATGGGAAACGACAGAGCATAGGAAAACACAGGAAATATGCTTTAGTTTACTCCCTGTCCCGCACTCCTTCAACATTCGCCTTGTCTCTCGAAATGAAACATTTTACATCATAGGATCCTCTACTGTTGAAAAGCTTTGAAAGAAAATTTGAGTGGGGCCAATAAGGCATCCTAAAAACACTATGGCAGTTGTCCCTGCCTTGTATGTTGTCCTTACACCTGTGTTCCTCATGATATCAGTTATTTACTAAACAAAACACTGGTCTTCCCATACAGCCACTTGATGACGCAAGCGTTCCTCTCGATGACTGAGATTCCCGGGTCGGGCAGGACCCTCCTCGTCTGTCTGGGGGCTGGGCAGTCTGTCTGGGCTTGATCTGAGGCTGGAGCTGGGTCCTCTGGGGCTTCCTCACCTCAGCCTGGGGCCTAACATCCACCCTGCGCACTGTCACTGAGTTTGGAGTGCTGTATGGCACTGGCACCCCCATCCTGATGCCCCGTGCTGGGACAGGAGGCGGCCGGCGGCTGGGCTCGGCAGGGGAGGCCTGGCTGTTGTTGTTAAAGGGAGAGGCGGAGGAAGAGGAGGAGGTGTTGCAGTTATTAACATGTTTAAGGTTGTTCAGGACTCGATTGCTCCTCTCCTGGTCAGCTGAAAGTCCATTCCCGATGCTGTTCCCCCCAGATGAAGGAGAGGAGGCGGAAGGCGAGGAGGGGACAGGAGTTGTTTACTAAACAAAACACTGGTCTTCCCAGACCAAGGTAGTCTGCTCCTTCAGTACAAGCCCTAAGAACTAGCATATTGGCATGCAGAAGGTGCACTCTCACGCCCTTCCTCCCCCCACTCATCCTCTTCCTCTCTCTCTACTGAGAGCTGGACATTAATCACTGCTGACCAGAGTGACAGGTGGTTGGTGCCACTGGGCCTCATCCCAGCCTTGGGGGACAATATTTATCGCTTTGTTTATGGATCCATAGCAGATTGCTGCCCCAATACCATCAACACTATAACCCTCCCCAAAACTACTTCAACCTGCACCCTAAATCAGAACACATCCTTGGGTGAGGAGGTGATGTTGAAATAACTCGCCGTGGGACATGGTTTGGCAGGCAGGGCCACAGTGGAATTCAGCAGGATTCAGCAGCTGGGTAACAGCCCTCACTCTGCCCCCTCCCCATCTATTCCTATTCACCCTCCTCTCCGTCAGTATGGAGGAGAAATGCTCCGTTGAGGAAAACTGGGTAAAGTGGGTAAATAGGGCTTGATTCCAACCAGAGTTAAGCTCCTGTAAATGGAACGGAATTCCCTTTCTATGCACTTTTCTCTCCATGTGTATTCTGACCTTGAACTTAAGCATGACAATAGTGCTATTCACCTGCTATTCGTTTTGTGTGGAGATCGGTGTGGCGGAGGTGTGTCTATAGGTATGCCGTATTCTGACTTAATTCCCTAATAATTCCACCACCTTTACGCACTAGGAAACAATGAATACGGTCTAGCAAACCTACCGGTTCCAAGTGGAAAAAGCATCTACTTTATTTTTCAGATATAAATAACACCATTCTCCATGCACTGTAATTTATAACTTGATAAGAGCTAGGTAATGAGTTTGGGTAAGGAAATTGTAAATATAAATGATACTTGTTTTAGATATATTTTACCTTATAATTGCTGGTGACAAATGTGAAACCAGTTATATGGCAGCAAACTAAAGCATATAAACTTTCCCACA
The DNA here is from genome assembly GCF_020615455.1 of Coregonus clupeaformis. Lineage (NCBI taxonomy): Eukaryota > Metazoa > Chordata > Actinopteri > Salmoniformes > Salmonidae > Coregonus > Coregonus clupeaformis. The sequence continues at coordinate 30,600,798 of NC_059215.1, read as the reverse complement.
ATAAAGTTTATGAAATGCTGTGCCATTAGGCAGAATTTAAATCGTACGGCCTTAACTTGGAGGGATGGGCACTCTTGAATGTGGAAATTATAGGCTACCCCGACTTTCTCTGTTTCCTATTTCTATCATGTTAAATATTAGCCACTATCAGTATCGACCGTCTGTAGGCATAATAACCACACATATTCAACTGCCAATTTACTGTTAGTTCCCTTCAGTTGGTATAGCCTACATAATCATTCCATTTAAAAAATAAATACAAAATGTTTACCTTCATTTGCTTCTTCTGTAAATGCCGTCTCGGCCATGTGGTTGTTGCTGAGGATCATTAGTAACAGTTGATCATATTTTTTAAAAGACATTAAATAATTATGGAGCAGAGCGCAGACCAAGCCATAACAATTTGAACCCAACACATGGCACAATACTTGGCTGTGTCATCACACAGTTCCATGGTTAGTACAGGCAATAGACAAGGGTGTAGCCTACTATTGTACACTATTCTCCCGATTATAATTCTCTGTACACTAATCTTCCAACATTACCATGGGTTGAAGAACAGAATGTGCCATTTTTCAGAATTAATCAAACCAGCTCTCCTAACCTGTTTATGATTCATAAATACTTTCCTAACCCTAATAATCTACAAGATCAGAATATTTGTAAAACTACCAAATGGTGCTGAAACTGAGACAAATATGCATTTATTTCAATGGCTTTCTTTCATTGATCCCTAATATTCTGAACCTGTTCTCTCGATATATTCTATTGAGTATGCAGACAAAATTCTAACTAAAAGGTACACCATGTTTAAAGGAATGGCTTAAGATAAATGAACTGGAAACCCAGCAAGTGGGACGGTTTTCAACAGTTGAATTACATTTATTCAGCGCGCGCAAGGGAACCACATTTGCAAAGCCCATTACGCACCTGCATAAGGTAGGTCTAAATACAACAGATGAGAAGTGTGTAAGAAAGTAAATTATGCCTAAGTTGGAATCGGGCCCAAACAGCACCAACACTCTCTTCTGGACATGGGCAATCTCAGGAAGAAAAGAGAGAACTGTAGCATGATGCACTAAATAAAGTATGTTCCTCTAGTCTAGTCAGTCATCTCTCAATGGGCAGACTGTTGGGGTGCAACAATCGGTGTGTGTATGTGTGGTTGTGTAAAAGAGAGAAAGAGATCGAATAGTGAGTTATTGTGCATGAGTGTCCACACTTTGCATTCTAAATAATGGATGAGAGGGACTCTAGAAAAACAGGATAAAATTTTAAAAAAGCTGTGGTCAAAAGGGATATGGGAGTGCTGCTGGCTGTGTCAATAATTCATGCAAAAAGGAGATTTAGAAACAGCTGCGGGTGTTCCTCTGGACCCGCATCACATTGAAAATCTCAGAACTTGGCAAAGCTGCCCTGTAGCCTCTAAAAACAGAGTCCATACGCCGTCACAATTATCTTATTAAGACATTCAACTCAATGACAAACTCTACACGATTGAAGAGTTTGGTAGGCATTGAAAGCATAATATCACTGACGAGAAATACTTTTCCCCAAAAACTTTATTATTTATTGACATGTTAAGAAACACACCATGTTGCAAGTTGTAGCTTGACTCTTCTTTGGGCAGCCAGACAGTGCTGAACTCAATAGCACATCATTACAACAGATCGTGGAGCGCAGTCCTAGACCCATGCGAGGTCTCACCGCTGAGCCCTCCATCCATCTCCTCTGAGAGGAACAGAAAGTCACATAAATAAACAGTCTCCCATCCTTTCCCTTTACACAGAGCAGAGTGCCAGGGTTGGGGTCAATTCCATTTAAATTCCAGTCTATGCAGGAATTTTCATTGAAGAAAATGTGGAATTGGAATTTGGTGTACTTTCTGAATTTACTGGAATTTAAATGGCATTGATTCCAACCCTGCAGAGTGCATATTATCATTACACGTACTTCAGAATTCAGTTACACACAACATTCACACTATTGTTCTGTGGGTGGCTGGTGCCTGGATCTTGTGTGCATATAATGTGTGTGTTTGTCTGTGTGTATGTGCATGTTCACATAGATACAATCAGATTGAACTTTTGTATAATGCTTGAATGCTATGCACCGGTTGTTGAATATTACAATTACAAAAGTTTTATAACAACTTCAAATTGCATTTTTAAAAGAAATACTGGTCCATCTTTTCCGCAGGCTGTCGAGGACACACAGAACCTTCTAAGTCACCTTCTGTTTACTTTCAGAGAATTCACTCTGTCTCACTCCTTCCTACTCCAACCATCCTGATCCCTCTTCCATTGAGCAGTGTCTGTCTTTCCTAACCTCCAACCCCAGACAGCACCCCTACTCATCCACCCTACACTTACCTCAAACATCCATTTACCACACCACTTGTATGTCTGGGCACTCTTTCTCATCCGTGCCCAGACATACAACTTCTTCACTGAATAAACAGAAAAACTAACTGCGCCAATGAAGCCCTATGCTTAGTTAGAGACAATGTTCAATTGCAATACAGAAGACGACAATGCAGTACACAGCTACAGATGTTACTCCATCACTGACCTGAACACGTCTGTGTTTTCAGTGTGTATTTGTGAGTACAGGTGATTGTGCTTTGTTGAGATGACCACACATATATTGACTTTCACTTGCATGCTTGAAAGCAATATCAACGGTATTAATGAGGTTAGAAGATGAAAAAAAAACGTATTTTGTGGAAGCTTTCATGTTTCACAGTATCAATGTGGTTGGTCTTCACTCACTCACACACACACATCTGAATGTGTGAAACATCCAGAGCCTATTCTTGCGTCCTTAGAGTCTGTCTAGCTCCAACCCCTGTGCAGACAAAGCAGGGCTCTGGGACCCTATACACAGCCTCCTTAGTACCTGTGTGACAGACAAACAGACAGCAGGGACCACAGCATCACTGGTCTACTGCCATCAACATCATCATCATCAGCATTCAGTCATTTCTATCACTGCCATTATTGCTTTCGATGTTCGTTTGAGAAGTGTGATTGCTTGTCCTTCTTCTCTTCTAGGGAAGCAGTCCTGACCTGCAGCCCAGACGAATTAATGTACTCCAGAGTGCTCTCCAAGTTTCAAAGTTTGATGCTTCAAAAATAATTATCCTTAAACATGACGTAAGGCAACAGAATACATTATAACAATGTCCTCCTTGAAACAAAAATAAAAAATATATATACCAAAGACCCCTCAATGGTCTGTGGGATTTATCAATAAATAAAAAACACAACGTGGGGCAGGTCTGGGTATCATTCCAGAGCCTCCCCCTCCTGTCTCGTTCCTCTAAACATTGGACACAGCGTTGGAGTCCCGAGCCTGGCGGATCCCGTACAGCCACTTGATGACGCGAGCGTTCCTCTCGATGACTGAGATTCCGTAGGGGACACGTTCCCCGGGTTGGGCAGGACCCTCCTCGTCTTCGTCCTCCCCCTGTTCCCGTGCCCGCTCACACTCAGAGCTGGGGGTGCTGACACTGCGCAGCTTGGACACAGACACAATGTCTGAGCTGGCCCTGGCGAAGCGCTCCACGCCCCCCATGCCCTCTACCTCTTCTGGGTGCAGCCCACAGTAGTTGAAGAAGCGCTCCAGATCGGCTGTGGCTCGTGAGTACCGGTCGCTCAGGTCAGACTTGGAGCGGTGTAGGGAGGGGTGTTTACGGGCCGAGCCAGGACGAGACCCCCTGGAGCTGACTGAGGACAGGCGGGTGAAAGCAGGAGAGGCTGGGGGCATTATGCCGGCCCGGAACACCATGGGGCTTGGAGGCAGGTAGGGTGGGGGAGAGGGGAGCGCCTGCGTGGGGGTGAGGGGCAGAGGTTGGGTCTGGGGCTGCTGTGGAGAAGGTGGTGGTGGGGCCTGGGGCTGGGCCACCTGGGGCTGGGCAGTCTGTCTGGGCTTGATCTGAGGCTGGAGCTGGGTCCTCTGGGGCTTCCTCACCTCAGCCTGGGGCCTAACATCCACCCTGCGCACTGTCACTGAGTTTGGAGTGCTGTATGGCACTGGCACCCCCATCCTGATGCCCCGTGCTGGGACAGGAGGCGGCCGGCGGCTGGGCTCGGCAGGGGAGGCCTGGCTGTTGTTGTTAAAGGGAGAGGCGGTGGAAGAGGAGGAAGAGGAGGAGGTGTTGCAGTTATTAACATGTTTAAGGTTGTTCAGGACTCGATTGCTCCTCTCCTGGTCAGCTGAGAGTCCATTCCCGATGCTGTTCCCCCCAGATGAAGGAGAGGAGGCGGAGGGTGAGGAGGGGACAGGAGATGGGGAGAAATGCAGGGGTCCATCACACACGTTGTTGATGAGGTTATTGAGGATATCCAGGTTAAGAGGGGGTCCCCTCCGCCACCCTGCCCCTCGTGTCCCTCCTCCGTTCTCTGAGTCGGCCGGCCGCCGCGGGACCTTGCGGGCTGGGGGGGCGTTGATCCGAGACTGCAGCATCATGCCCGTGGACAGCAGAGGCTTGCGGATGATGGGTGGTTTGACAGGCTCCTGCCTGGTGAGCACCACCTGCTGGCTCTTCACATACTTGGCCTTGTCCGCCTCCAGGCGCTCCACCGCACTCAGCTTACGGGCTCCAGGCTCTGCGGGCCGCCGGAAGTAGTCAGGTCCCTTGTTGAGGATGCGGAAAGGCATGGCCGAGGTGAAGGGGACCCCCGCCAGGCGCCCGTCCGAGGGCCGGAGGGTCTCTACAGGCATTCTGGGGTCTGTGAAAGAGGAGCAGAGGGAAAAGAAAAGAGTGTGAGACTGAGGGTAATAGTCAACATCCTTTTCGTGCTCACAAATGTCCTAAGCCAGAGAAAATAGGTATTTTGTATTGCCCCTTTCATTCCCCCTCCTCTTCTCCCTCCCACCCAAGGCCCCTTTAACTTTCTTACCAGTTGATCTGCTACTGCTGCTGCTCTTACTTCTCCTTTTCTTCTTCCTTTCTTTACGTCGTCCCTCTGGTCTATTATCTGTCCTCTTCCCAGTCCTCCTCACTGAAAGGCTAATTGTGGGACAGGGTCACCATGGGTCACATTCCACATCAGTCCGGCTCAGTGACCCAACGGGGGCAGATCCTGGGGTTAGGCTAGCCTAGCGGCCGCTGGTTGGTAACTAGAGCACACAGCCACAGACTGTCAGAGCAACTCAATCTCCTGATCCGTCTGTCTGTCCCGGAAAAGCAGCAGATCAACTGGCAGCTCCACAGATTCCCAGGGTTCCTGGAGTGAAGCTCCAGCAGGGCTTCTGGAGAGGAAAGAGAGAAAGGAACACGGTGTCAGACTAACAGAAGAACCACACTGTAACGTTACTGCTCCACATTAACAAACGCACACAGGAGCACTCTTAAGCAAAGGACAGCAGACCGGCCGGCTTTAATACGCCATCTGACTCCTCCCCTAAACACACTCACAGCCTCCGGCTGCTGGGTCCCACTGCAGCCAATCACAGGCCAGACTGGGAATCTCAGCAGGGCAGGGGGGAGGGGTGGAGGTTGGGAGCTACGCTGCTATTGGCTTTAGTCAAAGGATTCTGACCAATTGCACCCCTCCCCCACTGACAACAAAACACAAACTGAATTTTAATTCAAATTAAAATATTTGAAAGGGAGAAGAAAAAAAGAGAGAGCGAGAGAACGGGGGAGAGAGAGGGGTAAAAAAGCTACAATATTTTACATCGAGTTGCATCAAACACAACAGGGTCTTATCAAAACATTTCAACATCCTCAGCTGCTCCACTTGCTCTGCTCTTTGTTCAACACTATAGACAGTGAGAGAAAGTATTTGTGAAGAAATACAAGCAGCGCAGAACTGTAAAGACATCAGATGATCATGTTTTATATCCGCTCCAACACCAAACCTGAGCCTCTGAATCTCAGGAGCATCACCTCTTCCTGGTAAAGATTATAATTTTAAGTAACCTTAATACATGTGGAGAAAGAAGGGAATTGCTCCCTTGCTGTTCCCGCGTCTATCCTCACAGCCGATCACAGCTGCTCTCATCCACCAATTATTTCTCCTCCTTTCTTGATCCCCAGTTTCAGAGGAATTGAAAAGCAATTCAGATTTATTTTACAGTTACACCATCAAAGCCCCAGATTACATCACACTGAGCGTTACTGCTGGCTGGGCTCATCTCTTTCCCCTCATCATCATCATCATCATCATCATAATCATATTCCTCTGCACATTTTTAATTAATCTTTTAATAGCCTTGCTGTCTCCCAGAGCCCATGTCCCCCCCTCTCCAGCAGCAGCAGCAGAGAGAAAGCAGCACGTACTACCGTAACGCAACGCACACTGCTCCTTTCATCCTCTGCAGGTGACAAACCAAACTCTCCACTGAAACAGACCATAGAATACTAGTAGGAAATGCCTTCGCTACGCCATATCCTGTTTTAAACTAATCATGTAAAATATAGTATGACCCTGAGTTTACCAGTCAGCTACCAAAACTCAGGGGAATAGATAGATATAAATATAGGAGTTGAATGGTTAGTGTACAGTACTGTATGCAAAGACTCAGCAAAGGGTCAGTATAACAGGTGAGCTGTAGAGAGCATGGAGATGACAAAAGAGGATAAGTTATGTTGAAATGTAGATGCCAGTCGACACACAGGAAGGACATGACTGTAATCATGACAGTGGCACATAAAACAAGGTCGCATTGTCTTGTGCAGTTCAATCTCTCCTCTCACACACACACACACGTACACACACATACAGCTGTCTCGAAGAGGCAGGTCTTTTAATAGCTGGCACAGTTGCTCAGGCAGAGGGGTGAGTGGGTGAGGTGGCTAGCTGGCTGGCAGGCTCTCTGGTGTCTGTGCTCGGCCCGACCCAGTCATCATTCACATCCACAGTTACTGTACAACTCTTCAAAACATGCAGGCGAGACTGCAGCCCTACAGGGCCATGGACACTGTCAAACACTCCAACACAGCAGCTGCTGGTCAAAGGCCAGACAAATCTCACACACAGACAGACAGTGCCCTTTCCAGAACCAACGCAACCCACATTTTGATTCAGACTAGAGACTCAGTAACACCCTACCCCCCCCCCCACACACACACACACACCTGATCTAAATCAACTGCCCAATTAACTACCACACTCCTGCTATTGTCTGGTTACCATTATTGTATGGTTACACATACTGGTTGTAATCAACAAAACAAAATGTTGATGTTCTGGTAATTATGATAAACCTCTCCTGTTCCTGGTGAGGGTAATCCTTTTCTTCCTGGACGGTGCCACTGCCTACCGCCCATATAAACCCATCCTAACTGATGGCATAATCCTAAAATCCACTCTCCATCCCCTCGCTTTGTTATCTGTGCCCCCAGCCAGCGATACGGCCATGAATCCCAAATTCTGTGCATTATCAAGGAAGGTGTCTAAACACAACCTGCCCTATCCATCTCCTCCTGAAGCACCAGCCATTGTCATTCATAGGTATATACACTGTTGTTGCCGCATTTCCAATGAGGATTTATCCCATTGTTTTACCCAAAAGACTCAGACTTTTCTGTTTCCATCAACGCAGGCTGGCACCCGTGTCTCACTGGGCCATGGCTCCAGCGGACCTGCTCTAACTTGGAGCCCAGGCAAGGCCCTGGGTACTACTTTGCTGGCATTTACATAACAATATGGCTAAATAAACTTTAACACCTCACAAAGCAACAGTCTTGAATGATACAGAGGTTGTTGAATCTGCTCACTACAAGTCTTTAGTGTCACACTCCTGATGGAAACAATAACACTAGAGCTAACATTAACATGATGTACTGGCAACACCCTGGTGTGGGGGTAAAGGCGTTCCTCATGCATCCCAGCCGAAACAGTTCGGAAGAGTTTGTGAATATATTATGACAACATTTTGTGATGTTTTTATTAGTTTTGGGCTTCGGTAAGGGTTTTGTCGGCTGTTCGGGCACACAAAAGTCTACGGCCATTCTTCAATAAAGTCTTTGTTGTCGTTCAACGAGAGACGACTCGTTTTCATGCACATTTTTTCATTGAGAAATACTGCACCAAACACCTTAGTTAGATGTAAAACTGTGCGACTAAGATCTCCTCGGCAAAAACGTCAAAATTAATGACAGATTTCTTGAGTTATCTTAGATCAATTGTGACTATTTTGAGGAAGTGTACTGGCTACAGTGACTCAAAATGTACAAAGTACTGTTGCTGCTTTTTTCTCATTTTTCAAACTAAGCTCTTTTAAGGGAGTATGCGAGCACACTCGTTTGGTTCGCCTAGAAAAGCACCAACACAGTGCAGATCCATAGCCTAACATGAATGTATTTCCTAGGGAACTATAATGGGTGTGTAAACGTCAGTGTCACACCGTTTTTTAAATGTATTTGTTTTTATCTGTATTTTTGTTTATCACTTGTTTTCTTTGGTGCAAATAAATTAAACTTAAACTAAACTTAAACTAGTTCCTGCCCCAGGCTGAGGTGTGAACTGATCTAACAACAAGAGGCCCTCAACGACCTGGCAACTGTACAGGGGGAAGGAAAGGGCCAGGAATACCTCTTGTCAGAAACAGAAAACACCTCCAATGGCATGGCATGCTGGCTGAGACAGCCCTTGGACATGCTGCCTGCCTGGCTGAACATTCAGCTACATCACTCACTGTGGTTGGACCTTTGGTTGGACTGGAAATAGCCTGGTTAGAGAGAGCACAGCTAACAGTGATATTCTACCTCTTTGTTTCGTTGAGTGTACAGTTTTTCATCCAGCTGATGATTAGTGGAGAATGATATGCCTTATGAGAAAAGCACATGGGGGGTATGATGCCACAGGTGCTCCATCTATCTGTGGTCAGCTCCAACCCAGTGGCCTCCGGCTGAAAGGAAAAAGAAGCCCACAGAGTACATGGTAAGAGAGCCATGAGGGGTAATTACAGGGGAATTCTGTGACTGGAAGCAATTTGCTTCTCCCATAATATCTATCGGTTTGCTGACTGGATGCCATATACAACAGCCAGCGACACGTGAGATAAAGAGAGAGAGAGACAGACCGAGAGAGAGAGGGAGAGAGCGACAGAGAGAGCAAGAGACAGACAGCGAGAGAGACAGAGAGCGAGCAGGGGGTTTAAGAGACAGTGAGGAAGAGGGCAGGACTGAACAGAGTTATAAGTGTTTACAGAGGAATACCTGAAGAAAAATAATATGCTTCAGGTTAAAAGGGCTTCCGTCAGGCAGTGGTGCTATCGAAACGGGTTCAAAAGGTTCAAGTGGCGGACAGTGGTCTTGCAAAGCGGTTTCAAGTCAGGAGCCAAGCCAGCTGGCCAATCAGGAGTCAGTTGGTTTCCCCCAGTAGCCTAACAACAGGGGTGCCACTTTCTACAGAAGAGTCAACACAGAAAGAGGGGGAAGCTTCTCAGGTAGGCTACATCACACATATAGAAGGAAGCAGTGACGCATTTCACAACAGGAAACGTGACCGAGATGGAAATACAAACAAACAGTGAGATGGTGTGACTGACTGACTGTGTCTGTCCTGCTGGACTGAGAGGCTAGAGGACCCTGCAGAGCTGTGAACTCACCTCACTCTGTGGAGCTATGTATGGCCATTTTCCTCCACTCTAACAGGCCGACTACAGAGCAAGGAAATTGGAGAATAAAAAAAATCAGAGACTTGATAACCTCCCGAATAGCAAACAATAAAACCTGGAAAAAGACCAAAACCAGGATAGCTCTACTAAAAACAACCATTGGCAACCCAATGGATAGCACAGAGACTGCTTGTCCCCACTAACCCCACCACCAACTGTGCTCCAGATTTATG